>NC_089852.1:22027456-22651706 GCF_036373705.1 Amia ocellicauda | reverse complement strand
CTTTCCCTTCAGACCTGGAATAAGTCTGGTTGCTCTCCTCTGAACTGCCTCTAGAGCAGTGATATCTTTCTTGAAGTGTGGAGCCCAGAACTGTACACAGTATCCAGATGAGCTCTAACTAGCGCATTGTACAGTCTGAATATTACTGCCCTTGTTTTAAATTCTGCACTTTTGACAATACGGTAGCATTTTGTTTGCCTTTTGTATTGCTACCCTACATTGTTTGGATGGGGAGAGTGAGGAGTCCACGTAGACTCCTAGGTCTTTCTCATGTGTTACTTCTTCTAGTTCTATTCCTCTTATAGTGTAATTATAGTGGACATTTTTGTTACCTGCATGTATTACCTTGCACTTGTCCACATTGAATTTCATCTGCCAGGTGTCGGCCCATAACTGAATGTTATCTAAGTCCCTTTGAATAGCCTGTGCTGCTGAGATTGTATCTGCTGAGCCACCTATTTTAGTATCATCTGCAAAGTTGACAAGTTTGCTAACTATCCCAGAGTCCAGATCATTAATATAGATTAGAAAAAGCAAAGGCACTAGTACTGATCCCTGTGGAACTCCACTAACAACCTCACTCCAGTTAGAAGCAACTCCTCTAATCGACACCCTCTGTTTCCTATACATCAACCAGTTCATGATCCATCCACTTACATGGTTTTCATTAAGATGCTCCTCTATTTTCTGTCTAATCATTTTTTCAAATATTTTATAAGTAATGCAGGTGAGACTGATTGGTCTGTAATTTCCTGGCTCAGTTTTGTCCCTGAAAGGTATGACATATGTAGTTTTCCAATCATTTGGCATATCCCCTGTTCTAAGGGCCGGATTAAATCAAAACTTTTACCCACCCGCTAATAGCAAACTACAAACCTGTACATCATAGCGGTTACATTTAGGATTAGAAGAAAGTGGCATCTTATTATTTTTGTCATTTGACTTACATTTGTACCCATTTACACAGCTGGGCATTTTTACTGGAGCAATCTAAGTGAAGTATCTTGCTCAAAGGTACAACAGCACTGCCCCACCCACAACCTTCCAATCATGAGTCCAGAGCCCTAACCACTACTCCACAGTGCTGCCATTACTAAAAATGAAGCTGCAACTGAGTACAGTTCTGTAGTTTTCTATTAGCGGGTGGGTCAAAGTTTAGATTTAATCCCAGCCTAAGTGTCAATTGGAATAGTTTAGTTAGTGGCCTATAAATAATGTCCCTCATTTCATTAAGTACTGTCGGAAATATATCATCTGGCCCAGGTGAGTTTGTTTTGAACTCTGCTAGTCCCTTTAGTACCTCCTCCTCATTTATCCTGATCTCTCTTAGGATTTGACTGGACTGATGGTTAACCTGTGTCATGTTATCCGTTTTTGTAAAAAATTCTGTGAAATACTCATTTAGAACATTTGCCACATCTTGTTCGTTTTCCAGGATGCTTCCATTTTTGCCCTTTAGCTGTTTCACTTCCTCCTTTATTGATCTCTAGCCATTATAGTATTGAAAGAAGCTCTTTGCATGAGTTTTAGCTCCAAGAGCTATGTTTCTTTATATTTCCCTCTTTGCTTTCCTGATCCCTTTCTTAACATCTCTTTCGAGTTCTAGATATTCTTGGTATTTTGTTTTTGCTTTTCTAAAATTGTAGACAATTGTTTTAGACTTGTCCTTGTTTTTTGAAAGTATGCCTCAAAACTAACCATATTGTGATCACAGTTTGACATTGGTTCTCTAACTAGTGTCCCTCTGACTCTATCTTGGTCATTTGAAAAGATCAAGTCAATGCATGCACTCTCCCTGGTTGGTTCCCTCACAAATTGAGTTAGAAAGCAGTCATTTACCATCTCAACCATTTCTATTTCTGCTTCTGTAGTCCCAACTGGGCTTTTCCAGTCTATGTTTGGGAAATTAACAGCCACATCCTTGCTAGATGCAGTCCTGCTTATACTGTACAATGCAACATCTTGCTGAATATCTGAATTGGGTGGTCTGTAATACACTCCTACCACTAATCCTTTTATCCTTTTATTTTATTCAAAAGTTTAACCCACAAAGATTCTGTTTCGTTAATGGGATCTAATTTGAGTTCTTCTGCCTCAATGTCATTTCTGACATATAATGTTACCCCACCACCTCTTCGATTATGCCTAACACATCCTTTCGACTTGTATTCATCCCCATCATTTTCTGTAAGCCATGTTTCTGTCACTCCTACAACATCATAGTCACACGCCAGCACTGTGGCTTCTAGGTCTAACATCTTGTTCCTTATGCTCCTGGCATTGAGGTACAAACATTTCAGGACTTTCCTACTAGCAGTTTCCCTTTGTTTTCTTTCCTTAGTGGAACGTGTCCCATTGTCAGAGCTCCCTGCCCCCCTGGTTCCTAGTTTAAATTATTACTGTCTTTTGTCACCCAAAGTTCAAGTGTTCTTTGCTTTTGCTCAGCTTGTTTTTCACAATGATCTTCTAATAGGTTTCCACCCAATTCCCCGGCCCCGACTCCTGTAGATGCTCTACTGCCCCTGACTGACCTGAGAGGCAGACAGTGTTCCTGCTCCACTTAGGTAGGGTACCCGCGGCCCCCCCAGTGTGTCCAGCCGCCCCGTGGCGTCTTTCCTCATCAGATCCTCGGCCCTCTTAATGATGTCACGCATGCGGTGGATGAAGCCCTCTTGCTCTGAAGGCAGAATGAACTCGTTGTGCACCTGGAACACACACACACACACACACACGCGTGCGCACATGCACACGCACACAGAAAGAAAGAGAGAGAGAATGAGGGGTGAGCAGATAACTCTACCTGTGTGTCTATATAGGTAGCTCTTGGTTCTGTGTCTTCACACAATGTGTATGACTTGCATTCCCTCTCTTTTGTGTGTATGAGGAGGCCTGCTACATTAAAACACAACACAAGGACCGGACCCTGCAACAGTTGTCCTTGTACAGTCCTTTGACAAAACGGCAAGCACAAAATCAAGCAGGTGCACACACAACCGGCATCCAATGGCTTGCCCTTGTGTGCTGTGCTGGTCCTGATGCAGAACTCTGAGATATGAGCAAGTGCTGCTGAATACCAAAACCCTGTGGCGTTTGTGGGTGCTCATTTTGACATGGCAGGGCTCTGCAGTTTTGTGTGCCGTTATGTAGACAGACATATGACAGATTGTATTATTGGATTCTGTCACCACGTTTTAATTCAGTTCATGCGCTGCACTGATAAAGCCAGGCCTTTATAAACTAATTGGAGACTTGCGCTTGCCTTGCCAAGATTCCCTGATAAATATCAGTGTGTTGTAATCTATGTAATCCACAGCACAGATGGGATATAAACAACAGTGTGCCCAAGGTACACAGTGATCAAAGGTAGTTTCCCCTGCAAAGCTACTCCCGACTGCAAAAACATATTTTTATGAAACTCTGGCCTGCCTTTGATGTGAATTGTGTGCAATTTGTTGTGACAAGCTTTGCAAACAGAGCAGCTCCACTGTCGAGTGGTGCCCTGCAATTAAAAAAACAGCAAATCCTAGATAAACTTATCTTGAATGCTTTTAAGCCTTTTGCACCCAGAGCAGCGAATTTCCCATCAGCTCTGCCAAGATGGGTTTCTTTTGAGCAATCTCTCTCACCTGCTTGCTAACGCCCCCGCCTGTGTAGACCACACCTGCTGATTGCACAGTGGGCTACAGTGCTCTGAAATCCTGCTATCCCACTTTACGAACATAATGTGGGATATTCACCTGCTTTCTTTTGAACTGATTCTGTCACAACACAAAACCCCTGCACTGCACTCCGTAATGTCTTGCGGTGACGCACTACCTTGCCCCTCAGATTTGCTAACTGGAGAAATTAATGGAGGCAAGTGATCATTATTATCCAATGCAGAAGGTTTGCAAATGACCTGGCAACACAACACCTCCCCATTATATTCTTTCCCCCTCAGCCAACCTTAGCAGGGAGCGAGAGGGAGGCCTCCCATTTGTTTAAAAGAAAACCAGACAGTTTGACTCACCATGACAGCTGCAATGTCCTCCGGGTTGTCCCCGTCCAGGTCGAATTTGAATGTTACCATTTTGTTGTTGTGGGTCTGCAGCTGGCATTCCACCACTCTGTCCACTTTGTCCGAGACCTGGGACAGACAGGGGAGTTTAAGCAACTAAAAATGACACTACGGAATAACAGGGGGCTGCGCTAAGTATTGTCCCGATAAAGCATTACCATTGTGAATAGTAGTATTGATATGACTTTTGATTACTTTCTTTCCTGAAGACATTACATGGTGAACAGAACTCCATGGACTGTTTGAGAGACAAAGAGTTTCTGCACAAATGGAACATTTCTTTATTGAATTAAGTTTATTGTGCATTTTATGAATCTGCACAGTATCTCAGCACTGCTAGAGAAAGAGTCGCTTCTGTGAACTTTAAACTAGCAAAGATGAGTATTTCTTCCTACTTTTCACTCATCTTCTTATTTTTATCCACCAAGGGTGAAAGGTTGGATGATGAGGGATATCAGAGACACCTCTTTAACCACTGGCTCTTACCTTCCAGTGTCTCCAGCTGAACAATGATGGCTTATACCACAGAACTGATTAACAACACCAAATTACAAGGACACCCAATACACTGAGCGCTAGGCCTGGGGGTGAGTACTGCCCCACGCACCACTGCCTTTGTTAAGGGACAGTACAGCTCATGGGAAGACGCACAATACCATCTTGATCTTGTAATGTTCCTGCACTGGTTGTTTCGCTGAGGTTTATGATATATTCTGGGAATATGTTTTCCTGAAACTGTAATTTTACGACGGGAAACAAATCAGTAGCCAGCAGAGATCTTTCCTAGCGGGTTCTTACGTGACAGAGCTGTGGAATGGCAGGGCTCAATGCAAAACCCTGCTGTGTTTCCCTGGCTTGATTTTCCTCTGCTTGCAAACACAAGCGCTGGGGATACGGAGAGCCGGTGTATAGGAATATGCAAGTGTGTTGGCATGGTGGTACACACACAGATTTGACATATTTAATAACTGACTGGGTGGAAGTGAAGGGCCAGCATTAATATCTAAAGCTAGAAGATTATTATTCACACATGCTTATTAAAATTAACAAACATCTGCACACCATTGTTCAGTCCAAAACAAGTCCAGCAAAGCAATTGTTACCTCACATTTCTAGGGATTTTCAGTCCACCCTCCCTGTTTGTTAATTGTAAATGGTTTAAAGATGCACGAACAAGGTAATTACGTTATTATACAGCTGTGTTCAAAAGTATCCACACCCTTCATTTCCAATAATATTCTGGCACTCATTCAGTCGGAGAAATGTTGTCCATTTGTCCATTAAATTAAGTATACTTTGCAATGATACCTTTGCACAGCATTTGTTGAGCACGGATTGAGTCTAGAGGACACTGTAAAGATTCCAGTTGATTAAACTGGAGTGAAGTGAAGACGGGTGATGTAAACACTGGACTTTCATAGCATAGAAATCAACAGATTGGCATGGTCAATTTTACACACATGCAAATTTTAAACACTAACTCACTTCCATTCTCCTGAAATCCATACACTTATTTTTTCAATGGGCTGAATCCACTGCTCCACAAACGGCATATTTTCTGCCCTTCATACATTCAGAACCACTGCAGCAACTTTAGCACACTTTGACAGTAACCATGTGACAGTTTATCTATCATCAAATCACAACTGCATCATATGTGAAAAAGGTCTCTACACAGATATTCCTCAGATAGTGGGGGCTCTCTGAGGGTCTGCAGTGCTTACACTGATGATGCGCAGACGGGAGCGTGCTCTCCTCCTGAACAGCTTGCCGGCGGTGCGTTTGGCCTGGGTTTTGCCGTTCTTCTCCGGCACGGACAGACCCTCGTTCCCATCGCTCATGCCCGACGTCACGTCAGAGGCATAGCTGTGGGGAAGAGGTTCAGCTGTCAGTCAGAAACTCATCTCCTTCTTTTCCCTTCTCCCAAACCCAAAAGAAGGGTAGGTCTCATTACAGATGGGACACACAAGTTTCGCTGTGTTTTCATCGGTGTGGTCAACAGCTCACTGTGTCCAGTTCTCCAATCACTCTAACATTTTAAATCTACTGAAGTCGTCATCATCCTCATCCTCATTATTAGTAGTAGTTTATTTTTTGATGTATTTTTGTATTTGAATTTATTCAAAGCGCCTTCCACAGGTACCAATTTGTAGAGCTGAGTTTTGATGAAAGCATTCTGAGTAAAATACACATGCCCACGCATCATCATACACTTCATTCACTACAGAATTACGGTTTATATATTACACATTTTCATATATATAGAATACAATATAAATACATGAACATATATTATAAATGCGTGTGTTTTCCATAAACTGACCTAACACAATCGGGTAAAGCCCTAATGACAGCTGCCCCACTGCTGTCTGTGTTAATCTGTCTGAGTTAATTGTGCCATTCCACATGTGTGTACCTTTGGCAGTTAATAATCCAGAGGTGAAGGTAATTGTGTTATTGTCAGCAGATCCCTGTTGTGGTACAGACTCACTGTGCGTTACACTGAGCAAGTTACATAGCCTCCTTGAAACCTGTGCTTTTGATGAGATGCGCAGCTGCTGTTAATCTCTGTGAACTGCTTTGGATCAGAAGGTGTAAATTACTGATCATTATTAATATGGTTATTGTATTATGGTTTTATGGCTTCGTCTTGATAAAGGATGTTTGCTCACCTCTTTCCCAGGTCATTGTTAAGAACACTAAACTCTAAACCAGCTGAGCATGTACTATTTGAAACTCACTTGACTCAATACAGATGAGAACAAACAGTTACCCCAAGAACAGGGAAGGAAATATGATTATTATTTCAGTATTATTATTTATTTCTTGGTAGATGCCCTTATCCATGGTGACTTACACTTCACACAAGCAACTACAAATTACAAATAACTTAAACATGGCCAATCCTGATTTGAAGGGGTAATTACAATTGACCTGAATGTGACTATTTTGAAAACAGTATGAAATAACTCATATATAGTCAGTTGATTTCTTAAAGTTTGTTCTTAATGATGAAATAATGTGTACAGTAATTCTTTATGTAAGCGTACAGGATATATTTTAATTAAGGCTCCAGGGTGTTCTAGACACAGGTCTCACCTACTTGAAAACACCTACCCCAGGAAAAAGCCATTAACATTTACAGGCTCTTTACTTCAAGGAAGTGCTTCATTATTAAAGCTTTCAGCCTTGACCCATCTCTCCATGTGGTGTAATTACATATAAAATTGGAAAGGTTTCTGGCTGTCATGAACCTGAAAACATCCTTCAGTGTTTCAAAACCATGTACCTCAACATTTGCATGTCACAGGGATATGGGATACATCAAGTGGCTGATTAAGTACAGTACAGAACATGGCAGGCTACACTGTGTGATATTTAATGGAGTGATGTCAAACACAATGCTCAGGGGGATGGAAAAACATGGCATTTGTTATTTTTTTCCCTAGCTAGCCTGACGTGAGACAAAATGTAACAATATTTTACCCATTAGCTTAAAAGCTTCATTCTAAGATGCTTCAATCAAGGAGCTGTGGTCTCAGAGTGTAAACATGTTTACAGGTCTGTAGGCCTGCATATTTGAACCATGGACTACATCGGCTTCCGTTTTCTCAGGGCTCCTCTCCTCCTCAATCAAATAAATTGTATATATATATATATATATATATATACACACATACATACATACATTAATGTTGTATTTTACTTTGTTTTGCATTACTATATGGGTGGTATGTGGGAGGTAAGGGTTTAGAGTTAAAGGTCAAAGGTTAAAGGTTATGGGTTACCTGTCCACTGGAGAGGAAAAGCCACTTGTTGGTCCAGATTGAGCCCGCTCACAATTCTGAGACACAGCAATACTCTGGCAAAAATGAACAAGCAAAACAAGAGATAAGAGTAGACAGTTACCATTACAGCATCTGGATGGAGTAACATTGGTTGCCTAAAGCACAAGCCAGTCTAAAATAAATAATGACATTGTATTTTTTTTGATGGCGCAACAGAATCCGGGTTAAATCGAACAAAGTTGGGCTATTAAACATGTGGGCATAAATATGTTGCCCCATTTGCAGGACGACCAGACAGTATCATCAAGAACAACAATGAGAAGAAGAAGAACCAGAAAGATGAAGAAGAAGAACCAGGCAAATGTAACATCTTTGAGTGACAGGAGGTAGGTCCCCTTTAGGAGAAACAGGTTAAATAAAAAGAGCTCACAGAGGATAAAGTGATTGGACTGTGGGTTTCTATACACGGGAGCATCTGCTGTTCATAGAGCTAGACACCCCCTCCAAGACATAGCAGCTGTCGGCACTACGCAGTCTGCCAGGGATGTACGTATAAACAGCAGGGTCATGGCTGGGCTCTGGTTCGAGCACTTTCATAGTGAAGCATTTTTTTGTATTCTTTTATTTTTTTTCCGGGAACCAGTTAATGGATTTTGTGCATAAACCCTTCAAGTGCTTTTGGGAAAGGGGGGGTCTTAATGCGAGGGTTATTTGAAAGGATCTTCAAAAAAAGCACAATGTTCCCAAACAACACTCCCCCGACCTCCCTTCCACCCCTAAAGTGCACTACTGTTGCCAAAACCCCCCAAAAAACTCAAATATGAGTGCAGTAGGTGGGGAAGAAAATCAGCATTACACAGCGGATGGGGTATTGCGCACTCCACACAGATGGGTAGGTTATGCCCTCCAAAAATGAGTGTAGAATTAAACTGTTCTGAATGCCTTTCAACCTGCCTCCTGATTACACCTTCACCTTGTTAGATGGATACAACAATCAAGCTTAATTACATCAAGCTTTGGCTGCTTTTCACAGGCAAAATCCTTTGGCCTGTCCTCTGAAAAGCAGCTAAGTGGTAGAATGCACGGACACACGTGTAGTTATATGCGCCAGGGCTTGAGTCAAAATGCCAAGTTGTGAATTCAGAAGAAACTAAGTATCAAGGATCTGATTAAAGCATTGTGCCCAAGTCTAGCTGCTCACTGGAGCACATTGGTGCAGGGGGATGTTAATGTAGTTATTAATGTTCTTGATTTAGGTAGTGGGGGCTACTCACTGAGGGGAAGCGGAGGGCTGGGAAGGGGGAGGTTTCGCTGGGCAACCCCGCCATGGACACCTGGCTGGGCGACTTGGTGAGGCCCTCCAGAGGGTCCTGAAATCCTGAGGGGCTCAGATATCCATCTGTCTCGCAGTCGGCTGTTAATAAAACAAACATTAGGGCAATTCAGTTCAATTAATTGTGATCAAAGCCAGCAGACACAGGGGACCTCCAGGAGCAGGCGTGGGAGCCACTGGGTTAATAGACACACAGACACCCTGGCTCTGTCAGGTTAGCTGCCATATTACTACACAGACTGGCAAGCCTCACACAAATAGTATTAATATTAATAAAATAGGAATGGAGTTTATATGAAGTATAAAATGAACCAGACGGTGTTGACCCAAACCTAAAATATGAGGATCTCAAAAGTCCATCGCACATATGGGTTTTGTTAACTAAAATATAACTTTCTATTTAACAGAAGAGACTTCAGCACTTTAATCAGTGTAAATGCAAACCACAAAATAAAATAAATACTACTTGTGTAGGATATTTAGGTATTCAATTCAGAAAAAGGTTTAGTGCTACATTTGAGAATAAGGCAGCCATGTGATCGCCCCTAAGAGGAGGGAAGGAATTCGCACCCTTCATTTGCAACCATATGATTCAGTGGATTTCATGTAGTCTGATCAATGACAACAATAAATTAAGCTAAACTATAAAATTGCATTAAGCTCTACTTATTTTTGAAGGATGTCTTTTCAGAGTGTGAAAATGGAATTGCCAACTTCACCATCTGGAAGTGAAGGATGTGGGGACTTTGGGCTACCATGGTATGTGTAAGGTACCAGGGTGTGTGTGTGTGAGATGCTTACAGGTGGCGGAGGAATAGCTGGTGTGGCGGATGTGGTAGTGCTGGTGTTGGTCTGCCTCGGGCTCCTCTGGCTCTGCGGGGAAGTTGGCGTTGATGCCCGAGTCAGCCGAGCCGGTGGCCGGGGAGGGGGCGGCGCTGGTGGGCGTGAGGGACGGCGGACTCCGGGGCTGGGCTGGGATGTCCGTAGTCTGGCCAACAAGCTTCAGCAGGGCCCGCTCTTGCTCTCGCACTTCCTCCTCCTCACCCACTCCTCCTCCACCTCCTCCTTCCTGCTCCCTCCTCTTCTTCTGCTCCTCCTCTAGCCGGCGCTGTTTGTCCCTCTGTCTCTTGATGGCTGTCACGCGGTCTCGAATTGCCTTGGCCACCAGTTTGAAGTCGGCTTCGCACACAAAGCCGAGCACCACCTGCGACCCATACAGAGACAGGAGAGAGCAACAGTGAGGGAGAGACCACGGTCCCCACACAGGAGAAGTGTACATGTTTATCACAGAATATGTGATCCATACATTTCTCATGTGTCAAAACTGGAACCTTTTTTTTGTAAATTTAAAAAGTGGCATATATTTTAAAAATAATTTAATCTGTAATCTATATATTAAATGTAAATGTTGAAAACATATTGTAGAAATTAACCACACCGGACTACTCCAGATTACTTTCTTACCATTGTTTTTGTCATTTAACATTCAATTGTTAATTGTGCTAGCCAAGTCATTAAGTATTATGTGAACCATGGTTGTGTTTTACTCCCCAAAAAAGAAAAATATCGGCATTAACTTTGAAGCACAAGAGGGCAATTTCTAATGAGCTTCAGAGACATTTGGTTTTCAAACACGTGACCTTCCTTCCTCCTGAACCCTGAATAATGTGCTCAGATTTCCTGTGTGACCACTGTATGCTTCTAACATGGTACTTGAGCTTGGCCATCTCAAATCACTAGCTAAACATAGGTCCCAGTTAAGCTCTGTGAAGACTCAAAGGCCTGAAATGCACAGTAGAAGGCCCACAGTTACTGCATTAACACATTGCATTGTGATGTGACATCTACCATTACACCAGTAAGTCAAACTGGGAAATTTCTTTAGCTCCAGAGCTAAAGTTGTGTCAGATTGCCCAGCAAGGCAGGTATTGACAAGAGTCAATACAGTCTTTTTTGTTGTTTTGGAAAATTAAGCACAGCCTTATTTGGAGACAAAACAACTGGAGCAAAAAGCTTTTGAAGTCATGCTAACAGAGCAAACTTATAGCAATAGGACAACTTAATTAAATGGATTTACAGCTTTTTGTCCTGTGGCTAATTTGAGCTTTGTATCCCCAGTCAGAATGCTGTGTGGTTTGTCTTTTATCGAAGGATGTATTTGCTCCCTATGGTATTCACATTTTTGTCGTTTAATCTGAATTTTATGGGAACTTGTAAAAGCAGTTCCTCCTCAAAGACAGGAAAAAAGCTATTGTCACCACTGGCCATTGATAATAATCTTTCCCTCTCTGGCCCCCCCACCAACTTTAATTATGTAACCAGCTATTTAAATGGTATCCGGAAACCCTGTAATCTTCAATTTCTCAGACAATATTTTAGAAGACTTGAAACAACTCTTAGAATTGAATTGGTGATAGCAAATAGGATTAGCCAGAGATACAAAGCAATAAAAAAGACAACAGATCAGTGCAGACCATTGTCAAAATATACGTCTTGGTAACACTTTACAATAATGGGCACCAAATCATATTTATAGATATTTTATGTGAGGGTGACGAAGGAAAAAGTGCCACAGGGAATCTCTGCACAAATAACAAACCTGTAACAGAATGGGCCATGGCTAATTGGTTTATTTGTGCTCATCTCACCCTGGTTCAGTAATCCCAGTGTAGTGACAGATGTCAAATGGCATGCTTGGTGTGCTGTATCTTTATCCAGTGCACTACAGCACTGCATCCTAAAGTCCCAGAAATCAGTCAAATATGATCTAAAACTGAATAATGTCACTGCTTTATGTTTAATTTGTCACTGCTTTATGTTTTTTAAACCAGTTACTAGTGACCCTCAAACTAAAGTGGAAGAAAGTATTTGGACCCTTCATTTGAATTTGAATCAGGATGTTATTCAGTAATGGATTAAGTTTAACATTTAAGTTTAAACATTTTTATGTAAATGTCAGTATCTTTTTGATGTTTTCTAGAGGACGTCTTAGTGGATTATCAGAAGGAACAAAGATAATTATTTAAACTATTGAAAGACTTCCTTTGTGCAAAATTCCCTTGGTAAATGTACCATCTGATTTATGCACTTTGATTGTGGTTTTACTGTGGTTGTACCATGGTTTTACACTGGTTGGTTCCCTGTCTCTCTCTGTCTCACCCCCCTCCTGAAGGTATATTTGCATACCATCTCCTGCGCCACCTCCTCTGGCACATCCTTGTAGAGCTCGAACAGGAACTCGATAGCGTTGTTGTCCTTGTATTTTCCGTGCAGCTTCTTGGTGTCATCCATACGCAGCCACAGCTTCAGTCCGGACTTGATGTAGTCATCTTCCTCGGCCAGCTCCACGTGGACACCATTGTTCTCCTGGAAGAAGGAGTGTTCCAGCAGGTCCTGGATGGTGTACCTGGAGGAACATCTCTGAAGGCTTTATCTTGGTCTGGTAGACCTCTCTTAAGACTGCATTCTTGGATACATTGTTTTTTCTTTCACCCAGAGCTCTTGGTCGAATTCACTTTTTCTCCAGGCTTATACATTATTTAGTATTTTATGGGTGAAGCACAATAGAACAAGTGGATCTTGTCCACCACTTGCACAATACCTTAAAAATATCCAAAGGAGTTAATAGTCAAGATCTTAACATGGAACAGAAACCAGTAGACCCTGCCTTTGAAGATAAGAAGCCTAAGGCCCCTGTCTTAAGAAGTCTTCAGAAACACCCAGCTAACCAAACACAAGGATTTGCTATGAGCTGGTGCTAATGCACACATGAAAACATACATAATTTCTTCTAAATTCCCATGGGAGAAAACATGTTTGAAATGCTCCAGGTTAGGGAGGGGAAGGTTTATAGCACAATTCAAAGCAGTGTTATTCTTTATTGTTTGTGTGGGATGTATTGATTTTGGTGCTCTTGTCAGATAAGCCATTGGGCTTTCTTTCTAGTAAAGAAAAGCAGGCAGTGACTTATTTAATTGTACTACAATATCAATCAAAGCTGCAGTGCGATGTTTCCATTCCCCTGTCCCAATAAGCCCCAACTTTACACATTAGCCTGGAGGTGTGTATGTACGCACAGAAATATTTTCTCTAAGATCTGTATAATTAGTGTATTGTACACTTGTCTTATCATTTCTTCCATATTAGAAAGCCCTGAAAACTGCATTTAGCATCAAAACTGTCAAAGACAAAAACTGTTTGATATACCAAAGACTATCTTAAACCGGTTTCAGTGCTTTGTTCCCTGATGCAAGCTTAACATTGCAAATTCACCACAGGCTTTTTGCACTTTTAGCTTTGGTTTCACTGTGGATTTACCATAATTGTAGCATGCTTTTCAACGAGTTTGACAAATCTTTGCTGTCTGTACTATACTATACTATACCATTAATAAACCATGGTCTGCTATAGTAAACATGCCTTAGGAACATTAATCATGGTAAATCAGTGTATTCCCATGGCCCAATGTAGTAACGCACAGTGAAGGCATGTAACAAAGCTATCCCCACAGTAAAGCCATCTTAAAAGTGCAAAAATCCTATGGTCAGAATCAGAGTCAGAAACTATACAGAAACATACAGAGGACAAGAGTGGACACGGCGATATGTTTACCTCTCATCTTTATTCATCCGTATGCACCCTTCGATGATCTCTTTCAGCTCAGGGACCTTCACTTTGAAGAAGCTATTGGGCTTCATTCCCTGTAAACAGAAACACAACACGAGCAATGAGACCAAAGGGGCCCTGTTTTATGCTAATATAAGTTTGACGTTTGTTGGATGGCAGACCACGGCAAATTACAGACATTTGAACTGGGGAAAGAAATGTTCCTACTCGGTTGCCAAGCATTGGAGTAGGACTTTAAATAATGGTTGCATTATGGGTGTAATAAATATCAATATTTTTCCCTGATGCAATATTGAAAGTAATTTTAATCTAGGTCATTTTGTCAGTAGCAATTATTATTATTTCAAGGAAGAAAAAAAAAAGACAAGTGAAACATCACCCTAAACACAAAGTGGAGTAAACCGGAATACAGGGAGACTGTACACAATGCTTAACAGTGCAGATGTCTGTGAGGATGCTGGTATGTAAATGCAGGGAAGGCCCGTATCTTTTTGCACATTTCCTGCAAATTCCTCGGAGATGAGCAATTGGGAGGCGAGGGCTGAGGAATTCTTAGTGTAGATTTGTACGTCAACTAACCCTGTAAGCTGCAGGATCCTCGCCGCAAAGTCTTTTAGCCAAGTGGGACTGAGCAATCGGATTTGGAGACATAAATCTGTGACAGCGCTGACTTTCACACAGCAGGCGGACAGCACAAGCCTTGCCTCCTGGGCCCAGGGTTGTCTCACTGTTCACACTATGTCATCTAGAGCAGGACTGAGCCCCCCTGACAGACAGCTCCCTTCTGCAGAGAGTTTCACAGTAGGAAAGACCATAATGCACAACCCTTGCACTGCCAGGAATTATGATTACAGCAGGATAACTGTCAAGAAAGACTTGATATTACCCAAATACCAACCCCTGTAAACAAAGGTCCAGAGCCCTTTTCATATCAGCTACATTCAAATGAGTTCCTTGACATGGATGATAGTATGTACATGACAACATCAAGCATATGGAATACAGATTCATTGCAAAGGAATGGATGCCGATATTAATTTTGAAAGGGAGACTTGGAGGTGTTTTGGGAACATCTGTTAATATTTTGGGGGACATGCGTTCTTATAGTTTATCGTTCTCATAACACACAGAGACACGCAAATTACTGGCAGTGGTGTTGCTGTTCTGAGACATGCAGTACCACAAGGCCAAGATGAGCTGTGTGGCCAAACACCCTCCCCCATCCCGGTGAGGCCTTGTTGATATCATAACAGTCCCTTTCTGGAACTCTGTATCCCTATCCCTCCAACAGGGCAATAATATACACTGACGTCTGCCTGCATAACACAGGGGCAAGAGGGGCGAGGGAGAGAGAGGGCAAGGGGACAGCAGCTACACAGCTGTTGTTTGCTATTAAAAACAATCAGGGCTGAGTGACAGCCGCACTGAGCCACGGCTACTACTGGAGATGACACTGAGTCAGCAGTGCACTACAGGGTCAAGCTCCATTCCGCAGTCGCGCATTAAACGTCCATTCTGGTCATGTGAAAACACGGCTACTGTCCGATCAATCTGTATCATTTTGCTTTCTGCTATGGTGGGCAATTCTCCACCAGCAGCTAGCTCCTCATCCCAAACCACCATGCTCACGGCACTCCAATGAGGAGAGATCCGAATCTAGGGGAGGCTAATCCCAAGACTGAGAGATATGGCTTATAATGACAAGACAAGTAAAGGCATATGAAGATCTAAAAATCCAAATATAAGAAAAAATAAATATTTCAGATACTCCTCTTAGCTGCTTGTTCTCATGTATTCACGACCGAGCTAGTCCAGTCTATATTAGGGAAATGAAAGAATACATTTAATCATTTTCTGAAATTCTGACTTGAGAAAAAACAGAAAATGACCTAAAGGGGAGAAACCAAGAAGACTAATTATTGGCCAACAGAAGTGGCTGAGTTTCTCCTGCCAGAAACACACAGTATTTAGTTGCCCGCTGATAGATACTGAACAGTGTGGGTTGACTGGATGAGTGATCTTTTTTTAGCCAAGGGACCTTAAATTACTGTGAGTTACACGTCTCTTTTTTCCTGTTCAAACACTGCTCCAAGGTTTAAGCTTTCATTGCCTAATTTGAGACTGAACAAATACTAAAAAAAAAAAAAAATCTGCATTTCCCATCCAAGTTCAATCTGGAAACTAAATTCCAACAGGATATATATGCTAAAATGCATCTCAGATTACTTTATCATAAAGAACCTCTGGAAAATCCCGGGGACACATGAAACATCTATTGGAGTCAATAAAATATCAATGAATAAATAGTTTTTGTGGTCATGACTTTGAAAACATACCACTCCAGAGTCCACACACAGAAAGTCTATTTAGTTTCTCTATGACATGAAACCCAGAGACGAAAGTGAGATGAAGTAATTTAATTACAAAAGCTGCATAACAGGCATTTGGTAATTTAATCAAACTAAAGTAGTTTAATCCTGAGATACTGGATTGTTTATTTCTGATGGCTTTTTTTTCCTGACAGTTTACCCCTTGAAAAACACTTGAGAAAATGGCAGTGACAACAATAACAACAACGCGAAATCTTCTCTTTCAAATGAAACCATCCTTGTCTTATCGGTGCTGTTCTATATACTGTTATTTTTCAGCCAGCAAAGCAGGGACATCTCTGGCATACAAGGCATTATGGTCTCAATGTGAAAGCAGTTCACGCCTAAATAAAAAAAGGCCTTGAAGTTTCAGTCATGCTGTTGAAGGTATACGTCTCCTTGAATAAGATAGTGGATTTTAATCAGTACACATTTCCTGAGCACAGTTTTCTCATGCTTGGTCACCTGGAAAGTGTTGACACACTGGCTGGACAGTGGCTGTACAGTAAAGACTGACTCAAATCTCATCCGTTAGCGCGTTTCCATGAGAATTCAGTTATTGTTTCGGAAAACAAAGCTCTCTGAAAAACTAGAATTAAATGAGATTAAACACTGAAAATGAACAAAAAGGAATATCATGTAAACACAGCTAAGAAATATAATAATGACAATAATAGTAATAATAAGTAACCATAAGATGAGTGGTTAGGGCTGACTGATGACTGTATAAGGGGAACCTGAAGGTCTTCCCAGGCATCCCCACCAGTTCTGTGCCCTGCGGCGGTCCTGACAGAAATTCTCCCTTTTGTCAATTGCAAGTGCTTCAAAGTAAAGATATGTCTTTACTCGTTGACTGGTTGCCAAACAAAGTAAACCACCTACCAGGGTGTGTGCACTGCAGTGACTGACAGACTGCGGTTGTGCGGCCTTCCTGCAAGTGCCCAAGGTGCAAAGGTGTGTTACTAAACCACAGTTCTCTGTTTGCTACTAACCTGGCTTTATAGTAGCTGGTGCCGGTTTGCTTATAAGCAGCAGGAGTATTATGAGTAATAATTGAGGTGTTAACAACATCAACAAGAGAAAAAACATAATGAAATAAATTAATGGTTACAAAGATGGGGAAACAAGGAGAATAAAAAAAGTGAAAGAAATCAATCATTCACACTGTAACTGACGTACTTCCATGTGCTTTAAGTGTAATCAAAAGCTTCACCAAGAGAGAGGGAAAATGGCGCTATTGACAAAAACAAAACAATCATCTCTTTGTTACTGGGGCTTTTATCGGCCCCTTTGGAAAAACAAAGGTACAAAATCAACAGAGTTGTGTACAGAACCTCTTGTTAGCTAATCGCCCCACTTGAGAGATATCCCCTCTTCGGTGTGTGTCAGTGTGGCTGTAAGGGAGAGTGTGATTGTCTTAACTGACCTTGGCCACAAAAGGGGATGCACTGCTACCACAAACATAATTTGTTTCTCACAGCCTGACTTCTTAAAGATTAAAGATTCCCTTATAAGTAGATATTTGAACCTAAATAAAAAAATGCCAGTCTTGAAGAAAGAGACATAAGGGGAAAGAGAGCAAGAGAGAGAGAGAGAGAGAGAGAGAGAGAGCAAGAGAGAGGCCACTGTCAGTCTACCAAGATTATAAGACAACCTTGAGAATATCCTTCAGGCTGTGAAATCTTTCCATCCTTCGACCTACAGTACTGTACAAAAGTTTTAGGCAGGTGTGAAAAAATGCTGTAAAGTAAGAATGCTTTCAAAAATAGACATGTTAATAGATTTTATTTATCAATTAACTAAATACAAAGTGAGTGAACAGAAAGAAATTCTAAATCAAATTCATATTTGGTGTGACCACCTTTTGCCTTCAAAACCGCATCAATTCAGGTACACTAAACTGTCTTCAGCAACCTCACCTTGTTAGCTGAGTTTGGCTGTTCCTCACCCAGTTTTATTCCTCCTACACAGCTGTTTCTGTTTCAGTTAATGATTGTGTTTCAACCTACATATTGAATTGATGATCATTAGCACCTGTATAATTGTTTAATCAGACACCTGACTATATGCCTACAAAATCCCTGACTGTGTGCAAGTGTACCTAGAAGAATTGATGCTGTTTTGAAGCCAAAGGGTGGTCACACCAAATATGAATTTGATGTAGATTTTTGTTTCTGTTCACTCACTTTGCATTTAGTTAATTGATAAATATAATCTGTTAACATGTCTATTTTTGAAAGCATTCTTACTTAACAGCACTTTTTCACACCTGCCTAAAACTGTTGCACAGTTCTGTATATATCTGAGCACTGATCTTTTGAACATTTTGAAATGTGACAATGACATTGTCTGTAATGTGTAGCTAAATATTGTATTTGTTTTGTGATGTTGTAACCCCTAGTAATGGTAATCTATCCATACAGTAATGCATAAATGACTTAATAATAGTAATAACTTCTACTTACACAGTGACATTTCTACTTCTGTACGATTACATGGCAAAGACCCCAACTTGTCCTACAATAGCTTTACAAAAGCTTTACTGTGACTTTAGAGAGGTCAACAATGTTGGCAGGTTTTGTAGGTACTTCATCCTGATTGGGTTTAAAAAATATGAAATATAGCAATTAACCACCTTCCTGTTTAGCAGCAAGAAAACACATTTGTATTTAAATGTTTGTAATTCAATGTTTTAACTAAAGATTAGGCATCTGAAAGCAGAAATGCACACTATTAGCCAATTCCTATTTATACTTCTATGCTGAACGGCACCAGCGATTGTGGCAGTATTAATGTCATATTTACATGATAGTAACAATCTGATATGTTTGCAAGAATTAGGGGTTTATGCAGTTTAAAATCCGCCATGGGGCTGGTTTGCAATCTGTCCTGCCACCTATTAAGAGAGTGTTTCTATTCCCCTTTCTACAGTGTTCAACCTTTACTTGTTCATAATAAAATAAGCCATCAGCCATCGGAGGAACATAGCACTGTACAAGTAAAAATACAGTCCTACAAAGAGTCCCCTGGAGAGGGCAACCCAGCAAAGAGTCTTACAGCCCCGAGTGCTACAAGGTGAGACATGAAATGTGAGAGTGTGCCAAATTATCTGCCCTCTGGGAACCTCATGAGGATGTCCCTTTGAGGATTTGTGTTTTTGCACGAAGACTTACAGCACTTACATGCTGACAGCTATAGCTCCCCCTCCACGTACACACACACAAACGTAGACACACACGCACACACACACACTGCCCCCTTCTCCTCAAGACAACGTCCTTCCTGTGCCCCACTTGTTCCACAGGCCTAGGAGGGCCCTGGCACTCCTGCTCCAGTGCACCCTGGGCCCTAGCTCTCCAGCCAGGCCGGCTGTCAGATACAGCCAAACGTTGTTTTTAAAGTGTCAGTTTTACGATGCACAATGTTCTGCACTGTGGTGTGTGCTTCCCATTCTGAAGCCAGATGATTTACAGATATGCTAAGGCATCAAGTGGGATGAGGAAGAGATGATGTATGGACACAGCCTCCCATTGACACAATATTTCTGATATGAAGCTCCCTCCGGTTTACAGCTTATCGAAAACTGATCTGTAGGATATGGAGCAGTACCCAGGATCATAACATCATAAAGCTTCTAAGACAGCAGAAGCATCAAAGACCATATGTAACCACGATTCTTAAAAGAATGGCCATGGGACTTGTATTAAGTGCATTAGGAAACAAATCAGTTTGTTTTTAATGTCAGAACACAGAGGACATTATGGCAGTCATTCGGCATCACTCAGAAAGGCACAAGACATAACATAATTACCTGTGAAAGGGTGCATCTCTTCTGTAGCCACAGCACCGTACCCAAAAGTGTTTTTCCACCCAGATGTCTGTAATGTCATTACTTGTCTTTTGACAGTTTTAACAAAGTACAGATCAAAGTCTGCGGTTCATTTCAAGTATGTTGTAAATGGATTTACTGATATCGAAGTGAACAATCGAAGATCAAAAAGAATCTGCTTCAGTGGAGGTTTACCAATTATCAGAAATGTATATGTCAACTATTTCCTAAGAAAGCATGAATACTCATGTCTTTGACTTAAATTTTCTCATTATGCAGTTACGGAGCTACTGTGAACTAGTTCTAATAGCTTTGCGATTATAGCCAACTTGGGCGAACGTAGGAACCAATCCCATTATGCTCACAGGCAATTATTAACTTTGATGCTGGTAGATACCACAGACTTGATATTGCATTCAAGTTTAATAACACAGATGGAAGCCACAGCTGGAGAGTCCATACAAGGAAAAGGGAGGTGTTTCACACTGGGCCCGCTTCAGATGTGCATCTGTAGTCAACGCAAGACAGCGGTAAAGCCCTGAGAGGAGCTGAGCATCATTCCTCAAATCCATCTCCTGGTTCATCCAAGCGAGAGACTGAAGGAGGGCTTTTCCTCACATGAACTTTGCGTGCTAAATATAGCATGGGGGACTGCCATGAATGACAAGTATATAGGGAGTGAGATGCATGTGTTTGCGATGCTGAGGTCAGGGGCATTATCCCCCACCCCCTTCCAGCCCGGCCTATCTCAATCTCCACAGTAATCTAAAGCCAAGATTGTGACGCACACTCTCTCACTAACAAGGAAGTGGCCCATATGCTAGGGGACACAGCTCTCACAGCTGGGAGATCACAGGGGGCATGGACAGTTTACTTGTCGCTTTGACCTCTGCAAGCCCAAAGGACCAGAGGGAGTCACATTCTGACAGTACCACTATTTGTGAGGCAGGAATCACACAGTCTGGCACTGAGAGGACACTGTGGGGAAAGTCATTCAGGCCCAATGTGTGTTTTGGAGGACTGGACTTGGGCCAGTGTCAATGTAGCTCACCCACCCTGTGGAATTAAATGATCTTAAGATATTTTGATCAGAGTTAAGAGTGGGAAAGCAATTTGCACCTGCAGATTCTACAATGGCTGTCACCGGGGAAACAAACTTTTCTATTCGATCAGCTGAGGGGGCCTTTGGGTAAATGAACCAAGTTAGAGATCATCTGGAGCAGACCCTGCAGTCGCTTCATTACTTTATTTGCACAGATGACTTGCTTCAGTCAACCAACACATGTTCTGTAGTGTTTAGAAACCTCTGATGTAGGAAGCCCTGGGAAGCTATAACTGAACTGGGGTGTGTGCAAAATCAGGGATGGGGAAAACATTTATATGTTATACCCCTCCTGGAAATTAGTTTTTTTATGAATTAATGCATGAATAGCACAGGAATGACACATGAAAACTTTAAGCACTTCATCTGAGTTCTGTTGTAAATCACCTGTATACCAAGGTGAGGGTCAGGACTAAATGAAAGAAGCAATCATAAGTTATTCCTGTGGGATTCATACATTACTTCATTAAGAATCGGTGCCCATTATTGTAAAGTGTCACAGATAAAATAAAACAAAATTAATCTTGTGTAATAGACATAAAGGAATCTCAGCACACCTTCTACAACCAGCTGTCATGCTTACACATTATCACAGTAAAAGCCAAAATGAGAAATTAAATATAATACCATAAATGCTACAGTCATTCACAATTATCTCTAATTATTTAGCCAGAGGCAGTGTTCCTGTGGAAGGACCAAGCCAAGCAGAAAAAATAGTTTAATGCCAGTCACATCTAGCATAAACTGGTGAAGGGAATTTAATTCCCTTTCTCAAATAGTGTGTGAAGGTGGCACAGAGAAGTACCAAGGGCCACAATTCTGATTTAATTGCGATTAATGTCTTATTGCATTGCTTTATAAGCTACACAGTCTTTGGTGCTGAGTGCATTTCTAGGAAACCCTAAGGCCTTCAAACAAATCCACTGTTGCCGAACACCAGCAGTAGCACAATTAAGAGGCCAAACTGCGGAAGCCTTATTATAGACCCCTAATGTGTGTGATACATTCCTTCAAATAAAGCGGTTAGAAAGCCAACATACACCATTTCATAAATAAAAAAACAACAGTATCTATGATGTTATAAAGGTTTTGCTACAAAGACACCTACTCACTCTTTTAGTAATATTGATTACTGGATGCACACAACCTTGTCAACAGCATGTGTTGAATGTTGCTGTAAGGTTGTGGTTTAGTTATGATAAAGCTAACATTGTTGTTACATTTATACAATGCTGGTGCTTTGGCAGCATCCAACACAATATTGTAACAACATTAGAGAAATGTAAGGGACTTCAGTTGTTTTTTAGTGATGATAACAGCAGAGCAGAGAATTTCATGTATTTTCTTTTACATGCCACTCTGCCTCCAGTCACAATACCCAGTTGCACAAGGCAAACACACTTATTTAGGAAGGCATGTGTCTGTGTTTGCATTTTTAAACATACAGTGGGGGAATATAACTAAGATTGGGAGGAGAAAGTGAAGGCGAAATCACGGAGCAGGAACAGGGTGGCTAAACGGTAGACTGGTAAGAAAGGGCACTTAAGTTGAAATTGAGAAACTGCTAGTACCTTTGCTACACAAACAGGTGCTAAGAATTTGAACAAATCACTTGCAATCAGGGAGAAAGGCGGCCCACAGGTTTTCTAAGAACTTTGTGTTCCAGAATGAAAATTCCAATAAATGTTGGGTCATTAAAAACACTAAAAGGACTTAGGGGCTTCCTTACATATCCCCCCAAAAAAGAGAGGAGCCATGAATGGCAATGTGTTAAGAATGCATTGCTTTTATTACCCTGCATGGTAGGCCCGATCTCATTAAGTGTCTATCAGAGTGCCTACCTGCCAGAATTCACAGTCACATAATGCAGGCTAATGCCAGCTCCTTGCCTTTCCAGAAATAATGATCATAGAAGACCATTCATTAGTTGTTGTTATCTTTTTAATCAAGGTCACCTTAACTCCACTTGTCCTCATAGGGGAGCAGATAGCGAATGTGCCGCAGTCAGGCTAATGTGCACAATGGTATTTATATTTACCTCTGCCTTGCTAGGTAAAGAGCATTGCTTCATTCACAGGCCGAATCACTCAAGATCAAATTCACCCGCTTTATGTGGGTTGCTACACATGTAGACGGGAGGGGTATAAACCCTGATCAGAACAGTGTTAGAAACGGCATATTTACAGACAAGTTCTCAGCATAATATTTGTTTATTTGTATGTCAGTAATCTCTGCTTAGCGTTCAAACGACAATCCCTGTCACACAGCTTGCTAAAGAGCTCTTTTCATGCTTGAAACACAAAGACAGGATTGGAGGTGACGAAGCTGCAGTTCATCACGATGTTTACATCGATTACGTCAGTGTGCTCTGCTGTACACTGCACATCAACACATTCTCCTCCTGTATTGCACCTGCACAGGTTTATAACACTGCGCATTCATCATTGAGCGAGACAGCAAAGTTTGGTTCAGTTAACTTTGCCCTTGGAAGAGGACAGAAGGTGATCCGGAAGACAGCCAGGATTGATCCAAGAGCCCAGCATTACACTTTCATTTCAAGCTTCACTGAAGATAGGATGTAGGATGTACGGCTACAGGGACATACAGATAAGGGCTGAGGGTGCAAAGGGATAATAAAATGGTTTGGTTTGTTGATGTCTTGTTTGTAAGTAGACAACCTCACACTTTCCCAGAAGCGTGAATGTCTCTCAGAAGTGCTCACGATGCATTCACAATGCTCTGCCAATTGTCAGACAGATTCAATGCACTGTGAAGCTGTCCCTCCTTTCCGCAGATCGGCCAACATGTTCATTCTTTATTTTGTTCAGAAGCAAAAGGTGTCAACAGAGGGGAAAAACAGATTTTGTGATTTGAGCCCTTGAAGCGAAAGCACATACGCACACTTCAAGACATTCGGCACCGCGTAAACACCACACCCTCCAAAAAATTGTGAAGGCAAGTCAATCAAAATAGGCAAAGTTCCTGATTCTATTTGAGAACAAAAAAATACAATTTGGGAGGTATTAGAAAATATCCAGTTGAAAACCCTTGATGTGCTTGTTTGCTCCTACAATGCACAGCCTGGTCTCTTACAATGTGATCTTCCTCATACCTTCCCATCTTCCTCATGTACTGCATGTATGTTCTTTGGGTTGTCTGTCAAAGACTCTCAACCTATTTTCACTGAATTGCAGACAGAAGTGCAGAGGCGTGCAGCTTACTGATGTGGATTTCCCTCACACGCCACACCGCTGCATTGTAGTACAGGTTTGAATTTTACAGACCAGGAAACCGTATGTAATCTTACCTAGGTTGCTAGTTGTTCATAGAAAGTAGGAACATAACTCTTATCTAACGAAGTAAATCATATAATACCTACTTATAAAAACAATGCTTGTGGGCTGATTAACGCTATAAATCTAATCAACACAGAAGTAATTTTCTTTCCACAGAGAAAGACAATCCCAGGTGTCCGTGTTTCTGAGCTCTCTGCTCCTTGTGGTGCTTTTTTGATCTTGAGCTGATTTGAGCATGAACTGTCATGGGTTATTACAGAGCCATTTAATTTTCATTTTAACCCCAGGCCCACAATTCTGGACTGTTTATGGAAAATTCCCTTAATGGATGACTAGCACAAGAGAAGCAGGCTACAAGTCATTAGTTTTCTGGGTCCTTGGGTGGAAATTATATAAGTTGAGTCAGACACAAGTTGTACTGTGCTGTGATGTTTTCCTCAATATGGGTCGCCTTCCCATTAAATAAGGGACAAGAAACTTATTTTGTATGAATCTAAATCACGACCGGTTCTTGAAAAATATTTAGTTCTATCACCTCTGCACAATCTGCACAGCCTCTGCTTTCTCTTAACCAGACAAGCACACAACCCTCGATCATAGACATGATTGTCATCGTCTCTCTTTACCTTTTATAGAATCAGCGCACTGAGATAGTGATAAGGTCCTGTCCCAAACCTTTCAACTTGGTTTACAAGCTTTTCTGAAAGTCTAAATTGCCTGCTTGACCTGCCCAAATTAACTGACGATTTAAAATACAAGCCTGTCATTCAGAACAGTTGAAACTTTACAAAGTCCAACCTTGGAAACAACCAAGACACACAAGGATCTTTTTACAGTGTCCGTCAACTCAGGCCACAGAGCCGAATGAAGCAGCGACATTAAGGGGCAATTAACAAGTCATTTAGAAGGATGTGGGTCTTTGTGAAATTAGAGCACATTGCTGGAAAAGCGTATGTGTTGTTTTCTTTACTTTTCTCTGGAAACGCCCTTCAGTATCGCATCAAGACAATCTACAAATCGGGTTTAATTTGGATATGACGCT
This sequence comes from Amia ocellicauda, assembly GCF_036373705.1. Classification (NCBI taxonomy): domain Eukaryota; kingdom Metazoa; phylum Chordata; class Actinopteri; order Amiiformes; family Amiidae; genus Amia; species Amia ocellicauda. The sequence goes on along the minus strand of NC_089852.1, from coordinate 22,626,264 downwards.
TGAAAAATAAGCCCTTGCACTGTCTCCCTTTTTAATAGGCCTATTAAACTTTCTGTTTACAAGGACACGAGCAGGGAAGGGGGGGACGGACTGTGGCTGGTTCAGATGCCGTCCAACACAACACTCTACCGATACCTCAGACAAGATTAAGTTTGTTGCAGATTGGCTGTGCAACTCGATTATTAGAAAGGGAGAAGGTGTACTACTGGAAAGCGCATGCTCAGGTTATTGTGCTTCTGTGAACCCAGCTACTTCAGGAGAAGATTCTGGAAGAAAAGCACTACAGACTCTCAGTCACTCCTGTTTAACGGCAGCTCAATCTCATCCACCCCTCGTCAGCGCTCCAAAAACAGAATAAGAAATGAAAGATTTACGTTCCATGTGTGGCTTTAAATCACGGCCCGGGGGGTCTCGTAACTGAAGTCTATGTTATTCACATAGACTGTTTTGGCCTTACATGCTGAATTTAATGCTTAGTTGTATGAAATCAATCTGCAGCAGGATAAATAAAGTTAACTGGCCTACAACATGTGAGTGCACTGCTCAGGGCCAGATTCCAACAAGCGGTTTGCAATGCATGTGTGGGTCCCTGTGACACCACCTTTCTTTATGTCACAGGTCGAAGGACACACAACCCGGTCTATGTATTTTCATATGCACAGCTGCAGTCAAAAGTATTCACCCACTTTCTTTCAGTAAATTCAGTGAAGGATATTTATGACATTAAAAGCATCAGAGAATGACACTGTTTGAAAAGTGCCATAATGTTATGGCTGATCAGTGTATAGGCTACATGTATTCCCCCCAATATGAACCCACTGTTGACTCACACTGGTGACTTTGCGGTAGATCTGGGCAGCGTTCTGGCACTCGGAGTAGGGGTATTCCGACGTGGTCATTTCCAGGATGCACATCCCGAAGGCGTAGACGTCTACAGCTTCATCGTACTTCTCCTCGTACATCTCTGGGGCCATGAACTCAGGGGTGCCTGCAGGAGTATAGAAGCACCATCAGATACCTATGTCTGAATCTGACAGACAACACTCACAATGATATCAGGGCTCCCATGAGTAGGACCCTGTGTTTTGCATGGCACATTTCAAGTGTATTTTCATGCAAGAAACAGGGCCCTAGGGAAAAAATAAGCAATTCAAGGTACATCTGTCTGTAGATCATCAGGGAAAGCATTTACAAATTATTATTCTTAGATGCTTTTTTTTTTTTTTTTTTTTTTTTTTTTTCCATTTCAGCATTAAACATTCTCAGGGCAATTATTATTTTTTGTCTGTGTTTTTCCAGCTATAGTCTGGAGATCTGAGTGTCAGAGCATTGACAGGGTTGCAACTGTTGCTTGCACAATAGAGCTCAGTATGAATTTGCTGTCATATGCTCATGTAAAAAAACTACATAAATAAATAGAATACCGCATTTTTATTGCTCTGAAAAGAGAAGACAAATTCTACGGTTTCATTCTAAATGTCAAATGCAAATACTTTAATCAGCGGCGCAGGCTTACCTATGACGCTCTTTGCAAAGGAGGCACTCTTTAGCGTGGCCAGCCCGAGGTCGCCAATCTTCACGGAGCCGGTGGGGCCGGTGATGAAGATGTTGTCACACTTGAGGTCGCGGTGGATGATGGGGGGGGTGCGCGTGTGCAGGAAGTGCAGCCCCTTCAGGATCTGCCGGCTCCAGCATTGTAGCAGCTTCAGCTTCATCTCCTTGAACCTCTTCAGGTAGCTGCAGGCACAGGGGCACAGTGACACAGTGAGACAGGCACTGGGGGCACAGTGATAGAGACCGGCACATACACAGGTAGAGGAACTCACGTCTTGAGCGTCCCTGAGGTCATGAGCTCCGTGACCAGGATGATGCACTTGTGGCCCTTGACTGTGGACTTCCAGGAGTCGTAGAAGCGTACGATGTTAGGGTGCTGCAGCCCCTTCAGCATCTCCACCTCCTCGCTGAAGCGCTGCCTCTCCACCTTGGTCAGCTTGCGGGTCTGAGGAAGAAACAGATGGCAGAGGATGAGCAACCAGAACCTGGCCGGACACAGCAGGTCCTTGAGACCAGACTGAGGAAGAAACACAGCAGTCTGAGGATGACAGGTAGTGAAAACATTCCTGACCCCGGAGAGCAACGACTGCCACCCAGACGTTGCAGCCAGTGTCAATCTGTGCTGAAGACCCTGAAAACAAGTGGTGATTTATACTGATTATTATATTAAATTAGATTATAATATTTGATATGCTTATGTTATTATATGATATAACTGGATCAGAGAGTGGATGACTGCCATTAAAGACACACAACCTGTGGTCTTTGAGATGCAGTCAAACCTGATTCAAGTGTATATATTGTGATCTAGCCTAGGGGGTGTAGTGGGAAAAGTATATTTCATTATGCTCCTTAAATTGTTTATAAGACTTTGATTGTTTTGTCCATCTGGGGGGATATAAAAGGGTTAACTCCAGGTTAACCCGTACTTCGTTGAGAATTTCTGAACCCCTTACAAGGAGAACACAGATGGTAAAAAATAAAAAGGCTAATAAAATCCAGTGCTAGAATAATTTAAATGCAATTAGTGAATCAGCTTCCAGAGCCCTGCCAACGCCCAGTGCGGTGTCACAATGGGGGACTACTTAGGAAAAAATGTAATAACATATAGTTTTTCAGGAAGTTTTTTTCATTCAGTTCTCATCCGGCCCTAGGGGGCATGGGTTGTGGTGCCCTTTGTAATCGATTTGGTTGCAGCTGCTCTCGCCCCAACCAGGCTCCAAAAAGTGACAATATTCAGCACAAAACAAGTACCCCCCGGTGTCTCGATCCTTAATTTGGTGCAGGAGTAATCACATGCCTTAGCCGCTAGGAGAGAGCCAGTGTATTTACCACAGTGTGTCGGTGCTAGACCTGCAGCCTGGAGACTGTCCATGTGTGATGGGGGGGTGTGATGGGGGGGGGGGGGTGTGATGGGGGGGGGGGGGTGGGGGGGGTTGGGCTTCAGTGTTCAGGGGCCCGCTTTTGATGCAATTGTATTTCCAGCATCCATGTATTTATTGATTGTATATTTACATTATACACTGCATAACAAGTACTCCGGTGTACTTCATTTTTAGATCAACTAAAGGAAGTGCGTGTGTGTGTTTTCTTTTTTATATACAAATTTTGAACGGTAAGACTGAGGACTTGTGTTTGAAAAAGCCTGGTCAATTGGTGTCTTGCGTTTAAGCCAAATAGTGTAAAGTGAGAGAGAGGAGGGGAAACTCACAACTTTTTAGGTTAATACAGGCAATAAAAGCACAGACTTTCCAGTTTTCAGTTTAATAGTGGTACAGATTGAAAAGGTGTTGCTTTTTGACAGCTTTTTTGGAGGGAGGGTCTTGACATGAATTCTGAGAAATCCAAGACTGAAAAGAACATACTGGATACCAAGAAAAAAGGTGAAAGAGACATCTTGGCAAAGCAGGATGAATTACACTATTTAGGACTGTACTAAATAGCCTGTCAGGGATGCTGAATTTGGAAAGGCTGTGAATGGAGCTCAGTGTTTTTGGCACAGCTCCTCCAATTAGCATGTTCTCAGAAATTATGTTTGCTTAACTCTCCATTCAGCACCACTACCCCTAACCCCCGCCCCACCACGGTATACAATCATGCAAACATCATGTAGAGTCTCCACTGTGTTAGTACTGCTCTGTCACCTGCCCTCGCCTTGTGGGAATGGAGCTAATGTGCAGTACAGATATCTCCCTTTACTACTGCTGGTCTCTAGAGGTTGCAAAGTTCGCAGAGCATTTTCCACAAAGCATGAAAACAGTCCGTGTGAAAACAGCCCTGTTTTCATTCAGTAGCCTTTGACAGACCCTTTTTCGTCAGGGGTTAGAAAAACATCACCAATAACGAATAAATCAGTCAAAGTCAATTTCCAAGAGAGCACGTACGCATGATGGCACAGCTGGCCCTGCACTGACACGGGGGGTATAGCACTGTAGAAAGCAGGCACCTGAAGTCACAGGCTCTCACAGCAGAACGGATTAACCCTCAACAACTCTCTGATAAAGACACCTTGATTACCTCAATTGGGGCAATTGTTCAAATTGAGACAAAGGCACTTGAGAGTGTTTGACTGATCCCCTCTGGGCATTTTAAAAACAAGATCACTCTTGAGGAATGAGGTCACCTCAAATAATAATCCCACTTCTTTCCCATCGGTTTATTCTACACAACTTTGTATCGCTAAATTCACTTTCCTGCTGCAGTTCACACAGAGAAACTCAAGGTCCTCTTATGGTATCAAAGATAGCTCATGGCAATAAATGGCAATCAAAGCACAGTAACACAGTATCTTATTGATGGCACAATGGCTGTGTGCCACTGAGGTCTGCTCTGTGTATGTATTTACAGTCAAAGGAATAATAAGTGAGCTTCTGTGAGATCCTGCCATAGATATGTAAGCAGACCTGAGTTTGTGACCCCGATTAGAGACTTTTCTGGAGTGGGGGTGGGGGTTGTGGTTAGCAGTTTAGAGTGTCCAGGTTTATCCTACAGTAAGACAGTATAAGAAAAGAGTCGAATCAGAAACAGCTGCATGGGTCTTCTCTGGTGTGAAGACAATTTTGAATGAAATCTCTCATTAAATTGAAAATGAAGTGTCACTTTCACGTCCGTTTTCCAAACCAATTGGAAAAAGGTGTCTGCCTCTTTGATATGTTTTTAAAGAGCAGCACCCGTTAAAAAAGTGAAGAAAAAAACAACTCTGAAAAGCTGCTTGGATATGCTGTGGTAATACAGTACTTTTGAAAAGGGAAGCTTTCTTCTGGCCATCGCCCAGAGAGATGACATCAAACAAGAAGGGATAGGGGTCGGATGGATAGAGGTTCTGACGGCAAACAAACAGACCTCGACTGGAGGTGTCTCTCGAAGCCGCTTGTGTAATAACACTCAGGAGATCTCTGTTTCAAATCATAATACAGAGACTGCCACAGTGGAGGTCGGCATTAAAGAACCTGATGTTTCTAATGTTAACATATAAATACGTATAAAACACTAACACACACACATAAAATAAAATAAAATTCTTGTTTTGTTCTTGATTGGTCTTTCTGAATACTACCAAAACAAAATATCACACTACATTTTCTGGAATTTGATGTCCCTTATGATGTCCACTTAGTTCTTGGAATAGGCCAATTTCATGTTACATTTCTTCTAAGAAAGACATATTTGTATGCAAAGGATATGAGCCTGATTTACTAAGCTTGTTCCTGCATTGAAACTAATACATTCGGCAATACTAGGTGTGAATTGTATCAGCAGTTTCTAATTATGTTTAGTGTATACAAAACCTTGTCCCTTAAGTGAAATTGTCCCTTTGGATTATGCATTTCTCCTCTACCACCCCTGGAAATAAGAAATCCAGTTTTATTGTGTTGCTGAAGCAAGTCCAAAGTTTTGTTTGTTGACTTTGCTTCAACAAAAGCCAGACTTTAAAAACAGGTTACCCTCATGACTCCCACAGAGTAAAAAAAATCATTAAAAGCAGAGAAAAGAATGTAAGAAATTAGATTCTGACATTTTGGTCAATTTACTGTACGGATACTGCATAATCTGCACAGCAAAGGTATCAGACTGAATTTATTTTAGTATTTGAACTGAGGCCTGGGTCTTGGTTTGTTTGAAAGGAGACAGAGACATTGTCCTCATGTCCTCAGTCATTGAGAGGCACCGATTCTTGGCTGATAAAGTTCCAAAATTAAATAAGAAGGCTCTTTCACTTGATAAGGCTTTTATATTTTTGCAATTTCATATGGAGGACTTCAGTTACACAACTTTGCTGTGAACTGAACAAGGCCCTGCTTTGTGAATCGCCACAAACAAGCAATTTGAGCCCAATTTGCAGAACATAACGCTTAAATACAGAAATACATACAGTGAGGGGAAAAAAGTATTTGATCCCCTGCTGATTTTGTACGTTTGCCCACTGACAAAGAAATGATCAGTCTATAATTTTAATGGTAGGTGTATTTTAACAGTGAGAGACAGAACAACAACAAAAAAATCCAGAAAAACGCATTTCAAAAAAGTTATAAATTGATTTGCATGTTAATGAGGGAAATAAGTATTTGACCCCTTCGACTTAGTACTTGGTGGCAAAACCCTTGTTGGCAATCACAGAGGTCAGACGTTTCTTGTAGTTGGCCACCAGGTTTGCACACATCTCAGGAGGGATTTTGTCCCACTCCTCTTTGCAGATCCTCTCCAAGTCATTAAGGTTTCGAGGCTGACGTTTGGCAACTCGAACCTTCAGCTCCCTCCACAGATTTTCTATGGGATTAAGGTCTGGAGACTGGCTAGGCCACTCCAGGACCTTAATGTGCTTCTTCTTGAGCCACTCCTTTGTTGCCTTGGCTGTGTGTTTTGGGTCATTGTCATGCTGGAATACCCATCCACGACCCATTTTCAATGCCCTGGCTGAGGGAAGGAGGTTCTCACCCAAGATTTGACAGTACATGGCCACGTCCATCGTCCCTTTGATGCATTGCAGTTGTCCTGTCCCCTTAGCAGAAAAACACCCCCAAAGCATAATGTTTCCACCTCCATGTTTGACGGTGGGGATGGTGTTCTTGGGGTCATTCCTCCTCCTCCAAACACGACGAGTTGAGTTGATGTCAAAGAGCTCGATTTTGGTCTCATCTGACCACAACACTTTCACCCAGTTCTCCTCTGAATCATTCAGATGTTCATTGGCAAACTTCAGACGGGCCTGTATATATGCTTTCTTGAGCAGGGGGACCTTGCGGGCGCTGCAGGATTTCAGTCCTTCACGGCGTAGTGTGTTACCAATTGTTTTCTTGGTGACTATGGTCCCAGCTGCCTTGAGATCATTAACAAGATCCTCCCGTGTAGTTCTGGGCTGATTCCTCACCGTTCTCATGATCATTGAAACTCCACGAGGTGAGATCTTGCATGGAGCCCCAGACCGAGGGAGACTGACAGTTATTTTGTGTTTCTTCCATTTGCGAATAATCGCACCAACTGTTGTCACCTTCTCACCAAGCTGCTTGGCGATGGTCTTGTAGCCCATTCCAGCCTTGTGTAGGTCTACAATCTTGTCCCTGACATCCTTGGACAGCTCTTTGGTCTTGGCCATGGTGGAGAGTTTGGAATCTGATTGATTGATTGCTTCTGTGGACAGGTGTCTTTTGTACAGGTAACGAGCTGAGATTAGGAGCAGTCCCTTTAAGAGAGTGCTCCTAATCTCAGCTCGTTACCTGTATAAAAGACACCTGGGAGCCATAAATCTTGCTGATTGATAGGGGATCAAATACTTATTTCCCTCATTAACATGCAAATCAATTTATAACTTTTTTGAAATGCGTTTTTCTGGATTTTTTTGTTGTTATTCTGTCTCTCAGTGTTCAAATACACCTACCATTAAAATTATAGACTGATCATTTCTTTGTCAGTGGGCAAACATACAAAATCAGCAGGGGATATAATACTTTTTTCCCTCACTGTATGGCTTATACAAAAAAATAAGAGTTATGAAAGATTAACAAGTCAAGTGAAATTGAGACTTCAATTCAATTCAATTAATATATCCTTTTGGGGTCGACTGGATGTGAGGAACTGTCATCCATGTCTTGTGTCTGCAGTCAGGAATCACTGTGGACAATAGTAATTGGTGCGGTTATGCATAAGCGTACTTCTAAATTGTAGACCAGACAAAAGCGTTCTGCTAACCGCAAAAACGGTCTGGTTTTGTCATTTGCCAGCGTGTTGTTTGTAAACCGATTCAGCAAGTTCGGGAACGGATTTCTGGGTAAATTGTGAAATTGGCTTGGAAAGGTCTACTGTTTTTAAATTTTTTAAATACATATTTGTATTTGCGTCACACTGAGGTCCAACAGGCCGAAACAGAGCAGGAGCTGGAGACCATTTGTACAGGAGGAATTAGCTGTTAGGTAATCTAGTAGCACAGGTGGGAGTACTCATAAACTTGCTATCCCTGCTTCTGAAGCCTCAGGGTTTCTAGAGGGGCCAGAAGATTAAATGCTGCTGTGATTTACTAATCCTTCAATCTTTTTCAATTTGTCTAAAAAAAAAAAAAGCCCCCCCACCCCCTTGGTATAACTGCATTGCAGCACCCCATTCATTGAATTCCTCAAAATCCTGCTGTAGGAGAAATATGGTTGGCTACAGTGCTCAGGGGCAATGGGATTAAATTTAAATTTGTATTACAAAGGGAAGGAATAGTGTCCTACATATAAAAAAAATTGTATAAATTTCACTAAACTGTGACCTTGGGAAGCTCAAGAGACCAAAAGAACAGCCTGAGGTATTTCCTGTAGAAAAGGGGAACAAGGACTTTTGCGGATAGAACACAATTGATCTCTTTCTGTCTTGAAGTTTTGAAGGATGATTTTGTGCAGTGTGCAGATGTTTGCCTGACTGCATTAGGCCTGATGTTTGACATACAGAAATTCACAGAAGAAGATAATGCTCAGAAGGCAGGAAAATGACCCACAATTTAAACGTTCCTAAGGAACAATGTTAGAAACATGGATTTGTTTCCTGGAATGTACCATTCCAGACACTAAACTGTCCATGACAACTGGAAACAGTCACCAAACAATCCTACTGCGTGACAAGACAATTAATGTCCCCTTTGACCCCCTTTACAATGGATTAAAGATGGCTCTGTCATTTTGACTACACTTTGGCAGAAAATATGAGCAGCTAAAACTAAATAAAAGATAAATAAAATACTTTCCTTTAAGACAGATGAGACACAAGTAAGAGGACATTACTTAATAAAGGCACCAATGTATTATCTCGTTCTACACCTGATTATCATTTTATTCTCCACTGGAAGGCGCATTACTATTTCGGCCATCAAGAACAGATTTAATATCTGGTGATGGTGGTGCTAACATGGGTCCCTATTAATATAAACAGCATTGTCCATTCATTTACAAAACAGCAGTATAAATTACAAAAGTTTTGTACATCTACCAGTTTTCTAATGCTTACGAATGGTGAAAACTGCAATGTATGAGGTGGTGGGTGAGTGGGGTCACACAGGCATTCTTTCAGACATAATAAAAATGTTGGCCTAGACAGTATCCCCATATCAGCTGTAACAGCTTCCAAAAGTATGCCAGACTTCATTACTTTTTTGTATTCCAGAAAGGTTTATTATTAGCTGTATGGGCTTCTGCGGGATCTACAGTGCTGGAATTATTTGGGCCATAAGCCACATGCCAGAGTTACATAAGGAGTTTTGTCGGTAAGGCTCTAGACAATGCACTGCTGGTAACGGGCACAGTTAGGCCTAAGGGGCACCACTATTTTGACAACCAGTAGACAAAACAGGAAGAGCTACAGATATTAGCACAGAAAGGAGTTTGTTCGGATCAAGGCCTTAACAAATACCACATGCCTTTGTTTTGGATGGACGCATCAACCTTTTTCGCAGCACAGAGAAAAAAGGAAAGCTAAATGCCATGTATTCACAGTGAAGACGTTGTCTGAATATGTTAAGTGAATTTTAAGATTTTCACAGAGGAAGGCTGTGCAAGGCTGTGCAAGGCCACACGATACATGACGTCATCTTCCATAGGGAGTTTGTTTGGAGTTACTTGTTACATCTACACTCCACACTTTCCCAGCTCGCCACCAGAGGTCATCACCTGAATTCTAACCCTGTCTTTCACATTCCCCAGCACCATGATCAATCATCCAATGAATATTCCTCAGCTCCATGTGTACATGAACCATCAACCCTCTGTTCCCATTGGACCAGCGCTACACATCCCTGTCCTCTGCTTTCCTCTGCTCTGTTTTTAAACCCCCTGTTCCTTACAGTCAGTGCTAAGGCTTGTTTGTGTCATACAGCATTTCTAAGTATTGTGCTTGTTTATGGATCGCCTGACCTCGACCCCTGTGTTTTGACTCCTGGATTGCACTCTGACTGTTTGTATGCCTGATCAATTGACCTACTGCCTGTGACCCCACCAACTCCTTTTGCCTTGCCTCCATTGCTTTGTTTGCTGGCTCTTTGACCTGGACTGTTATATACCTGCTTCTTCCCGCAATTGAGCCCTCCACTTCCCTGGCTGTTTGCATAGGCAGTCATGACAGAAGACTTAGCCCAACCATGGACTCGGAGGGACAACCTGAGCTCCACGCCGCCCTGAACCACCAGGGATCCTTACTTGTAGAACATGAAGCCAAACTCAATCAGCTGCAAAGGCATTTCGCTCACCAGCTTGCTTCATTTCCCACTGAGAAGGCCAAGATAGCCTACGTCATCACCGTCCTCATGGGCAAGACACTGCAATGGGCATCTGCTGAGTGCATCCAGCAGGGCGAAATCACCAGGTCCCTGACGGCTATTCTAATGCACTTCAGGGATATGTTCAACCACCCTGCCAAGGATAAGGACTCTGGGGAGCAATCAGCAGCAGATGGGATGAGCGGGCTCTCCTTACAGTGTTCTGCCAAGGTCTCCACTCCGACTTACAGTTCAAAATCGCCTGTAGGGACGAAGCTCTCGGACTGGAACAACTCATTCAGCTGGCATTAAGACTGGATAACCTGATGTCCAGATGGAAACGTCCCACTGCTGATCCTCCTCGCCAGTCAGTCAGACCTCCTGTCTTCGTTACCAGTCTGCTGTCTGAAATGGAGCTCATGCAATTGGGTCTCACCATGCCTGTCCTCACAATGTCATGCCATGAACATTGAGAGGCTTTCCACGCCATCGGAGATTACCCCCGAGTAGCAAAACATGGCTGCCGTCTTCAACAAAACCCATTGATCATGGGATTGTGCCATAGACCTCCTCCCGGGCTCCTCTCCACCTAGAGGTCGCATTTATCCTCTTTCTCTCCTAGAGTCTCGTGCCATGGAGGACTATATCAAGGAGGCCTTGGAACTGGGCATTATCCGCACCTCCACGTCACCCCTTCTTCATGGCCAAGAAGGACAGAGGACTTTGGCCCTGCATAGATGATCCTTGATGCTGATGAAGTCCACATGAGCCAGGATAAAGTGAGTGCTGTTACAGAGTGGCCCCTGCCACAGACTTTCGAGAATTTGCAACGTTTGTTGGGGTTTGCTAATTTTTACAGGTGCTTTATCTGGGACTTCAGTTCTGTCGCTTCCCCCCTCACCTCACTGCTCAAAGGCTCTGCCCACACCCTGACCTGGACAGCTGCAGCCACTGATGCCTTTGCCCAGCTCTTCACCACCACACCTCTCTTTAAGCACCTGTATCCTTCCAGCCCCTTTCTCGTTGAAGTAGATGCCTCAGAAAGTGTTGTAGGGGCAGTTTTGTCACAAGGTCACGGTTCTCCACCTGAGCTCCATCCCTGTGCCTTTTTCTCCAGGAAATTTTCTCCAAAGGAGAAAGGCACGCTTTCTCAGGCACGCTGGGCTTTGTTCTTCAACCGTTCCAACTTCACTCTCGCTTACCGTCCAGGCTCCAAAAACATCAAGGCGGACGCCCTTTCTCATCATTTGACTCTCATTCCATCTCAGGATCCACGGATCCTATTTTACCACTTTCCTGCATTGTGGATCCTATTCGATGGGACATTATGGAGCACATACAATGAGCCATCGCCACTGAACCCTCACTCTCCAATTGTTCTGTCTCTCGTCAATATGTTCCCTCTTCCATACACTCTCAAGTTCAGCAATGGCTCCTTTCCTCCACTGCTTCCAGACATCCAGGTGTCCGGCACACTCTCTCCCTCGTTCAACAAATGTTTTGGTGGCCCTGTCTCCTACAACACGTCACACGTTTTGTTGCAGCCTGTCCATCATGTGCTAAAGCCAAAACACTTCGCCAACTCCCAGCTGGCCTCCTGGAACCTCTCCCCATTCCGCATAGACCATGGTCACACATCGCAATGGATTTCCTGACTGTCGGCTCACCCCCCTGAAAGGGTTATCTACTGCTCTTGCCACAGCTGAATGTCTTTTTTTTTTTTTTTGGCCCCAGTGCACCTCTCGAGTGTGGTCTGCTTTTTTCTGTCTGCTTAATGTCTACGGAGTGACTTAACCAGGAGACCGGTCGCTTCCTCCGCACTTACTGTAGCTGGGACCAGACTGAGTGGAGCAGGTTTCTCCCATGGGCTGAGTATGCCCAGAACTCTCATCTGCTCTTCTACAGGTCTCGTGCCATTCCAATGTGTATTCGGTTATTAACCTCCACTGTTTCCTGGCATGGATGACCGTACAGATGGCCCTGGGGTAGATGACTGGTATCGTCGAAGTAAGGAGGTCTGGGAGGCTACCCACATTCGTCTACAGCATGCAGTTTGGCGCCAGTAGACGCAGGTGGACTGTCACCGCAGACCAACCCCACCAGTTCCAGCCTGGGCAGGAGGTGTGGCTCTCTACATGGGACCTTCAGCTCCGGCTTCCCTCGAAGAAACAGAGTGCCCGCTTTATTGATCCTTATAAGATCGACCAGCAAATAAATTGTGTCCTACTGGCTCCTCCTTCCTGCTCATATGCATATCTCTCCATGTTCCATGTCTCTCTTCTCAAGCCTTCACTTGCTGACCCTTGTCATCCAGACGTCAATCCTGTGGATTCTCCTCCTCCTCTCATCGAACTTGATGATGGTCATGCCTATGCAGTTTGGTCTCTCCTCCGGTCCTGGCGTCTGCGGCGTTACCTCCAGTACCTTGTGGACTGGGAAGGACCTTTCTGTTGGACTTCCACAGGGACCACCGAGCCGATCCTGGTCCTCGTCCCTGCGGACGTCCGCCTCGCCGAACCCCAGTAGCCTCAGGAGCCGCCAGTGGAAGGGAGGGGGGGTTCTGTAACACCTACACTCCACACTTTCCCAGCTCGCCACCAGAGGTCATCACCCTAATTCTAACTCTTTCACATTCGCCAGCACCATGATCAATCATCCAATGAATATTCCTTAGTCAATGTCCATCAGTCAATGTTAAGTCTTGTTTGTACGTACATACAGCATTTCTAAGTATTGCTCTTGTTTACTGATCACCTCTGTTCCTGACCTTTGTTTACTCCCCGTGTTTTGACTCCTGGATTGCCCTGTGACTGTTTGTAAGCCTGATCAATTGACCTAGCGCCTGTGACCCCAACTACTCCTTTTGCCTTGCCTCCATTGCTTTGTTTGTCAGCACTCTGACCTGGACAGTTATATACATTTAAAAGGGAATAGCTCTCACAGGGCCCCCTGATTCTAAAACCTCCCTAAATATGCCTGTTTTTGACAAGTCTCTCCACCTACAGGCTGTTGTTCATAAACTGTTAAGCGTTTCCACATTTTTGCCTACTTATCGTAGTCGTGCAATTTCCAACTTAGAATGCAATTTAATCCCTTCACACCATGCGCAGTGTCCCCAGGGCCAGAATGGGCACTGGACTCGGTCTGGGCTTTTAAAGATGTCTGTTCCAGATCCTATAACTTACCAAGTGAATTGGAGCCTTTACAACCCTTCAGTCCTGTAGTGACCAGCTCCTTCATTCTACACATTTATTTTTCATTCCTCGCCCTGTGTCACTGTGTAATCTGGGGACAGTACTGTTTGTCTGAGCGGGCAGGCTGTTGCTGAACTCAGTAGAATCTCACCAGGCCCTGGATTAGATACACCACATGCGACGTAAACCTGCTGGTATGTTGTGTACACAGAATCAAGGTGAGTGTGGGGCACTTTAAGCCACCTTGTACAAAAGCACTCTCCACTGTTGGATTCTTCCTCAGAAAACATAAGTGATGTACGGAGGCCTTTGTGAAAACAGCATTACGTATGTTTACTTTAGATACTCTACCTAAAAACCAGCTGTATTATTAACCCAGTTTCCTTTAACCACAATACAAAAATTGTTCTGAAAAGTCCCTGCTTGTTCTGACAGGTGACAGGCCTTCCACACGCATGTGTCTTCTCAAGAAACAGGCAGGTAAACAATGATAAAGACGCATCACCCACATACACTGAGCTCATCTTCCTCTGTCCTTTTGAACAATAGCGATGACACCCTTCATTTGCTTAATGCACAATGCCTCTGAGCTCTGCCAAGACCCTGTGAGCACACAAAGGGACAAGAGTGTCATAACACAAACACAACAGCCTGGAAAATCACTGGAGGCATTCCTGAGAATATTGACACCTACTGGGAGAGATAAGAACGCGATAAGTGAGTTTTGAGGATGAACCCAAACAGCTCTGGATTTGTTATTGACCTTGGTCATGCATTCCGGAGACTTTAATCGGAGTCTAAATGGCCCTGCTTGTGGGAATGTATAGTGGGGTTTTTTGGACAGATAACAGGCCTGTATTTTTGAAATCATTTAAGTATAATCGAGTTGTGAACTCCGTCAGGCAAATGCTAGAAAATGAAGAGGATGAATCCATTCACATTTCTATTTTTACACCTTACTTTTTTATTATTGTACCACTGGAAAATGGCCATACTAATATACAAAGGTAAGATGACTTAAGAGAATACCACTTTACGCAAAAGGTCATTGTAAGTAAATAAACACTTTCTAATACATTATTTATTATTATCCTTTACAAAATGGTAATTACATAAATTATAGTACATTTTTGGCAGAGAATAGTAAATGGATATGATAGGAAACTTTGCGTACCGGTACCCTAGACCATATTGTACATATGAACATAGTGTATAGGAGTGCTTTTTGACTTATGGAAATTTCAACTTATGGACAGGTTTCCAGAACAGAACCCTTACGTAAATTGTGGTAAATCTCATTTATCTATAGCCTACATGATTTTATCTGAATGAAATCTTATTATATCTAGGATCTTATGTTGTTTAATCTTCATTGGTTACTATTTTTTTTAAATCAAAATCAAAAATCAAAATCAGCTTCAACAAACAGCATTCACACTCAAAACCAGAGGAAATGAACTGGGGCATCAGTATTACACAAGGTTGTGGTGCATATTTCAACTAATTCACTTCCCCCCAAACAACTCTCCCTATCCACTGTGACAGTGAGAGTGCTCTCAGTTCTAGGCAACCTGTTAGCAGAGCAAACATCCCATGTAAATAAAAAGGGATAATGGCTCAAATCTTTCAGGACACAAGATCAAAGTTGAGAAATGACATCACAAGAAAAGAACAAGAATGTAAACTCCTCCCTTGCCTTTTCATTAGATTTGACTTCTCAGCCTTTAGTTCTGAAACTCCACTCACTTCAAACAGAAGAGGAAAAAGATAGGGTTGCAAGTCTTGAATTTCCAAAGCTGAGGACAGCTGAGGTGTTCTCCAGTGATGTGCAAGAGGGGCAATTTATTTACCAACTTACACACAGGGTTTGAGAGATAGTCAGTGTGTGCTTCTGCCCTATGCCACTACTGCACAAGGACAGTAAACAGCTCTGGGAGAAGCTGCTCTCTAACAACTCTCTCCAACTAAAATGGAGGGAAATGAGGAAGATTTACGGGCCTGAAATTTGACGCACACACAGGTAGACTTAATAAACAAGGTTCCCACAGTGTTGACCCTGTCTGGATAATAAAACTAGGAAATCCAACTCTTTGCATGAGATTTCTTCACAACTCTTTAAGGTTGAATAATTGCAGGCCTTTCTCTAGCTAAACACCTAAAAGATTGCCCTGCTACTCATAGTCATAATAAAAAAGAACTGCTAAAGTAAGGTAATTTATATACCTGCCAATATAATGAATACATAGCTTAATAAATCTCTGTTCATTTTTAAAGTAGTACATATACCATATGCAAGAACATTACTTTAGTCTTCACGTCTTTTCACTTATAAAGACATGCTCATGGGCATAACAACGTTTCCAGGGCTACCACAGTCTATGCACTTTGAAAACAACAACAAACAAAATAAACTATTAGGATATAGCAGTGCCTAAATTAATACTTACTCCCTGATAGATGATGCTCAAGGTGAAAGACTGAAACACTGTAGGCTTACACAACTGTTTAACAGCTACATGGACAACAAAGAAAGCAACTTAAATTATTTGGGCAACATAACTAATTAGTGGAACCTGTCAAATGGTTCCCTTCCTCTCAAAGCAACCACAGAGAAACAGGCACAAAGCCACTAAGTAGATACCCTCAGTTAAAAAGATAATGATCGTTTTAACTGAGAACACCAAGCATCCGAAAGAACCACACTCGGGTAGAAATTCCATTTGTTCCTAAGAGAAAATAACTTTTCTATTAATTGTTTCATGTTTATGTAAGGGTTACGCTGCGCCAGTTGCCAGAACAGTGCAGAATGCCTCGTTAAAACTTTCCCCATTTCAAAAGGCTTTTCAATGCTCCTATGGGCCTTTCACTGAGACAGCTGTTATGAGTTTAATATTTTATTAGCAGCCGTAGTAGAAGACATAGTAGCAGCAGTTATAGTGTTGGAAAACTTTTTTGTTTCTCTGTTCTGGGAAGGGAAACAATATGCTTTTCTACATGTCAAAATGGGAAATGTAAAACTAAACTAAAACGGTATAAGACAGTATAGTACATTTAAAAAAGGCAGTATGAGTTGAACCACACTGTTGCGGTGGAGATAACCTCATCTGGAAATCTGTAATCTTCTCTACATTTCAGATAGAGGTGTCGAGCCTGACTGAGCAGAGATATAGGATGACAGACAGGGAACAAAATAACGGTTGTGCTTGGAAGCCACCTTAGGCCTTTCTGTCAGACTCTCCCATCTTTAACTCCTCCTCTCTCCTTCTCTTCTCCCCCTACCACTCCACCTGCCCTACATCTCGCTCCCCCTCTCCCTTTCCTTTCTGGATACATCGGACAAACCATGGTTTTCTACCAACTCTGTGATAAGACAACTCTATTCAGTAGCGGGCCAAGTGTAGGCCTAATCCCTGAACGTACAGACACTGCAGAACATTGAAAAAATTAAATTAAAATATATATATAGTACTGTGGAAAAGTTCTAGGCAGGTGTGAATAAATGCTGTAAAGTAAGAATGCTTTCAAAAATAGACATGCTGATAGATTATATTTATCAATTAACTAAATGTAAAGTGAATGAAAAGAGGAAAAATCTAAATCGAATCAATATTTGGTGTGACCACCCTTTGCCTTCAAAACAGCATATATATTTATATATATATGAGTATATTTTAATTTCTGAAAAAGCTAAAACCTTCCAATATACCAGTGGCCTCTGTAGTCTATAATGGCCATCGTGAATGGTGTGTTGCTTGACTTATCATGGCCGGCTGCAGGCCCATACTAGATAGATACAAGAGCAACAACTCCTGACTGTGGTCAGACTTTAAGGATGCAGAGTCATTTTTAATTTCATCCTTCCTTCAAAGTATCCCTCAGGCGGTGTATTGCATAACAAATATAGGATGTATAATTTGGAAAAATTGGAGAACACACTGTAAGGAAATGAAGGACAAGCTGTTACATTTGCCTGTGGAAAACAATCTTTCTACAGCAATGACCTTGATGGCAAATCATCATGAGACAAGGGTTATAACCAGGGGAATCTCTCTTGCTCCGTCTCACTGCAATAAAGAAAAACAGATCTGTACGATGAAAAACATTACTGACTGAGGGAAAAATAAAAAAGTGATCTTCAATAACCTTGGGGCTTTTGCTCATGCTCACAGACACGTGATTTTACTGCTCCGCTCAATGGCTCACTGCTCACTTCTCAGGCTTATCAAATGGGAGCTCCTGCGTAATTTGTTCAGGTTGACAGAATGGACCAGGTAAATGGAAAGTTGTTTGACTCCATGGAGAATGAAGTTGGGCTGCTCTTCCTGTAGGTAAATCAGCAGATTGCCTCTAAGTAGGTAGGCTCTTGGATTATTCATGCCAGGTAGAACCCTGGCTGAGACATTATTTACTAGTTATTCATTTTGGTTGCTTGTTTATGTTCATGTTCTTTCTTTGGGTTTACTGTTGGTTAACCAACAAGCAAGCAAACACACAAACAAACAGGAAAAAAAGGAAAAACCCGACAATCATATTAGCAAGCCTAGAAAAGAGCTGTAAACAAACGTCACAGACAGATGTAATGAGACTAATCTGTGGAAATTCAAGGTCCCTTACACTGCAAGCGCAGTTTCTCAATTGCCATCCTCCCTATCAGGCCTTAAACAGGCATCCCAGAGAGCCAGGGGCAATCACAACACACTTCAAGCTTTAATAATAATGATAATAAAAAGACGAGATGGCTGCATCTTTAATAATTGGGTAAATGAATCGCAGCTTAAAGACTGCAATGTGAATCTGTGACTCCACCGTGCAAGGCTGCATAAGAGCTCAGATCATTGGCAAATATGGTGTCCCTATAAGCAAACAAAAAGATAGATTGAGACAGCACAATGGCAGGCAGGAATGGAATCCGTTCACTGGGAATGGCGTAGGGAAAAGGTATTAGTTTTCCCTGCTGTTAACTGGATCTCAGTTGATGGCGGAGGGGTTTAAAGAGAAACGGAAAGCTACATCACCAGTCGGGAACGTGTTTTTAAGTATACAAGGGGAAAAGATAAAAGAAAAGTAATTTGCCATTGAGAAGCACTGAAGTGTGATAAGCAAAGGGGATAGTGTGGGTAATTTAGTAAAACAAATAAAAAAGGACAGCAGTACAGTCATGGTCTAGGTGACAGTTTTAATATTTTGTGGCCATGGCTGCCGCATTGACATTTATCATTCTTGACAGTGTGGTTAATGTGCTGGGTCACATGTGCCAAGTTTGAAATCAATGAGAAGGATTTGCAGCAATTGCATAAACATCAGCTAGAAAAACGACAGTTTAACCCCTTCAAGGAGAGCTTAAAGGAACTCAATACAGCTCACCAGCCCACAGACTGATCTGTGATAGAGGTCTACTTCTTTCTTTTGTAATGGCATGGCCTAGTATTATACAAAGTGATGGAATGATGACGAAAGTGTACACACTCTTTGCAAACACTTCGAGCCCTCGACCTGCGCAAGATCATGCGCCTGAGCTCCCTAACAGACCAATGCAATTTCATTAAGAAAGTTGACAGTTTAACACAGACATGACCTGACGCTACTTCATTATGTAACAGGTTGGTGCTTGGGAAAAATAAAAAGTAGGTGCTCTTAAATTACTCACACCACCACCTGCCTACCTGCCCACAGCACTTTAACATCAACTCCACTCACGCCAGCAAAGAACATTGCAATGTGCTTTTCTGCTCCAATCCGTTTTTGCAATTTGATGTCACTGATATATATGTGTATATGCAATGTACAAACTGGCTTTTCCTGAACTGTCTACGAAAACAGATCTCTTCTCAACAACACAAAGAAAAAATAAAACAGAATATTATGCTTTGTGACAATAGCATCACACACACATTATAGTTTGTTTCCATTTCTCTGCTGGCGTTTTCCTTGCCTGGCAAACACCCGATTTGCCACAGCTGTCGTCCCTTTCAGAAAACAGATATGGAGTGATTTTTGGAGTGTACCGTGGATTTACATTTGAAACAGAATTTGTTGCGGATGTTTTGCGGAAGTATTCATTTCATTCATGTGTTATTGTCCTCCGGTTCTGGCCACAACATGATGCCTTTCCCAGCCCGGCAGGTCCATATTCTGCACTGCATGTCTGTCACTAAAAAGCACACGGCTCTTTAAAGGTATTTATCACTCTCTGCTGGCTCGGTGATTTTATTAGCCAGCACTGCCAAGGTTTATTGCACAGGAAGCTTGCTGGGTCTTAATTAAATCCAGGGAACGTGCCAGAGTTACAGCCATATACGGACCAATGGAGACCATTAAGCACTATGAGGATAAGGGATTAATGGGTTATAATACAGGATGTATATGTAATCCAATCAATATGCTATTAACTTTATTATACTTAAACAGCTAAAGTGTTTTGGGGTTTGTTTGTATTTGTTTTTTTTATGTCCAGGACAGAATGGATCTATATTGCATTGGCTCCAGTCCAAAGCCTGGTTATGACTCATCAGTCTGTTCATTGTTTCTGTACAAGAGCCTGCAGACAGACCCTGACTGGAACATTCAATTTCACTCTGTTTCATTTCTTTGGGTATCATGGGTGTATATATTTTGCACGTGAAAGCCAAACACACCTTATTTGTCATGAGATCACCGTCGGATGGTGAAAAGCAGGCAGTTGCTCTGTGTGGTTTTAGGTCTGAAAAAATTTATGAGTAGGAATTGGATGTTTTTTTCTATTTTTGGACATTGCTGACCGTGTTTTCTACAGAACATTTAATTGGAGACCTGAAACACTTGACAATCTGTTCATGATGGAAACATCTGACTTCCATAATGGCACATAATAAATTAGCATTGTTTATATATGTTTTCTAAATTGCAAAAGGCTTAATGGTATTAATACAATTAGGTCTGGGCTACATTACATCAATGATGAACTTCAGTTAAGGCAGAAAAGAGTAATGTTGTTGATGGTTCAAATCCTGGCAAGTTAAATCAGTCTAACATCAACTCTTTAATTGTGTCAGCTCGCCCCCAGGCACACACAGTGTCCTTGAGACTGCTGTCCACCTGACGTCACAGCAACATCTTATCTCCTCCCAGCTGTGATGCAGTGCAAGCCTCTGTAAGGGATCGCTTTCCTGCAGCAGCTGAGAGAGAGACAGAGAGAGAGACGTCAGAGAGGTTGTCACGTCAAGTACACACTGCCCTGCCCGACTAGGAAGCGTGCAGGTGTCTAAATGAGGCCGATGATGTGAAGGATGGACATTTCTTTTTCAGACACCTTATTGGAATGGATCGAACAGTCTGTTGTGATACAGAAAGCAAACGCCATTTCTGTAGCCATGGACAAAAACTATAAAAATTGTCAACTAGTCTAGGATTGTAAGGCTGTCACTTCAATGACCTCTTGACACTAGAGAAAGCTATAGGAGAATCATTCACAGGATTAACTTGACTGATCTCCGATGTGAGGTGGGACCGTGGCTTCCAAACCCATCTTCCTTCAGACAAGTCTTCATGAAGAACTGCAGGCGCTCTCTTCTCACTCAAGACATTCCTCAGAAGAACACTATATCCCCTCGCCTGCAGCAGGAAGTGGGGCTCCGAGCCACTCAGGTTACAAGAAAGTCAAAGCCGAAGATATATAGGCCTAAATACTGACTCTGTGACTCACTAACCTGTAAAGAGCACTACGAGACAGAGTGGGAGTTGGTTTTGGTTGGGCCTATAATTATGTTTATGATTGCTGTTATCACTGTCGTTGCTGTTATTACCATTCATATTACTGTAATTATTATTTGGGAGAAAAAAGCTGCAAAGAGAACTATTATTCATGCATAAAATAGCAAGGACTTGCGGCTGGGCACACAGAAGTACAGTTTAAATGTTCCCATTTAAACCAGGCATGTTCAAATCACACTACAGCCCAGGCTGAGTTTAACGCTTGCTGGAGTTTCATTGTGAAAGAAGCCGAATCTCTTCCAGAGTTTTTAATTCATAAGGCAGATATTCTCCTACTGTGATCTTCCTAATGCTGACATGTCAATCTACCCTGCCTGCCATACCCTGGAGTGTCTATGGGCTGACAGAGAGACTCCAGTCTTCACACCCATCTCTTCACTGCCTCTTTCAATGTATTTTTTCCTAATCAACAAACTCACCTCAAAGGGGGCCAACGAACAGGGTTATAAAACAAACAAGCGGTCATATTGCTACAATATTTGGCACCCAAGATTTATTTGCACTATTGCTCACCAGAGGAGAATCACACTCTGTTAAAGGAACAGCCAGACTTAGCAGGGTTTTATGAAATTAAAGCCAGTGTGTTGCATTATGGGTCTGCTTTGGAAACCAGATTGGATTTCTACTTGTCTATGCAGACTAACTATTCAGGGGGGGAAAACTACTTCCAACACTTCCAAGTTTACGGTGAGGAAGTGGCGAGGAAGGAAAAGACAGTGAGTCTATTGATGGGTCTGTGCAACAGTGAAATCTTTCCCCAGATGCAAGCATTAATAACATGAAATCACTAATAATAAACAACATGGCTCCTGATAGAAAGATCACAGAGGATTGTGTATATGCTTGCAGACAGCTACTGATGAACAGGGCAAATTACAGAATTCTACAAAAACACTCTCCCATACAGAACACAGTAATCAGTTCATATAAAGCATGTGACCGCAATTTAACATGTGAAGTGAACTGATACACTCGAAGAACCTATTGTAAAGGTATGTTCTATGTACATATTTTAAAAGTATGGAGGTTTTGTCTTTCAAAAATCTTGTCAAAAGAATTTTGTCTGCTTGAGATTGTTTTCTTCTACGCAACCTCCCCAGCACACAGCGCCTGCAGTTTAATGACCCTCTCAGCTATCTCAGTTCCACACAGCCAGCAAATACAGGCCAAAAAACACAGGATGTTCCAGCACAGAAAGGCCCCTGAAGTGGTTTCATTAGGCAACAAGGTTGTAACTGGGATAAAGCAGGGTTCTTTAATGAGGTACAGCAGAGCCTGCCGTTCTGCCTGCAGCACTATCTCCAGCGTGGGCACAGCATCACTTCCTCTTTGTGTCATTCCCTTGGCAAATACACAATTTCATTAGGCATTAACAGTGTGGGATCTCCAAACTGGTTTGGGTTGGGTGTCAAGCTGATGGAATACAAAACAAAAACACAGTGTAGAAAAGCAGGAATAGGAAACGAAATGGCAGGGAAAGTGATTGGGAATTTGACACTTTACAACAATGAGCACCACATTTTCATGAGTTGATGTATGAACAGCACAGGAATAACACATGAATACCTTATGCACTTCATCTGAGTTCTGCTGTAAATCACCTGTATAACAAAGTGAGGGTTAGGGTTACAGACTAGGTTTAGGGTTAGGGCTGATACATGTGATCAACATCAGAACTCAGTGGAAGTGCATGAGGCATTCATATGTGGGATTCATACATTAATTTGTTAAGAATTGATGCCCATTATTGTAGAGTGTCACGCAAAAATCATGCAACTGTTTTTTTGCAAGCATGGGTACAGGAAAACATGTACTACGCTTTTAAAAATTCCACCGACAAAAAAACTAATAAAGATACCGCCGCTAATAAATTATAAACTGTGACTTGCCGATAAAGTGTCTGTATTGTATATGTACCATGTTCCACCCAGCCGCTTTTGCATTTTCAAAGGATCGTCCATGGTGTTTTGGAGCACGGAAAAGAGGTATATTCAACGGATGTTTTCATAGCTTTTTTTTTTTTATTATTAACACAGATTGTTTTCTCACTTTGACAAATGTTTGTCTCGAACAAGCTGCCCCAGGGCCTTTCTTGCTCCCCGCCCAGTGCTGTTTCAGCAGGGGGAAATATATAGGCCTACAGTGAGGGGAAAAAAGTATTTGATCCCCTGCTGATTTTGTACGTTTGCCCACTGACAAAGAAATGATCAGTCTATAATTTTAATGGTAGGTGTATTTTAACAGTGAGAGACAGAATAACAACAAAACAATCCAGAAAAACCCATTCAAAAAAGTTATAAATTGATTTGCATGTTAATGAAGGAAATAAGTATTTGATCCCCTATCAATCAGCAAGATTTCTGGCTCCCAGGTGTCTTTTATACAGGTAATGAGCTGAGATTAGGAGCACTCTCTTAAAGGGATCTAAGATCGTTACCTGTATAAAAGACACCTGTCCACAGAAGCAATCAATCAATCAGATTCCAAACTCTCCACCATGGCCAAGACCAAAGAGCTGTCCAAGGATGTCAGGGACAAGATTGTAGACCTACACAAGGCTGTAATGGGCTACAAGACCATCGCCAAGCAGCTTGGTGAGAAGGTGACAACAGTTGGTGCGATTATTCGCAAATGGAAGAAACACAAAATAACTGTCAGTCTCCCTCGGTCTGGGGCTCCATGCAAGATCTCACCTCGTGGAGTTTCAATGATCATGAGAACGGTGAGGAATCAGCCCAGAACTACAAGGGAGGATCTTGTTAATGATCTCATGGCACCTGGGACCATAGTCACCAAGAAAACTATTGGTAACACACTACGCCGTGAAGGACTGAAATCCTGCAGCGCCCGCAAGGTCCCCCTGCTCAAGAAAGCACATGTACAGGCCCATCTGAAGTTTGCCAATGAACATCTGAATGATTCAGAGGAGAACTGGGTGAAAGTGTTGTGGTCAGAAGAGACCAAATTCGAGCTCTTTGGCATCAACTCAACTTGCCGTGTTTGGAGGAGGAGGAATGACCCCAAGAACACCATCCCCACCGTCAAACATGGAGGTGGAAACATTATGCTTTGGGGGTGTTTTTCTGCTAAGGGGACAGGACAACTGCACCACATCAAAGGGACGATGGACAGGGCCATGTACCATCAAATCTTGGGTGAGAACCTCCTTCCCTCAGCCAGGGCATTGAAAATGGGTCGTGGATGGGTAATCCAGCATGACAATGACCCAAAACACACAGCCAAGGCAACAAAGGAGTGGCTCAAGAAGAAGCACATTAAGGTCCTGGAGTGGCCTAGCCAGTCTCCAGACCTTAATCCCATAGAAAATCTGTGGAGGGAGCTGAAGGTTCGAGTTGCCAAACGTCAGCCTCGAAACCTTAATGACTTGGAGAGGATCTGCAAAGAGGAGTGGGACAAAATCCCTCCTGAGATGTGTGCAAACCTGGTGGCCAACTACAAGAAACGTCTGACCTCTGTGATTGCCAACAAGGGTTTTGCCACCAAGTACTAAGTCGAAGGGGTCAAATACTTATTTCCCTCATTAACATGCAAATCAATTTATAACTTTTTTGAAATGCATTTTTTCTGGATTTTTTTGTTGTTATTCTGTTTCTCACTGTTAAAATATACCTACCATTAAAATTATAGACTGATCAAATACTTTTTTCCCTCACTGTATATATGCGAGACACTTCTTCACACAGAGAGTTATTATAATCTGGAACAAACTCCCCAGCAATGTGGTTGAAGCCGACAATTTGGGAACATTCAAAAATAGACCGGATAGGATCCTTGGACCACAAAGTTATTAATGGACACCAAACGAGCACGATGGATCGAATGGACTCCTCTTGTTTGAAAACTTTCTTATGTTCTTCTTATGTAATGAACACTACACTACTGCCCAAAAAAGATCAACATTTTGTTGTAGGGACAGACGGAATCCAGGAGTGCAGATTATTTTGGCGAAAACTGTAAACAATTTGTACAGAGTAGAATTCCCGTCAGCAAAAAATACATCTCCAACAAAATGCAAGTACATGCTCAATAAGTTCCATGTGATTTCTATAAAGACAGGGAATACATTTTTGTACATTCTTAGAGCACATCATTGACCAAAGTTGGAAGCAGATGCTGTTAGAAAACTTGAAATCTCACTGGCAATTTGTATTTCTTGATAGAACAACATTAAATACAATATTTTCATTTATGCGGATTTCCCCCAGAATTTTGAAACATTTATGCACAGATTCCATCTGGCCGTGCGTATTAGTGTCAAATTAAGTAGAGTAATTATATATTTTTCCACTGAATGTATGAATGTATATTTAGAAATATAGCCCTAAAACAAGTATTTTTAGCTTAGATCTAAAAAGAATCCAGATTGTTCCATTTGAGTTCCACAATTATGTGAGTTGGTTCCTGAAGTCGGCCACTTCCATTAGTCTGACATTATTTGCTTAAAGAGTGATAACCATGAGGGAAAAGACATGAACTTTGTTAATGATCCTCAGATTGGTTACAGAAAACCTGACACCCAAAACAGAGGCTGATTCTATACTGATTCTATTGTGATGAGGAGTCAAAATCATCAAAACCTGTTTGAATGGGAAGTCAAATTGTATTTTAGAAATTACCACTCAGACACTTCCACAGCTTCTGTGTAGATCAGGACAGAGTACCAAAGTCCTGCACCACATGAAGGTATTAATACTACTGTCTTGAAGACCTGCTTGCATTCTTTCTTAGGAAATCAGGCAAAGGGATCATCATGACACAGACATGGAACTTGGAAACACAAAGATTTCAGACTACTGTCAACCTGATTATAAATCCCACTGAGCATCAATTCAGAAGCGCTTCATTGGAATACAAGAGAGGGAAGGGGCTTTTCCACCCATTTTACATCAATGCATTAAGGTAAAGGAGCACTAGGAGTATACTGTATAAGACTAGCCACATTTCAGAGTAAAATTACAGTAAACCAACAATCTGTATGCAGGTTGGTAGAGATCCTGCCAGGGACATGTCATTAGATTAGAGGAATTTTTCATCTGACTGAAACAACTCTGGACTGCATCCCAACTCACTGCCATTAACCTAATTATATCAGATCATTCCCCTTCTCTGTACCCAGGAACTGCCGACTATACTTGCAATTAAAATAAAGACTCTACATCCCATTGCTTTGCAATGTAGGTTTATTGAACCTTAGCTGTCTGTAGTGAGATAATTAACAGTGTAAACATGGTCTAACCCAGTGTATAAGAACCCACCAGCCTGTTAAATGCACTGGTCGGTATTTATAACAGCCCATTGATAAGAAACTACAAACAAACCTGCTTTTCCTGCAGTCAATTTTGTAATTAAGTTTAATCACACAGGAGAAAGAAGGCAAAATGCAGAGCCAAATATAATAGTTCCCGAACGGCTGTTTGTGCAAGTTAATCTGCCCAGTCACAATTTTAGTTGAAAATACTGAAATCAGAAAATGTTTCTCTGCAGACAGGACTGAAAGTAAATGTGTCTATTCAATGGTCTTTTAAAGAATGTATTTTTTAGAGAAGTTCAGCTGGAATCAGGAGACAAATTATTGTATAAGGCATTACATAAAGCCAAATTATTGTCATGAAAGAAAAAGTATGGGAGGGGCCACTTAAAAATAACAAAAGAAAGCTACTTTAGTGCTCAAGAGAATTTTTTGTGTTTTTTTCTCCCCTACTGTCTCACAGAGCAGTGTGTGCGACAGGCTTCTTGCAGTACCTGGCATATCCAGGATGGTTTAAACTGTGGGCCGAGCTGCACAAACACAGAAGAATGGCCTCGATCACAGGAAACCAGAAAACAGCCAGCTAGCTCCAGCATTTACTGCTCTCCAGTCTCAACGATAGCCGTGTCTGTGTCCAAACCCCTACTGGGCCAAGCGCTTACACTGCTCTTCTGAGAGGGGGGAGGAAATACATTTATAATGCCACTTTCCACTCATGAATGCAGTCCCTTGTGTGGCTTTTAAAGAAAGACCTGTTGATTTTGGCCAGAACACCATACAGATATGGGGGGTTCACTGTGCACGTACTAAGCATCGCTACATTCAGAGGGGACCCTGGTGAGGGGCTGAAAGAGGCTTTAGCTATCGTGTAGACAATCTGTCGAAGGCAAATCTAAATGCAGCTGAAGTGACAGGCAGTTGCATTTCAACCAACTTTCAATTACAGACTGAGTCCATAGCATATTCCTGTTTCACAATCCTGCTCACTCGTGTCATTCCAGTGAGTTAACCTGCCTGATTAGGGTAAATAGACAAAAGACAGGGAACCCACAAGGGCAAGGCAACTTCTTATGGAGCTGTGTTTCATAAGACAAAGGTACATATTTCAAGATTAATGAGATTCATTGCATTTGCAGAATACACCAGCAGGTACCTCTGCAGTGAATGCATGTTGTTTGGCTTTATTGTTTCCAGCTTCAGTGAATGCTGAAAAGTACAATTTTTTTACTAGTCTTTGTTGGCCTAGGTGCGCAGAGAGCCTGACATCACTTCACAGGCAGCCTCTCAGTATGGCCTGCTGGGAGAATATTGGCTAGCACATGTTTATGTCATGAAAGCGGCAGGTTTTTTGTGCGTTTGTTTTTAGTATTTTTGGTCAGTGCAGAGAAACCGAGGATTTTGCTTTCTACACGACTATTTCTGCTAGGCAAATATGATGTGCTTATTATAGCCATAGAAACCCCTGTCTCCTGATTGCTTAGAGCTTAAATTAGCAGCTCAGCAAACAACAGCACAATGCTCTCACCCCCGCCTGCAGCCCCTGAGCAACCTGCCACTACTGGAGCCGAGCCGGGCGCACACAACCATATTGAGACGCGAATGAGAAGTGCATGGTCTGCGTTGTGCTGAACAACACGCGCTCCTCATTAGATTGGGTTGTGAGCTGGCCCCCAGGAGGCAGGAGGCAAAAATAGAATTAATCCAAATATAACACTTTTATTTACACCCAAACACCACAAACCCATGGGCACGTTGGCCTGAAACAAAAAACAAAATCTTGGGTTTACAATTTTTCCAATGACCTCTTCACAATCACTCTCCAGTCTCTCTCACCTTCTCTACCTGCAGCCTCAGAGGCTCATTAGAAAATGTGTGGTGCCTGGCCAGGGGGATAATTGACTAATTGGCCGACCATATACAAGACAGCAAAGTGCTGCTTTCTCATGCTGGCCAATCAGGCAGTTAAGCATCCCAGATCAGCAAACCTGTCACAGTGTGTATTTTATAATTTTTATGATACTGTTGCAGCTACAGGTTGTCTCAGTTTTAAAAGTTGTTATGTCGGCTTCAGAAATTGTCGGGAAGGGCAGCTGTTGAAGCAGCGGTTGACTGGGCCTTTCGATTAATGCATAGGGACAATGTGGAGGAAGGGGATTTGGGTCATGCATTAAAAATAAATGCCACCTCATTAACATTTAATAGACAAGTGATGAATGAATCCTGATTAAGGTTTAAGAACTGGAATTGAAGAACGCAATGCTGCAAACATGTATTACTTAATTAAATTCATAATGAAGCTGACAGGAAATGCAGCACAAGTCTATTCATAATTACATGTGAATTATTTACACCTGTGACAGAGTGTGGACTTAAAGAGTCTGTGTTAATGAGCAAAATAAGAAAAAACAAAAACAAAAAAAAACAAATTGTACATGCAGCTTAGGGGATATTTTCCAATCTGTGCACTATGATACCAGACATAACCCACCATCTTGCATTTGGAACACAATTTAAATGAACCAACTGCCAAGATTAAGGAAAATTCAAGGCCAATTCCTTTCAACACAGAAGATGGTAGCATAAGAACAGGGCAGTTCTCCAGCAATGTGTCCCCAACGCAGGTAGGACAATCATGACGTGCTGAACACCCATCATCGGCGAGCCACTGTAACTTTCCAGTGTTTTGATTGCAGTCGCCCGACACAGTGGAAAGCTTTATGAAAAAGATTGACTTCTTTATTTCTTTTGAAATTTGGCAAGCTGCAAGAAGAGCATTCCACCAGCCCCGCACTGCAAGCATTATGTAAAGTATCATTAAACAGCGCTTCGGGGAGCCACAGTGCACAATCACTGAGCCCTTTTGAGGAACTTTTCAACTCTTTAAACACACACACGCACCAAAAAAAAAGAAACTGGTTGTTGCAAAATAGCAATTTCAGAGTGTGCTCCATGAACAAAAGATGGCAGCCAGCGTATTACAGCGCATTAGCACTCTAGGGTCTCTTTGTCCCTTGATACATTAAGCACATTCAAGTTCACCGTTTTTTTCACTTCTGGTTCCCCCCAACACATACACGCGTGCCCTCAGGCTTTAGAACACCCCCCATTAATTGGTTTACAAGAGCACGAAGAGACAGTGTTCACACAACCAATTCTAATATCCAAAGTCAAGTCAACTGATTTACTACCCCTGAAAAAAACAACCAAACAAACATGTAATTGGAAATACATTTGTCAGAAAGCACATTTTGACAATATACCTCATGCGTGCAAAGTGACTTGAAGATCTGCTCAGCCGACTGCCACATTGGCGCCAATTCATTTATGAACTAGAGGAAAGCTTTAACAGGCTTCTTGGTTGAGGAGGGGGAGCGGTTCTTTTCAGCAAATCTCTGATGCCATTTTCCTCCAGGGCAACTTGTAGTGAAATGTAGTGCAGAGGGGCACTAAACCTGAATCTTTATAGACCCCAGTTCCCTCTCACACCATGCCCCCATTTCCCACTGATTTTAGCTGCCGGTTGTATTGTGCTAGATGTGTATCAATTTCTCTTTTATCTTTTTTGTTTTTGAAAGGCCATGAATCAATTGTGTCTCAGACGCCTAAACAGATCGTGCCCAGCAAGAATATCACCACTGGGACTCTTGTGTGTCGGGGACTTTCACTTGTTCCTCCAACTGAATCTGGTGGGGGGGGGAGGGGGAGTGCAAAGGGTCAAGGGTCACAAGTTTGCAGGCGCTAGTAAAAATGCATGCCCTAAGAGCACAAATCCAGCTCCGGGCTGAATCTCCCTCGGGTTCTGTAAGCAGCCCCCTGCAGCTTGGGAATCCACTTAATTAATCCATGCCAAGGTAATTACTGATTCCTGAGGACTTGGCTGGAAGGTTCTGGGATAAAAGTGGCAAACAGCAGAGGCAGTTCACTGTGTGGTTACTGTTCTGTGACTGATAAATTGTTAAAGGAGAAAGTTACTACTTTTATCACCAGAGCAATAATAATGATATTGATGGTGATAATAAATATTATTAATATTAATAAAATAATAATAATAATAATAATAATAAATTAGCAGAACATGAATGATCACAGTACATTATTGTCCAGCGATCTCCACTCTACAGTAGTAATCTATTCCTCGGCAGAGCCAGTGTCTTAATTGCCATCTCTTCTGCGTCAGTGGCTGTGTACCGGCCATTTTCAATCTCATTAGGTGTGATTAGGCCCAGAGGAGATTCACTTACACATAAAGTACATTATCATCAATGTCTCAAACAGCCGTCTCCATGGCAGCCCACGGCGATTTATAGGGTTTATTAAACTCAGGATTGTGGGGGGAAATACCCAACAAAATAAACACAAAATGATCTGGATTAGCTGAGCTACAGTCCACAGGCTAAAGAAAAGGAGGACAATTACATTGGAGTGGGAAAGAAAGCTGAATCAATCTGCTATGGCATTCTTCCTGTAGATAAAATGGATGATAAACAAATGTCAAAAAAGCTCCATATACCATGTAAATCATGTATATTCTGTGGATGGGTTTGAAGTATTATCAACAGTCATTAGTCACTAGACTTGATGGTGCATTAACACACTCAGACCATGTCCTATCCCAAAGGGGGCTATTTAACTCAGTATTCAACAAATCAGCCTTTTGCTTTACTAGAATATTGACTTGCATGCATTAAGGTACTGGGTGCAACACCTTTCAAATCAAGGAAGACTAAGGGGGGGAAACTTCAAACTGGTTGTCTATGTGACTGAGAACTGGAACCAGACAAGTTCAATACCATCTCTCTTACACAATATACTGTGTGTACTGAAATTAAAGTTTACATTATACACATGGATATTGTATCTGTTCAATTTCACAAACGATGATGAAGGTCCTCATTGGTATCTAGTGGAACCTCTGAGAAGACTGACTTCAGAGAAAAGTGTAGATTCACACATTTTTTCCTGATTTCATCATCTGCTGTATATCAGATAGCGTTACCATTAACTTTTGTTGTGCATCACACTTTTAACAGTGTCTGTGTGTATTACTGTTTCCCCCTGCCTAGCTGGGCTCTAATACATTAGTTTTTAACATACTGGTCACTGTAATATTATCTTGGCAGTGGAAGGGGAACAGGGTGTGGGAGCATTTCTTCAGTGGTATACGGGGAACTGTGTCTTGTTCAGTTTCTCCCTCGTTGAGGATCAGGCGTGACCCTTCCCGATTAAAACCCTGCTATCAAAATGACATTGTAGCAACATTGCAAGAAAGTGAATTTAGAACTATCTGGTGTTGTGACAGCAAAAATGTGTATGCTCGAGGGGATGTTGTTAAATTATTGTAAATAAAATAACATTAAAACATGGCATTAATAAAACTTTTATTCCAGAGAAACGATATTCACAAAGAAAACAGAGAATGGAAAGTTTGTGAAGTTAAATGAAAAAACAAAAAAACATGAACACAATATACTGCTGATGAATTGCAATTGACATGTTGTCTAACTCCGGAGAGGAGCCTATGAAATTTGTTAGTGTGCAACAGTCAGAGAACATTAACAGCAGTGTGTGGTCAGGGGTAGTAATATTTTTCTAAAACTTTTTTTTCTCTTCACATTTGTCAAGACCAAAATGCAACCAAACTACACACAGCGTCACCCCAGTGAAGTGTAAGTCAGCTGGGAAGGCATATCTCTGCAGTGATCCCAGCTCGAGCCTGAAAGTGCGGCTCGCTGAGAGTTTACATTACTGAAACAAGTTTCCACGTGATGCTGGCAGAGGGCCTGCTTCTATAATTGAGTCAGACCCGAGCAGGCTGTCAGCTGCCCTCCCTGGGACAAAAACAGACTGAGACAAATCGCATGCACTTAGGACTAGCCCCTGCCCTGTCCTGTCACCCTTCTTGTCCTGCTGCTGTCCACTGGCACCTGCAGCTGCAATGTACACAACTGTGCTGCTGCAGTAGAGTCCACAGCACTGCTCTCTATTTTGACACCTGTGTGCTACAGTACCATATCCCTTCAAATTTATCACACGCTTTTTAAGTAGTATCTCTCTTGTAAAACTGGCTCTGTGTCTTACATTCAAGCACTACAATTACAATGCACTTGTTAAGATCGCGTGATAGTCTGAACGAGACACTGCCGAATGGAAACATGCTGTGTGGAAAAACGTGGTCGCATTTAAATTCGAAGCGCACCTCTTCCCCAAGGTCAGACTCTGATGGCTCCTGCCCCGGGGGGGGCATGGAAGAGACTAGAGAATGCTCCGGGTGTAATAGAAAGCACACAGTGAACAGAATGGCCAAAAGTCCTTCACCACACCGATTAAAAATCAATTAATCACAGCCTCTACCTGCAGTATTAAAGTGTCCTATTGAACCAGGAATGCAGACATTATTAAATGGGCACAATCCACTACTTTGTATGATCCAAAAAAAATAAAAAAATAATAATAATAATAATCTGAAAAGCATTCATTCACAGTTAGCTACCTATGAAGTCAGGTGGTGTTGTGTAATTTTTAAATAGTTCATCTCGCTGAAAGTTATTCATCCACAGTCCCGATCACCCCCTTCATAAAGGCACAGATAAAGTCAAAGGAAAGATAAGTTGTCATTCTGTCAGCTGTGGCCAGGGGGGCTTTTCTCCTGCTGAACTTTGCTGCCTTTTTCCGGGGATCTTTCGAGCGCAACACCTGACCTGCCAGGCTGCAAAGCTACCACTGCCACCAAACACAGCTGGATATCACCATAATCTCAGTGCAGATTAGGGCTCATGTTGCTCATGCATTTGTAAATGGGGAATCAGATTGCTTTTGCAGCTCTGCCGTTTGATGCGGTCTTCATCTAAGGCTCATCTATACCACCCTGGAATGATACATAATTGCCCTATAGGTGAGCATCGCAGACCTGTAACACCATAGAAGACAAACCCGAGAGCCTGTGCTGCTTAATGAGATGGAGCAGCCTGGGGATTTCTGCCATCTTTATGGTTGTGCGCTGGTGAATGGTGCAATAAATCAAGGCTGCTTGTCAGAACTGCATGAATACCTCCCGATGTATTAGTAGGGCAGCTACTACCACATCAGAGTTTTCTGTGGGAAGCGAATCTGATTGTTTGGCAGCATCTTAAGGGAATCCCAGTTGTTTCTGTCGACACTGGATATAGAAACAGACAACTCATCCAAGTGATGTCTGTTTTTAATTCAGTTCTTTGCAATGGCAGGCTTACAAATACAAAACAGCCTGAGGTGACAACGCAGGCAGCGGGTGATGTGAAGAACATACCTTTGCAGTCAGATCCCTGCAAAGCTCACCACACACACCTGGAAAACATTATGCCCGAGACATATTCAATAAGTGGGCCTTGTTACATAAGAGAATGCAAGCACTAAAGTAAGTCATGTGCATCCATAATAACAATTATCTACCCTATTTTTTTCCTTCTTCCCTCTCAACACTAGCGAATAAAGCAGTGCAATTCCTGCCGTGTACAACCTCCCCTGAAGGCTCTCTCAGATTCTTGCTCTACAAGGTCAGACCTAACACTAACAGCACACCACAAAAAGCAGTGATGACCCCATTGAGGCATGCAAAGCGGTAACCAGATTTCAAAGGGTGACAATTTCCCTAAGACACATCACATCCAAACAAATACTAGTGTGCAAACCTGATACTATCTGAAATACACAATTATAAAAAAAAAACAAGAATACAAAAAAACAAGGGATCTTTATTGCAATTTACGCTGATCTCCAACTTCTCACATTTAATAGGCTGTATTTAAACGTATCTATACAACAGAGCTACACAGGTATTTGACAACTATACGGGAGGGGCATAAACCTTTCTACTGATACCATACATACAGAGTGGTAGCCATAGACACATCGGTCATACAAGTTTTTAATTCGTTTATGCATGCAAGTTCTCATTCGATTCAGCACAGAAGCGGAGAGATGTGCATGCTTGTGGGATATGTTTGCTGCATATTACTGCACAGGACTTTACACAGATTACTTGGGTGTGGAGAGGCCATTAGACTTGAATCAATCCACCAATATGAGGTGTTATAACTCATGCTTCTTGCCACATGACAATGGCTTCATCATAAACATCATCCACATCATAAACAACAGATATGGAGACGGACTGATAAAGTGATAGGTACATGGACAGAAGATAGAGGGGTAGATGGATATCTTTGAACTCTACAACCACAAACCACCGACTATTTCGATTTGAACTCTGAGCAGTTCTTTCAAGAGCTATTGTTCCGAGACTGAGATGCACACACCACACTGAACTTTTCCTTTGCACTTCTTGTGTGCATATACCATTGCCAATACTAGTATAGATACTATTTTTGTATTCAGAAAAAGCAAGTTTCTCTTTTTGGAGTGAATATCCTACCTGTAGCTCGCACCACGCCACCTCCACCGTCGTCTCCGTATCCAGGCCCTTGTATACCGTCTTGAAGGACCCCCTCCCGATTTCGATGTTGAATTTCAGGTACCTGCCGTCAGGTGAGGTGGCCACCGCTTTGGTCTCGATTTCCTCTTTCTCCTCTTGCTCACATTTGCTTTCAAACGGAGCCCGGGATAAAATCACTTTGTGCTGCTTTTGCACACTACTGTCGTCCTCGGAGTCCGAGCTGACCTCCACGGTGCTGGAGGGGACCCGGACATCCCAGTTACTGAGCGGCTGCATGGGCTCCGAGCTCGGGGTCACGGCGGGCGCACTGGTGTCCGAGTCGGGCAAGGGGGACGGGGGGGACGGGGGGGACGGGGACTCGGGTTTCTTCTCTTTCGTCGTGGTCTCGGCTAAAATGTTCTCGCAAGACCAAGACAAGGGCTTGACCGGTGTGCCGTCGTAGACGAGGGGCTCCAGGTCCGTGGGGTTTATCTTATTGAACCTGTAGGAGTTTCTCCTGGCGCTGGCCGAGTGCCTGCGTCGTCGGATGGGGAGCCGGGGAGCCAAGCACGAATCGTCGTCCGGGACTGGAGTTAGACTGGGGAAACCACATGTAGCCAGGTCCACTTCAGCCTGGGACATGGTGGAGATGCGTTAAGTACTATGGGTTCTCTCGTCCAAAACTCACCAAGAAGAAAACTCGTACAGGGAATTATTTACGCGTTCATTTACTTATATTCCGGATCACTCCATGAATTTCTCCATGAAAGTGTGGAAATTGCCGTTTCAGTCCCAGCAGAGACGGAATTAACACCCTGAAGAAGGAGCGTCTTTGCGCACTTTACGCGTCCCTTCCTTGATTAGACGTGCGTGTGTTATTTTGTTTCTAGAGACATGAAATACATCGCTCTGGAGTTGGCATGAGCTGTGGACCAACAACTGTTCACAATATGTCATATTCCTTCCTTGGTTGTCCGATGTTTTCTTCCTCACCTCTTTTTAAGGCACCGAAATGAGCCCGAATAGCGTTCACTCCTCGGACGGCTTTCTTACAAAATATGCATATCGCAAAATACAAATATACAGTATATACTTAGTCAAGGGATCTCTGAAGGTCATGCTCCGTGCTTCACGAAAAAGTCTTTGTAAACATCCCGAGCAACAAAGTGAGTCCGTCGTGACATCCTACAAACACACACTTGTATCCTGTTCTCCGTGTGTCCTTAATGATCACACCCACGCTGTGCCCGACGACTACACACTGCAGGCGGCTCTCGGCCCGTCTATATGCGTGCCTGGCTCCTCCTTCGCTGCAAAAAGCACACCTTTCCCCAATGCAATGTGCGAGTAAGACCAAATATACATGCACGGCAGGACACTGGTTTTGAGATCGTCTAGGTCATGTAACCTAGGGGTTTAGGGGAAATATTTTCATGTCACACTTGCAACAATGTATATGTTAGCTGAAAACATTCCTACAGAAATATATAGGTGCAAAGATGGACTGCTTGGCTGTTGATATGGCAGAGTAACTTAGAGATAACTTCAAATTTCCATTGAACTGATAATGGGTGTGTACATTTTTGCAGAGTTACACGAATGTACAAACACCAACACTCACATGTTCGACAAGGTTAACAGGGGTACTGTAGTTATATTGTAGCTGTAGTAGTAGTAGTACCAATACTGTATGTAGAATAATGATACAAACCAAGCATGATTATACAACAGTGTATTTGTATTGCTTGAGAGTCCAATAAATTAATATGTATTGTATTTGCCCATAGAAAAGGTCAAATGAGCACAGCTGACTTTTGAAGCCAGTGTCTTTATATAGGGCTGGCATATGGTAATACCAGTTATAAGTAATCCCTGCTCCCAGCTGCCAACAAAAGGCTGCCTTTAAAATGGCTCAAGCATGTCTCTTCTGCTGTGACAAGATGTATGCAATAGTCTGCTTGGAAAATTAATAATGAAGAGATTAGAGTTGGGGGGACTTTATTTACTGCCCTGGAGGTGATAGATAGATAGATAGATAGATAGATAGATAGATAGATAGATAGATAGATAGATAGATATAGATATAGATATATAATAATGTCAAGAAAACCTGGGCAAATAGTAGTGTATGACTGGGTGAAGATATGTACAAATGTATGTGCGTACATGGGAGTGTTCAGCATTGTAGATGGACCAGTTCACAGAATTTGTCTAGACACCAAAACAAAAAAGTTTCCACATGATCAACACTCTCCACATATGAAACCAAGGTAATGTACGCCTCACTTTCAGTTTCTCATTGTCAGTATTTCTTTTTTTCCAAACAGTGCACTTGAACTGATGTTTCCCTGTAAATCCGTCACTGATGTAAAGTACCAGGAATTGAGTTTTGTCTAATTTACGTGAAATATCTGAATAAAACCTTTTTAAGAAAATAGCATACACAACCTTTTTCTTTTGAATTGAGGAAATATATGCAGTCACATTTTTCAAGGAAATGTAGCCAGTAGAAACTTGCTGTGAAGATGCATGGTAAAACTGTGATTAATCTGTCCTAGAGTGTATACCAGGAATCCTCTGGTGGGATGATCACTGTCGGACTGGCACTGGGGGACGAACCACAAGCAGTCAGTGTCAGATGCAGATTTGCTGGAGTGGAACTGCATGCCCTCCGATGGTCACTCTGCAAGGAGCGGAGAATAAATCCAGGGTGTGTGTGTTAAACCCTGGTCCACAAGGACTAAAGTGTCTTCCGCTATCACCCCTTAATTGGTCTAATTAAATGATAAAACTGACTATAACACTTCTCTCCTGACTCTAGAATGCTTTTGGGACATCTTAAGTAAACAACATATTTTAAGATTTGTAAAAAAAAAAAAGTGAAAATCTTATATAAGGCTGACTGAGAAAATAATTAAGTTCCTGGAGTAAGTGAGAGCACCTGCCGGGACAAAACCCCCCCAGGACTGGTGTCTGACACCCCTGGAATAAATTAAGTAATGGAGGCAAGCATTTAGAGGCATTCAACAGGATCGTGTCAAGACTCAAATGGCCAACACATTCTGAACTAGACCTGCACACTGAGGTACAGAAACTGGTCCTCAAAGGGCCACAGGGTCTTTAAGTTTCTGTTCCGCCCTCATTACTAAATTGACCTTATTGTTTCTTTAATAAGTCAACATTAACACATTCCTAAGGCCGGCAGCTATAGATCATTAAAGAGAGACCTAGGCAACCTGGAGTACTTTGAGCAAGCTCCAGCACAAGCAGGTTTTAAACTGGTAACTAGCCAATTGCAACAGCTCTTTGAATCTTAAGTACATGGCTTAAACACAGTCCACTCCCCCTCTTTGCCTCCCCGCACCACCTTCTCCTCCTCTCTTTTCTTTCTCCTGCCAAGACGAGAATCCAATATGAGCTTAAACATACTGGCCTCCAGTTCTGGATTCACCACAATGTGGGGTAAGCAGCTAGTCGCTTATTTTGTTGGCTTAGCCAATGCAGGTCATGGTGTCAGGCCAGCACCTGAATTTGTGAGTGCATGTCGTGTGCACAGTGAACGTTTAACCCCCACATCCTTGGGATTAACAGGTTAATATATATGGGCTATAGCTTTGGTATACAGAGCACCATTTTAGTGTTGTCTTGTTCCATTTCCTCAGCTCAACAGCAGGGTCTTGGGGTGGTGGACTGAGCAGACGCACGTGCTGTCAAGGATTCATGTTGGGAGCGAGCCAGACTGGTTATGAATAGAAGTAGAGAACATGCCAGCATTGAGAACAGGGGGAACTGTGTCGTCAGCAAGCCCCTGTGAGGGCACAAGTTGTATCGGTACTTTATCCAGAGTACATCACGTAATACGACTTACAGACATGTACGCAAGTGCCATGTTGTGTAAGAAATTATTTAAACATGCTGTCCAATAAAGGCAAATGTAAGTAAAATGTAGTTAACGTGCTGTCAGGGAGATGGCCCTTCCCATGAGCTGAGATAATAATAAGAAAGCTCTGCTATCTCCAGAGACACTCATCGCCTTGCCCGTTCCCCTGCCAAAGCCCAGGTTATCAGCACAAACACACAGGCTGCGATGACGAGGCGGGAGGCCCCCCTCCGACACCCTTTCCCCCTAATCTCTCCAAGTACCGCAGGAGAAAGCATTTCTTTAAAAAACAGCTTCGGTTCCTGGAGAGCCGTGGGGAGCTCTGGTATTTGTTCTAAAAGGGAAACTCGATTACTAAACCACTTTAACATTCTTCTCAACGAGGCTTATGTGGTTAAGATACATTTTTTATATATATTCCTGTTGATATCTTAAAAAATACTGTTCACTCAATATACTGTACCCACAGAACTATTTGGAAGCCTGGACAGAAATGTTAAATTCAAAGTTAATCAAGTAATTAGACCAATTAAGAAGCTGGAAACTGGACTAGAACACAATCCAGAAGACCCAATTTCAAAAGCAGGTCATAGAAACAAAACCGTAATAGTTCTTATTTCAAACAAATTCACATAAGTTTTTATAACCTGATATTTCCTATTGGATTAGTACTTGTTTTTTGTTTCTCCGCAATATTTCATTTTCTTTCCTTTTGGCTTAGACAAGTCCAGCTTCAAACTTCTCAACTCTGGCAATTGCAGTAGGGAAACTATTTTGAGTTACACCAGATCATAAATTTAATCTTAATGTTTCACCACGTGACTTCTGTAATTCAAATATGCTTCCCCTGTAATTGTCTATACAATTAACGTTGTACTCTTTTATCTTCAAGTATGAAACTAATTTAATATGGTTTTAAGCAAGAGGAAAATTATAATATGCAATATTGTACAGCCTGCTCCTACTACTGTAACAAAATGTCATGTATGTGATGCTGCAGACAATAGGTACTGTATATGTATTGCTTTATAAGAATGTTTCTTTCATCTATAAGCGTACCAATGACAATTGTCTGTCTCTGTGATAGCACAAATCTTGTTTAAGAGTCCTCTATCATACATATATTAAAATGCATTACTGTTGTTTAATCAATCAATAAATAACTAATATCTTATAATTAATCATTA
This sequence comes from Amia ocellicauda, assembly GCF_036373705.1. NCBI lineage: Eukaryota > Metazoa > Chordata > Actinopteri > Amiiformes > Amiidae > Amia > Amia ocellicauda. Next base: position 22,586,302 of record NC_089852.1, on the reverse strand, counting down.
TTCCAATAATAGGTTATATGCTTAATCGCACATTATTTTCTCGATGCTTCAAACTATTTTCCTTAAGAATCTAGATAACTGTTATATGGACAATCAGCCTTTTAAACCTATCCAATCAAGTAGTTGAAACGGGGCTGTCGTCCAAGTGAAGGTAAACCACAGATAATACACTTCTGACACCAAGTGGAGGACAGACACCAAGCAGCAATAGACCCATACTGGGTTTTAGTTTTGTGTGGAATATACGCCCGGGCTCTGGAAACCACGCGTGTATTTCAGTACAGTGCAGAAGGAACACACACATCTGTTTTTCATTTAATTTCTATTTATTTTACAGTTCACCCTCAATGTAAAAGGGGGTGGAATACAAAGAAAAAGACATGGCTAAAACATCCTAACAGGAAAATCCAGCACAATCTACAGTAGCTAAACCCCTTGTCCATGCTCTTACCAGAGAAAAAAAAAAATGCTCCCAGTACCAAAACCAAGTATTTTCCAGTAAGAATTGTATATATCCACCACACGCTTCAGGAGAGAGAGAGACTTTTCTGCAGCTGACCAGAAATGCTTGATGTGAGCTCAGAGACCCAACACATTATATCTTCTGAAGGTCATTAAATAAAGTAAACAAAATAAAATAATAATAATAATAATAAAAACGCTGGTAAAAACATTTTGGAAAAGAAGAGTAGAGAGATCTCATCTGGGAAGGCATGCTTTACATTTTCCTTTATTCCTTTTTTTATCTAATCAAAATCGGCCCCCAAACAAAGGTCAGGGGACTTTCCTTAAATATTTTGCATCAGTCTAGATTACAAACAATTAGGGAGCACGCGTTTCCCTTGTTCCTTTGACGGAAGACACAATTGACTCTTTAGTTCCAGAAACGGACACATCATATCAGACCGACATCTATCCAGCGTGGCCCCAGCTCACAGTCCACCCTGTCACAGCAGTGCTCTCCTCAGAAGAACTTCACTCCTTTCCCATCATTCATAGTGATGATCTCGGCCTTGCCATCTGTCTGAAGCGCCTGCAGGGACCGCAGCAACATCCACTCCTCCAGCCCGTGGAACTCTGCAGGGGAAACAGGACAGAAGAATAGGACTCACCACAGGGCATCTGCTGTTCCCTGACGGGGATTTGAGAAAATATAGTTTAAAGTCAGGAACCATTGGTTACAATGTTACAAGAGGGATTGATTGGAGTTTCATTGCAAAAATAAATCTAGCCATTTAATTGGATGAAACTAAGGGTATCAAACCAGACTGGTCTACAGGTGCCACCCAAACAGCTGCGTCCTATGGAGGCATTGACAGATAAGGATTGGAGTAGACGTGCCAACATGCTTACTCTTACCTTCGCTCTCTGTATCGTCTCCATTAGACAGCTCAAATAGTGTGAACACAGAGTTTGTCATTCCGTTTTTGGAAACCTTAAACACAGGAAAAGGCATTAGCATCACCAAGTCCTTCCTAGGCACTGGCACTGGCACTTGCTAATGGGGGGGGGGGGGGTGGGAGGCAGACTGACTAGGAGCGTGTGTGGCATACTAATGATACCGTAGCAGAACCGCAGTCATTCTTGCCATGAGAGACTCCTATATTCTGCAAGAGGGCGGTGAAGACGTACACGTACACTGGCAATGCTTAAACAAATACGTTAACCCTACAATTTAGAGAAGGGGGTCAAAATCAGAAACGTGGGCTTAAATAACCCCATAAATCTGAGCCATTCTATTTCAATATATTTTTATTCCACTGAAATCATTTTGCTACAAAAACAAAGCCATCACATGCTTATCCTGTACCAAGAGTCACACAGCTGTAAATTATTATGTTGAACCTCACATTTGGCCTTTGACTGTTCAGAGTCATGTTAAACGTTTATTACGCTAATAGCCACACTTTAGGGACTAACAGGTCAGTTTCAAATATTTCAAATATGTGCTTGAGCAAATAAATAAGGTTGTAATTAATCAGAAGGGCTCAAGATCACTATGAAAATGTGCATGCCATTCCTAATCATCGCACTGGAATATTCTGGCCAAATCAGATTCAAAATGCAGCTCAAATGACTGGTTGAACCAGATCTGGTCCCTTCAGCCAACATCTCCTGGACATAGTCTTAGAGTACCTGTAGGTTTACTGAATGTTCAGTGCTGTGAAAACATTTCAGCTTGTCTGTTTTTTTTTTTGTTTTGTTTCTGGATGATTGTTACAAAATGTGTTTATTAAACCCAGCAAACAATGTAACTAATAAATAAAGCTAATATAATAAAGTACAGTAAACAACTGGGGCTAGAAAATACATGCCCCAAAGTTCAGATATGAAGATCGCTTATAAACTGTTCAACAACACGTTCCAAACCGGTAGTATGATCAAACGAGTTCAAGTGCAATGTGTCATGGGTGGACATACCAAAGTATAGAAAAATAAATGTTTAAATTTGTTGTGAATGCATAATTATACTTTGTTTATTCCAGAAAAATACATATTTACACACAAATGATCCTTTATTCACAGTATAGTTCATTTATACAGTAACGCCCTGACTGTTTTATACTTCTACATAGGCCAAAACCAAAAACACAGTGTAAAGCCATAATATAATCCATTTGCTCTTCCTCGTGTGTTCAATTTAGAATAGTTCCCTTAGGGCAACATGTGCGGTAAATTATTTTAAACTATGCCAATTAAAGAAAAATGCTTTTATCTTCACTGTTACATGAAGCAGAAAAAAGAAGCCACTGACATTTTCAATTGTCTGAAATCTTAAAACTAGATTATGTGACTTTTGGAAGGGTTTGTCTAAGCCTAAGGCCTTTACAATTAATGAACAGTTATGCTGCACTGGTTTTACTTGTTATGCATAAATATATATATATACAGCATCATCAGCCGTACTCTGATGTAGAAGACAAAGTGTATTAGGTGACTTTGGTTCTTTGTATGTGGGAACTACAGCCTCTGACAACGTGCACAAGCCATTACCTGAGGGAGGCTTTGAGTTCCTTACCCATTGATATATGAGTTTTCCCCATTCCTCAGGCCGTCTCCACATTATCAGACATCTTGATTTGTTTTTATCAATCCACTCTAGGTTCCCTGTTATTGAAGAGGAACATAAAAACAACAGGATTTTAGTACTACACTTTATAATGCTCTGAAAATGCTTCTTGTGGCTGTAAGTCGCCCTGGGTAGGGTGTCCGCTATGTAATTAAAAATAATAATAGTAATAATACTGTCAGTCAACAGAGTGCAATACGGTTTCCATTTATTTATTTATTTATTTATTTATTTATAAGGATATACACACTGTAGCTTTGAAATATATATAATTCACAGCTACAGCAGGTTGACAGATGCAGTGATCCTGTCATTTTCAATCTGCTAATGAAAGAGAATTTGCATCCGTCAAAGTCATGCAATTGTTGTATTATTATTATGTGCTCTAATTAAAGCATTATTATATCTCATGCATGTAGACAACTTTATGTACACAGCTCAACAAAATTAAGGGAACACATAATCATCACAGTATAACACCAAGTCAATTAAACTTCAGGGATATCAATCTATCCAGTTAGGAAGCCTAAGCGATTGTGAATCAGTGTCACCTGTTTTGGTGCAAATGAAAGTGACAACAGGTGCACTGGGAGGCAACAGCAAGACAACCCCCAAAAAGGGAATGGTTTTGCAGGTGGCGGCCACAGACAATTGCTCTCTCCTTATCCTTACTGACAGATTCTTCTCTCGCTTTGCTAGTGTCCTTGTCACTACTGGTTGCATGAGGTGGTACCTGTAGCCCATTCAGGTAGCACAGGTAGTCCAGCTCCTCCAGGATGGCACATCCATACATGCCGTCGCAGGAAGGTTTGCTGCGTCTCCCAGTACAGTCTCAACAGCATGGAGAAAATACAGAGAGACGGCCGTTACAAGAGGAGAGATGGACAGGGCCGTAGAAGGGCATCAACCCAGCAGCAGGACCGGTATCTGCTTCTTTGTGCGAGGAGGAACAGGAGGAGCACTGCCAGAGCCCTAAAAAATGACCTCCAGCGGACTACTGGTGTGCATGTTTCTGACCAAACTGTCAGAAACAGACTCCATGAGGGTGACATGAGGGCCTGACATCCTCTAGTGGGAGCTGCGTTCACAGCCCAGCACCATGCAGCTCGATTGGCATTCGCCAGAGAACACCAGAATTGGCAGGTCCGCCATTGGTGCTCCATTCTCTTCACAGATGAGAGCAGGTTCACACTGAGCAGATGTGACAGACCTGAAAAAGTCTAGAGATGCCGTGGTGAATGTCATGCTGCCTGCAACATCATCCAGCATGACCGGTTTGGCAGTGGGTCAGTGATGGTCTGGGGAGGCATATCCTTGGAGGGTCGCACAGACCTCTACGTGCTAGCCAACAGTACCCTGACTGCTGTTAGGTACCGGGATGAAATCCTCAGACCCATCGTCAGACCTTACACTGGTGCAGTGGGCCTTTGGTTCCTCCTGGTGCAGGACAATGCCCGGCCTCATGTGGCCAGTGTCTAGGAAGTTCCTGGAGGACGAAGGCATTGATGCCATTGACTGGCCCTCACGTTCCCCAGACCTGAATCCAACTGAGAACCTTTGGGACGTTATGCATCGGTGCATCCGAAGCCACCAAGTAGCGCCACAGACTGTCCAGGAGCTCACTGATGCCCTGATCCAGGTCTGGGAGGAGATCCCCAGGACACCATCCGCCGTCTCATCAGGAGCATGCCCAGACGTTGTCGGGAGTGTATAAAGGCACGTGGGGGCCATACACACTACTGAGTGACATTATGAGTTGCCATGATGAAATTCACGCAAGTTGTAATAGCCTGTGATTTCAATTGATTTTCGGTGTGAGTTTGAATCCAGCCCTCAATCGGTTGCTGACTTTGGTTTCCACTGACCGTTGTTACGTCATGTTCTCAACTATTTACACAATGTAGAGTAAAGATTTTGATCTTTAATGTATTTCGTTCATGTGCGATTTAAGTGTTCCCTTAATTTTTTTGAGCAATGTATAATGAGATGGAATGAATAAGTTAGTGCTTGCAAACTGTGCTGTTAATGGGGGGAAGCAGACCCTCTCATCAGCTCAGCACATCATACCTCAAAACATTTTACCAAACTGATCCACATTTGTTAGCGTATTTTTAACGGAGCACTATAATCATGCTACGGTCAGTCACAGGGAGGACATATGGTAAAATTGGAAATAAACCTTTTTTTCTCAGTTCTTCAAAAATGACCTGAATGGCTTCTGTGGAGAGCTTCCCTGAAATCTGGGTTAAAGAAACATGACTTAAAACAGCCTTAGTCACCTTCAGTTTTTGAAAACACCTTCATGATGCAATTATTGTGAGGGAAAAAAATGGTTACTGGTGAAATGCTAACAAACAATTCCTACGGGCAATCTACTGTACCTAGAGTTAAACCACAGCTAAACACTGACTCAAGACACATCTGTTTTACTTTCCTGACCAGTTAAGCTCTCTTGTAATTTTGCACTGTATACAACTATAATTGTACATTTACTGTGATTTCTCCTATGCCCTCTCCCTTTAGCACAGGGGTCTCAAACTCAATCCATGGAGGGCCATGTGTGTGCTGGTTTTCGTTCCAACCAAGTCCTCAGTGACTTAATTGATCTAATTGTTTAATTAGCTACATACATTTAAACACCTATCCAGGCCCAGGATATTTTATAAGATACTGTACATTGAATCAAATGCACTTTTAGACCATCAACTGTAAGATACCTTGCAATATAGTGTTTACATATATCAAATTGAATAATTAATTAGACAAATTAAATAATTGAGGACTTGGTTGGAACGAAAACCAGCATACACATGGCCCTCCAGGAATTGAGTTTGAGACCCCTGCTTTAGCACATACTTAGGACTTAAATGCATCATGTCTGCACTGTCTAGGATGCATGCGCTGTAATGTATATTAACTGTACTTCTGCACTTTTATCATTCTAAAAGTGTGTGCTTATATTTTGCACTTTTGTAATGCTTGTATAAACTGTAAACCTACATAAGGGCGTCTGCTAAGAAATAAAACATAATATATCAGTACAAAATGAAGACTTTTAAGGCTGGGTCCGATTGTGCTCGTTGTGGCTTGTGATACAGCTGCACACAAACAGCTCTGAAAGGATACTCCCTATTTTTTTGTTGTTGAACACCGGGCTCTCCTGGGCTTCCATTATGTCCAGTGTGTAGAGTTTGTTATGCCGACAAAACGACAGCGCCAACGAGCACCATGCAGTCAGCTGTTTCTGCCGGGTGTCAACATTAGGCTGTAACCTGTCAGGGATAAATAACCCGAAAAAGCGCTATTCCTTTGCTCACGTATTATCTTCAATAATAATGCCCTGGTCTTTGTACTCACGAAGCAATGTCATTGTTCGTAGTGTCCTGTCCACAAACAGAGAATAAAGCAGCGTGGACATCACACAATAAACACGTCTACTCAGAAATCGCTCATAATAAAACGGAGATGTTTAAAGTGCCCACATTAACTGCCTATACAAAGTTGATGTCTGTCTATCACACCCATTTCCCGGTCTGGTTGGTTTACAGGAAGTGCTGGACAGCAGTCCTCCTAGTTTCTCTGTACAGACGCACACAGCTGCCGCAGCGAGCCCTGTGAGTATCTGCTGCCAGGGCTTATTAAAGTGCATGACATGCGGTGTATAAGGTGTCTACTCACGTAAAGAAGGGAGGGAAGTTATACTGCCAAGGCCACTCAAAACTCATGGCTGAAATACAGTAACCAGGAAGTCGGTGCGCCGCATTAATCCCGCCCTCGCCAGCGGGAAACCGAGACGAAGGCGAACAGTTCCGAGAGACGCTGGTATGGACGTGTGCGCCACCTGCTGCCGAGAAACTAGATAGCAGTGCTATACTCTGCAACTGACTTTACATTTTGATTGTTTTTAAATAACAAAATTATTATTTATTGTGAGCCCATCCTATCTAGGTTTTCATAATGGCGAGCAAGCCCTTTGGTGGCCTTTTGGGGCCGAGCGCTGGCACCGCCGGGCAGGGCCTGTTGTTCGGTGCCGCTCCGCACGGCCTTCTCGCCGACTTATTGATCAACCTGAACGGGAAAAACGAGGAGAGTCTGCGGACGATGTCCCAGCACAGCGGGAGCTTCAAAGAGCAAAGACTTGTGGGTAAGAGCATGACACTAGCCTGTGCTTCATAACTTTTCGAAAGTTAAATGAGCTTGAAGCACCTATGTATGATTTGTATGCAATAGACCATCCCTCAGATCATTTGCACAATATCCAACTGCTTTTTTGCTTCATTATGCATAGCCTCAGAAGTTATTATTGTATTGATACTTATATATTGTATTTAATGTATTGTTTCCATACTTTGGAAATTGTTCCTTGTGACAACTGTAAGTCACCTTGGTTAAGGGCGTCTGCTAAGACACCGATCAGCTATAACATTATGACCACCTGCCTAATATTGTGTAGGTCCCCCTTTTGCTGCCAAAACAGCCCTGACCCGTCAAGGCATGGACTCCACTAGACCTCTGAAGGTGTGCTGTGGTATCTGGCACCAAGACATTCACAGCAGATCCTTTAAGTCCTGTAAGTTGCGAGGTGGGGCCTCCATGGATCGGACTTGTTTGTCCAGCACATCCCACAGATGCTCGATTGGATTGAGATCTGGGGAATTTGGAGGCCAAGTCAACACCTTGAACTCGTGATTCATCAGACCAGGCCACCTTCTTCCATTGCTCCGTGGTCCAGTTCTGATGCTCACGTGCCCATTGTAGGCGCTTTCGGCAGTGGACAGGGGTCAGCATGGGCACCCTGACTGGTCTGCGTCTACGCAGCCCCATACGCAACAAACTGCGATGCACTGTGTGTTCTGACACCTTTCTATCAGAACCAGCATTAACTTTTTCAGCAATTTGAGCTACAGTAGCTTGTCTTTTGGATCGGACCACACGGGCCAGCCTTCGCTCCCCACGTGCATCAATGAGCCTTGGCCGCCCATGAACCTATCGCCGGTTCACCGCTTTTCCTTCCTTGGACCATTTTTGATAGGTACTGACCACTGCAGACCGGGGACAACCCACAAGAGCTGCAGTTTTGGAGATGCTCTGACCCAGTCGTCTAGCCATCACAATTTGGCCCTTGTCAAAGTCGCCCATTTTTCCTGCTTCTAACACATCAACTTTGAGGACAAAATGTTCACTTGCTGCCTAATATATCCCACCCACTGACAGGTGCCATGATAACGAGATTATCAGTGATATTCACTTCATCTATCAGTGGTCATAATGTTATGGCTGATTGGTGTATATAGTCTATATTTGATCTAACCTGCCAGCATGAGCTTTGCACAAATTAACAACACATGTCATTGTTTAATGTTGTTGTTAATTATAATACAAAATGACAACAGCTGACTTAGAAAACAGTACAATTCAATATTTTATATTAAAACAAGGCAGGTCATGAAAAACTTTTTTTCTCTCTCTTCCTTCCTTAGAGTGTGTCTTTCTGATGTGTGAGGAGTTAAGACTCGACCATTTTACTGGATATCAAGCCCTGGAAATACTGGAGAGGTATGTAGTAGTTTTAATGCCCATATTTATAACCAAACTCGATGTAAATAAAAAAAAAGAAAAGAAAAGAAAAGTATCTTAAAGAAAGTATCGGTTGTCTTTTAAACACAAATCACAGGGATTTGGAGCAGCAGAATTTTCCTACTCCGCTCCAGCGCCACTCTGCTCTCCTGCTCAAGCTGAATTATTAACTGTATAATAATTCCTAAGAAATCACTGATATCACTGATTTGCAAAAAGTGAATTACTCTTATTTGAAACTTCATTCTGACCCTTTTCCACCTGCAGTAGATCCATCAATTGCTTTAACACCTGGAAGAATGGATAAAGAATGGAAGAGCCATTCAGTCAGACATAAAATAAAGTAATATTTTGTAATAAATGTACATGTTCAAATTACTGAAGGATTGTGTCGTATCAGAAAACATCTTTGAGATAAAATGTATGAAGATGTAGATGGGTCGGTTTCTACAAAACCACAAAAAATCAAGCCTCTCTCTTTTTGATATTCCAGGTACATGATCAAGCACCTTGAATACCTGTTGGACCCCAACACAGAGCCAGGTGCAGCGGGGGGACAACCAGGGGATCTCCAAGGCTCTGTACTCGTAAAGCTCAGGGACAGATTCATGCTCACAGTTTTCTCTTGCATCCAGTTGGCGAGCAAACTAGCTCTTCACTGCCATGTAAGTAGAACTCCATCGCCTGTCTCTCTGTGCCAGTAATGACTCATCAAAGACTCATCATAAAGAGTCAAATCACTGTAAATGGGTTTCTGCTTTACAACCCACATACAATTCTGTTTTTTCAAAGCTGGCTGAGAAATAGATGAATTCAAATTATTTAAATTATGCATTTATGTATTTTTTTTTTTCAAATGATGGAGGCCCATTCTGTATTGTTTGGTGTTTGGTGCTGTTATGGTCCTCTTTGTGCTTGTTGCCATTTTAATTTCACTGTGATGATGATAATGTAAATAAGTGAATATTTTAGGAGACTATGACTAGGAGAATATTTTGCTCCAAGCCACGTCCAGAGACTATGTAGTAGAAATGTAGTTTGAAATCTCATGTGATCGCAAGAGGTACTCCTGTAAATCGTTTGGGATAAAATGTGGCACAGTGGCAGTCAAACAAATTAATTGAAATAATGTTTCATGAGCAAACTATGAAAAGCACAGCATTATACTTCCCCCATCTGCTTAAATTGCCCCAATGTAACTTTTTTGTTTTTATTATCTGCTTAAAGAGTGAGCAAGTGAATGAGAGTTTTTGCTTTGCAGATCATTGACAACAATGTAGGGGTGTCGTTTCTACAGTCAATGGGCTATAACTACACCAAAGAGACCTTGCTGGAGTCAGAGCTTCATATCCTGAAAACCCTGGATTTCTGCATCAGCATCCCTAATCCACTTACATACGTTGAGATGCTACTGGAAGTGCTGGGTGAGTATTGTGGTTCCCAGTAACCAATTCCCAATAGCTTTTTATTAATTCAGACCCTGTCTACACTGTACATTTATACCATATTAGTTGACTTTTAACCGACCTAAAAGTGGTAAATAACATCCGCATACATACAATCACTCTTCTTTGCGGGTGCTTTAATCTGAATTAATTACATCGTATTCAAGTCTGGTTCTCCAGATCAGTTATGCAGTGTAGACATAGCCCTCAGTGTGCAGCAGAGTCCTACATTAGGATGTACTCCTCCAATCTTAAAAACAAGGAAAGACAAATATATAAAATATATAAAGCAGTCATAATTTAAAATAAGGTTTGTGGTGACTTCTAACCACATTATTCTACCATGTTAAAGCAAACAGCCTCGACACCGGGACAGCAGGGACACAACACCAAGCACAAAAGGGAGCCGGCACAAACGTGACCGTATCTGGTAGCCAGGCCTGGTGCATTCCTCATTGGGCTCATTTACAGGCTAAGGAAGGAGAGCCAGATTGGATGAAAAAGCTGTTTCCCTGTCACCTCTTCCAGGTTACAATGATTCCAGTGTTCCAGTCCCACAGATGCACACAGTTTGTCAGCAAGTGCTTCAGTTCATTTACCTCCAGAGAAATGCAATTTATCACCATCTGCTGCAGGCTGTCACAGCGTGCCCAAGCCCAACTGTGGAGCAGAGGTGAGTTAACTTAATTTAATAGCATAAAGATCAATACATCATATTATTAAAAGTTCTTTGCCTACATTGTAGCTGTTTGTTTCGCTTCACTCTCTCTTGGTTTGTTTTTACTATGTCAGTAAAACAAATATATATGATTAGGGTGCTGATTATGCTTTCCGTCTTGTGTTTGGGGTGCAGAGTCAAGTTTGTGACCGTGAAAGAGGATTCCATGCTTCTGGCCATCGGGGTCATTGCTGTGGGCGCCTTCATTCTTCGCTTCACAAGCTGGGAGCAGGTAACGCAGGATGGCGTTTATCAGAGCAGTGGGGGTCAGCCCTGTTCCTGGAGAGCAGAACATCCTGCACGTTTTATAGACCTTTGAAAATGATCATACACTGAAACCCCTTGATCACACAGGTCATTTAAGCCCAACATTTAAATACATTAAAGAGATAACAGTTTGGATATCAGAAGACCCAAATGCACTGTGGCTCTCCAAGACAGGCGTTGGTCAGTTCCTGTATTAGCGGGATACATGCTTGCGCTGTAGGTATGAGTCTGTGATTTAGGTGCTGTAATCACATGCTTGTGTGTTTTGTAATGGCAGGTAGTGGATGAGCTGAGCTGTATTACGGGGGCTTCAGGAGAGAACATTGCAGATTTTACATACGTGGTTTTGAATAAGATCGTGGGTGATGAAACTCCCATGAGACCCCTTTGAACCACAATCTGAGACGTCTCGCCCTTGTTTGTGGCACAATTTCACCCTTTGCATGTTGTCTGGGGGCTCCTTGTAGTTAAATAGTGGCCAACGTTAAGGTCGTGACTTTTCTAATTCCTAGTTTGTTTGCTTCTTCAGTGGCAAAAGTTATTGTTTTGTTTCAGTAATGCAAAGTGGAACTATATAGCAGCTATTTAAGTTAATATCTATGATAGCTTTAGAAGGAATTGTATCTATGTCTTTTGGGGCTTAGGTTGAGTTGCATTGCTGCGGTTTGTCGTTCGTGTTAGTGATGTTTTTTGTTAATGTCTTCAAAATGCATTTCCTTGTCCTTTTTGGCAAAGCTTTAGAAATTCTTGTTTGTAAACTAATTTAAAACTGCCTTGCCATATATTTGTATTACATGCTTACATTTCTACAGAATTGAAACCTGACCTTTATTCTGAGTCATATAAGTTAAACACACACAAGTAGGCTTATTCAGGAGATACTCAGCATGTTGTTTTTTGGTTCTGTATTTATTGGTTCTCAAACATTTACCAACTTGCATGGCAGAAACTGAGTGGTTGTTTTGTTTTGGTCTGTTTGGTTTAAGTATTTGTAATTGTTAATTTGAAAAGGGGATTCACAGTCTAAACAAAACCCAGTCAATGTGTAGAAAGTGGGTGTAGTTCTTGTTCTATTGGCAAGGTTTGCCTTTGTCAAAAAATGTTAAGAGTTAAATAACCATACAAAAATAAACAAAACATGAAAAAGTCAACTCCAAATTCCATCATTCACTTTTGCACAATCCGTGCATCACATGATTCATTTTCCTTTAACAACTTTAATTTTAGGGACATTGCAGCAAGATGGCAGCAAATAACATTAAACAGCTGCCCAATTCTAGTTCTTCCAATGCATCCCATTTGCTAAATCTGATGATCTCAATGATCTCAAAGTAAAACAACACTGCTGGGGTTCTGAGTTTAGGTTTCCATTCCCATTCGCCCTTTCATTCCCGCATCTTTCAGTGTGGTCAGCTTCATCATAAGAGCCAACCCTGTGGAGGGAAAGGTTAGATGGGCACTGATGCTCATATAGCTTTTCCTTTAAAAAATAAAAGTATCTTCAACAGCATGGGAAAAATAAAGAAAACCCCTTTCATCCCAGAGGGCATCCATCTAACAGATTTTTAAAGGTATCTGAAAATCAGTAAATGTCTGCCTCTTAATTTGAGATGTGGTCTGTAGACGGTTATAATTACTCCAATTAAATCATTAAGAACTAAGAAAGCCCTGCAGGATTCAAGGATATCCATGGTGTAATATGGTACTCAATGCAAAAGCAACAACAACAACCTAAATACACAATAAGAATCATTATACCATTATGTCTGATGGAGATAATACAGTAATGAAGGATTTTAGGTAATTGGGAAGGGATAACAACAGAATATACTTTAGCTGCTTTAGCTGAATCAGCACCAGAAAAAGGAAAAATAAGGAATATTGTAATAAGATGAGTTTTTATCACACAATGGCAAAAAATCTATCAATGCAAAGTATCTTTTCCTCACACCAACTTTGGTTTCCCACAGTTGCTGCAGTAAGATTAATTTCATTAATCTAATTCATTTAGAAGTTATTGTGACATGTCATCAAAACATAAATGAAAGTATTTATTTGATGAACAACATGGTTAAAGTATCAATCAACAAAAAGAGTTTGTAAACTATAAACTGTTTCATCACATGGGCTTTAATTTACTTGAAACAATACAGGAAAATATTCACCCCCTCACTGTTGGGAACCCCCCTCCTCTGGGTATCAAAATTAAATGTGGAATTCCCTCTTTCTTTGTACAAAATGCATCATAATGATCGGCATCTATTCAGCCAATGAGAGGGCTGCCACGACAGGCCTGGACAGATTTCAACAGCCATAGCTCTATGATGGATTGAGTTAGAACAGCATAAATGTCATGATTATATTCTCCTTTTCAAGATGGTGTATAGATGTTTTCAAATTGTGGTCAATGTGACATACTTTGTCCTTGGTATTTTCTATAGGTATCCATTTCAATTGATCCTTCCCATTTCTGTAATACTACTGCCTTGCTTGGTGATTTGTTTAATTATGTCTTAAGGTGCTTTAACACGGTTACACTTGAAAACGATTGCTCTTGTTATCCAGTAGTGAAAGTTCTATAGCTGACCCTGTCAGCTGTGGATGAGTAACTCTGCAAGGCTTGGAGCAACTTGGAAAATCTCTGCTGCCGCACCAGCAGTAGGTACAACTTTGAGCTGACCTGTGCAATCTGGCTCTGAGAAGGAGAGACGGAGAAAGAGAGAGAGAGTTGGGTTGGGGGATGGTCCCACAGTGTCTGTCAACCACCGATTCAGACTCCAGCCAGTTTAATTATTAACATGATCTTACTGAATTATTAATTTCAGTGTTTTAGTAGGAAACATCCCCAGCGAGATGCAACCTCACCCACCCCAAAATAATACAATGAAAAACAAATCTCCTATCCTGTGGTGTTTTAAGCGGAGAGACACAGGGCATATGGGTTCATGGACACAGCAGGGAAAGGTAAGCTCCTGAAAGCATTATCTGAACCACCACCAACACATCTCTCACAAAATGGTCCCAGACAAACCTCTACCTAACAATATTGATATCGACTCTCTATATGAGTATTGGCATTATGATTCCCTACCACTAGCTGCTCTGTTTGAGTTGGTGTGCATGGTGTTGTGCATTGTGTTGTACATCTAGATACAGTTTTATAATGGCAGGGCTCTGTTTGCTTTGTCCTGCCCTTTGATTTATTCTGCCATACCTGGTTACACCCCTAATCATGGACCCTGTAAGAGGTTGCCATCTTTCCAGCATGTGGTGCTTGCAAACAGTAGCTTATTGAACCCCTTGATTAAACTCCTCATTGAATTATGTCTTGAAAAGCACAAATTTTTTCTCTATTCAGCAGAAATACTGTGCTGTAGGTGTACTGTTAATTGGGCCCAAACACTCTGCATGTCTGTGTGCCTTGTAAAGTAAGTTCTTTCTCTCTAGTTGTCTAGACAACTCTAATCCAATATCAAATAATCATGTGCGGACACAGGTGGAAATTACTTTGCATCTCATACTCCCTGAATTAACAAAGTGAGTTGTGCCCAGGTCTGAATGCTCAAACGCTAGACACCTGGTCATCAAATTGATACACTAAAAAGATATACTGCATTGAGGTTCATTCTGATTTCTACCCTCATCTCATTAAAAGTTCGCAACCATGAAGACAGGTGTAGTCAAGCAACCACTTGGACAATCAAGGAATTGCATAAAATACTGTTTATTTGGTTTTGTATTTTACATTTGCAAATTAAAAACATTCAAAAATGTTAAGTCTTCAAAAAATCTATTCTAAAATTGTCTAAATATTAAAATTGAAATTAATCATAATCAGAACAATAAACAAAACCAAAACGAACCAAATACATAGTGCATAAATTCATAAACTAAAGGAACAATTCAAAACAAATCTTATCTAATGCATTTTTTTAAATAAGGAACGACCAATGCATCAGACAAATCAAACAAAACTACCAAATGATCAAAACAATAACAAATCAAGTGCATTTAAAAACAACTAATTTCAATAAAATCATCATATTATTTTAAAATACAATAATTTAAAAGAATAAAAGCACTGGGACTCAGGCTCCAGCAGGGGGAGTATGTGTCCCCGGGGATGGTATCCCAACATGGGATTCTAAGCTCCCCCAGATCTTGGATTTTCCAGTTCTTAAAGGCTTCCTCCTTGCCCCTCTGATGGATCTCCAGATTGACATGGTCTCTCACTAGGACCATGCCCCTCCTTGCGATCGTCTTTGGGTCCAGCTCCTGCTTATTAAACAAACAGATGCTCTGTCCCTCCCACATGGCCTGTTTCACCTCGCAGATGACACACCTCCAGCACCTCAGAGATGTAGATGTTAAGCCTCTGGCTGGTCCATACAGGATCTACTGGGCGGTCGTCTGCACAGGAACGGCAAAGCTGTGGAGGAATGGAGAAAACAGGAGCCAGACCCTGCATGCGGAGGGGCATTCCTTAAAAATATGAGCCTCTGTCTCCTTTCCCAGGCAGCCATTTTAGGAGCAGGTGTCAAACAGGGCCAAGCCCCTTCCATACAAGAACACTTGAGTGGGGAGACACCGACTCTCATCCATCAAGGAGTCATCTTTCTGTGTATTTGTGAGGCAAACGTGCATAGCGTTAGCCCAGATATTTCTGCAGGCTTCGGGAAGAAAATCTTCTATTCTGCTGGTCGATCTCATCTGACTACAGATGGTCTTGTAGTCCCAGGAGACCAACGAGGCTTTGTGGAGGCCTACTTTAAGTGCAAAGTGCGCCATGTAAAACAGCGGGGGATCCCACGAGTCTGGCCTGGTGTTATCCATGGCGCAGAGGTCGAGTGGTTTTGGGCTGCTGGCAAAATAAAAGCAGTTCATGAAACTCACTTTCTTGCTAGCAGCCTGGATGTACTTAAACACATATGCCAGCCCCTGCAACTTAATGAGCCGTACAACGCCAGGGACCCCCCTACCTCCATCCAGAGTGCCCTTCACCATCTGCACTCGTTTCAGCCTCTCCATTTTACTCAATTTTACCAGACAAACCGAAATATGATTCTTGTGATCTTGTGTTTACTGGTATGTCTGTCTGGGGGAAATATCATGCTTACATAGAGAAGAATAGGGAAGAGGATGGCCTTTACGACCAGCACCCTACCAGTCATCTGCAAGGTCCTTGTGCTCCAGCTGTGGATTTTCTTTAGTACTTTAGTTAAAGCTTCCTCCCAGCTCCCATGTTGGTCCCGTCGATTGTGATCCCCAGAACCTTGATGGCCAGCTTCACAGGTAACACGGTTGGCGGGCCCCTGCCGACAGGCCATGCCTGAGAGAGGTAGACCTCGCTCTTGGCCTTATTGACAGCAGCCCCCGTTGCTCTGCAGAAGCCGTCCAGCAATTCTTCCACCCTCGCCACGGACAGCGTGGAAACCTGTCACCCGGGCATCCCAGCGGATCGCCTGCATGAACGGCTCTAAACAGGGGACTTAGTTATTAATGCACACCAAACAAACACGATGGATCGAATGGCCTCCTCTCGTTTGTAAACTTTCTTATGTTCTTACAGTGAGGGAAAAAAGTATTTGATCCCCTGCTGATTTTGTACGTTTGCCCACTGACAAAGAAATGATCAGTCTATAATTTTAATGGTAGGTGTATTTTAACAGTGAGAGACAGAATAACAACAAAAAAATCCAGAAAAACGCATTTCAAAAAGTTATAAATTGATTTGCATGTTAAAGAGTGAAATAAGTATTTGACCCCTTCGACTTAGTACTTGGTGGCAAAACCCTTGTTGGCAATCACAGAGGTCAGACGTTTCTTGTAGTTGGCCACCAGGTTTGCACACGTCTCAGGAGGGATTTTGTCCCACTCCTCCTTGCAGATCCTCTCCAAGTCATTAAGGTTTCGAGGCTGACGTTTGGCAACTCGAACCTTCAGCTCCCTCCACAGATTTTCTATGGGATTAAGGTCTGGAGACTGGCTAGGCCACTCCAGGACCTTAATGTGCTTCTTCTTGAGCCACACCTTTGTTGCCTTGGCTGTGTGTTTTGGGTCATTGTCATGCTGGAATACCCATCCACGACCCATTTTCAATGCCCTGGCTGAGGGAAGGAGGTTCTCACCCAAGATTTGACGGTACATGGCCCCGTCCATCGTCCCTTTGATGCGGTGCAGTTGTCCTGTCCCCTTAGCAGAAAAACACCCCCAAAGCATAATGTTTCCACCTCCATGTTTGACGGTGGGATGGTGTTCTTGGGGTCATTCCTCCTCCTCCAAACACGGCGAGTTGAGTTGATGCCAAAGAGCTTGATTTTGGTCTCATCTGACCACAACACTTTCACAGTGTTCTCCTCTGAATCATTCAGATGTTCATTGGCAAACTTCAGATGGGCCTGTACATGTGCTTTCTTGAGCAGGGCGCTTCAGGATTTCAGTCTTTCACGGCGTAGTGTGTTACCAATTGTTTTCTTGGTGACTATGGTCCCAGCTGCCTTGAGATCATTAACAAGATCCTCTCGAGGTGAGATCTTGCATTGAGCCCCAGACCGAGGGAGACTGACAATTTCTTCCATTTGCGAATAATCGGACCAACTGTTGTCACCTTCTCACCAAGATGCTTGGCGATGGTCTTGTAGCCCATTCCAGCCTTGTGTAGGTCTACAATCTTGTCCCTGACATCCTTGGACAGCTCTTTGGTCTTGGCCATGGTGGAGAGTTTGGAATGTGATTGATTGATTGCTTCTGTGGACAAGCTGTGGGTATTCGTGGCCCACTCTGTCGAAGGCTTTCTCCTGGTCCAGGATGATTAGGACCAGGGGAAGCCCTCTCTTGTTCGAGTAGGCCACGACATCCCTGAGCAGCATGGTGTTGTCGGCCGCCGATCTCCCCCGGGCACCGCAGACCTGGTCGTGACCCATGACTTGAGGGAGTGGCCGCTGTAGCCGGAGCTTGAGTGCTTTGGCTAGTATCTTGTAGTCGGTGCACAGGAGGCTGACCAGCCGCCAGTTCTTTAGATCCTTAGGATCTCCCTTCTTATGGAGAAGAGTAAGAATACTCTTCTACATAGAAGGCGCCAGTCTACCCTCTCTGTACACCAACCCCAAGACCTGTGCCAGATCTTCCTTAAGCACCTCCCAAAAGATCTTATAGAATTCAGCAGGGATCCCATCAGGACCCAGTGTCCTTCCAGAGTTAAGACACTTTATCAACCGGGGGAGTTCAGTGGTGGTGATCTCTGGATCCTCCTCTTCCTCCCTCTCCCCCTCCTTGCGGGACTCCAACAGGGACAGAAAGTGATAGATCAGATTTTGAAAAGAAGATTGCCTCTGAGGACATGGCGGTCTTCTCCATTGGCTTGCTGAGGAGGACGAGATCTATCCTTGAGAAGGACTGCATTGTGGTGCCTCACTCCGGCCGTCCGCTGGGCCATTCCCTGGAATCCGAGGCCTCTCCTGGCTGCTGTTGTGAGCGGGGAGCAGTCCTGGGCAGGTCGGGCTATGGGTAGATGGTTGGCAGGGCTTCTGGCTGGGGCCCACTCCGTGAGGAGTCCATCGACTCCTCTGGCTAGGTCCCCTCTCGGTCCCGGTCCGTCCTGATCTCCAGCTGGCCTCGACCTCCCGACCGCTTCAAGGATCCAAGACTCTGCAGCTCTGTCAACCAGAACCTCCCTGTCTCGTCTGGCCTGGTGGATCAGCTCCCTGCAAACAGAAGAAAAGACTGTCAAAAGAGTGAAACAGTTTTTCGCCCCCTGCAGGCCGAGGGTTTCTCTTGCAATGAAGGATCTTGCATAAAGGCCAAATCAATTAGGAGCTTAGATTCCATTTACCAGGAGCAGACTTGAACACCTCTGGGATAGCTGACACAGACACTGTTCCATAGATCTGAAGTTAGGGTGCTTGTTTTGTTTTTGTTATTCGCTCAGACTGCATGATGGAAAACATGAGTCCATACCTTCTGGTACTTGGAAGTCCTCTCCAGATTAGCAAAGAGGCTGTTCTCAGCTCTTGAGGTCAGTTCTAGAGTTGTTGAACGCTGAGCGTCAATTACTTGCCAGTCCATCACTTGGAAAACCAAGACTGGCAGCCTATGGAGGAAACTTGACCTCCTATTGTCAAGAGCGCCCTCACCACCACTCTCTCTGCTCCAAATATCTGGATCCAAACTGCAACCCCCCCAAGGAGCCACAGGGTGTGCGATGGACCGAGAATTGCTCAACTAACTTCTACTCCCAATGCTCTTGTGGTGTTCCAGCAATTGTGTAGCAATCCTGCACTCCATTTTGTGTATGGTGTATATGTATATGTGATTAGGGAGCTCACTAGGAACCTCAGTGCGAGGACAAGGGGCATTTTTCTTCCGTTGTGAAGCAGCTACCAGATCCTGCCTTTTAGTCTGGGCTCTGCTTGCATTCGCAGGGAAGGACACAGAGTCTTTGTTCATCAGTTGTCCTTCACTGGATCCACTGGGACGAACAGAAGAGGCCGCAGACTGCAATAGTGGAGGGAGTTGGAAAGGGGGGGGGAGTGGGGGGTTTGTAAAATATAATTAGCAGCTTTTCAAAACATGTGAGAAGTCATCTTTACTGTGAGAGGGACAACAATGCAACCACACAGATTTTCCGGGGGCCGGGAAGATCATACTGAATTTTGCCTCAGGGGAAGAGTTGGCGTTCAGCCCAAGAAAGGGGACGGTCATTAATCCTAATTACAGGCACTGGAAGATTATTAACTGTAGGTTAAATGTAGGTCAAAAAGTGTGCACCAACCAGTCTGCTTAATATCTGTTGCATTTGTTTTGATTGATTTTTGTAACATTTAGCATCCAATGTGACAAAAACAAATACAGACCCATTATACACAATTTCACACATTAGCAGCCTTGGGCTTTGTTTCTTGACAGATGATTTACTTCCTTTATTCACGCTCAATTCTACGTGTTGTGAATGGCAGGTCAGTGATGATAAAATAGATTCTGTTTCCAAATTTGAGATCTTGTTCTCACCCTCAACATCAGTCAGTGAATTTTATACAATCAATATTTTTATTTGTGCTAGTGCCCTTCGCAAGCTTGCCACAGACCGCTTCACAGAATAGAAGAACAATATATCATTGAGTAATACAAAATGTAAAAATAAACCTAACCTGAGATGTTGTTATATTGATTTTAAGCGGGTAATAGGAAGCCCTTTCTCTAATACTCGCTAAATATTTACAATTGCTTTCAGAAAATCTGAGAATTTTGCTCTGGAGCAGAAAGCCTCAACAATCCCTGGGTAAGTATGCTCTCACAGGCAGTTAAATTCCCACACATGGATGAACAATGTGAGTATAGCCCATTCTGGATACCAGATGGCTTTAGACCACTAGATCACATAAATTATTTTTTGCTATAGTTTATATCGTAATGTGCTTAATGCTGCTTGAGTACACGTCAATACTGTAAGACCCATACTTTTAGCATTACCTTCCTGACAGACACTGTGCCCCGAGCCCAGGTCCAGTTGTAGGTGCCAGTTTCACCTACAAACAGCTGACGTTTGCAGTGCAAAGTGCATCTAAACTGTCCAATTCGGAGTTCTGTATCTTCCTGTTTTATTGTGTTATTATTATTAACCATGTTAATCTTTTTGGATAGATGCACATGATAAATTATTTAAATAATAAGTGATTTAACAAGTGCATCTATCCAAAATGACTAACGTGTTTGGACAATGCACAATGTTCAATGACAACACCATCACTATAAAAACTACAATGAATCCACACTGCACTGCTTTCTTTACAGTACAGTAAAGGAGCCAATCCAATCTGAAATAGTTACCAAACGGTAGCATAAAGGATGTCCATCCCTGATCAGTATAGCTCTTGCTGGGTCCCGAGCTCTGCACCACACCTCTCCCAGAACCTCAGCTGTGCTCGTGATTCAGAACAGGGCCTTTCTCTGAATTACTGCAACAGCACCACCACGCTTCTTGGGAATTGGTGGTAAGGCTTGGAACAGAAAGCCCATGTCAGGGTGGTAATAAATTGATTTTTATTTTGGTTAATTGTTTTCCGACATGCTGGGGAGCATGGAGACCATCTGTGGCCCTGTTTTCCCACTTCAGTCCTGATCTGGAGTTCATTCCTCACAAGCTTATAATCCGTTTAACTTATTAGGCATTGAACGGAACTCATGGAACCTCTTTCCCAGGTCTAATATAGATGACAACTTAAAGAGACCTATCAAACCATAATGAAGGATCTGGGGTTTGATAACATTGCTGTACAGGGCTGAGTGTATCCTTCTCCTGGTCACTTTTTAGTGTTACATGTGGTTGCTGCAGTTAGAGGTCTACCCTGACTATATCCTCCCAGATCTTCTACTCTAACACACACCAGTTTCAGCTCTCATTTAATAATGGTGTGTTTCCATTGCCTGCCAGAGTTAGCTTAGGTACCTGGTCTATCCTTTTGCGCATCTCACTCATGTGTGATCTGCGTTTGTGAGGCTGCCCTTTGCCCGGGTCTTAGCCGGTGTGTGTGAATTTCCTGTAAAAACAAATATCCACAAATGTATTATAAATACAGCAATGTTACTATACACAAGAGTATCTAACTGTAAAATTCAATCAGAAAAGTAAAGTGTTGCCTGCAGAAATACATTTAAGGGAAGTTGTCAAATTATATCAGGCCTTAGATCTTTAAGTTGTGATTATTATTATTAGTAGTAGTAGTAGCAAAATAATTTATTTCATATTTATGATTTAATCACATCATAGTTGCTTTAAATTTAATTTGGCTGTTATGTGGTATTTAACTGAGTGGTGAAATGCAGTGAAATGCTAGAATGTTTACCTTACATTCTTTTATGTTGTCATCCAAGAATTAATCCAAATGAAAAAATATATCTCAAAGAAATGTCGGTGTTAAACAAACATTCACTAAGGTTTGAGTTACTTACATGGTCTGCTCGGTTTTGGAAGCTTATTTGAACATCTTCATTTGATTTATTTTAACATTATTATTATTATTATTACCTACTCCTTAAATGTTTTAATTACAGAAACATAACTGTCAAGCTTTAGGACCTAAGAAATACATATGATGTGTTTTCACTTTAGTTTGCACAGCATAGGTTAAAAAAAAAACAAAGATAATTAAAAATACAATAAACAAAAACAACAACAGCCTGTCCTTGGGCTTTATGTTCTCACACACAATCAGAAACTATTAAAATGTTAATTAAAGGCTTTATCTGCCCCACAACAGGCTGTAGCAGTTATAGAAGTATCCTCCGTGTTAGCAAAAACATTCCCAAATTTGCAATGCATTCTGACAATCTACTTTCCTTTAATTTTCATTTTTCTTCCATTCTTTCATAAATGGTTATGTTTATTTTTTTTTTTTCAAAATATCCCTTGTGGGCAAATGTAGTTTATGAAGTAAACATATAGTATTTGTTAAGATTAATTAAGCATTGAGCTGTAGTTCTAGGTTTTCATATATAAACAAAGAAAGTGTCAATGATGCAAAAACAACAGTGCCATGTTTAAAAATGAATTGGTTACACAGCTAAGTTTGTTTTTCTTATTTATTTTAAAATAAATGAGTTGATGACGATGTGAAGCATTGGAATGTGACGATTTTCTTAAAATATGCGTTGTAAATCATATTTTATTGTGTGGGTGGATTCCTTTTCAATGTATTGTTCTTGTGAAGGGATTAAACGTGGCATATTTGTGGCCTGCTTCTTTAAACACAGTTAAACACGAAATTGCCTGATTGTATGAGGTGGGCTCCTCTGTCATAGCGGTGGCGCCTGAGCTTTCTGTGGCGCAGCATCCTCCTGTCGCCGTGGACACCCGCACGTTCCCGAGTCACGTTGCCAGGGGAGATGAAAGTGCGTGTAAATGAACGTGCACCAGAGGTCGCTCATTCCTTAACAATGGGGATGCAGGAGCTGGGAAGGTTCCTTCTGTACCTACTTGTACCTGTTTCCATGGCAACCACATGGTGGTGTAGGTTTTATAAGGACTTGTCATGCAATGAGCTACATACCATAGTCCATTGATTCCTATAACCTTGGATAAAACAAAACCAACTAGAGCCATGATAATCATTGAAATAATAATAATAACCAGTTGCAATAACAATTGTAAAGCTGATTTGTGCTGTATCTGTGGACAGATGTATATTTTTCTATGCTTTCTGCATTAAGAAGGCCTGTAAAATACAGTATCTCCTACAGAAACACGACAGATTACTAAAGGATTGATGTAATCAAGCCAAGTACCCTGGGATATCTCACAGCTAGGCATGTTTTGCTTTCCGTAGTGCCAGGGGAGTCATCTGGTTAGTTTCAAGCAGCACCTATTTTTAATTTTCTTCCCTGAGCAGCTGAGTGATACATGACGGAACTCGGTGGCACTTCCCAGCTGACAAATTCTTGCATAGACCCTTGCGTTGGTGGCATGATATTGTATACCGATCCTCGGAGTTAGACACTCGCACGTCCTCCTCTACGCCGCAGTACTGCAGCATTTGTCTCTTGTTAGGATCAGTTATCCAATCCCCCAGGGCAGAGGAAACTGCTCACCATTCAGGCACTTTATCTGGCCTCAGTTACTGATAAGAACCAAGAATGTATGAGAAATCATTTTAAGGCCCATTTTGGACAGTTAATCCAGACCAGCTGAGTAATTAACACACACAAGAAACCCCAAAAAACAACACATGGCATAGCTATGTGCATTCTGGAGGGTCAATCTGGAGCAATATTTAAACTGTAGAGATGCTTTTATTAATGCTTTTATTATGCAAATGGGAGGAGCCTGGCTTTGTCATTAACAAGATGTTTCCAGTCTAAAACGCCACCTAAAGCTCAGAGCTGAAGAAGCTATGAAACTATTTCATTAGCTAGAGTCCCATTCCTTATTCACTGGACCAACTTACTGGCTACTCCCACTCCCACATATCTCTGTGTTGACAGACTGATTGGATTTTGAACACCCCCTAGGAGCAAAAGCTATTATAGGTGTTTACTGTGGTATTTTGCAGCATCTAATGTTTTCCAATTTAAGTATTCACTTCACAATACACTGTTCATAAGTAACATCATTGTGCTTTTGTATTGTCATTGTAAGACACGCTATATGCAAAAGTTCACATTTTCCTTGCTTCACTACAATTAACAAAATACAAAGTTGGAGATTCAAATTCCAACCTTCCATGTGTGTGGACATGAACATTACAAATACAAAACATATGTTCTAAAGTTTTTAGATTACAATACTCTACAATTTCCCCCCCACCTTAGACATTCGTCTCCATACTGTTTTTTTTTTTCCTTGGATGATAACACAAAAGCAATGCAGAAAGATTTTAGGCACTGAAATCCAGCATAGTCTTAAAAGGCAGGAGAATCTGATGGCTAAACCCTCCATGATCCTGTGCATTGAATTCCCATTCGAACGCATTCCAAGTATGTGCCACTGTCTGCCTGATGAAAAGGGTTGGCTGCTATCAGCTGTGAATTTACATTTACTGGCTTCTCAATTATGGGGCCCTGTTCTGCTGCATGAGCTCAGCTTCAAAAACGCCTGGAAGCGGCTCTGTTGAACACTGTCAAGGTTTGTGATTGTGGCTCACAAACAGCGATGCATGTTCTACATTCCAGACGTTTGTCCTCCATGTCTCACATCTGAATATGAAGGACTTGCTGTTTCTACCTCTACCTTGACCCTCTAGCATGCGAGAGAATTGTGTTTAAGTTTAAAACATCTTGAGTGACAGCTGGTGTAATGGCTGCTCTTTGAAGGACAGGGGGCTCGGGAGAAAAGTGTATCTGATAGTTTTTGTTAATTTGTTTCTTTGCTTTCATTGTCTGTTCTGTGTTGAGGGAGTGCATGTTGTGTGCACAGAGGAACCCTACAGAAGATCTCAGTGTCAGGATTGATGGCTTTGTGCTGTCAGATTACACAGTGAGCGCAGTTTACAGTGGTTTCCAAAACATCTGTTGTTAATATGCCAGTGAGTCATACACACAAAGAACCATATAAACACAAACAAATCTCTTTCTCTTTGTCACACACACACACACATGCACACACACACACATATTGTAGTCAAAGTTAAGGCAAGGGGTGTGTTATCTTGCCCTGCTGCTGGATTGATTAATTTCTATATCAACCACTGGCTTATCTCAATTCAAACAGCTGGAATATTTACAGTATTCTCTAGGCTGAAAGATATGAACACTGATTATATATATATATATATATATATATACACACACATACACACACACAGCATTATCAACAGCCTTTAGCAATTCACGGCTGGAGGAAGGCTTCCCCAATATGTTTCCAGTACTTGTTTCAATATACGGCGTCACTTTTCCATGTTCAGCCAGACTTCTTATCTCATCTTCCCTTCTTTTATGTGGACTCCTTGTTTTAATCTGTTTGGATCGGTTCAATAGCTTCCTTTGTCCATCTTACGCCTGTTCTGTTTGCACTGTTTCTGGCCCATTGCCATTTTAATGAGGTCACATACCTTTGTTCTTGGATCCATTTATTTGTCTTCTGTCTATCTTGTTTTTCCAAGCATACATCTTTCCATGCTTCTTTGCATTAATTCCAGTTTCTGTATCATTTTCTTATTTAGTGACCAGGTTTCAGACCCATAAGTGAGCACCGGTAATTTGCATTGATCAAATATTTTTCTCTTCAGGCAAATGGAGAGATTTCCTTTCAATAGTGTGCCGTATCTTCCAAATGCATTCCATCCAATTTTCACTCTTTTATTCTTCTTTACATTTCTTCCATAAGATCTCCATCTGTGTGGATTTGTTGAACAAGGTAGACGTGACTTTTGACTTCTTCAAGTATCTGTTCATCTACTTCAGTTTTCCTAGTTTTAACAAAACTATTGAACATGACTTTGTTATATGTATGTGTGTGGCAACATTTCCATAGCTATTTCTTATTATTTACCTTTCTGGCAGATCTTGTACCCAGTGCCCAGGACTGGTTGTAGGTGTGTTTTGTAACAGCAATGGGTCTGTAATTTGAACTGCTAAACTATACTACGGAAATTCCTGCATAGCCTCTAGATATCCCAAAATCCTTGGACTACAGCACAGGTTTCCACCTGGGTGGGTGTAGTTTCCCCGGCTGCAGCTAGGTGGGGCTGTGATCATGGCGAGGTGTCTGTTGGCATCATCTCCTGGCAGTGGGAACACATGGTGAGACACAGTGCTCCGTCCGCCTAGCCAGTGCCCTCTCTCCTCACTTCCATCACTTCCATATGGTCACCATGGAAACCAGGCAGTGGTATGCAATAACCTGTCACTGGGGAATTCCTTTATACGGCTCACTTGCCAAATAAGCATGTAGGCTCTACAGGGGCCTTCTCTGCTTTTCCCTAGCAACTGGTTGCTACGCTGCCGCTGTTGCCATGAACGGGGGAAAAAAGTACAGCATGTGAAAATCACTTCTAATCACCCTTGGCCATTGACTGATCACAAGTACTGGCATACGTATTACCGGATCCCCCTTGTATAATGGTAACGTTAATAGCGATAACAATAACCCATATGCTCTTGCAACAGCTGCGATATCTGTGTTTAGGCATTCAGGGAGATTCAAGAGATCAGTAGGCACTGGTATACCTATCGATAACAGGCTTGCTCTCACCCTGTCAAGTTACATTTGATCGGCCTCTAGCACCCATTCAGCCGTCTAATTGTTGAATCCCAAACCTGATTTTCCTCGGGTCTTTATGGTCATTTCATTATGTGCTTCCTTTTGTGCCCCAGACGATGATCTCTGCTATGCCTCACTGATGGATGATCCTTGCCAAATGGGATGGGGGCTTCATCTTTATAATGGACCCTAGATACACAGTCAGTAGGGTAGCATATGCATTGGACGCAGTGGATCTTGGGAGAGGCCCTCCCACCTAGAAACATTGCCATCACATGACATGAAGGGGGGGGTTATATATCCAACTTAAAGCATGCCATACAGTGCTTAATTCTTCAACTGCCGCCCCCACCCATCCCCCAGAAAATTGTAAGTGTAGCATCTTTGTGAAAGAAATGATCATAGAGGACACTTATTTTAATTATTATTATTATTATCATCCCTGCTTACCCAGGCTTGTGAATGCCACTTTCTGGTGTCTAGTGTTTGTCTGTGGTTACAGAGTTACAGGTCCCCTCCCTCTGAGCCACTGGTAGCTTTTGATGTTGGATTTCATCTTGCCGCCACACTTTGCATGGAATCTTTATTTCAGCTTGTTGACTTTACCATATGAAAATGTAAATTGAACCAGAAAAACGGGAGACGCCTCCTCACACAGAGAGCTGTGCAGTCTGGAACCCGCTCCACAGTCGTGCTGTTCGAGGCAATCACTCAGGATCATTCAAGAGCAGACTGGATGTGAATCTAAAAGTTACTGAGTAGGAAACCCACAAGAGGGCTGGAGTGGCTGCCTCTGGTTTGCAAATGTTCTTATATTCTAAATGCTGGCGCACTAGCCCAAGTTCAACTGTAACTCCAATGATAACCATTTGAAAGATGCAATATTTAATTTTCACAGTGCCCAGCTAAATAAAGAAAGGTGCCATTTTATTCCCATGTTCGGAGTGCTGGCACAGACGCAAATGTAGATGAAAAATTGAATGTGTTTTCGAGTTACTGACATAAGAAAACAGCTTCTGATTATGTTGATCAATATCCTCAGCCAAGTGTCCCCCAGTTCTGACACTGCAAGACTAAAGTCCAGGAGGTTTTCCGGCTCTCTTAAAGCACTGACACTCGCAGAACTGGGAAATGTAGATAAATGTGTCCTATTAAGACGATAATGGGGTAGGTATGAGCTCAGGATGGAACCAAACCTGAAGAATCTGCAGCTTTTCAGGACAAGGATTGGGGACCTCTGCCCCAAACTATCATTATAGCTTCCTTGAGAGGGTGTGTCCCTGTAAATAGTGAACTACTCTGCCTTTCCTGGAATTATACTAGACATCTTCGCAGCTTTTCGGCAATATAATGTGGACCCAGTTATACCAAAGAACTGGAATTGTTTCGAGTTGTTAACTAACTTCCTGCAGCTTGTTTATTTGTGGCTGCTTTCCAATTATTATATTCTGCAAAGCATTATAGCTGTGAATGTTTCCCTCCACATATTCTGATCTTCAAACAGACTTCAGACGGCGCTTGTGTGCTATAATTAAGCAAGTTGTGAGCCAGACAGATTCTCCTATAGCATATTTTCGATGCACAATTTAATTAGAGCAGTTTCATACCCAAAATGCCCAGAAGAGCTCTCTGAAATAACATCAGTTCTCATCAATCGATTGTAAAGTATTTTAGCAGATGTGCCTTGCATGATTTTACAAACACCAACACACAGTATTGCATATGCACAACATGACAAGAGTAATAAGCATTACAGTGAATAAGCTTAAAGGAGAACACACAGGATTCTTAGGTCATGATGTTTCCTCTGTTTCTGCTATCTAGTACCTTATGATATATCCTGAAGCCCTTAAAGAGCATACATGAGTCTGCTATTATTTGGCAAGTTTTTAAGCTTAAACTTTTAAAATCTTAAAGTGCAATACATCTTACTTATACACTAAACCAACATGTAAAGATGCCTAAAATAAACAATTCTAGCAGTCGGGCCTGTTGAACAGATCTGTTCAAAGAGATCCTGGAATGTCCTTAGACCCTATGCAGTCCTGATGCTCACGGGCAGCTTGTTCCACCATTCTGGGGCAAATCAAGACAAGTTTCTGGTTCATCATTGAAAGTCCATTTTGTGTTCATGTTTAGAATGCGGCAGGGCTGTGGGTTGAATCAAGCAGACTAAGCAGAGATTCATTTGGCAGAAGAAGGCTGGACAAGACTGCTCTGGTGTGGATTTAGACTGCTTCCCATTGGTTTACATGATAAATTAAAATCTGTTGTAAATATACGTTCCCTTAAAGTTAAAAAACATTTTAGTCACATTACCTTTCTTCTTAAGATTATTAGGAGCATGAAGGGAGTCTCTGGGCAGATATGTCTGACCTGTCTGAATGCAGTGAGTGTTTACAGAGTGGGGCAGATGGATGGAGAGCTGGAGTAAAATGGTTGAATGCTCTCCTCGAATCGGGCCCTCCATCTCTTATCCATCGCAAGACCACCTGTCTCTGAGCAAAGCCAGTGTTCAAATCCCATTTTTCTCTGTGGTCAATCCAACAGAGGGGGAGAAGGGGTAAGAGTCAATGCTCTCCATCAGCAAAAATCATTAGAAAATAAAATGTTTGGTGCTCGCCTACTTTCCATGGTGATTTACCCTGGTGCTCATCAGTGTATCCCATAAATGTTGCAATTTCAAATAATATGCTTTATTGACCTCTCCTGCAACTGCCACCACCTCCAAAAATCCTCATCCTCCATTCGAATATTTTCACAGTTGTTTCATCCATTTCCTATGTTTGAACAGGGTGTGGTGGAAAATATGCTCTAACTGATTTACAATGGGGTGTCAGAGGACCTGTAACTGTGTGTGTGTGTGTGTATGTGTATGTTTGTTTGTGTTTGCTGGTGGGCTGCTGGGAAGGGTGGAGTGGGTGCCATGTCCAGTAGAGCGTAGGACCATTGACTCTGCAGAGTCCTGCTATACATTAATGGCCTGCACAGATAAGCACAGTCCAAAATGTGAATTGTTGACAGACTCACCTCCCCCAGCCCCCATGCCCTGCCCTTAGACTCCTGTTCTTCCTGTCCTGAATAAACAACAAAAAACTGAGGAATAAAATAAGTGATCATGTAGTTAGACAGACAATTAGACAGACAGACAGAAACTGTAAAATAGGTAGATGGACAGACAGATGAACAGATAAGTTGGTTCACAGACAGATGGGTATGATGGATGGATTGATATAAATATACACCTAGATGGAAAGAAAATTTGACAGAAAGGCAAAAGACAGCCAGATTGATAGATAGGTAGATTTTGTATGTAGCCACAGCACTGTGACTTCTTACAGCATCTTTTTTATTGTAAGTATCCTTGTACAAAATCATCAGCCAAATAAAGCAATAAGAAAGAAAAAAAAAAGACCTCCCGTTTGACTCGCTTATACATACTAGGAAAGCATGTGCTGTTATGTAATATGACATCACTCTAAGAGGATGAATAAAATAGACATTGTGAAGCCCTTTTCTCAATGGAACAAGAATCCAAACAAAAAACAGCTGTGTGATGGATGGCAATGGCAAAATGGTCCCTGACACATTGCATTCTCCATGCGTGACATGGAGAGACAACACCAGACACACAAGGGAGCCCGCATTAACACACCCAGTGCCTGGTAATTGGGGACCTTGTATCGCATTATGTTGTGATGGCTCTGTTGTTATCATATTAAAAAATGCACATGGCAGAGTTGTGCATTGGTGACTCTGTGGTGTTGGTGTTTTCTGTGGAAGTCCGTGCTGAAGGGATCACTTGGCCGCTTTTGTTTGTGTGGATCGGCAGCCATGACACTACAGACCGGCATCAATCAGACCCAGTGCCGTGCTGCTATTCCTCTTTTCCGCCCACATCCTGGCTGCCAATGAGCCTGACCTTTCTTTAATTTGAGCCTGGCTTTCAAGTTCTCCATAGGGGGTCTAGGAATCCTGGCTTGGAAAAATACTGTTGAAATCCTGTGTTAATAAAGATCGAGATGTCAAAGTTTAGTTTTTTTTTGTTTAATAAAAGGATGTCTGTGTTGGTAGAGTTAGATTTCCAAAGCAATTGTTCTATCTGCATAATCTTGCCCAGTTTACCCTGGTACATTTACCATAGGATTGTTGCACTTTTATCATGTTTTTTACTATAGCTTCCAGTGGTTTCCTATGAGTTCAATATGCCCTCACTGTGCTTTACTGCACTACACCATGGGAATACCTTGATATGCTATGACTAAGACCCTTTGCATGACTTGGCTTTTTCCACTTTATTTCAGTCATGCAAAACACTGGGCCCTGTCAATGAAATATGTGTATTCTATGGTAGATCATGGTTTATTCATGGCAGGAAAGCACTATAAAGCTGTGGTACAACAGCAGTAAAACCATATTTCCAGGACAAAAATCCAACAGAGAATTGACAAGGGTGATCTGGAATTAGAGAGGCCTCCTCAGCCAATTACCAATGTATCCAAGCGGATGAAGGAAGACAGGTCGGGTTTGACAGGTTTTATGCAGAGGACTGGAAATTTCCTTGGGGCTAAAAGATACAAAACATGTACACATTTATAGATAAAGATATAGATAGATACATATCCTGATGGAGATATTGAATGGACTGAAACATTGATCTGAGTTTGCTTTCTTAAAATATTTTTTAGCATTTGGAGTAGTATTTTATATCTGATTTCCTTGTGGCTCCCATTACAATACGACCACCTTGCCTCCAGCAGCTACATTAACCAGAGATCCTTGTCTGTTTGAGCACTGGCATGTAGGCAACTGGACATCAAGGTAGGATTGTATGCAGCCTTTTGTTCTACTTAATGGGTATTTGTTTGCCATTGCTATTGCTATGTATCTTTTGTAGGTGGTTACATTTGCCTTGAATTTACCTAGGTAACAGGGTTACAGTGGTTTTTGTAGGGGTGTTGATTTCCACAGAAAAATAGCACAGTATTTGGTTGTAAAAAAAAAAAAAAAAAAGATTTAAGTGTCTTGTTGTTTCAAATTGCAGCCTATATCTCCAAAAATAAATAATAATGCTGACCTTTAAGATTTTGAAAATCATCATCGCTAATAAAAAAAAGGTGAAAATGAACACGATTTATATCACCTAAACCGTTGGGATAAAAACAACACAGTGATTAGGGAAGATTTAAATAACAGCAACAATTCTAAGAAACATGTTTGAGTTTACTACCAGGAAAGAGGTAAATAAGTCTCCCTCTATACAGACACATGGCGCATTTATAAACCTGTAGAATGTCAGTGAGTGTATTAAAATGTTGTATGTTTACTGACAAGATAATGCTTTATAAACATAGTCCATAACCCTGTGCCAGCAAAACCCAACCCCAAGAAATTATCGGTCAATCGCAGAGTTGTATTTTAATCAGCCATTGGCACCAAAATACTTGATGTGTAATCAATAACAGATGAGCCTTTTGTGTACGTAATTGCATTGTCACTATCGACCTGGAGCAATCTTACATATAATCAAATCATAAGATAATTAAATTACGATGTTTCTTTTTTTCTTCTTTGTCTAAAGACTTTGTCCTTTCACCAAAATGAAAAAAATATCTAGAATATCTAGAATAAACATATCTAGGGCAAACTGTATGTAAGACATGCCCGGGGGGGTTTGCGGTAGGGTTTTTGATGTAATAAAGACAAAAAAATTAAGTTATTACACATATACTGGATACACATATCACAGCTATTTATTTAATCACACAGGGCTTCCTATAAAGGTGGGACCGAAAATACTTTCTTCATGGGACAGTGAGAGAGGCAGACAGGAGGACTGCCGGTGTTGTGAAAGTAACTGACATTTTTGTAACCAATACAGAAGTTCTTTTGTTGTGAACAGGAAACGGAAAAGGTGGATTTAGCTCCCCAGTCCTCCTGCTTCAGGTGTTGGTAAACAGGTGTTGTCTGATCACTTGCAAGATCATACCAGTTATTTACATTCTTCCCTAGCTGAATGTTGAAACTCCAGTTGTGTTCTGTACTGCTGTTGGTGTCGTGCCGTTGCAGCAGTACAGAACACAACTGGAGTTTCAACATTAGCCAGGCAATAAAAATAAATAATATTTTCACAATTCTCACCTCAAACCAAAACATACCTGTTATGTTCAACTTATATAGCAATATGAAATAGACAGTGTATTCAAAAGTAATTACACTGTTTTCCATTTTATCCTGAACTATATTTTTAACTACATTTACATTTTTAAAGCCTTAAAGTTAATTATGAAGTATACACATAAAGTATTTTTTCTCTTATAGTTTATTCACTTGTACTCTCCTTCTCCTTAACAATACCTCATGGGTCTTTTTGTTTACCAACTCTTGTCAATAAGCTTTTCAAAGCAAGTTTGTTTTCCCTTTCCTTCGAAGTAGTGTGCCTTATATTTCTTTAAATTGTTTTTCTCTCTTTCTTTCAGCGTGTGTTTTATGTACAGTAGAGCAACAAACACAGGTATGACACTAATGTTTATAAGCTGCCCTCAGATGTTTTGCAAAAATGAAATAAAACAATCATAAAGAAGTAAACAGTCTACAGGGACAGACAGATAAACATATCATGAAATTAAAATACCCTCATCTTCAACTGACTAGGAATGCAAACAAAAATGGCATATCGCCTTTCATCTATGCTGGAAATAGCATTAACCCATTCTCCAGAAACATGTCCATGCATTGGACCAGCAAGTTACAGAGTCATCTCAGCATACTTATTTTTGTTTGTATGTTTAGGACTTTACAACCACAGGTAATCTAAACCCCTATGAAACCATATTTTTTCTCTCTCACTATACAGTACAACCCCGACAAAGCAAGGATACAGGGATTCAATTATAACATTTTATTTTATATAGTGCCTTTCAATAAATAAATATCAGAAAGTGCTTCACAAAGGAGCACATAGATGAAAAATACTTATATCCAACTTTATTAAATATATCAGCTCATTTACTAGAGTGTGAAGTTACTATGTACAACTTATGTAGTAAAATAATGGGGAACTTCACTACTTGTGTTTTTATGCAAGTGACCATGGAGCTGCTGTTATTGTCATCCTCTTGGCACAGAATGGTGCCAGCAGTTTCAAATCACGTGAAACTGGTGACTAAAAATAAAAAGGGGGAATGGAAACTTTAAAACTCTTTTCTCTTTTAACCTCGTTTTAAAGATTTCCGAGACACAGTTCTTGGCGAATGGTTTGAAGGGAACATGCAATATTAATCACAAAAAAGTGTACATCCAGTGCACAGCTGTGCGTTTGAAGATAGATCTTTGCAAGCCAGCGTATGCCAAAGAAAGTAACACATACAGTTCCGTGTACTGGCCATAAATAATTCAGTTAAGAGGGATATGTACCCTGCCCATATGAATATGAGGTCATATGTTCACCCATCCATCCATGCATTTTCGAGACGATGCCGGCGGGCATGGGGCGCAGCGGGGCAGGGGTGCACCCAGGACGGGACGCCAGGCCATCGCTGGGGCCGATGCTCAGGTGGCGATCTGTTAACTCACACACATATGCCTGTTAAAAAATATATATTTTATGATGTGTAGTTTATTGAACAGCGTCTGGTTCTGAAACAACTGGAAATCGACGTCAGTTTATAGGGGCTCAGCCTCCCGTTACAAAATAAAACGATTCATTCATGGTAATACACAATACAAATGACTAGAAGTCTTTGATCAGCCGCGGTCCGGCCTCCTCATGAATAATTAAAACTTATCCCAAGACAGCGACCCGCCCCTCTCATGAATTATTCAGGATCCACTCCTGTTTTCAAAGATCGCCCCGCCCCCTGCTCATGAATTATTCCGGCTCCACCCCGTCTCTCGCTGGCTGTGGCAGTGGCTCCTGCCCGCTGTACTGCGTCTCTCTCCGGCAGATGTGTGTTTTTGTTATGAAGCGACCCTCCGCCCGCGTCCGCCGGAGCTCCGGGACTGGTTCAGCCGACAGAGACGAGCCGAGGGGCTTCGCCTGCCTCCACCAAGCGCGCCGGGCTTGAATGCTCGTGTGCCGTGTTTTCCTGCTCTTGTCTTGCGGCGACATACATGCTTTAAGTGAAAAAAAAAGAAGCGAGCGCAAGTAGTTGGGCGCTGTTGGTCTAATTATATACCCAGGAATAGGAACTACAAACCCGGCTTTGAAGCAGAGGCAGCCCGCTCTTGGCTCGCACAGGCGAGGAAACTGGAAGCAGCACAAGGTAGGTAATCAATCATTCACAAGAGCCGAGGGATTTGTATTTATTTTTAAGCTGAGGAAAAAAAGTGCAATAGCGAAAAATGAACCCTGTGGATATACATGCTTATTATATTGTCTTCACCCCGTGCATTGATGGTTTCAATGGGGTTGTATTGGGATCCGCAGCTGCCTGTATCTGTACTGTATGTTATCAATACCAGGTGGGTTTAGCCGTCTACATCCGGCTCCATTGAATGCTTTTTTTCAATTCAGTTGGATTGTATATGCAAACACCACTCTGCGATCGGCTACAGATAATTATCATTTGTATTATTGAGTCAATACATGTTTTTTTTCTGAGGGGTTTTAAGTCGTAAACGTTATATCATCATTAATACTACTGCTACTACTGTTTTTGTTATTGTACGTGCATCCATTCATTGTCGTTTGAGCCGACTCCCTAGATAGCTGCACCAGTGCACAGAGATATGGCTTTTTATTAATTACAATGAATGGAGTGGGGGGGGGGCTATGCAGTATACTGGTGTATTAACTTCAATTGGAAATGCACAGTGTAAAGCATTTCAGATTACATTTGAAAGGAAAGGGGGAAGGAAATACAGAACACTTGTTTTTCTGTCGTCGATAGCAGCGGCTCAATTGACCGTCTTCTTTGCTGCTGTAACTACATATGCTTATAATAACAATACTGGTCAGGTGTGATACGTGTAGGACCCACTGGTATGTGCGTTTATTAATTGATGGATCTGACTTCTGTTTTCAATTGGATGGAGACCGAGAGACCAATTAACTGTGCAGAAAACCGTAAATAAAAACCTAAATGTGAACGTGGCGCGGTGTGATCCAGGTGAGACCGGGGGCGAGGAGCTGCGTGGGGGGAAGGGGCAGTGCGCCGCGGCGGCCGGGCTGGAAATGAAGACAATGCGTGTAAAGCACAAGTTATCGGCGGGGTGTGCAACACATTACCGTGCTGGTAGGAGGTACGGAAGCCGGCAGCACCGGAGGTAATGGAGAAGAACATTACTGGCACACTTCAGACGAGCCTGTTTTTCTATTACTCTGCGATGAGGAACAGCTCACTTTAATGCTTTTAAATATTCTCCAGCGCTTCGTGTGCTTTATAATACAGTGGCTGCGTTTCAGTTTAGGGCAGTGTATTTTACAAATGCTGCACGACTAGGGCGAAATAAGGACACGGCGCGTAGCGAGCGGCGCATCGGGCTGGGGGCTGGTGAAGCCACAACCAAGGGCTGACTTGTTTTGGGATACGTCTCTATATGAAACTGTAATTGGATTTCTCAGTAGAGCACGTCGTCTGCGTTTTGAATGGCTATCCTTAGCGATTTATACAGATTTGTGCTGTGCTGTGTGTTTAGAGGAGATTATGTAGGCTTGGTGCATGTAAGTAAATTGTAATGCACTCAAAAGGAAACCAGGGACTTACAGAGCAGGGGGAATGTAACATTTGGAGGTAACATTAGCTGACTCGTAACAATAACGCAACTGTAGCGTGTATAATTAACTTCTGATATTGTCAGCGTCTTCACGGTCAGTGGCAACAATTTAATCAAGGACTCCTTGTGGGGTAACTTTCTA
This sequence comes from Amia ocellicauda, assembly GCF_036373705.1. Classification (NCBI taxonomy): domain Eukaryota; kingdom Metazoa; phylum Chordata; class Actinopteri; order Amiiformes; family Amiidae; genus Amia; species Amia ocellicauda. The sequence continues at coordinate 22,549,675 of NC_089852.1, read as the reverse complement.
GTGTAATGTAACGTGCTTAAGTGCTCCCCTTACCACAGTTGACTATTTAAAAAAAATACCCTTTTAATGAAATAATGTAAGCAGGAGCATACCGTTGTGCAAATATTTGTATTGATAACTCATTTGAAATAGTTTATGTGAAGGAGGTTAAACACGTATGCAATTATGTCTACCATGTACAAAGATCTCTAATTTCTGTGTAATATTAAACACCATCTCCTGCACGAAACCATCTCCTATCTGGGTTGAAAATTGAGAGAGCCACCTACTGGTGTAGATGACAGGAGAGCAGCAACCTTGTGAAGCTCTTGTTACCATTGTTTAAAAAGCAGAAGCTTAATTATAAGGGCAATATTTCTATTGCACACGTGATATTGGATTTATATATATATATATATATATATATATATATATACACACACCCAGTAGCTGCCAGCTGCATTGTTGGCATTTTGCTTTAAGGGCCTGGTACTTCTATCCACACTGCAACACACCCTAATAAATGTCTTTTACTATTTTGGATGTTGCCTAAATACTAATACGGTGTGTAAACACGTGTATATTTATATATAAACACACACATGTATAGTAGTTTACTTAAGGCACACAATCTGTTTTTCACATGTAATTCCACAGATTTGATATAATGGAGATGAAGACTGACTCAGCCATTTTTAAAGACATTTATTTTCCCGAACTGGCCCATTTACATTTCTGCATTATGACAGTGGAATTGCCTATAAAGAATCATTGAAGTGACGTTAAATAGGCCGGATAGTGTATATTGATTGAAGTCTTGTCCGATGTTTTCTCGTAGTGTAGTGGTGTGAGGGCAGTAGCGCAGTAGAGTTGTACACCGAGAGTGTGTTTGTGCTTCAATGTTTTTTGTGGATTCCTCTGTGGACATTAGCTCATAACGTAGAATGAATAACACAGTAACAGGGTACGGTTTATGTTCGCACCAGAGGAGGTTTGTTCAGGTGAGAAGGGATGTGTGCTCAATTCTCTATATGGATTTAGAGTGCTCAGTTTGGACCCTGCCTGGATCTAGGTGACATCTTTTCCCTTGACCTTTTATCATTACCAAAGAAATGCAATTGATAGAGCAGTGGCCCAATTTCCAGCTGTGCCTTGGTGCAGATCAGCAGCGGGCTGCCTTTGTCCTTGAGAAGTACCAGTTCTCAGATGTGACATTCAGCAAATCCTAGCTTCGCATCCACACTGATCTGTATGATTGCAGCACTTTGACTGTACTGTGGCTTGGGGATAACATAAAATACAATAAAAATAGTGGTAGTGCAGCTAAAATAAAGCAGACAAACAAATGGGAAGATGAAAAGTAATGGTTGTCAAGTAAAAATTGTTGATAATGGTGAACTCAGAAGGAAGAACAACACAATTAAACCAAAACAGGGAGGCCTAGAGATACTTGGGGATGGGATGTGTTGTGACTGTGGTGTGGTGCAGCACAGGGGCACAGAATATCTGCTCCAGGCAGTCTCTGTGGCTGCAGCACTTCTGGATATGATGGCCCAGTCTACTGCAGCATTACCACAACACACTTTGGATTCTGTATCCGGTATCTCAGCACCGTAGAAGAGCGCAGGCAGGTTCTAGCTGTCAAAAGTTGAAGTGGTGCCCAGGCAAATGTTTGTTTGTGGAAGACAGCATTGACTGTAGGGACCGTCCTCCTTTTGATTCAGGGTGTTTTGGCGGGTCAGGGCTTTGGAGATGGTGCACAGGGAATTGTGATTTACAGCTAGCCAGCCGGTAGAGACGGGTCTGCTTAATGAATATATGAATATACATTGTTAAATAATGTACAGGCTATCCAGATGTCAGGACTTCCCTTTCAGATGCCTTCAGAATGGAGGAGTGCAGTGCATGCTTCAGAGTTGTGTGAATGTGCTTGAACCCTGCATTTTTTCTATTAAAATGAGTGGAAAAAGAAATGCCACAGAGTAAATCAGCTAATTAATCGATCAGTTCCTGGGAAATATTAAGTTATAGTTCACAGTGACTAGAAAACAGTTGTTAATGCAACTGAATGGTATAACCAGTGATGACTGTGGTAATGGTACTCGGGGGGTGCATGGGTGAATGTTAGACTGGCATACTGCTTTTACTGGTTTAGTTTGGTAAAATAGTTAATCGGTAATGGTTTTGTTTGACTTGGTCCATAGCCAAGTTCTATTTCTTGCAACAGATCCTTGTTAATATAGACTTGAGGAAGGATCCAACAGCATTATTAGGCGCGCTTATGAACAAAACTCTAGCTACTGCAACAAATGAAAAATTGCACTGTTTTGCATATGGGAGTGGCCACTCATTTGTTGTCTTCTAATAAGGATTATGGATTTTTACTTATGAGGAAATCCATGTGAGGTTTTCAGAACTGAGTGAGCTCAGATCCCTATTTTTGTGCATCTACTCCGAGGGCACCCGATTCCCTTGCCAACTCTGTGCTTTTACCTGGGCACTTCCATTCCAGTCTTGACCTGCATTATCAACAGGTTTCCACACTGTTGGGTGGGTCAGCAGCACACACCACAGCATGGCTCCCTTCAGTTTTGACAGTTTTGAGCCTATGTGTTTAAATTAGCTTTAAACCTGCTTAGATTAGAAGATGATTTGATTAGACAATATAAGCCCCCCAGCCCCACTTTAAGGTTTTGCTTTGTCTGGGGTTTTGCTAGATCATGAGAAAAAGAGATTGACACCTGGTCATATTGTCTGGATGCCAGGCTGATTAGGGCAACCTAATTAAATGCAGTGGAAGATGGCGATTCATGGGTCGATGCACAAAAATGCGGCATATGTCGGGATGATCAGCGCAACAGTTTATAAATTTGTGGCTTAGAAAAAATAAAATAAAATAAGCTGCCGCGCTGTCTATCCAGTGGATCTTCAAAGCAATTAAAGCTGTAGAAATCAATGGGGTTAATCTCGTCTCTCACCATCTATCTGCCTTTCTCCACCGTAGGAAAGCATGTGTCAATTCGAAATGCAGCAGTTTTTTAAATTGTCATTTAAAAAAATATCTTTGTTGTACTAATATTGTAATCGGTTTCAAGATTACTCCCCTTGCACCTTTAATGCATTTTCCGTCTCGCATCATATTCTCACATCAAGTGTGCTCGGTATTTGTGAGGGAGATGTCCCAGAGACAGAGGAAGGATTTGATACCATTTGCCTTTGTTCTCAGTCCAGCAGTAGCCTTGACTCTTAACTTGGCTTCTTCTCTGGCGCTCCATCAGCTAAAACCTCTTCAGCTTAATATTCACAGAGTGAGACCAAGAACATCCCTGTGTGTCTTCAGGGTCCCATCACAAGCCCCAAGAAACCCTCGCTGGCCTCGTTATCCTTACCATATGTTTTGTTTTTTCCCATCTTGTGGCCTGTGTGTAAAATCCTTAACCAGCGCTCCTTCATGTGACCCACTTTATTTCTCAGAAATTTGTGCAAAGCCTTGTCTGCAGTTTCTACAAACCTGTCTGTCACGTTGTGGTGTTCTATCTGTCCAGTGCAGTTGATCTGGGAAACCAAGCTATCAATTATCTTTCAGTACAAAATTGCCAGCGATTATGGGGGTTTTGTCCCAAGCACAACTGTTAGATAGAATGACGAGTTCACCTTCCATAATTGGAATGCATTTGATTTTTTTGGAAAGCATTGATGGAAACCAGCCAGAGTCTTACCTCATTTTACTTGTAATCTTGTACTGTGTTGTTGTTCCTGCCAGTGAGTTATCTAGTGATAATGCAAGTTAAATAAAGACCAGCTGGATGGCTTTAGTTTAGTTAGTTTAAATAGTGTTGTAGCAATAATTCCATTTTTATAATCTGAATTCAAACGTCCACCAATGTAATCCAAATACAATGTTTTGTATCCACATGCAATCATTTGAAGCCACAGAGATCTTTTATGTTACACTACAATATAATTGTACAGTTTTCAAAGCGCAGGATAACTGTAGCAGTGTATTGTTTTCTTTACGGATACTGCTTTGGATTTGTGATGCATTAGAAAACATGTGTTTGGGTAAAGGGGCAAACAATCCGTGACCGTCATGAGATCGAGTCATCAATGCCGGGCAACTGAAAAAACAGGCTGTAGAAAAGCATAACGCTCCTGATGCAATTGCAATACATGGACACATTGTAGTTAATAGTATTCATTGACCTGCAAGGCATCAATGAACAAGTCATTCTGTCAGGGATGCTTATAAATATTGTATAGCTGAACATGTATATAAATATATATTTTTTTCTTCTTTAAATCTCAAATTGTTTAGAAGGAGTTTGAGTGGAGTGATTTAATCTGATTGCGTTGACTATTTTTCCACCTGGCAAGTTTACAAGGAGCTCCCTGGTAAAATAGTGAGCTGCTGACTCCAGTACTGAACACCCAGCAGTAAAAAATGCAAATGGAAGAAAGAAACTTAAACCACGTTCTCAGTTTATATATCCAACTGTATGGATTCCCCTTTTAACCTATCATTCTTTTATACAGGATTTTTAAAGCTCCATTATACAAAGAAAATTTAATTTTGTGGTTTCGGGCCCCTGATTGACCCCTGACCTCACCTTTCCCTCGCTGATCTGTCCATTTCCTGCCTCACTGGGAAGCTGCCACAGTTGCCATGGCAATCCTGGTTTATGTTTGGGCAGATCAATAGGCCTCGGACATTCCCCTTGAAGGGACATCACTGTTGTTCCTCTATCTGTGCATCTATCTATCTATCCACCTGTCTGTATAGGTTTGTGCCTACTATCTAACCATCAGAAGGTGTGTACATACCTCATATGAGTTGGGTTTTTTGCTTTCCTTTCATCACACCATGACATTTGTTTCCTCTGTGTCCTACGTACTGGCTATTGTCTTTAAACCCTTATCTCTAGCCACAGAGAGCCCAGCCCTTTCAGCTTTTTCCACAGTTCCAGTCATTTAAGTCATCCTAATGGACAGAAATCCCATTGGGATGAGTTGAGTGGGTGTGGACAAGGGAAGCGGTACCATGCCCTTTCAAACCCTACCAGACACTGTCATCCAACCAGTGCAACGAGTGAAATAAAACACTGTAACCAGTGGAGATGGTTGCTTTTTGTTTTTTAGTTTAAACACTCCTGGACTTTGCTGTACGAACTGTATGTACAGATATATGAAAAATATTGCCACTTGGTGTGTATTAGTAATAGTGACTTGTATTCCAATAACTACAGTGTATCATTTGGTAGTCCGGTCACAGAGCTGGTGAATTTGTTTTCATTGTGGTTGTTCCCTATATAGAGAACTTATTTTGCAAAAACTTTCTAGTAAAACCGATTATTGCAAATCGTAACATTTTCGCACAATTCTGGGATCTGGTGGGACCTGGCTCAAATTTAATGTGTGTGTGAATTTGTGGAGGTATGTGTATTACCCCTGACTGGTGTATGAATGCAGAATTGAGAGTGAGAGAAAAGAAGTCAAGCCCCAAATCGCAAACTGCTGGATTTGAGTTATCGGGGTGTAATTCTGCTCCATAAGGCTTTCAAAATTCGCCACGTATATCCTGGGAAGCAGTCATTTTATCAGCCTGAGCTCCAAATTGGAGTGCTGTCTGCGATGCTGAATGTTATCAGCACAAAAAATGCAGTCATTTCCTAAGGGAGGAATGGAAGGTGTTCTTCTGAATAATTTCTTTATTCATATTCAGAACTGTAATGGAGATTCCCCCCCCTCGCCACACACCCCCCCCCCCCCCCCTCCATTCCTAATCTGCAGCTCCTGGACATTCAGCGTAAAGATTTCCCTGCCAGAAAGTGAGAATGGCTCAGTGACATCCAACGTGGCCTGTATTAGTACTGCAGAATTTTTTTAGGTATTGTAGGCAAGAGTTCTCAAATGCAACCTCCATTTAATAACAAAACTATTTTTTGTCAATAAATGTGTTTTGAATGAAGTTTATTGGTTAAATGTATAACCGCCTTTGCCTTCTCTCAAGAATCTGAGCCCACTGAGTGTTAACTAACTGCCTTCCCTCAAGAATCTGTTAAACTACTAGTGTTTATGGAACCATATACATCTTGACTACAGGTGTCTGCTAAATGACTTAATAAAGCAGCCAGGTCTGATTGAATGCAAGAATGATTAAATTAATGTCAGTATGCCTTTTGATGTGGACTAAATAACCATAAGCCCCAAACTGAACCCCTCTCAGGACAGGCACTGGGTTCCTGCCTCTCTCTTGCTGTAGAGACTGAGGAACAGAGAGGTTGGGGGGAGATTCCATACTGTCTGCGTCTCCCCAGAAGGAATGCAAAAACTCCCCCCCGTAAAGCAGCTCTTTTGTTCTGGAATGCACCTAGCAGGGAAGATGTGTCTGCAGTGACGATTCAGGGCAACCCAGTGCCGGCCTTTTCTAACACCTCAGACGAGGTTATGTAGTTGGTTGGTGGGTGATTTGATCCCATTTTATTTCCTGCATTGATTTGAGCTGGAACTTCAGCCTATTCTTTAGTCTTTATTTCCTGTATTCCTTGGGTGCATTTGAAAAGCTAAGTGCAATATGTTCTTGCATTGTGAAAAGATCCACATTTGTGCAGAAGCTCTTTTTGCGCTTGGGTATTTACTGTACTTCTTTAGTATAATGGTATTCAAAATAAGTGCCCACGCAAGTATTTCCACTTTCCACTAGTTGCAGTTTGAAAACTCTGGTCGTATTTAGTATAGTTTTAATTTTTAGTATAGCTCCTTCAGTGTTCATAACATTTTACTTTTACTTTTAATGTTGCTGCTTTGATAGAAACTGGAACAATTATACAATTTACTACCTTGCTTATTATTTTCAGTACTAGCTTATTACATGTTTTGTTTTGTTTTGTTCCACAACTATCCGTCAAATGTATAACTGTTTGTGGAAGTGTTGTCTTCTAAATGGTGTGACCTAATGCGAGTGATGGTGTAAATCAGTCTTGTGGGTGCAGGCACTATATGTAGTGGTCAGTCACAGACGGGATTTCCGAACAGCGGCTCTTAATTCGAGTGCGACACCTCATGCCTTGCTGTGACATCCCCACCTTTCACGTTGCACTCCGGCCTCCTGCCTTCTGTCTGCTGCTGCTTCTTCACAATCCATTAGCTGCCCGATACGTCTTCAGCCCAGATCGGCTGACGGATACACGGCAGATGTCTCGGAGGAGCAGCAGGTTTAAAACCTTAATTCCTTCAGACAGCCACTTCTCACCACAGCCACAGCCGAACCCTCGATGGCTGGCCAATGCTTTTCAGGCAGTTGACTGTTTACCTTCCACAGAGACCACAATATTGGCCCTCTCATATTAAAATGAGCACCTCCCAAGTAGGGTAGAGTGGAATTGTCTGATTCTGCATCTGAAGTACACCTATCTGCCCAACATGCTAGTCCCGCCATAATGTTTTTGCCCGCCCCCCCCCCCCCCCCCAAGAAAAATGTGACTCATTTTATTACAGCAAGGCTCCTTCTCCATGCTGAGCTCACGGGGCGATGTTTAACTAGAAGAGCTGGTTTATCTCTTGCATCCCGTCCTATTGCAGGGGTCACGTTACGGAAATATTGGATTTTATCTGTGGTTATCCGATAGCCTCACCTGCTGAGCTTCTTCCCCTTGCCAGCTTGGAACAGTGCTGTCCACAGAAAATAAGAAAAAACGAGGTGATAGCCGAAGAACTAGCTATAGCTATAGCTTGAGTTTAAAATAATTAGAAAAATTGCAGTCATGATTTGAGTTCAAAAAACAACTGCCTTTCTCTAAAGAATAAGGAAGTGACATACTAGGTCAGTAAAGCAGGGAGAGAACAGAAAGGATGGTCTTTTTTCTTCTCGAAAGCACAAAGGACGAGAGACACTAGTGCATCCAATCAATCTGCCATTCATGGCCTCTTCCCAGGGACCCCGGCTCTCTGTTAGCCAATTAGCCAACTGCTGTTGTTCTCCCCAGCTGCTGGCTGCAGTAATGCGCGTGTATTAATCAGAGCGTTAGGCTGGCTATTGTACTGCTGTCTGTGGTGTCAGGCATTCACTGACGACTCACTTCCTCAAGCACTGACGCGCCTGACAGTGCAGAAGATGACAAGGTCACTTCCTGACCTTTGACCTTAGCTGCAGGTTTATTAATTTACAGCTCCTGGAATTAGTTTTGACTTGCCATCTCTTAACGTTCCCCACCCCCCAGGATTACTCATGCAACCTTTGCCCACTGTTTTACTTGTTCACATCTGGTGCTTTATTCTTATGCACCCGGATTAGCTGAACCCCCTAGGTTACCCAGACAGTACTGTAGTGGTGTCTTCCACTGTATTGCTTGCTAATCTAGGAATCTAGGGCCTTTTATTGATTTTGTATGCTTAAGAACACACCCTCCCTTGAGAATTGAAATCAGAATAATAATAAAAAGGCAGCAACAATAATAATAATAATAAAGGTCTATAGAGGAATTAAACTAATTCTGTTTACAGAGTCAGTCTAACAATTTTTAAAAGGAATACTAATAAAAGAAAAAATGGATTAAAAAAAAAATGGACTTAAAGTTGCAATTATATTAAAAGAAACCTGAATAACATATCCATCAAAACTCTTATCAATGCAGTTGCTGCAAGTCACCCATAAACATCCTGGGCTCATTTCATAGCTCTCTTATGTTGGCTTATGTAAGAGGCAGAAGCTGAGAGAAACCAGAGATTGCTCTAGCTCCTCTGATGGCCTGTTCATTTCTGCATCTTATGCCTCGGTTCCACTGGCTTAAGCGTCCGTGTCGTGCCATGCCATGCCGGAGTGCCAGAGCTTTTTTTGCAAAACCAGGCCGCTGTGAAGTCCGTCCCTCTGATGGAGGAGCAGTGACTGTGGGTTTGGTTTGTTTCGTTTTAAAAACGGAGACAGGAAACCCTATGAGCAATACAGCCTGATGAGGAGAGGACTTTTGTGTCTGTTTTATTATTTGTGCTTTACATGATTGTAAACCGCGTAATACATACACGTTTCTGTTCAGAGATATTAGGAAGAGCTAAACGTGTAGAGACATTATATTCAGACAAGCATGTTCACATAAGAATACGGTTCCATGTGCAACAATAATACTAAATAGCAAATATGTATTGTTATTATCGTCATCATTTGTGCTAGTATATATGTATTTTAAACGGCACTGCCTGACTCCCTTAACTTATTACTCTTACTACAGATTTATGACTGCAAACAATACAATACAATATAATTTACTTATCAGACGTCGTTAACCAGAGCAAGTTACAGTTGAAACAAAATACACACGTTTCACGATTAATCATCCAGCTACAATATAGCAGGTTTTAATTTAACTAAAGTGTGCACGTTTCAGTCATGGCGTTTATGGACGCATTTATTTTACCAGTCCTTAATGTTTTATAGGGAACCCCACATCTGCTGTATTAATTTATTCATTAATTTAACTTGTAAATGGACAATGGACTGTCTCTACAGATTGTCCTGCACACCATTCACACAACACAGCCTGAAACACCTGCCAGTTATTCATAAAATATTAAGAATATCGGCTGCTACCATCCGATTATTATCCTTCAGTTTATTTTAACTAGTCATGGCACTGCACCGGTCCTGTTAAATCCAAGTGTTTAATGGACTCGGATATTAACTGTAAGCAGTCATTGTCTCTGTACGTGTATTTCACTCCATGCTGCTAATAAACTTGATCGCACACGGCACTTGAGATTATATCTTCCGACACAATGTCTCTGATCTCCTCCCTGTGTCTCAAGTCAAACACACACCTCCAATTCTGAAAGTGAATCATGTCTTCAGTGGGACGGACGCTTACGGACACGTCCAGCACCAGCAAGTTAACCGACACAAAACACGGACGCGTCTGGACGCTTAGCCAGTGGAAACGCCTGTTTAAGCGTCCGGGGCCGGACGCGTCCGGTGGAAATGGGGCATTATTGAATTCCACTCATGTGGCCTCAAATCCAGTCAGTGACTTGAGTACTGCATGCTGTTGTTCTGAGTGACTGTGTGGCTGCAACCTAATATTATTAGCTGAAACCTAATATGTTACTTTGTGCTTCACTACTGGTAACGTATTGGACAACGCTGATAGTTAGCGATCGATGTGTGAGTAGAGGGGTAAAATCGGATTAAGGACTGGTTTGATCATTCCAAAGTGGGACAACAGAACGACGGGACAAAGTTTCGGTTTCCAAATAATTGAATGAAATAAACGCATTGTGTGTGAAATGTGTGTGTTGTTCATACTGGAATACTGTCTTCTCCCTTCAACAAGAAATTGGGGTTTGGTTTGGTCTGTCTCTTTAAAATCTGAGCTGCAGGCACAAATAAATAAATCTCGGTCAAATGTGAGAAATGTGATCTTGTTTTTGCCACTTTCTGTTCCTTCTCTCCGATATGCTCTCCAGACCATTTGAATATCGTATTCTTCTGCTGCCATTGTATGTGTTCTGCTTCACCTCCCTGCTGTGGATTTTTGTCATTGCTTAGGGACAGGTTTCTTGAACCAGAAATCCAATCTATTGTCAAGGGAAGCTTGCTACATTAACCATTCGCACAATCCTTCCTACAGCCTCTCCGTGTTAAAGGTACATCTCCCCCCCCCCCCCCGCTTCAGTAAACAAACCAGGCCAAAACCTTTTGCAACAGCCTGCGTCTCTTCCATTGTCTCTCCTTTCAGAAGGCAGCCTTCTCCACTTGACTATTACAGGAAAGCACGCCTTCTGCAATCATGAATTGTGTACTTTTTGTGTGTGTTTTTTAAACTGAACTTGTTTGAGTTCCTGTAGTTCAAGTTTTCCTTGGGTTTTAGTAAATCTATTCTCCATTTGTTTGTACAGTTTATTACAGTTTTCAATAGGTAGTGTCCTAAAGTGTTATACAAGGTTGTTGAGCATGAGACGTGAACACCTCATTACCAAAAGTAATGGGACAGCCCTCATTCTTCCAGTTATAGTAGAAGCCATGCAATATGCAAGGTTTTTGGTTTGGTTTTTTCAAGGGCACTATAATGGCATCAATTTCCTTATCGTGGCGAGGAGAAGTACATCTTCCCATAAACACAAGTCATGAAGTTGGGAAAGAGTGCTAAGGTGGAGGAGGAGTAGAACAGTCGACAACATGACAAGGCCTGACCCTAAACCCTTTCGAAAACTCCTGGGATGAACTAGGAGAACACATCTGTCAGACACCAGCAACTGTTTCTTGCTGTTCTATAAAACTCTGCTGTGGGTATTCCTGTAGACATCTATTAAAATCTATTTCAGCGGTCATTAAGGCCAAAGGGCGGCAGTACACACCTCCACCCTGGTAGAGAGACACATGCCATGTTCTGAAGGCCCCATGTTTGTCTTTTTGTCCTAATAACCGCTGGTGAAAAGTGTATGCCAGCATGCTAGATGAGGTTTCAATGCAAAACGGGTGACATTGACACTGACCCCGATTTGTGCCTTTCAGGAAGAGGGGTCTCTTCTGTCAGCATCGTCTGTACAGGAGCTGGCCTGGTGTATAATTAATGAGAAATCTGTGATGAGGAACAGAGAGAGGGGTGGAGGGGGAGGGGAGCCATGGGTGGAAAGCAGGCTGGCTACAGTGTGTCTGCAGCAGAGCAAGGAAAAGCCACATGCAAAGCGCTCTGATTACAATACGCAGAGCTGGGTACTCATTCAGGCGGTTGCATAAAGGAAGGCACCTTGAGTGGGTCGAACATTGATACTCTGCTGAGAAGAATGGGCCCTCCCTTTTGAAGCAGTCAAATCTTGAGGAAGGCTGGAGGGTGAAGGTGATCCCAGTCATTAATTGTTTGCATAAGAGGTACCTTTTTCTGTTCACTATAAGGGGAAAACAAAGACGGGATGGTTGTATACGTTCTATATGCAAAACCTGCCCAAACATGCTCAGTCTCTTTTGTCTTTTGTGTTTTAAAAATGTATGTTCTCAGTTTCGTCGTCAGGTTAAAGATTAAAGTGTAACTCTAAGTAAACATTAGAAATCTTGACATACATTGTGATTTCAGAGCTGTGAGAGTCAGGCAGAGGTTCCAGCAAGTCTCCAAACCTAGCTAGACTTAATCTTCTGAAGCCTTTTATTACGTGCAGGAGTCGGAGCAAATTGCTGAAAACTGAAACAGCAGGCAGGCGTACAAAAAGGGGAACAATTGGAAATGGATGAGTGCAAAAATTGAATAATGGCAAGTGCAGCTGCAGTAAACCTGCCTTTGAAAATATGCAGGCTTGACATCTACTGTGACATGGACAAAACACCCAGCACCGTGAGGATACAGCACCAACACAGCAGTAGTTGAAATTGATTCTTTACTACAATCGTTCTATTTTCTTGTTGATATGTCTACAACAGGTGCAAGTATGAAGTCGTTATGTTCTTAGTATATTAGGGAACTGTATCTTTGTTTACTAATACTCTGACCATTGTCGCTCGAGAAACGGGAAGACTGTGTGGAGTCAGCAAGTTAATTCAGTCTGCACATGCGCAGTTCCTCAAAACCATTAGTTTTTTTTTTTTTGTGTGGTTTTTGTTGCATATTACAAAAAAATTACAGTGAGGTCTCTAGTCTATTTACCTTTTCGGACATTAAAACCATTTTCCTCCTCTTTGTATAATTTTAGTATTTTCACGGGTCTTCATTCCTTTGGGCTTCTCTACTGGTGTTGAGACTCCTATCTACCCTACAGAGAATAAGCCACTTTCCACTTTCTGGTACAGGGTCCCTTTAGGAAGACTTGAAGCCCCTGTGGTTTTGTAGACCTGCACAACTGTAGACAGAATGGTGATGCCAAGCCCACAGATGGACTATTCATAACTCTGTGTGCGTTATATCAATTACCAGGTCATTAGACTGCCTCCGATGTCATTGAAAAGCCTTGAAAACGGGTCCACAGCTTGATGACAGTTATGCAAAATGGGAGGAAGCTAATCTCTTCTGAAGAAGCACAGAATTGGGAGTAAACAGAGTGGGCTAATTTTTCATCTTAGATCTGGTGAAATATGGGAAAAATAATTGGAACTAATCGGGCTGGTTTTAATTTTTATTTGATTTGATCTATGCAGTGTATATACATTGTTTCCCTACTGAAAGTAATGGCCTTGGATAAGATCCAGAGCTAACACCCATAATGCACTTGTAACAGCACTCGAGTGTCTTGTTTTCCTGTATTGAAACTCACCCATTACTCAAACTATTCCAAATGAGATGGTGTCTGCGCCTTGTGAAGTTAGTCTCTTTTCTTTAGTAAAAACGAAAGGGGGTCAGTCCATTTGGCGGCCCCTCCCTGGAGTGTGTTGTGTGGCTTTAGAACAACAGCGGTCTGTTTTTAAAGGGGTGAATCTGTAGTGCACTGGGAGCAGGGATTCATTTTCCAAGCCTGGTAAAGTCATTACATGAGTACAAGGCTGACTGCTTTCATCATGACATAAGCATGAATTTTAATTCAAAAATAGAAAAAGAAAGAAGAAGAAGAAGAAGAAGAAAAAAAAAAAAACATGATTCTTCAGAAGCCGCCCACATTAAGCATGATCACAGTAGAGAACAATAGTACATTATCTCTATCCACACATTCCAGCCCCCCTCCCCTTCTGTTCTGCAAAGCTGTAAATGTCACTCGCAGGCAGTGGAGATTTACTCTTCTGCCCTGCAGGGTCTGAGAGCCCTGTGAGAATGAAGGGGGATGCAAGCTGGGCCCTTGAAAGCATGTATACCATTTGGAGGAATAGGTCCTTTTCAGAGAGCAGACAGTAAATCCGTCTCTGCCTGGCAAGAGGAGACGCCAGTGTCTGTGAGACGGCTGTGTCTTTCAAATTCCATCTCCGGGAAAGAAGAAGAAAGCCTTGACAGCTAGACAGGACTTAGCTGCCGGCTACACTTCAAATTATCCAGGATTCTCAGGCTCGCTTACTAGGATGTGTGTGGTCAGCTGTCTCTCCTTCCACCTGAGCGCCCTGAACCATGTTTCTGATGAACTGGCTTCATGTCTTTTCCCCTGGGTCTTGAGCCCAAGCTATAGTCACGAGCTTAACCACCCCTAGCATATGTGTCTGTGTGTTTGTCTGAGTCTGTGTGTAACTAAAAGACTTCAAGAATTTGGATAAATCGTGTCTGGGCAAACAATCCATGCCATTGAGTTGGAGAGCTCTGGTGGAGATTTAAGCATGTGCCACCCCTTCTGGATGTTGGAGTTGGAGACCTTTGTTTGTAAAAGGTGGATCTTGTTTTGAGGGTGCCAAACACTTCAGTAGTTGTTTATTCTCAGTCAGAACCACTCCACAGAAATGGTTGTGTGTTTTGAGTGAAGAGAGGAATAGGTTGAGGGAAGTTGGGACATGATAACTTGTTATTTTAGTGGATGAAAAAAAAATTGCAGAGCCCTGCCTGGTTAAAATGACTTGTTGTTATTGCATGACCAAACACCTAGCACAAAATGGAGCACACCCCATACCATTTCTGGTAACCTTGAGAGTCATGCAGGGCCTGATGGGAGATGCACACCAAGTCAATGGCTGATGTTAATAAACAGATGTAGGCAAAGCAGGTCCTCTTTATGTCCTGCCATGTCCTGGACTCTATTGCTGCCTGTCCCTTCTCGTGGGGATTCTTGAATACTTCTGGATATTTTATATTCTGCTATTTGAGACTGCAGAGATTCAACTCCTCTACTCTTTATTAACACTGTTAATTTGTTCCTGAAGCATGGGCATGGTTGTGAGTGTCTTGTAGCTCAAAATAAATTAGTTTACTAGGCCTCTCATAGCTTGGTCAGAGGAAATGATCACAAATTAGCAAGCTGTTACCTGTAGCCCAGGAAGAGGCCTGGGCAGACTTTGCACTCTTGTGTTAAATAGGGCGTGTCAGTAGTAGTAGTAGTAGTAGGAGAGAGTGAGCGAGCGAGCGAGAGAGAGAAAGGGAGATGATTTCGTCACCCTTTGCTGATACAGTCTGTTCTTGTCGGTGTCCGATAGGTGTTGACATCAGCAGGTGAGTAATAAATGGGAAGTTGGCCAGTAGACACCTGCATGACTCAAAAGTCTCTTCCCCGCCAAGACAGTCCATGGGTTCATGGGAGTTTGAGAAGCCTGGAGTTGTGTAATGCTCTGGGTACATGGGATCCCTGCCACGGTTTCCAACGCGCTCTCAGGGTTTGTGTTTCTCTCTGTTTAACTCTTCCATGCATGGGCTCATTGCTAAAACTGTGTAACTGAAAGTGCTGTCCTGAACTGAACCTGTAAGCTCTTCCAGATCTATATAGAGATATAAATATGGAGATTTTCTCCAAAACATTAAGTATGTTTTTTGGTGAATCTGTGAATGTGGACTGTTTTTAGACGGGAGCTGCTGACCATCCTTCCTTGAATGGTTTTCCATTAGAGTATAATCTGTTTCATATAAACTCTATGGAATAAGGCACCCCACATTGAAGGTTTATTAAAACTATTGTAGCACCAGCAATTTTTGAAACTCATAGAAACTCATAATAAACCCATAAGGAAGAAGTGATCAACTTTCTACCTACACAAATGGCTCAGTGCAGAAATAGAAGAATGGGAGATTACAGACCTACTACACAACAGAAGTTACAGAAATTATGGATTTGATTGGGAAACCAGACCAATAGCTCAGCTGGAGAGAGGCAATACTCATGCCTTTGTCTCAGTATATTCTCCTTCTACTGATGTAGGCACTGAACAGGTAAACTTAGTGACAAAACTTCTCAAATCCACTCTGGTGTGCTGGGGGACTGTAAACACATCTACAATAAACAACCGCACAAGGGAGGCTGGTAGTTACTTCAAGATCAGTATTCCCACATTTACCCCAAACAAAAGGAAAACAACACAATCTTGAGTTGCATCTTGTTTATACCTAAATGGAACAGATCATATGTTAACATTTGATGTACAAGCGAGATAACTAATTACAAGCTATGATAAACATCAGAGCTTATAAATAACAACACTGCCTTAAGGAAGATGGCACTGTGAAAATACTGCTTGTATCTACATTTTAAAATCTCATAATTGGAAGTTTTTTTTGGGGACTGTTATCTCTGACTTCAATTTGTCTGCTAAGTATTAATCTTATTCTTGTATTTTTTTAATCGTTTGTAGTTTTTGTGATTGATTTATTTGAACAGAATTATTTATTTGTGTTATTATTTTCATGTAGTTATGGTAAATGAGTTGTAAGGTGCGATTTAGTGTACATTGATACATTGTTTCCGAGTGAAAGTTTCTTGGGTGGGGTGACTTTGGAATGCAAAGGACAAAAGATACACAAAGGAATGCACTCAATACTAGAGGTTCCTGTTCGTCAGCATGCCAAATGGAGACAATGTCAGAATTCCTATGTCTGGATCCAATAAATAAATGATTGACTCTTAATTTTTTTTTTTTATACTTGATTTGTTTATGTCCCTTCTGAATTTAAATCAATGATTAAGAATTGATAATTTAATAAATAGTGGCCTGATCTAGGGCAATGTGAAACTGAAACGCATATTGTGAGTATTTATTTTTGGAATCACCAGTTTTTATCTTTTGCTCTCCTGCTACTAACAAAACATCTTCCAAAACATGCTGTCAAGCCACCTGTGTCTTTTCACTCAGTGCAAACTGCAGAGCTATAGCATAGAGGGGAGGCCTGATGCCACTCTCACTGAGAACACTGCAGGGCCTCCAGGCGCCCAGAAAGTCATGCCCACCCTAACCCTGGTGGCTTTTCTTATAACCTTGTGACACCCTGTTGGGAATCCTGGTCACAGCCAGCTCTGACACATCCCAGAGTGGCACCAGCACCGTCCGGAACACCCGGGCTTCATCTGTGCCCAGAGCAGACGCTTTCACCGCTCTTCCCTGTCACTTGTTGAAATAACATGTCTCCTTGTACTGGCAGTGAGATGCGGAGGATTGGCGCTTCCTGAAGTGAAGTATAAACGATTCAGATGTTTTGGAAGTACCCGCTGTCAAATTCAATTTTTCTCTCTCCATTCCCTTTAATGCGTATTTAAAAAACATAAAAATAACTGTCCTTCTCTGTTCTGGTGGAGAAAATGGAATGCATAAAGGAGAATACTGTGTATGAATAATAATAATTAATAATAAAGTAAAAAATCATCCTATCCTTTACACCCTGGCATTCTCGTTTTGCCGAGCTGTGAATTTCTTCTCTTCTTTGCTCTGAATCCTAATTAGTATTTGCGAGTGTCAAGTCTGATGCTCAAGTCAGGCTCTCCCAGCTGCCATTCTTCACATTCAAAGACTGTTATGCATCCCAGAGACAACCGGCTCGACCAAAATTAGCCCACAGCTAAACCTCTCTCTCATGCTTAGAAGTTAATCAAGTCTTTGAGTTAAAACAATAAATAAAAGGCTGGATGGTTAAAAAATATTCCTTGCAAGGTCAGGGTCAATAGAAGACAATAGACAATAGATGTACACACAAGCTTCGGGGGTAAAGGCTTTGGAAAATCATGGCTTAATGGTTTCCAGAAAAAAAGAAATCAACTTCCAAGGGAGTTCAACATACCCCCAATTAATTTCAGTACAGTTTTGTAAGCATCTGATCAGGACTTCATTACTAGGGCTTTAAGGAGCTGAGATGTCTTCTGAGGTGGGAGAATTCATGCAGGTTATTCAGCCAGGACCCCTTGTAGCATCAGTGTGCTGTAGGCCATGGTAATTTGAGCAAGCAGGAGATCAGTCTTTGTCTTGTGTTGAAGGTAATACAGACTCTAGCCAGAGTTATATACATATATTGCATAGCATTGCAAGAATGGGGAAAAAACAGGAGTCCATTGTGATCAGAATGTCGTCGTAAACATTTAAGCAAAGCACCTGTACATTTTCTATTTCTCTTTTTTGCTCACTTCTTCACTCATTTTATTTTTCCTCTGCTACTCCAGACGTGGAACTGTCAGTTACTGGCTGATATTTGATTGAAGGAGAAGGCATAGAAAATGTCTCAATCAGTGACAAATCTCCTGACATTTCTCAACCTTTTGTGGGTTATTGACCCCCCCTGGTACAATCTATCAGTAGATGGAGCCAAACTACATGAACCAAACAACTCGGTTTAGGCGGTCTCAGCTTAGCATCTCCAAGTGGTTTTCAAGTACAAGGTTCTTGGGAGATCTATACATTTTATTTGTGTGCGTCTCCCTCTCAGTGCGATTATGAATCAGTTTCTTTGCGTTGTTTTTTCTTGGATTATCCATCTGTGTGATCCTGAAAATGTGTATGATGATTCAGATCAGTTTTGATCAGTTAAAATATATATAATATAAAATCTTGTATCCCCCCTGCCTCTCAATTTGAAAAGCTCCAAAAGGGGCATAAAATCAAAACAAATCAAATGCAGGTACTATTTAACCAAAAACAGGCTCCCCGTTTCGTTCCGGAATGATGCTCAGAACAGGAATTCTGTGCCGCATTCCTAGGGAGTGCATAGGGAGGGGAGTGAAGCTAAAATGTAGTACAGCAGCATACCAGAAAAGTGTGGTGTACACTGCCCAGGCTCCCAGACGCTGTGTGAAGGCGTGGGGCAGGCAGACGAGACCGCTGCAGGGCTTTTTGATGGGCAAACAGTTTTGTCAAGGTCAGCTGCCTCCTGGCTCTGACTGACACCCTGCCTGCTGCTGTAACTTAACCGAAAGATTGCTCTGCAGCCCAGGGCACTATTGACACAGCTCTGTTAACCTGCGGGTAGAAGGTGAGTCTTTCCTCCTTCAAACTGATTGCCACGGCGCACTCCACAAGGACCCAATGAGCAGTGCCATGGAGAGGAATGCCTTCCAGAGAGGCTCCTCATTACCAAGTATAACTGGGATTTGATAGCAGTCACTGAAACCAGGCTGTGAGAAAGTAATGTGAATGGATCCAGCTTAAGCATTCATACTGTGTTCAGTAAAGAGAGGCAAGGCACAAGAGCGGTATTGACTTTATGTCCAGTGACCTACAAACACAGGTATTTGAACAATTCAGTATCTATAGTGGTCAGACTCTGACACAGAACCTCAAAGGGATTAGTTGTGCTTTTAAGAGGGGACTGTATTAGGCTGAGGTGCTGAAATTAAGATTCCCAGTTGCAAACTGCCCAGATGTCCTTGAAAACTAGTTCTGGTTACCCTTCAAACAATGGCTGGCTGTGCTTCTGGGTTCGATTTGTCTATTGCCTCCAGATGAGCAAGAAGGGGAAATGGCCTCCTCTCTTTTGTAACCTTTTTTTTAGGTTTCTTTTTACATTTCTTTTTCTATTCCTTTTTCAATGGCATTTTAGATCCAAGAAAATATTTAGCTTATACTAAAATGTTTTAGGAGGCAGTTTCTTTTCTTCTAATTGTCATTTCCAAATACTTTCCTCTGCTATACCTCAAAGCGCAGTGCTATTCAATCCATGCAGTCCATGCACACTTCGCACTGACCTCTGTGAACCACAGTGCAATGTGCCTTGTGAAATGTGACCCTGGAGTAGCAGCAGTGCATCGTGGGTGATATGGCCCCAGATGCCCTGACACAGCCCAGCATTGGGAGGCAGCTGGCCGGCACACCAGAGGGGAGAACCTCCCTTTCCCACTGCGCCCGGCCCAACTCCCCCACAGCTGGTGAGAGCCACACCTCGAATATGAACCCCTGCAGACTCAAGTGTGCTTTCAGTTCCATAAAATCAGATTAATGGTATTTTGTGGACTTGATATTGACACCAGGAGTGGCCAGAGCCTCACTTAATCCTCAGTGTGGTACAAAGCTCTCCCTTAGTCAATATTCTCCCTCTTGTTCTTTACAGTAGAGTACAGTACAATTCATATGAGTTAACATAACCATATCCTATCCTCAGCTGTGTTAGTCAAGGAGTCTGTCATAAAAGTAGCCAGTGTAATTTTTTGTGCTTTAAGATGCAATTGAACGTCAGCCATCACGAGTGACAACCTGATATAAAATTCGACCCTGGATCTGGCAGGTTTTCCTGTGTTGCCCAATCTCCCTTTTCCTTAAGTGAGATACTTTTGTAGCATTTTACTTCTCCCCCAATTGCCAAAACAGCCAGGGCGTGACCTGATGCCTGTAAGCAGTGAATGTGACCAACCTACCTGTATAAGATTAAGATGCTATTAAACAGCCTGTCCTGCTGCTTGCCCAGTGCAGCCGGTGTACAAGCCTGTAGCTGTTGAAACCTGCAGCGGACGAGGCGGCTGCTCAGACGTATTTGTTTCGCTGGCTCGATAGACCGTTCCTTGATGATCCATGGGATTTAATCAAATAGGGTTCAAATAGAAGACTGTCTTGAAGCTAATTGTTGTAACATTAGTTTTTTTTTTTCCCTGGAATTGTTTTCTCCCTCTTCTGAAGTAGAAAAGCCATCTGTACACTTGAGATCTTCTCATTACCTCACTCCTAGGGTATGAATGACACATAATTGTTTTCATCCACATTAGATCTGATGACTTATCTCAGGCAGGCTGTGCTGTTGTTCTCATGGCTGGTACATGCTCAATAATGCATAAATAAATGGATAAATTAAAACATATTTTGCAAAATAAAATGTGAATTTTCATGTTTTGCATGGAACAGTTAATTTTTATTGTTATCGTGCTTGGAGGTCTCGTTCTGTTTTATCAATTGTGAACCAATTGCTAAAATGCTTAGATTTAAACATTTAAAAAAAAATTCTGCCCTTATAAATTTTCCTCTGTGCTGTCTGTGAGTGTCGTTGTTGTTTGAAGTTCAGGATAAGAATCAGTTGTTATTAAGGTGGTGTGAAATTCCTATTATGGAGAAACTGCTTTGGACTTTGGTTGCACCTATGTTTTTTTTCTCTTTTCTTTTTCTTTTCCACATTTTTTAAACATTCCTAGGGTGAAATATAACCAAACCAAAAATATCTTCGACATTATCAACTGGGAATTACATCCATGTATAGTTGTTTCTCTTTATGTTGATCATTAATTAGTTCAAAGATGATTCAAGATGACTTGCCTATTTTGGCCCCAAAAATATAACCAGTAATTCATGGTGGATTTTGGCTTTCATTTTCTCTACGGCTGATTACGGATTTAACAAGTGCTTAATGTTAAACTAGGAATGCACTTCGGTCATCCTCCTGAGCAGAGCTTGCTGATATTTCCCACTCACCTCTGTCCCACAGTTTAGATCTACAGCTTAACTAGACTAGGTTTTTCTGAGCTATGGGGCAGTGGGGAAAGGCAGAATTAGTTTACAGATTTGGTTAGCACTTGGATGTGCCAATTATACTCGCAGCCCTGGAGTAATTATGTGGGTTTCTTTCACAGTAAGTAGCTGGTCAGAGAGACCTTAGAGAAACAACCTCTAATGAGACCCTGACCTCTGGTACGGTTCATTACTGTTGAAGGAGATTTGCACCAGTGAGTTTGAAGGATTTCATGCATATGGGTTTGCTTATATTTGTGTAATACATAACATTTAAAAATATGTCATGGATGACTGTATCACAGGTGTCTTTACAGCCAAAATAGCCGACACCAGAGTTTCACAACCTTAGACACAGAAGTAGGTTAACATACATACATAGACAGTCACACACAGAATCAAATTAAAGTACCCTTATTTTTTTAGGCTTCTCCATCTCTTCAAAGCAGGAGAATCACTATGAGTTGTTTCTCTGTGCTG
This sequence comes from Amia ocellicauda, assembly GCF_036373705.1. Taxonomy (NCBI): domain Eukaryota; kingdom Metazoa; phylum Chordata; class Actinopteri; order Amiiformes; family Amiidae; genus Amia; species Amia ocellicauda. The sequence goes on along the minus strand of NC_089852.1, from coordinate 22,528,002 downwards.
AATCTGTGATCAGTGAATGGATAAAGAAATGCTATATATCCAACTAAATTAATCTTAGAACAACATTTGAAATTAATGGTGAGAATGATTTACTACAACTGTATATAATTTAAACTTCATGTATGCCTGTGTTTAGATAAGATGTGACAGAACCTGATTTATTTGAGCTGCAACCACTGCATTCTGCGAGCTTTAGCATACGTTACAATTTTAACGTCCTTGTTCTAGTATTACCTGTAAGCCCTATTCATATAGGACCATGTAAAGAACGTAATTATACAGTAGTCCCTTAGTTTAGGACTGGCTTTAAAAAGATCAATTTCTTGAAACGCCCACATCGCTCATTTTTAAGCTGGCCACTTCCTAAAAAAGAAACCAAAAAAATCTCGAGGTGTGAATGCATCCTGCTCCTCCACATTTCTCCACACCATCTGTTTATTTCCTAAAAATGATTCTCCCTCCCAGACAGTCTAACAGGGAGTGGTGCAGAGATGTCATATGGGGGCTCCAGTGTGTGTCACTCCTAGACGCATCCCTCACCCTTGACCTTTCACCTGGAACTTCATCCTTGCGGAGACAATGGGATCCTTTCAGCAGGGCGGCTGTGAAACGCACTTTTTCCACTCAGGTGATGCAGTGCGTAATATATTTAATAGAGGGGATTTAGGAGCTGTGTATTTTTTTTAAACAATGCTCCCTGTGCCTTCTGCCTGCAAACTGTCCTTCTCATGGAACGTAGCTCTTTTATGTATTCCCTCTCTTATTCCAGTGAGTTGGCATTCACCTTTTCCCTATCTCTCCCTCTTTCTCAAGGAATGGGATTGTTCTGGTTTGGAAGTATTTTATTGACCTGCTCCTTCCTGCCCCTGTCAAATTTTTGATCATGTTTTATTACACTGCATCACGTTCTGTTAATTAATATGGGGTGCCGTTGTGTGATGGTTGATTTATTGATTGAAGTTGCGGTTCTGGTTTTCAGCTACATCCATCTCAATAGGCCCCCCTCAACAGGCCTCTTCACTTTCTCCTTCTTAAAAAGGCGAAAAGATTGAACATTTGGTAGAAATGGCCAGATAAATTGTACCAGCACTGTCTCTTTTTAACTTGATTTTCCCGATGAGGCTGAAGAATAGGGACAGGACCTTGAGTAGCACTTATCATGATTTACTTTAACGACATGGAGACATTGGAGTTGAAATTCCTTCTCGTAAACCTAATTCACTTTCTGAGAAAATGTATGCAGTATATAAATATATTGACAGGGAAGAATTTTGGTCCATTTTCCAACGGCTCATTCTGAAATAAGTAATATTCTGTGAGAAGATTTTGTACAAAAAGGTGTACAAATAAACATATCCCCTTATTTATTTGTTTTGAGTATTCTATGTAAGCATTGTTCAAATCTATTTTTGGTGAGTAGCATTAGTGTAGTGTTGACAGGTTGCTATGGACAGAGGTATGCTATGGCCTAGCCTGTCTGACCAGTTGCACAGTTTCGTCTTGACTTCTGGCCTCCTTTGGTCATATCCTTTAAGGCCCTAAAAAATTGCGATGGTGAACGATAGTGTGTAGTGGCTGGTTAAATATGAAAAACTCCACAGTAATCATGACCCTCCTGTAACTGATATTCTTCTGACCTTCATGAAAATCCACCCCTCTGAAACCAAAGCCTGAAGCTTGAATGATTATTTTCTCCTAAATAAATATACCCATATGTTTATACAGTAATAATGCCTTTGATTCAATAGCAAGTCATTTTGCAAGGTTCCTCTTTAATTTGATGTCTGTCTATAACCTAAGCATTACATAAAAATATGTTTGTTGGGGATTGTACCCAAATTGTCCTTCACTGTTGCAGTGTATTTTATTTAAAAAAAAAAACAGCACAATCAGGTTGATTCCATTGCATTCATTGTCGATCTGCTTTATTGGAATGGCTTGTTTGATTTGAGGTTTCTGCCTGCAAACCTCAACTGTCTTTCTGAAGCGCCTGTGACTCGTACAGGCCCTTTCTATCAGCCCATAACTCAGAAATCCTCTGCTGCACCCATCAGAAAAATGACTGCTCTTTTCAGACAAACCGGCCCCGTCTCCCACAGCCAGTTCTGTCCGGTGGAGGTCCTCTCATGCCTCGAGTTCACTCCCTTCGCTCACAGACTCTTGGTGAATAACAGGGTAGTGCAGCAGGAAAAACAACTCGCCACAAATCCTGTGATATGAGCTCTGATATAAACTGAGAAATTGCTTTGAGGATTACAGTTGAAGAATTCAGTGCCTTGGAATGGTAGGCTTCTCTGCAAATTCCTCAATTCTCAGGCTGTTGTGATGAATATTTGTAGTATTGCAGCACATTCCTTTTGACAAAATGTTCAATCATCAACCGACAGAATTTGGAATAGCCTAAATGGTGTGCCAAATTGATTTTCCAAATAACTGAAGATGGTTTATTTTTTCATCAATGCGAAAATGAGGAAAATTGTCATGTTGGGATTAGAACCTTGATTGAATTCCCACACTTGCTCTCATGGAAATGGATGCTTTTTCTTTCCCTGTCACAGAAACATCTAAAGTGAAGATGTGTGACATTGATTTGAAATTAGTTTAGTTTTACTGTGGTGAGTGAGAAAACAGGAAATGCATTTGACAATCCAGAAGCTGATCTCCTTTCACCCTGATTAAGATCAAGATGGCCTGTAGTTTGGCTTTCCTGCCCTATCTCTGAATCATGTTGAACAGTAACAGAAATAAATCCTCCTGGAATTAACGGAAACGGGACAATTCAAATCTAAACCCCAGGGTCTGAAACAACCAGCCCAGAATGCGGGAACAAAAAAAAACAAAAAACTTGCTAGTTACAAATTAAATCTGATATTGCCTTAATTATCATTAACTGTTAATAATCATCACAATAACATTATTAATGCCACCTATTATTACTCATCCAATTGAACATTTAACAACAGAATAAATCTAAACATTGACATTAGATTTAAAAGCACCTTCAGTAAATCATGATTGAGTTGGTCTTCACCCTCCCAATTTAACATTTAATAGATACGTTACAAATACTTCTAAGTAACCTACATTTCAGAACAGAGGCTTGGATTTATTGGCCACTAACAACTTGCTTGCACTTAATCTCTATTAGATTACATTCTTTGCTCCCTCTTTTATTTTTTGATCTGGTTTAGGAAAAAAAAAGTTGTAGAAACACTAATAAGAGAAAGGTGACCTTGTTTGACTGGCATTCTCCCATCGTGCCACATCCTCAGAGACCACCACGACACTGGTGGTCTGCTAACGAGTATATCCATGTTAATACGGAAGTGCCTGCTTTGAGGAAAGACGCCACAGCTGTGTCGAGATCCTTGTTGCCTGTTCAAGTCAGTTCCTGTTGTTTGATAGTTTCAGACGGCATGTTATGAGAAGGCTGTAATAGTATTCGGAGGCACATACCTTTAGTCTTTTGTTTGTGTTTATTTGTTTGGTAATTGTGAACAATACAAATCAATTCAAGTATGTTTTTAATTTGTCGTCTACATTGAAGTACTGTGCAATAATATCCTCTTGTTTCAGCTCTTTAAAAAAGCATTTGTATCTTTCTCTTTATACAGTGTAAGCCACAGCCTTTCACCTCTTAGAGCTCTGCGTTGGTATTGGATTTGAGCAATGATAATTAAACAAAATATGTTAACGTTTCATTTTTAGAGTGCCATAAGTAAGGATTTAATAGATATTTAATTTACTTGCACATTGACTTTCTACGACAAGTAAATTGGAATCCAATAGTTATTCTATAGCTGGCCATTAATAATATCTGAGGGCGAGAACTCTAGCTTGGCAGTGGAGTGCGTCCAATACTCTGTTGTGGTTTGTTTTATGGAAGAGATCAAATCATGTTCCCTCATTGAGAATGTATTGACTTGCGATTTACAAGTAACACAGTCACAGTTTAGGATATTGAATACCTACTAAACCCTTGTTAGTCAAATCAGCAGTGAGAAATGGCAAATGTTTCCAAGGCCAGTGCACAAACCGCTCCTTTTTATGCTCAGTCTTGTGTCCCATGATCTGTATGTTAAGGCTGATCATTTAAATTTGGCAGGGGAATTAATAATTATAATATTAGTTTGAATAATAATCATGTAATCCAAACACATACATGAATGTTTTATAAATGCAGTGTTTGCAAATGGAAGAATAGCACTGGTGATCTACTGGAATCAGGATTGAGCTGTGGACGGGTGCAATGTAGCGAGGGTTAAATGTAAAACAAAAGACGACTGCCCTCCCTGCTGTGTGTTAAATTAAATTAGATGGGGAAGACACGGTGATCTGTGACAGCTTGACCTGTAAGAAGTGCAGAGAAGGCCCACAGAAAGAGGGGATGTGGATGTATATGTATATATATGTGTGTGTGTGTTTATATATATATATACAGGGCTTCCAGTGTCAGAGAGTGCCTTGGCCACTCAACTGTCTGACTGTCCAGCCTCATCTGGCTCCTTGTCCAATTCCTGTCAGCCGGTGGCTCGTGAGCCCAAAAGAAAGTCAAGCTGATAAGGCTCCTTATAAAGGAATCAGAAAGTGCCGGCTAGTGCCGTATAACACACTTCAGAGTCTCAAAGTAGATGAGTTTTCCCTACTGCTTCTGTGGTTGAGCATTTTGTGTGTTTGTCTTTTTGTGGAGGGATGACTTGTTGTTTTATGATCATATGCCCAACCGTGTGAGGTCGGATCTCTGCTAAACTATATTGTGTGCTGTGATGGTCTTCTTCTGAGAAGTGGTGGAGGGAGCTAATGTGGAAATTATAGGGGGGGTTGTATAATCTTTTCCTTGTGTTGTGCAGAACGTCACCCAGTGCACTGAGAGAGTTTCTTTTTGAAGTGCCCTAAAAATGTGTTCAGCAGAAATGTAATTAATGTGATAATTGACTTAATTGACATCCCGTGACCTGTAAAGGAAAGGCAATCTGTGCTTTATGTGGGCTTTCTGGACACTATGAGGTTCAGATTGAAGATTAAATTATAGTGATGACAGACATTTTTGTTTTTGCATTATGGGGGGAAGCTTAAGCTGCTTTATAACATGTTGATGTTTCATAAGCAATTGAATGTTAGTTCAAGATATTAAACCCTCATCTGTAACCTTTAAAATTAAATATTAAAAAAAAAAAAAATGTACTCATGCAGGTCCGTTATCTTTTTTGTTTCTTTGTATCCCTCAAACATCTCTTGCTTTCTTTTGCAATAATACTACTACATTTTTTACTTAAAAATAATAAAGATAAAGTCAGATATAATACTTGCATCCTTGGTCACCCTGGCATTTTTTTTAAGATGTATTGTTATAACTATTATTGTTATGATTATTATAGTTATTTATTAATTTGTCTGAGCCCTTAGCCTTTGAGAAACTGGCTTTCATTCATGCAGCCCTGCAGGAAGCTGTAGGTCAGTGTGGGACAAGCATTTCTCCTGCATCATCTCTTCTTCCTCTAGTCATTTTTCCAATTGAGACTTCTCAGCTCTCGGGCAGATGGCAGGCCTAACCCCAAGGCTCAGTCGTGTCTAGACTGTAGTTATCCCCACTTTGGGATTGTGTACTCCCCCCCCCCCCCCCCCCCCCGCCCAACACACGCACACCCTCTCCCTAGCCTTGGCGTGACCTCTGGAGAGAGGGGGCCATATTGTGAAGTGGGCATGCAAGCTGTATGTGTTCCCCGTCTGAGACATTACAAGCAAAACCCATTAAGTGTAATTATTATTCACAGTGCAAATACTGGTCAGTGCCTACTGCTATATTTCCAAATGCTGTCACAGTGCTTTTTATTTATTTATAATTAAAAAACAAATGTAAATTACATTTGGCTGGGTTAGAATGTGATGAAAGATCATCAGAATTGGATGAAAGCATCATTGGTAGTGTTTACTAGCTGGCAAAAAGTCAGTGCAGTTGAGAGGGTGTCACCTTAAATAATTCATGACACTACCTCTGCTGTGTCTGCTGTACCTCTACTCGGCACAAACTACAACGGCTGTGGCCTGATCTTGTGTTGTTTTTGGTTCCACTTCAAGGACAGTAATAATACGTATTTTACATACAAAGCAGACGATCTCCAAAATCTGCTCTCAGTGTTTTTACATTTTTGTCGATCTCCAGGTATTCTGATGCAGGGAGTGCAGTGACACGGTTTGCATAGAACCTCAATCTAGGTAGTTTTATACACCTGAGCACCTGAAATCCCAAGTGAAGACGGGGGACCTAATTACTTTCCGTTACCACCGCAGTGCTAGGCGTCATAAACAAGAGTGCAGCTATATATGTGAACTTGGATAACTTCTCTACAGGTGAGGACACTCACTTTCACTTAAACTTCTATAGGATGAATGCCAGTATTTAATCATACAGTGACATCTAATATTTTCTTCATGAAAGACCCTTTCATAGCTGTTAGTAGATAGGTGTGTATATATGTATATCTGTATATATGAATACACTTCATATCTCAATTGATCTTTGCACTGTTTTGAAGAGGGCTGAATATGTGCTACAGCTTTCAAGAAGCTTTTGATGGCTCACAATACTTGAGACCAAAAGATCAGGCATTACTGGAAAAGCAATTTGTTATTTATTTTTTTAAACAAATTATTTAATTTTCTCGAATCGAAACTGTGCGCAGACACTTGCCAATCTTTGAGCGAAGCCTTCGACTTGTGGACAATTTGTCATGTAATTGCTGCTTGTGACCAAAGTGATTCGCATTAACAGATCCGGTGACTTCCAGTAGGCCATTGTGATTACTCAGCTCTTACACTGAACAGGAAAAAAAACCAAGCAAAGCAAGACAAATAATTATATCAATGTTTTAGCAAGGAAGGAATGACAAGTTCTATATGCCTCAGTCATCAGATGCATTACAATAGAGGGTATCAGTTAGAAACTCGACCTAACCATCATTGCTGTTGTAATAAATTAGTATAATTGTATTTGAACACCTACAGCTTTTTAACATGGCAATCCAAATGCCACACTCTGGTATGTCTGTAATACTTGAGTATGATGCACTGTAGGGCTCTGAGTGGCAGATCCACCTGCATTGTGGGTGGCGATGTGTTATTGGATTGGCAGAACAGGTGTAGCAAAAGTGGACTTGCTAAGCTGATTATTCTAACGCTGGCGCTGCAGTTTTGGGTCCCTGTTCTCTTCTCCTCTAAGTATCCATTGTCTTGATCAGAGCATGGAATTGATGGAGTTATCGGATCCAGTTTTTCTCTTCCACACATCTAAGAATTCAGACTTTAAAAAGTCATGAGGGACAATTTCTTTCTTTCTTTTGCCTCATTTTGTATTCCCTAGCAATTATTATCTAGTGCAGGCATGCATTGCAATTTGCCATTCCCACTGCTGAAGTGAAGGTGAAGATGTCAGATTGTCTTTTGTCTTATTCATTTGTCTGATGTCAATTCTCAGATGACTTACAACAACCTCCATGAGAAAAATAAGTGAGCAGCAGCGCCCCAATTGAATGAGAAGGGCTAATTTTGTTCTTCCTCATATCCCTTAATATATCAAGCAGAAAGATGAGAGGAAACACAGCAGTGATCCTTTAGATAGTGCCACTTTAATGCAACTTTAATTAAAGGTAGTTCCATATGAAACTGAAGTGGGTGCTGTTTGCTTTTGTGAATGTATTAATGAGTGAGTTTTGAGTGTTGGTGGTTGACCCTTTTCTCAATTAAATTCTCTGTACGACCATGTATTAAGGCACATTTCATCTTAGCCTTTCTCATACAGTAGGCCGCCTGCTGTCAAACAGCATTGACAGTAAAGAAAATCTCACATACCAATAATGGGAATCTGAGCTGAGGGTTATATGGTATGTAGCCCTGAACACAATGTCTCACTCAATTGTTCCTGTGACCCTGAGGCACTTCCATACTAGTTTCATTATTATTATTATTTTTCATTCTCTGACTTGAAGACACATAATGGCAGGTTTGTTAAGAGCGTCTGTGACTCACAACCCCCGATTTGCATGTGTGACAGATCTCATTTTTCTCGACGCCCCCAGTGGTCCTCATTTCTCATCAGCCTGCGAATTGGAGCCTACCCACAAATGAACACAATTACTCTTAATTGTTATGCTCTCTGTGGAGTGGATGTGAAATAGTATTATTATTTTCCTCTTTCTTTTTCTTTATTCAGTTCCCCCTACTGTGGAAACCACCTGCTTACCTAACCTTTTGACAGACAGTAATGAGTGACAGCCTGTGAATATTGTGTCTTTCACATCATAGAGTTAGATTTTCATCAAAAGCTGTGAAACGTGCAATTTATTTAATGTATTTATTGTAGTTGTGATGACAATTGCAGGATAGGTGGTGGTAGTAGTGGTAGTGGTATGCATATCTCATATCTGAAAAAGTTATTCAGTGGTTAATTTATTTGAGGTTAAACTCTGCTTTGTTACCAATTATGTCTTTTCAAAGCTTTTTGATTCAGCCAAAATAAAAAAAATGTAAAGATGCCATTTACCTCCAACTGAAATCGTAATGTAATGTGTAATCTTTGGCCTGCCACTCTGGGATCAGTTGGATTTGTCTGGTACAGTCTTTTGTTACTCCCTGTAGCCTTGGCCGTAGGTGTGTGTCAGCCCACAAACATCTCAATAAAGGAGTCTGCATTAGTCACTCATCCATGTGTGTGCCTCTGCATCTGTCTGTTCTTATACTGTTGGTGCCCCAAATCAGCCATGGCTTTATCTCCAGTACCTGTGTGTGGCACTGTGAGACAGTAGTGCGACACCTAGACTGCAGGGTGGAGTGAGTGGCTCTGTGCATTTACACCGAGTCGTAATGACATGCTGATGGTGTTGCAGTCTCTCCTGCTACAGTTAGCACTTTGCTGCTTAATGAGGGATCAGCCTGCTGCATAAAAATCCAGCTCAGGGTTTATTATGTGTAAAATAGGCAGGATATCCCCAGCGAATGTCTCGGGAGCAAGCGTTCTGCATGAAATCTGAAAAGCATTAACCCGTTCGGATGACATGGGGCGATCTGTTCTTGTTCTGTACGTTGACAGGGACAGGTTAGAGAGTACAAAACGGCCCGCGGAGCTCGGAGGAATAGAGCTCTTTGATTGAGGTATGCTGAAGTCCTTTGAGGCATTTTGGCAGAGTGGATGATAAGCAGGGAGGGAGATTAAAAAAGCTGACATTAAAGTTGCCACCCAAAAAAATCCTGGGCAAAAGGGTTCCCAAAAAAACTCCTGTGGATTCTGTACTCGTGAATGCCAGTCTGTCTTTGCAAGGAACTGAAGGGCTTAAAAAAAAAAAAAAAATCTCGCTAGGCAATGAAGCCCATTCCCTCAGACTGGAGCAGGATTTGGGATGATGGCAACATAATGAAGATGGCATGGATGGTTCTGAGAAGAGAAGAACACATGGTCTTTTGAATGTTTTCATGTGCTCAGTTTCCCCCAGATAGGCTGCAAACCAGCACAGATCCACCCCTCAAAATCCCTGCAAATCATTCTCCCTCTTCCCTCCGAAGGGACTCCGATGACTAACAAATGTGCAGTTATGCATCCATGCATTGTTCTGTACTGTATTGGTGTTCTGTAAATCAATCCAAATAATTATAATTAAAACAGATCTTCAATGTAAAGGATCCTGACATATTTCTAAGGCTTTTATTCTTGGTTTAGTGCTTGGAGCTTTCAGATATTACTATTTTTCAGATTTTGTTTTTGGTCCCCCAACCCCCCATCCATTATCTTCAAGGTTATTTGTTTTACCCCGGCTCTGTGTGTAAACTTTGTTTCCTCTCCGGTCTCATCCTGCAGCCCAGTGACTGATATAATGCAGATATGCCAATACGGTTTCATAATTTTATTTGGCTCCAGTAAAGTGTTTGTTTCTAGACAAGAAATCTAAATCGACTCTTTCCCAATGTTTTTACTCCTCTTTTAAATATCTGAACGATTGGCCACTGTGCACCTTGATTTCATGAACACTCGTTCCCTGCTGGGGCCGTACCATATTAACAGTGCCTGCTCCCGTTCTGCTTTGGAAGCATTTTTTAAATATATTTTTTTATTATGATTTTATTGACGTCTCTATACACCGTATTAGTAATGAGGTAAAAGGGAAAGGACGCGGTCCAAGGAGCTCGAGCAAGGGAAACGGGAATCCACAATGAGATTCAGTTGGAAATAGCTTGCAGTGGGGGTGGTGTGATTGGATGTCTGATGTACAGTAAGAAAGATCTCCTTCTCTAAACCCTCAAATGATCCTGCAAACGGAGATCTAAACTCCTCAATGGCTATGCTTCCATTTTTGATATAATATAATCCACCTTTCTCAAACACTTAACAATAACGGGCCCAATTCCTAATAAATGTAATGTTTGGATACCGCAGGAATAACATTTCAGGACTTCAAGTAGTTCTTCTGAGCTCTGGTGTGGATCACGTGTAACCCCAACCCCAGTCTGTAACCTTACCCATAATACAAATGTGATGCACAGCAGAACTTGGATGAAGCGCTCGCAGGTATTCATGCGTTATTCCATTATTGTAAGAGTCTGACCTGCCTTCCTTGGCTTGAATGACCATCTTGAAGTTGTGTTACAGAGAGAGAATTCCTGTCTTCTTGCAGTGAATCCTTTATGCTTTCTAGGCAGTAAAAACTGAAAAAGCATTAAGCGCAAAGCTCCTCTATCCACTCCTATGTAGGATTAGTTTATTTATTTAATTAATGTATTCATAGTTTTATTTATTCTCCGGGACCTAATTTGTTTTACCTGACTCTGCTAAGAACAATTGGGCAATTATGCTCAATGGGATTGTTTTGTCTATGGCATCTACATGTTCAAAAAGCCAAACAAGCAAAACAAAACAACACCTGCGAGGTCCTGTTTATATTGGCAAAAATATTTCTGTTGTAATCTGGCTGTCTATTGTTTTTCTGTTTTTTTTCGGTGAAGAATCATAATTGGTCTCTAAATTTCCATATATATTTGTTAATTTTGTAATGTACAACAACAGATCCAATTGGTAAAATTCTTCGGTCTGGGCCATGTCATTTGCCCACTGTGCCTGAGTACTGAGTACTGTGCAATGGCCGGGGGTTGGGTAAGCTTGAGTCATCCAGCTTGTTTAGGGACAGTGATCCTTTTTGGCTTACCAGGCACCTGGCAGCTCAGCAGTTCCAACAATCCCCTACTTGACAGAGCTTGAACAATGGGCGAATATAGCACAATGCAGATGTGCAAACCTGCTTGAGGCCAGAGGTGGTTCTACCAAGTATTGACTCAGTGGAGAATATCTACCTATCCAACCAAGACTTAAATGCATCAGAATTTGTGGAAAAACTCCAAGAAGGTGAATACTTCCTATAGGCACTGTCTATTTGTGTAGCTTTACTATGGATCTGGCTATGCTGAACTCTTTTAACTGCTATGACCCATTTCTCGTTCAGGATTCTGGGCAGGGTTCTGCAGTAAAAGACAGAGGTTAGTCAGGCCAAGGTACACGAACAAGAAAACAAATTCACAGGAGCTAAAACCAAAACTGAATACCAGCAAATGATCTTGACAGGTGATTGTTACTTTTCCAGAGTCTTTTCCTTTTTCAACATCATATTCTGTCAGCAGCTGTTCCCAAAGTGCTCTAAGGAATATGATCTGTTTCATACCCTCAGATTTCAAGGCAGGGTTTCTTTTCCTGTGTGTTTGTTTATGAAGGGCTCTTATTTTGTGTGTGTTTATCCCAGCAGGGCATCTGTGGATTTATTGCTCAGGAATGGGAGCTGAGCTGCACAGAGGGAGAGAAGAACACGGCACATCATTCCTGGTGGACATCACTAGACACAGAGCTTTGTGAAGTCTGCTTTTGCCCACAGACGGTAAAATGCATTTATTAGAATTCTTTTTATTTCATGTTGTACATTTCCACTCTTTCACACCAAGGAAGTTCTGCACAACCCAGTCCCAACCAGCGCAGGCTGTTTGAGCGCCGCCCCTGTGGTGAAGCCCAGTTGTAGGGGGTCACCATCCAGCCTAAATGGCGTCGTCTGGACTATATCATGCTGCGCTCTGAGCACTTGTTGTATTTGAGTGACTTTGAAACGGGTTTTTTCAAATGTCTTCCCACCTAGTTCCTGTAAACCCACATACAATCAAAGTGCTGCCAAACATCAGTGGGTATCCATTAATCTCTGTTTTTCTAGATCCTGTTTTAAAAAGAAGAAAAAAAAAAAGTTATTATGGTTTTAGCTCATTGGATTAAACTTTCTCAATAGGCCCGACTGTGCTGTTTGGCACACTGAAAGTACAGTAGTAAGTAGGCTCGTTGTGCCCTGCTAACCCACTTAGTGCATGGTTTTGCACCACTGACGTACATTTGCCTAACATTGTAATGCACTGGACAAAGTGCACTGCTATTATTCATTTGACAAAAAAAATGTTCTGCTCAGAAGTGATGTCTTTTATGGATTATAGTATATACATGTATTTTTATGCCATAGGTGGGAAAGTTTGAGCATCATCCTAGATGAGCAATCGAAAGTCATCCTCATTCGAGCCAGGGTGTGTGTTCGGTCCATTTGTTATTGAAGGGTGTGGCTGGGTCTTGACTGTTCATCCTATCTCTTGCTGATAGGATGTAGAACGAAGAAAGCAGTTCAACATAAAAGTACGTATATATAATTTTTATACAATCTATTTTTACATGCCTTTTACATGACTATCTCCGTACATAGCTATTCTTGGAGACTAGACTATTGGGAAGGGGTTTTCTGGGAGGCGCTGGGAAATGGCAGCACTGAATGATTGCTGAATATTGAAAATGATAATAGGAGTTGTATTGATTAATCGTCCAATCGGTTTCCCCCAGTTCTTCCGACACAGGCCTAATGCATTCAAACACACCATAAACTCCTAATCACGAAACTGTAAACAGGATGATTTGAACCTCCTTCATTCCTTCAGACAATTTTGGAAATGGATCAGAAATCAATCGCCGCCACCACCACCAACAACAACAAAACAGATCAACAATAATTAAACAGTTTCATAGATGGAAAAAATATGAGCATTCACCCCGCCAGCTCACTTCTCACAATCTATTGCTGAGCCCTGTAATTGGGCCTATCTCTGGCAGGCACTGGTCAGTAATCACTTTTGCTTGCAACTTTCCTTGCTTTTCTCCTCTTCCTTTCAGATTGATAGAAAAAATCAAATAATGGATGGCTGCCTAGATTCACAGATCAATAGCTGAATGGAGGAAAATGAATACTTTTCCCTCCGAAATTGCAAGGCAAAGAAAAGGACAGGCACAATCTCTAAGCCGACTCCATGCTGTAAGAACTTTGACAGCTGTCAGCCGAACACACTGTTCATCCGGAATGTAGGCTGTGTAATATCCAGTTTTCAGCAATTTCAGTGCTCAGGTTCCCGTGTACAGCAATTGTATCATCTTTGTCTATTGACGGGGCTGGTTCTAGCACAATGGGAACACTGGCCTTTCTCTCGCAGTAGTAGTTCACCAAATGTATTGTGTTTGTTATTTCAGGATTGGAAAGTCTACATTCAAGGGACGAAATAGACTTCTATATATTTTATTGACTGTAATATATATGTGTGTGTGTCTGTGTGTAATGTATGTATATGTTTTGCCGGATAGTCCAGAGAGTGCTAATTCCCATCCAGTCTAGACTGTGTCAACGACCGAGCTCGGGACTCCCCACCGGTCAGAACTGTAGGAAGTGGTTTTCAGTAGGCCAGGGAGTCTTCTGCTTGCCATGCAACAGAGACCCCCCTGCGGGCTGTTTGCTTTTTTGACTTGCAGTGTGAAAAGAAGCGTATGGCTTGACAGTATACATTTTGGAGAAAACGTGTGTGAGTGCGTGTGTATATAAGTTAGCTGCCAACATCCCTTTTGTAATTCAGCATAGGAGTTGAAGTGGGGGAGCCAAGGTGAATAACATAGTGATTCCAAATCAGTAGTGTGTGTTATGAAAAATAGATGGCAGTTTCAAAAATGTCCAAAAGGCAACTCGGAAGATGTCCTACTTTTTAGCAGCGTTTACTACTGTAGAACAGCTGCCTTGAGTGTCAACCGCAGTGGCATGAATATCACACAGCTCAGCACATTTGGAATTCTTATCGTCTGCTGTGCGGAGGAAAAAAATACTAATAAAACACACAAAAAAAAAAAAATGAAGAGAAAATGGTTTTGTTCTCTAGCCAGCGCTTACCCATCAAAAATATTGTCTTATTTCTCAAACCAGAGGGGATCGATGTGCCTGCTCAGGGGTTATCTAATTATTCTGTGACCATCCATCCCTGAAATTGTTGTTTGGCTGTGAAATGGAGCCAATGTCATTCCATGACTCTGCGCAAGTCTCACTGCATCGGCCCTCTGAATTAGCAAAGCACCGGCCTAATGGCGAGAGAGCAGTGAGGACCGCATGGGGGTCGTATTAGGGGGTTATTGGATTACTGTTTTAGAGCAGTCCGGATGGGGTGGGGGGCGAAGGTTAGATGGATAATTGGGGAGTGTTTTCATTTATTCCAATGCAACCAAGCTTTCAGTTTGCTGTCAATCAGATGGTTTGGGAAAAGTTCAACATGTCTGACAACTATCCAGGCTTTAATGTGCAGTGCATTAACAATACAGAGAAAGGGTGCGTCTCCCCAGACTGTTTACTTAAGGGAAACCGCAAAGTTATTTGGGTTTTATCTGTGGGCATCTAGTGCTCCAGTGCAGTGAAGACCCCACCCCTCCTAAGCAACCCCCCAGCCCTTCCTGTTCCCGATGGCTGGTACCCAGTGAGCATGTCGAGGTAGAAGCAGACCAATGCCAAGCGTCACTCAAAGCAATATGTGATTCTGTGTCCCATTGATGTTTGACTGTAGAACCTGTGGCAATGATTGTTTGTAGGATAATAATATCTGGCATTTTCTTCAAGGACTCTGTTATCGCTTGCAGCAACAGTCTAAACTCCCTAGTTCTGTATTGTGCCGCTGTAGTGTGGTGTCCCTCTTTGATACTCCACTCTCAGCACCATTCCCCTCAATTTCTCAATTAACTAGATAAACACACAATTAAATAAAATCATTAAAACAGCTACCCTTCCGTCTAACATGACATTCCTCTTAGTTAATAAAGTCTAAAGTGGGTCCTCCTCCTATTACTGAAGAATTGGAAGATATTGGAAAATGTGAAAAGAAAAGTTATTTACTTAACCAAACATGCTTGATTTGCCATCTAGCCTATTAGCTTTGCTAATTTAAGATTAGATTCCTTCTTCAGTTGTTTGCTTTTTTGGTCATTTTCCATTCCTTTTTTTAGTTTTTGAATGTTTTCTGGTTAATGAAATAGCCTCTCATTAGGGACATCTTTTGGGCCGGTAATCCTATTAATTTACAATCTGTTAGGGCTGTACATTATTGATACAGTTCTAAAAGCAGGATTGTAAACTGACACTACTGCTATGGCAGTGATGCAGATAAACAAACTGTTAAAATGGTGTTTGTGTGTGTTGGGGGGGGTCTTTGCTGATGCAGGACATCTTGTTAGCCTCTTTTACATTTAATTTTTTTCCCTTGTCTATGAGATCCTGTTCTACTTATGCTTTGAAATATTTAATCATGTTACATTGAATCATATCTAATGAAATTATTGAATTATTTTATTTATTTGAACCAAAAATCCTTATATTCTGCTCTTGAAAACAGTCTTAATCCTTGTAAAAAGTAGACTTAATGATAGTATTTAAATCTCCTCTGCCCTCCTGATGTTTCTGCCACAAGGAAAAGGCACATTGAAGGGTGGAGGGCTCAGCACTTGAACTCTGGTTTCAGCAGGTTTCTAGACATTTTGTTTGTATGTATTTGATTCCTGTGGGTTTCAGCATCACTGACTTTTAAGGTTCTATGTCCTCAGCTTTCAAGGTTAACTTCTATATATTTTTATATAGAAAACAAGATGCTGGTAATCATTGAATGAATAGGCCTAGCCCATTTACTATTTAGCTATTACTGATGCATCCAAAAATCTGTGCTTCAGTTTTGTCGATCTCTGCATTAGATTTTAGTTTTTTGTCAGATATGTATTTAGGTTGGACT
The DNA here is from genome assembly GCF_036373705.1 of Amia ocellicauda. Lineage (NCBI taxonomy): Eukaryota > Metazoa > Chordata > Actinopteri > Amiiformes > Amiidae > Amia > Amia ocellicauda. The sequence goes on along the minus strand of NC_089852.1, from coordinate 22,511,868 downwards.
TTTGAATTTGAATTTTATTCAGATCATTCATTAACTCCCAGTCCCAGTAAATGAATCTGCATCAAGAGGTTTTTGTGTGTTTGCTTTAAAATAAGCTATTTATTTTGTATTTCGAAGCTCTTGTTGTTTAAGCTGGCTACAGCAGGATTCATTCCTGGAGCCTCTGTCACTTTGGATTGGGGAGCCTGCATGCTATAGGTCTGGACACGTGCCGTTCATAATTTAAGCGCTACACTCACAAGTGCTTGGAAATCATCAGTGACTTGTTTTCCGAAGGTGCGAGGTCCATTAGTCTGAAACCTGAAGAGCATTAACGTTGTATAACAGGCATGAAATTATTAGTCAGCTGTGCATTTTGCTGTCGATGCAATGTAGTGTGTTAAGAGTCTGGTTAATTCTTTAAATATAGCCTGACATGTACAGAATATTTAGCCGCTCACTCACGAGCAGACAAGACTAATGAATGGGCGTTCAACTATCTCCATTGAATACCAGTCCACCCATTTAGAGTTGAAAAATGACTCCAGTTCATTCTTTCCCAAGGGATTATGGGAATATTAAGAAGCTAGCCAGGGACTTCACAGGTATCAGAGCAAGCAGCTTCACAGAACTAAGGGAACTGACCCTCCCCTCTCTCTCAGCTCCTAGAGAGCCAGTAGATCTTCTGTTATTTTCTGCTGTAACTCAGCTCTGAATTACCTGACTGAACCAATTATTTGCAAATATGCAGGCTTGGTAGACTTGTTTTTGAGTTTTTGGCTATAAACTTCCCTTTAAGTTGGTGATGACACGGCCCCCTTTGTTTTCCTGCACTGCACGTACATGTTGCTTACTACCACAGTGCCGCACCAGAGATGAGGAGTGACAGCGCTGCCCTACACGTGTGTGACAGTAACGCAGGGGATGGTGAGCTGCAAATTGACTGCAAGCACAGGCTCATTAAATCTCCCCTTTTAAACAGACAGGGAGGCTAACTGCATTTCAAGAGATGATTGCATTCCCTGCTGGAAATAGCTGACACCAACTTTTGTTAGACAAAATGCCTTTTGACCATTGACACTGGGTCTCTCTCTCTCTGTCTCGCAAATTCAAAATTAAGTATTGCTAAAGCAATAGTGACATATACATGTAAATCTACATACAGTACTGTGCAAAAGTTTTAGGCAGGTGTGAAAAATACTGTAAAGTAAGAATGCTTTCAAAAATAGACATTAATAGATTATATTTATCAATTAACAAAATGCTAAGTGAGTGAACAGAAGAAAAATCTACATCAAATCAATATTTGGTGTGACCACCTTTTGCCTTCAAAACAGCATCAATTCTTCTGATTTTGTACGTTTGCCCACTGACAAAGAAATGATCAGTCTATAATTTTAATGGTAGGTGTATTTTAACAGTGAGAGGCAGAATAACAACAAAATAATCCAGAAAAACGCATTTCAAAAAAGTTATAAATTGATTTGCATGTTAATGAGGGAAATAAGTATTTGACCCCTTCGACTTAGTACTTGGTGGCAAAACCCTTGTTGGCAATCACAGAGGTCAGACGTTTCTTGTAGTTGGCCACCAGGTTTGCACACATCTCAGGAGGGATTTTGTCCCACTCCTCTTTGCAGATCCTCTCCAAGTCATTAAGGTTTCGAGGCTGACGTTTGGCAACTCGAACCTTCAGCTCCCTCCACAGATTTTCTATGGGATTAAGGTCTGGAGGCTGGCTAGGCCACTCCAGGACCTTAATGTGCTTCTTCTTGAGCCACTCCTTTGTTGCCTTGGCTGTGTGTTTTGGGTCATTATCATGCTGGAATACCCATCCACGACCCATTTTCAATGCCCTGGCTGAGGGAAGGAGGTTCTCACCCAAGATTTGACGGTACATGGCCCCGTCCATCGTCCCTTTGATGTGGTGCAGTTGTCCTGTCCCCTTAGCAGAAAAACACCCCCAAAGCATCATGTTTCCACCTCCATGTTTGACGGTGGGGATGGTGTTCTTGGGGTCATTCCTCCTCCTCCAAACACGGCAAGTAGAGTTGATGCCAAAGAGCTCGATTTTGGTCTCATCTGACCACAACACTTTCACCCAGTTCTCCTCTGAATCATTCAGATGTTCATTGGCAAACTTCAGACAGGCCTGTACATGTGCTTTCTTGAGCAGGGGGACCTTGCGGGCGCTGCAGGATTTCAGTCCTTCATGGCATAGTGTGTTACCAATTGTTTTCTTGGTGACTATGGTCCCAGCTGCCTTGAGATCATTAACAAGATCCTCCCGTGTAGTTCTGGGCTGATTCCTCACCGTTCTCATGATCATTGGAACTCCACGAGGTGAGATCTTGCATGGAGCCCCAGACCGAGGGAGACTGACAGTTATTTTGTGTTTCTTCCATTTGCGAATAATCGCACCAACTGTTGTCACCTTCTCACCAAGCTGCTTGGCGATGGTCTTGTAGCCCATTCCAGCCTTGTGTAGGTCTACAATCTTGTCCCTGACATCCTTGGACAGCTCTTTGGTCTTGGCCATGGTGGAGAGTTTGGAATCTGATTGATTGATTGCTTCTGTGGACAGGTGTCTTTTATACAGGTAACGAGCTGAGATTAGGAGCACTCCCTTTAAGAGAGTGCTCCTAATCTCAGCTCGTTACTTGTATAAAAGACACCTGGGAGCCAGAAATCTTGCTGATTGATAGGGGATCAAATACTTATTTCCCTCATTAACATGCAAATCAATTTATAACTTTTTGTTTTTTTGTTGTTATTCTGTCTCTCACTGTTAAAATACACCTACCATTAAAATTATAGACTGATCATTTCTTTGTCAGTGGGCAAATGTACAAAATCAGCAGGGGATCAAATATTTTTTCCCCTCACTGTAAATTGGTTTTAATTAAAATACAGTCATGAAACCAAGTTCACTGCTGTTCTTAGAGGGGATTAGTGATCAGGGACCACAGACAATAGTTTTAACACAATAGCAGTCATTCAGTTAGTCTCTGTGAAGTGTGATGGGGACTGGGTTTAAGCTCGGCTCAGGTGATCTCAGTCGGGGAGATCTGTCATGACTGGCAGCACATGGACTAGAATGAGCACCTACTGAACACTTACTAAGCTTCCCCTTACAGTTTTAATTTCTTCACCCACTCACTGGACTTTTCTGTGACACAACCAGGGTAATAATACAAGCACTGTTCAACACTTGATTTAAAACCCTAGGCTGCGACATAAATAAATGGAAACTCAATGGGGTTTGGCGCCCGTGGAGCTTCTAAAATCCGGCCTGCAGAGTCCAGCCTCACGTCCACATACATCAATACGGATGGCAATCATCTGCGGCAGCCTCTTTAAGAAGCCCAAGGCCCAGAAACTGTACTGACTGTGCCCAAAGCGCGCACACTGCTGTGTTTGTCAGCTCTGTTCTGTACTGGCTGCGAGTTCAGTGTTAATGGGGCAGTTCTGCTCTGTTTGAAGTTGCGCTCCAGACTTCCCCCAAATGTCTGCACTCTTCCACATCCTCTACCCACCCCTGCCTATTTTACTTATCATCAACATCCCCCTCTCACCTGCCCCCAACACACTGGCCCTAGGCACTTCTTGCCACAACCCAGAAGATGATAGTGGGTGACATTTTTTAATAATAGCCCTGTCCCCATTTTATGGCCGGTAGCCTCCACTTGTCACCCCTCCTCTTCTGTCATGGGACTGTAGTTTTGTGTGCAACCAGGGGGTGTATAGTGAAGGATGATGGAGCAGGGGGACTCTGGGCTCCTCTTCACTCCATCTCCTAGTCATTTCCTTTCTGATGTGCGTTCCCTAAAATGTGTGTAGTGTGTGTGTGGGTGGGGTAGGGCTGTTCTAAATGCTATCCTTTTCCTTTTTTTTCTATGTTATTGAAATCTGTCAGTAGGTGCATTAACATTAGTATGACACTCCACAGTCAAGGTATAGCTCGAGAATCTCCTTGTGTGGGAGCTGCTGTGTCAGAGATGTGCTGTGGAGGTTGGGGACTGACACACTCCATATAGGTTCTTATTTTATTTTTTCTTCCTTCCCTCCCCAGTAAATAGCTTGATTGCCTCAGCAAGCCTTAAAGATCGCCAGCGTGAGAAACAACATTGGCTGTCACTCGTGTGTAATCAGCACTCTCCAAGACAAAATCAGGCCTGGAAAGTCAGGGATCAGGACTGGCAGTTGCCTCCATCTTTCCCCTCCTCTCTGTCTCGCCCTCACCTTGCCTGTCACAGACGCCAGGCCTGAGTCGAGCCCCGTAGTCTGCTCCAGCTCGGCCTGAGCCAGGGAGGAAGCATGGGAGAGAGCAGAGAATAAGCGTCACAGCTCTGCACTATGTGTGTGGGCTGTCTCCATGGGAGTGTTACTGAAACTGTGAATGCATCTGCAGGAACAGTGCGGGGTGGTGGAGGGAGGAAGAGAACACAGAGGTTAGCTCAGAATATAGGGCTTTTGGGGCTCTGCATCCTACTTGTCCTTTTCCAGAATTACTGATATTTGTTTTTATTAACAGATTCGTTTTTGTTTTGGAGGGGATGGGAGTTTTAGTTAATATTATATCACCTCAGATTTTTTTTTTTTTAATGAGCATTTCTTTGCATCTGTGCATTTACATATTGGCGAAGTGGGACTTTTCAGTGTGAAAACGCAGGCGATTCGTGACCACATTTTATTAAAGTGATCAAAACGAAAGGAGTCGATGGAAAACCCGTAATCCGTAATTCTCCCATGAACGGTGTATCGATCTCCCCACTCCTGAAATAATGTGGTCCTGGACAATTCATCCTTACACAGGTGCCGAGCTTGTTGCGAATCTAGGCTTCAGAAGACATTATTCTGTATAAATAGCCCCATCGGCTGAGCTTGGTGTCCCTATCACGGAGAGATAATTACTCTGAGGCCCATTCTAAGAACAGACTCAGCGGTCTGGAATGTCAATCCAATCCCACCTCTGAAGGAAATTACAGCCTATTGAGGCCCTGATGTATTTTCTTCTTTTGAATTAGAAGATAATGGTGTGATTATAAGAGCAAGGGTGTATTTTAAGCAAATGGTATCTCTGCTATTATCTCATCCAGAGGGAAGCAGAACACGGGTGAAATAATGATAAATGCAGCTTGCATTTAGTTTTGTATGTATGTATGCATGTATTTATTTATTTATTAATTTATTTATTTATTACATCTTTCCTTCAAATGTAATTGTGCAGCTCCATATTAGGTTATTACTTTTTCTTTTTCTCTTCCCTTCCCCGGAGTCGGAGAGGAAGAAAAAAATGGCCCTTGTTTTTCTATTTTCATGAGGGACGTTATACTGTGTCCTTTAACGGCCCAATCTGAGTCCTTGTACTACTGCATCAGAGGAATTAAAGAGGGTTTAGTGCATAGAAAAATAAAAATAAAAACATTTTGGTAGTGGTGAGTTTGAATTTTAATTGATACCATATGTCATTTTATTCCTTCTTTCTCATTTCAAAGGCTGATATCTCCATTACTGCCTTTATGCTAAAGTAGTCAACAATAGCATTTCAAGAGCTGAGTTTTTGCTGTTTTTGCAAAAAAAAAAAAAAAAAAAAAAAAAAAAAAAAAAAAAAAAAATCACAATCACAGAATATATCCTTCAATGTGCTTGTAAGCCTGGTTCAGGCGGAAGCTGATGCAGTATTGGTGGTTGATTTTGGATTTGGCTCCACCTCTCCCATCCTGCACCTCAACAGAACTACACCAGCGCCTGCCTTCTGAAGAGCGAGAACCCAAAAAATAAGCAAACAGGCTGTAACCGCTGTGGCAGCCCAAACCAGCTGTGACGACACACATGCGCACACACAAACACGTCAAACTCCCTGCGCTGAATCACTGTAATTATAGGCCTGCCATGTGTTTAAAAGTAATTGTTTAATAAGTTGGCTCCAGTGTACTATTAGTGTGGTTAAAGGCATCGTGAGGGTTACAGCTGAACTGTAGATGGAGGTGAGGATGTCTCCTGCTCCCTAGGACCAGAGCAACAAAGCTCTGATTGTGATCTGTATCCCAGCTACTGCCTCTCAAGTCTTTATTCAAGCTGTGCCAGGGCTGATAAGATATGAGGATGACCTTTTTTCTCCTGGAACGCAGGAGGCTTCTGTTAGTATAAGGTTACGAAATACAACCTAAATAGCTCGGCAGTCATTGGCCACGCTGCAGCCATCTGTGCAGCACTGCTATGTCTACGCAATCAGGCTATCTATGTGAGGATTGAGGAATCAGACATTGGAAATCTGTATTGGAAGATTTAGACTTGGGGGGGGGAGGAGGGGAGTATACTTTGGGACCATGTTCGAGATCCGTCCGCAGCAGTCGGATCTTTCACCTGGAGGTTTGGCATGACAGTGTGGTCTATTTTTTTATTTGGAAACAGCTGCGCAAACCTTAGCGCCCTTATACAAACAGGCCCATTTGTTTACAGACCTGCTGGCACATGTGATCATTATGTCAACTGTTTCACACACCTCCCGATGCCAAGCAGCAACTACTGTTACTTGTGCTGTGTCGCTGCTTGTCTGTCAGTGCGTGTGGAGCACAGTGGTGTTTTTTTTTTTTTTTTCTTTTTTTTTTTTTTTGTCGCCCCCCCCCGGCAGACTCTCTTTTCAAATTGCCTTGAGACACAAAGCTCCCTCTTAAACGGGTTTCTGATGCAGCCGATTCCCACAGCGCTTCTATTGTAGCCGGGACCGTCAGGAATGCAGTGATATCATAGGGTGTCATTCTGAAAGGACAAATTATGTTTTCTAAAGCATTGTGATTTTTTTTTTTTTCTCTTATATGTGAACTTCCACATTGCATATGCCGGGTGAGCCAGACTTTACACAGCGTTTGGAAGGGACAAATTATATGAAGTCACAATTCTACAAATTGGACCTAGTGGCTAGAAGCTAAGGTTTCAGTCTGTAGGGTCGCTTTAAGGTTTCTGTGTAGAGAATGAATCCAAAACCACATTCAAGCCTGGAGTGTCCTTCTGGTATTTCTTTCCTCACCCACCTGCTTTTTGTTTTCATATTTTCGGCAGGTGGCTTGTTTTGATTCTCATCAGATACGTATTGTTTTTAATTTATTTTCCTCTAGTGTTAAAGAGGATCAGGCAGGTATCAAACTTAGTCTGTCAGTAAAACAATCCCAGACAGATGGACACCCTCCTCTTTGTTACTCTTAGGCTCTGTTCTGTGGGGAATACAATGAGCAGGGAGGGTGGATAGGATTTTGTCCTGAAATAAAGCTTGGAAAATGTCCTGACGGGCATAATCCAGCTGTTTAAAGTCAACTCCTTCAGCACCATGTTTCCCAGCTCTAATAGCCGAGGGAAATACATTTTCTAAATCTCTATACCTGTTTGACTCCCAAAGTATCTCTCCATTAGTATGAAAAATATCACTTTATCCTTTTTCAATTTGGTGAAAATACTGATATATTAATTAATAATAAGCTCTGTACTGTACTGAAAAATTAGTCTGCTGTCATGAATTTGCTCTCTAGCACTGCAGTATGTGAGAAAACACAGGGTTAAAAAGAGATGTTAAAAGGTGATTGTGCGTGATTGAAATGAACCCCAACTGTGGAACATTTAATCTGTGAGTGTCGGACTAAATTAACATGGGATTTTGCAGGGTCTCCGTCCTGTTATCTGTGTGTCTATGTGTGTCTACTCTCTAGCATATCTGATGGGAAATGGTCGCCTGTATCACAGCTAGTGGAGGTACATTGAGGGAAGTTGTTCCAGTGGCTGTAGCCCTCAGGCAGGATTGCACTTTGTCTTGTCCTGCTTTCCTGAATGACATCACCCATAATCTCCTTGCATTTGCCCAGGTCTTCAGAAATATTGCTCACTCTCCAAATCCCCCTAACACAATGCACTCAATAGCAATTCCCTGTTGAAGGTCAGTCCTATAGACATAGATAGTGATTTTTTAAACTATATTTCTTTAGGGGATGCTACCTTGAAAACAAAGAGTCTGACCTGCGCGTGCTGAGCACATTGATGTATTGATGTGAAAAGCCCTGCCCTCCAAGGATGGGCTAATCACTCACAGATAAAGGAGCTGGAGCCTCTGACTAATGAGAAAAGACTCGGAAGTATGTAAACAGGAGTGTGTAACATCCGTGCCACACTAAAACTGCAATTATTGGGCCGTGGCAGCAAGAATGGATTATTGCTGCACTTTCAGGACTAGGTTGAAAGGGGCATAAAAACAGCCCACAAGGATCTTAAAATCAAAGACTGGGGACAAGATGAGGCTAGCTGAAATCAGTGGCCCTTGGGTGGACCTTCTTCCATTAGTAAATGACAATGACATATACACTCACCTAAAGGATTATTAGGAACACCTGTTCAATTTCTCATTAATGCAATTATCTAACCAACCAATCACATGGCAGTTGCTTCAATGCATTTAGGGGTGTGGTCCTGGTCAAGACAATCTCCTGAACTCCAAACTGAATGTCTGAATGGGAAAGAAAGGTGATTTAAGCAATTTTGAGCGTGGCATGGTTGTTGGTGCCAGACGGGCCGGTCTGAGTATTTCACAATCTGCTCAGTTACTGGGATTTTCACGCACAACCATTTCTAGGGTTTACAAAGAATGGTGTGAAAAGGGAAAATATCCAGTATGCGGCAGTCCTGTGGGCGAAAATGCCTTGTTGATGCTAGAGGTCAGAGGAGAATGGGCCGACTGATTCAACTGATAGAAGAGCAACTTTGACTGAAATAACCACTCGTTACAACTGAGGTATGCAGCAAAGCATTTGTGAAGCCACAACACGTACAACCTTGAGGCGGATGGGCTACAACAGCAGAAGACCCCACCGGGTACCACTCATCTCCACTACAAATAGGAAAAAGAGGCTACAATTTGCACAAGCTCACCAAAATTGGACAGTTGAAGACTGGAAAAATGTTGCCTGGTCTGATGAGTCTCGATTTCTGTTGAGACATTCAGATGGTAGAGTCAGAATTTGGCGTAAACAGAATGAGAACATGGATCCATCATGCCTTGTTACCACTGTGCAGGCTGGTGGTGGTGGTGTAATGGTGTGGGGGATGTTTTCTTGGCACACTTTAGGCCCCTTAGTGCCAATTGGGCATTGTTTAAATGCCACGGCCTACCTGAGCATTGTTTCTGACCATATCCATCCCTTTATGACCACCATGTACCCATCCTCTGATGGCTACTTCCAGCAGGATAATGCACCATGTCACAAAGGTCCAATCATTTCAAATTGGTTTCTTGAACATGACAATGAGTTCACTGTACTAAACTGGCCCCCACAGTCACCAGATCTCAACCCAATAGAGCATCTTTGGGATGTGGTGGAACGGGAGCTTCGTGCCCTGGATGTGCATCCCACAAATCTCCATCAAATGCAAGATGCTATCCTATCAATATGGGCCAACATTTCTAAAGAATGCTTTCAGCACCTTGTTGAATCAATGCCACGTAGAATTAAGGCAGTTCTGAAGGTGAAAGGGGGTCAAACACAGTATTAGTATGGTGTTCCTCATAATCCTTTAGGTGAGTGTAGTTGTGTCTATTCTGGCTGTGGGTGCAATTGTGCTGCAGTTGACTCATGGACCAAATTGATTGCATGGATCTGTTGGATGCAGCGATGGGGTTTCAGAACAGATATTTAGCAAGCCAACCATGCCGAGGGGTGTATAGTGGGCAATCAAGACCAGCCCCCATGATTTAAGTCACTTTTTCTTCTCTGATATTCACAATGGACAAAATGTGACGGTTGCTCATTTTATTCTGCCAGCCAAGTGTGGATATAAATAACACTTTGATGGATCAAGTGTTCATGAAGTGTGTAGGAACAATGTAGGCTATAACTCAAACCCAGCACTGGGAAGTAATGTTCTATACCAACCCCCCCCCCATTGCTCTCCTCTCTTCTGTGTTTCTCGGTCTCCCAGTGCATCAGTGAGTGTGGGCTGCTGGAACTGTGTGGCATGACGATTGTATTCCAAGTATAATCCATTATCTTGTTTTCTAATTGGCTTACCTACCTGGCACTTTTATTTTTTGCATGTGTAGGTAGATAAAGTTCAGCGTGTTCTCTGAGAGGTTTAACTTCGCATGCATTTAAAAAGAAAAAAAGAAACGCCAATAAATTTTTAACGCCCAAGACGTTAAAAAGAGAAACTGCATATAACTGGTTTTGATTAGCCTTCAATATGAGCAGCAGTTACACCAGGGACATGTGTTCTCAAACACCCAGTTCTGTGATGAAACAAAGTGAAAGAAAAGTTTTCCCCCTCGATATTGGACTGTCATGGAGACAATGTTTGCACAAAAGATATAATTATTACTCTCCTTCCATGGCAAGTCTGTAATATATGCACAAAGTTATAATTGTTATTGTTATCGTCATGATAAATGACTGTAAACCAGTACCGGCACTTTCATTGTAATTCTTTTAATGAGCTTTCCTATTTACATCACATAACAAGTGCTTGCTAATGCTACACAAGATGCAGCAACTTGTAGTCTCTGGCGGATGGATTTATTTAGTGGTTTGTTATGTCGGGTTATTGAACAGGAATGTAATCACATTGCTGGCTGGTATTTTACCAATTTGTCACACAGTCTCTGCTTGGTTCTGTGTCAAAATGTGCAAAATTAAAATCTGGCTATAATTGAATGCTTCTAATCAAAAGTGAATTGCATGTCCCTATTGCATTGTGGGTATATATTAACTGGAACCATTATAAATCCATTTAAAGCAGCTAGAGTAATTATAAATACAGTACCCTGGCTTAGGCTGCTTCTTATTTTTGTCTGCCCCTTTCCGAGAGGAGCATTAAAACACCCAATCAGCACTCTCCGTCTAAAGGTGTTACATAAAAAGTAGGCAAATCAGACTTGTATGCCAGTGTAACTAATGCCAGGCCTCTGATCGCCTTCATATCTGTGCACCGATGCTGTTGCTTTCAGAGAACTGCTGATGCACACGAATTCGAGACAGGACACGACAACTGACGCAACCAAGTTTTCCCCGTCACCTGTGGGTCTTTTACACTGAGTCCTCTGGGCTTCCTCTGAATCAACAGACTTGCAGGCTTTTGCACGCAGAGCCAGCTGCCCAACCAACCCTCCCTCCCCAACTGCCTTCCTTCCCAGCATTCTCCCCCCCCACCACACAGTCATCCCCAGTCATGTCGACTTCAGTGCAAATCAACCGTGGTGTAATCGGAAGTTCCACCTAGGGCCTCCCAGGGAGATCCCGACCCCTCCCCCATCACTCCCTGACATCACTCACCTGCTGTGTCAGCTCCAGGGCCTCTGAGCAATCACACGGACATCCTCCACTAATATCAGGCAGGAGGGGATAGCAGTGGGGTTCCAATTAATCAGGGGCTCCGTTAATAATCTATGGATGCTTTTTTTGATTGTGCACGGAAGAAGAGTATCCCGCTGAGTGCTATCATTCCTTACCCTTCCCTGCTTCCCCCTATCCCTGGTTCCCTGTTCCCTGGTAAATTTACCGTAGGTTGTGTTTTTTTTTTTTTTTAAGCACTCATGGTTTTTCTGTGGTTGTAGTATAGTTTTACAGTGTTTTCCTATGGTTTTAACATTTCACTGTGCTATGGTACACTACTATAAATCCATGGTCTACTAGCCTATATATAAAAAACAAACAAACATGCATCTCAAAATATTAATCATGGTATACCATCATATTCCCGTAGTCCAGTGTAGTAAAGCACAGTGAAGGCATATTGAACCTATAGGAAACCACTCTGAAACTATGGTACAGTACAATGGGGATGGTAGATTAGACCCTTTGGGCTGTTTGTACCCCACCGGCATTCCAGCAATCCGACTTGATTAGAGAACCTTTACGTCCCTGACGCAACGGCCCAGCTTAAATGGGAGAAGACTCCAACATTGCAGTCTCTGGAATTTAGACCTATCCCACTGCCCTCTATGCATCAATCGCAGTTTTTTTTTATTTCTCCTTTTGTGTCGTTGAGGTTTGTGCTGCGTTTGTGTGTGGTTTAACTGGGAGAGTTACCAAGAAGCTGGAAGGCTGCTGCACACCGTGGCTCCTCTCTGATCTGTTCAGTGTGAATTCTCATAATAACCGCGCTCTGGTGTTTGCCTCACTCATTGTTTACACAGATAAAATCAAGCTGTTCTGAGCCCACTGCTCTGAATCACCTGAGTAATGCTGGTATGTTGACAGTGGCTTAACCAGCCGCCCAGCACTACAGATGTGCCTTTGGCCTCATATGGCTTCTTGGTTAGGATAATTAACCCATTGAATGCTGTGTTTCTGACATGGATCAATTGACTTTGAAGGGCATGTCTTTTTTCCCCTCTTGCTTGTCTTTGTTTGACAGTGGGTAAGTATAAACTGTTTTTGCAAGGCATGCACTTTTTAAAAATAGTTTTAATTGTTATGTAAAAAAATATGTATTTATATCAAATTAACACTTTAAAGGCACTTTTTGGAAAGGGATAAACAACAAACAGGTATGGATGACTTTTTCCAGCTTCAAATCTTTGATTTGCTTTAGCCTTTCAAAACTCTTCCTCTTTATTGAAACTGGTGCCATGACTAGATTCACTTCAATCTCAATCTTGAATTTGGGTGTCCCCAGCTATGAACAGTTACCAATCAAATGTCTGTTTAATTCACAGGGGTTTACTAGGATTGCTAATTCAGTGCCTCTCTGGAAAAAAATGTGAACTAAAAACAGCGGGATGTGTATACTGAAGCATTATTTTTAAGATTGGCATTGTATAATTTTGTTTGTTTGGTCAAATGCTGAACAGCTGGCGCAAGAATAAAATGTGTAATTCGGTACTGTACTTACTAAAACCCTTTTTTTTTATTGTTTAATTTGAGATTTCAAGAAAAAATGCACAACATTTTCCAGTTGTACCCCTTGGATTAGTAGGTTTCATCAATCAGTTCATTTCACAGAAATATATTGAGCAGGTCTTGCATAATTACATATTTCAATTAGTGGTTTTGTTGTTGTTTTGCCTTGACTGAGACAGTGAGTACAATCCCGTGGTAACTGTTTTGTGGACAGTGCTCTCAGCAGGGGGAGAAGGAGCTATGGGGCTCTGATGGGGTATACGAGTGAGAGGAGAGTAGTTGTATCTTATCCAGTGCTTCAGTCTCAACCATGCAACTCTGAGGGACCTTAAAACATCTAGGATCCCAACACAGATGTAGACTTGCCTTTGAACAAGACACAGATAAAACGTAGCATAGTTGCCATCACCGGCACATTTAAAAGAACGGAAATGTAGTGAAAATACGGATACATGTACAATAACCAATTTGCTCACTTTTGTTAAGTCATTAAGTTCGTATCATTTTGGTACTACTGACTTCCGAAGCCATTGTATTCTCTAATTGTCAGTTTGCAGAAGACTGTGTAAGGATGTGACATTTTCTTGTGATCTTTTTTTACCCCAGCTGCCATTGCTGAGTGCAAAGGTCACTAGTGGTAGACTTGGCTCAGTACAAACACGGTACTGTAAAAGCACTTTGAAATGTCAAGACATTTATAGACATTTTAAAAGAACTTGGCATAGATTAAATGTGTGTGGAACTACACTACATGTAGGTCTGTATGATATCTACAGAACATACATCAGACATTTCCATATTAAATATTGAACACTTTATTTTTTTCCCTAATTGGTAAAATAAAAGAAACGACCTAGAAGAATAATATTGTATGAAAACCTTGTCTATACATTCTCCTGTACATTACAAATTCCCTTTTTATTTGTTCTTGTGTGAGCTACTTTATTTCAGGATTGATAACCTCAAGCTGGGATTTTCAGATATAACAAAGATACAGTGCAGCAAAAGCTGTGGCAAATGCCTGCCTGTGTTTTTCTTACCATCTCCTTTTTTTTTTTAATATAAGGAAGAGTAGCTGTGGGAGCTCAGTGATGGAGCTTGTGCATTTCTCAAGCTTACTGCCGCTTACTGCTGAGAGAGGGACGGGAAATAGATTAAAAATAAAAAAGAACAGGCCAGTGTATTTTCTTCATTTATTTTTTAACGACATCAGTGACAGATAATAAAAACCATGCAAAGATAAGAAGGGAAAAAAAAACAATCCAATAAAATATCCTTTGAAGTGGTTTGCCCTATGACAGGATATATTGTACAGTTACTGCACATGTACAGTTCCCCTCTTACTGACTTCAACACTATGAAATGAAAAAGCTGTGGAATTCTTAGACTTTTATATGGAATTTTTTTAACCAACAAAAAATGTATCCAAATACGTGAATATCCCCTCACAAAACATACATGGATAGTCCTTTGTTTTTCATTGGCTACAAAAGAGGCAAAGAAAAGCATCAAAAGCACTCTTGTGTGTACATTTTACTCTGCTGGTATTGTGTTGGCATACAATTTGAAAAGGTTTGCATGCAGACAGAGGTGTATAATTCTGCATATCAGGTTTTTTCAGAGGTGTTGTGAGATGGAGTGTGTCTATATCTGAAAGGCCACAAGGCCATATCTTCATCAGTAGAATGCAGAAGTAGTGTATTGATCTTCTGGTCTGTTTGTTTATTGTTTTTCTTTTACCCACACGCTGTCAGACCCAAAACCAAGCCTTTGTCTCCCCCAGTGAATTTCCTGCACTGGCCAGTGTCTTGGGCTGCAGTCTGGGACACTTTCAGTCTTCGGAGCACAAGGCCCAGAAGGGGTAGCCTGTCTGCAGAGGGCAACAGAGATGAGCTTTTATTGAGCTGTCAGATTTGTTTGAAGGCTTCTTTTTTTCCGCAGAGAAAACGTATTATTTATAGGCAGGCCTCTCTTCTTGGGCAAGGGCACCGGAGCTGCGGTCTCTGTGCTATTCAGGGAGAGAATACAATGGGAATATTTTGTGGAATACAGATGATGCGAGACCAAAATTGTTGCTTGTTTTTATTTTTATTTTTTTTAATTGGTTCTTCTTTTGCAACTGGAAGCTTAGTCACTCCGCTAGGCCGAGGGATTGCCCAATACGTCTTCATTTTCCGTCAGTGGGCAATTTCTTGTGGGAGTCTTTTCTTTGCAGGCTGTTTTTCTTCCCTTTCACCCCCTGTTTCTTTAAGTGAAAAGTGTATGCGAGGCAACTGTGAATTGCCTATGAAATTCCCTTTGGCGCTGGTTTTAAAATCGCAACTTGACTCAGCTATTTGAGTGATGCATCTCCATAGGATTAGAATCCAAACCATTGTATTCCGTGCATATGAATTAATGCATATGCAGCATGACCCTGTTAACATTGAAAACAGTCCCTGAAGGAAATTGTGAGTACAGGTTATTTAAGTACTGTTGTGAGGGCCCAAGGACAGACCTCTGAAAGACACAGAGCAGCAACCTTTTTTTTTTTTTTCCACTGCGTAGCACTGCATAGTGCAGAAACTGGGAAGATAAATGATCCATAATTGACCATAAAAAAAGTATGCTTGACCTTGAATGATAAAATTAGAATCCATCCCATACCTATATTAAATAACTGAAAAGATATCGATTTGAGGTTAACAAGATCTCAAATGCAGGCAAAGATGTTAAGATAGTGTGTTAAGCTGGCAGGGACAGGCTACCCAATATGATGGTTGAGTAGTCTGTGCAGCTGTAATTATCACAGTCACCCGTGTCTGTTGCTATGGACTGGCCCACAGCAACCAGTTTATCAATATGCAAAACCCGGCAGAAAGTGTGAGATTGCTGCACAGAGAAATGCCGAAATAGATATTTTAGATATTCTATCAGTGCCATATAAAAAACGTTGACGGTATAGATGTTAGTATTGAAATGTAATGTTGCTAAAGACAAATTATTCAATAAGTCACTGCCCCACAGATTGGTCATTAATAGATCTGTGTGCGTCTATGATGACAACCACTTTAATTTAGATGGAAGTCTAAAGTGCAGCATTGGTTTCATATGGTTATGTTTAGTATTTATTGCTATATTTAGCCATTTTTATGCAAACGCCTACGTGCAAACAAATGTAGTAGAAAATGTGTGAGCAGGTGCCTTAGGTTTGCATTATGTGGGTGAAAACTCTAAAGTTGCTGCATATGACATAATCGAGGTGATTGCTAAATATAGGCCTAGGAGAGGAGAAGAAAAAGTCAAAGCCCTGAATAAGGAATATGATATTGGATCTCCCAAAATCTCCCCAAATCTACATTCTGAATTATTTTAAAATGCTTTTTTATTTTGGTCACAAGTGTCATTGTTTTTTCCCTTGTAAAACTTGTAATGGTTCAAACTGCCATCAAACGGACAGTTTTATTTCCTTCCCCACAGCCAGTGGACTTTAACCCATGACCAGTCGGCAGGCCCTGGTGTCCGAGCTCAGCCAGATTTAAGTGACAGTTATTCATGTGATTGACATGCGGAGCTGGCAGTGGCGTGTGGGGGGGGTGGAAGAGACGCTTCTACATACCATTGGCACGCATGCAGAATCATGGGCCAAACTGAAAGGATGGTATTACCTAGATTTCTCTCTCTTTTTTCCTTTTTTCTTTTAGCAAAAAACATCAGTGGAATCAGATTGAAATTGGAGTGACAGGCCGCACAAAAAGAACAAGTCATTAAGAGGATAGCTGTCCCGCAATGTGAATGGCATTTATTAGAATAGATAACAATGCGCCCGCTATATATTCTTTCCCTGCAGCCAAATTTGTCTGGGTTCTCCCACTAACTGAAGCTAATGACTCTGAACACTGCAACCACTCTGGACAAAGAATCACGCATCCTTAACAAAAGGAAGAAACAAACAATTAAAAACCTTTCAACGGTGTGCACATACTCTTCCTCTTATGCTTCTTAGCTTGTAGTGCTACTGCTTTTTATTATTGTTATTATATATATCAATAAATATTTCCACCAGAACTATCGATTTTTATCATTTAAAATCTTTAAAAAAAATCGAATTGGATTTTAAAAGAAAGCAAGATAACGTTTATTTTAAAGCTTGTTTTTCAAACTTGTATTTATATGTGTTTGTGTGTGTATACCTTTTCTCTCCCTCTCATATATATTTATATATAGACCTATATAGATATACACACACATACACAAGAATGTATACAAAGTAAATAACATCATGTGGTAACAAGCTTACTCAGATAATAAGATTGGCACTTAGCCTATTTTGTTGGATGTTTTGCTTTATTAGGTTGAGTTGTTTTAACCTCTGTGCAAACTGCTCTCCAAACACAGTGTCCATTTCTCAGTATCCCTGCTCTGTATAGTATAGATATGAAATGCAGTCATCATCATTGCATTGTGTAACATCCTCAAGTCTGGGCAACTGCTTCGTTTTGCTACAGTATTTCACCTGCTGTCTGTCTCTGCCTCCCTGTTGAAAGCAAACAAAAAACATAAAAACAGTACAAACAGGATGAGTTGTCTTATATTTTGAAGAAAAAGAAAACCTTTTGTGAATCACTTGTAATGACTGGATTTATTTTGGCGATAGTCTCTTTTTTTTCTTCTTTTCTCTCTTTTCCTCTGAGTCTGTATAAACAGCCGCTTAAATGAATAAATGAGCCCTTTTTGCAGGATTTCCTGTTCTTGTTTGTAGAAACATTACTATGGCTTTGTTCTATCAAAAGACATCTGCAAAGATTTATACAAGCTAAAGGTACAAGAGTACATCAGAAAACGTTTGATATACTGGTATTGTTTTCTCAAGATTATTGATGCTAATCCTTGTAAGGCCATTACAGACAGCAATGCAATGGTTTGTTACCTGATTTCTTCCTTTCATTGTGCTTCACATTTGATGCACAAGTGTTTGAAGTCACCTGTGGGGTACATTTCTGTTACAGTCGATTGCGCTGTACTTCATTTATATGGTGCGAATGTAAAAGTTAAATCTACACATACAGTCAGGGTTCCTAAGTGGCTCAAATGGCACAAGCCTCCACTCAGTTTGGGATGTATACAGTATATAGTATTGTTTCTGTATCTTGGTATGTTTCTGAAATGACTGGACTATAGCCAAATGCAAATAAAACCTCCTTTACAAAAATGTGCATGGTGTATATTTTGACATTGAGTTCCTGTGGTCAGACAAGCTAAGTAATGTAGAGTAAAGGGTTTTATAAATGTAATCAGTCGTGGGGGGAAGATTAGTGCAGACCTGATTGGTAGTAGAGGCCCAGCTCTACGAAGGGTTAACCTCACAAGTCTGATAACATGCAGACCTCAGAGCTTATACAGTGGGGGAAAAAAGTATTTGATCCCCTGCTGATTTTGTACGTTTGCCCACTGACAAAGAAATGATCAGTCTATTTATTTTATAAATGGTAGGTGTATTTTAACAGTGAGAGACAGAATAACAACAAAAAAATCCAGAAAAACGCATTTCAAAAAAGTTATAAATTGATTTGCATGTTAATGAGGGAAATAAGTATTTGACCCCTTCGACTTAGTACTTGGTGGCAAAACCCTTGTTGGCAATCACAGAGGTCAGACGTTTCTTGTAGTTGTCCACCAGGTTTGCACACATCTCAGGAGGGATTTTGTCCCACTCCTCTTTGCAGATCCTCTCCAAGTCATTAAGGTTTCAAGGCTGACGTTTGACAACTCGAACCTTCAGCTCCCTCCACAGATTTTCTATGGGATTAAGGTCTGGAGACTGGCTAGGCCACTCCAGGACCTTAATGTGCTTCTTCTTGAGCCACTCCTTTGTTGCCTTGGCTGTGTGTTTTGGGTCATTGTCATGCTGGAATACCCATCCACGACCCATTTTGAATGCCCTGGCTGAGGGAAGGAGGTTCTCACCCAAGATTTGACGGTACATGGCCCCGTCCATCGTCCCTTTGATGTGGTGCAGTTGTCCTGTCCCCTTAGCAGAAAAACACCCCCAAAGCATAATGTTTCCACCTCCACCGAACACGGCGAGTTGAGTTGATGCCAAAGAGCTTGATTTTGGTCTCATCTGACCACAACACTTTCACCCAGTTCTCCTCTGAATCATTCAGATGTTCATTGGCAAACTTAAGACGGGCCTTGCGGGTGCTGCAGGATTTCAGTCCTTCATGGCGTAGTGTGTTACCAATTGTTTTCTTGGTGACTATGGTCCCAGCTGCCTTGAGATCATTAACAAGATCCTCCCGTGTAGTTCTGGGCTGATTCCTCACCGTTCTCATGATCATTGAAACTCCACGAGGTGAGATCTTGCATGGAGCCCCAGACCGAGGGAGACTGACAGTTATTTTGTGTTTCTTCCATTTGCGAATAATCGCACCAACTGTTGTCACCTTCTCACCAAGCTGCTTGGCGATGGTCTTGTAGCCCATTCCAGCCTTGTGTAGGTCTACAATCTTGTCCCTGACATCCTTGGACAGCTCTTTGGTCTTGGCCATGGTGGAGAGTTTGGAATCTGATTGATTGATTGCTTCTGTGGACAGGTGTCTTTTATACAGGTAACGAGCTGAGATTAGGAGCACTCCCTTTAAGAGAGTGCTCCTAATCTCAGCTCGTTACCTGTATAAAAGACACCTGGGAGCCAGAAATCTTGCTGATTGATAGGGGATCAAATACTTATTTCCCTCATTAACATGCAAATCAATTTATAACTTTTTTGATCTGAGTTTTCACTGTTAAAATACACCTACCATTAAAATTATAGACTGATCATTTCTTTGTCAGTGGGCAAACGTACAAAATCAGCAGGGGATCAAATACTTTTTTCCTTCACTGTAGGCTGCAATTGGGTTTTCAAATCCCAGTGATGACATCACACACTGTATGGCTCAGGCCAGACATCCCCTGATTAGACTCCACAGTAATATGGATTGGGCCTCATTAAATAATGCTAAGAGAGGATTTGACTAATTAAATGCTTGTTACTGCAGGATTGTCATTGGTAAATATTCATAATCCAGATTGGTAGGGCTATGGTGCGATACAGTCCAACGCGTCAGGAATCGGTTGTTAAGCCCTAATGGCATAACCCTTGGTAACTTTAATGAAATTATTGTTTTTGTGATTGATTTTAATTGAATTTGAATTTCAGTTGAGCAATGAGATGTGATGTGGGTATAGGTCTGGTTGTGGATCTAGATATTTAATGCAAGGCACTATAAATCCATAGGAAATTGTAGAATGGAGGCGTCCGAAATGGTTCCCTGCAGTCAGAGAGTGATGTATGAATGGTGTTGCATAGACAAGAGTAGTGTATATACAGCTCTGGAAAAAATTGAGACCGCTTAACATTGATTTCTGAACTTAGAGTGGTATCTTAATTTGTTCCAGAGCTGTATATAGTTATTGCTGCTAACTGGCAAAAGCACTAAGATCTGCTACATTGCACAACAAAACGTGTTCAGAGGATAATGAGTTATATCTGCAACTAATATAACTTGGTTTCTCCTGAACATAGAAACACTCTACTGGGCTGCCTAGTGTTTTTAATTTTATTATTTTTTTTACTGCTGTAAAGAGAGCTGCAATGAACAGTCAGAAAGGGAGAATAATTTGTTGATTGCTGCAGACTAATATTTGCCAGAGGCTTTAGGATCTTAGATAACAGGGAGACTGTTGCCTGTTTTTCTTTTCTTTTTTCTGTCTTGTCTTATCCAGTTGTTTTGCTAACTGGCATCTCAACAGCATGCGTTACACTTGGCTTTGTTAGTGTATGTATATCTGGGTTGAATATCTTCTCCCTTTGGCAGGCGATGTCAATTAAAGATATGCAACGATGAGCCTCTAACTCCTGCCTGGCCTGCAGTTTGACTCAGATAACATCTGTACCTGCTTCATTATCTCCAGCTGAAACCTCCCTTCCCCCTTTAAAATTGAGAGACGCTGCCAGATAAGGCTGTTTTGGTTCAAGAGGGCTCTGAGTGACAGCAGATGAAGGGATCTCAAACAATGCTTTTAACGGCTGCAAATAAAGAGAAGCTTAATTGGATTATTGGTGTTTGTCTTGAATCGGGAGAAAGCTACAAGCCCATCCACAGCTAATTAAGATGATTAATTAGCATTCTCATTATTTCAGATATCAGTCCTTGTTGTGTTTTTTTCAGTACCATTCAAGACCTTCACGTAGTACTGATAACTAGCCAGCAACCAGACCCTATCAGAAAGATTAAAGAATAGCCCCCTAAGAGAGCGGGAATCAATTACTTGCTAGTTAGTGATCGAGCATTGGCTAAGTACAGGAGCACAGCCTGATCTAAGATGTATTGCAGATAGCTTAAGTATTTATCGTTCTTCTCTCTCCCTCTCTCTCTGTCTCTCTCTTTCTGCTGGTGGTAAAGGAACGTTCACATATGGCACGCGATTATGATTTGCCAATGCAGCACGCAAGAAATTACTTTCATAATATTGTGGAGTAGTGGTTAGGGCTCTGGACCAGAGGGTTGTGGGTGCAGTGTGGGGGACAAGGGTACTTTACCTAGATTGCTTCAGTAAATGCCCAGCTGTATAAATGGGCAAAAAATGGGCAATTGTAAGTCACCCTAAGGATGAAATGTGCACCGGCAAGCTGTCCATTTCTACTGATGCTGTGAGTCCCACAGTGCAAACAGCAGAGCTAGAGCATCATGGGAGAGGAATGAAGTCGCTCTCACTGAGAACAATGTGGGGCTTGCAGGTGCCTGGTTGCTGTTGTGCTGAGAACTGTGGCCGACTCGACCCAAGCCCACCCAATCCCAGCAGGGCTGCAGGGTGCTCCGAGGGTAGACTTTTTTTCCCAGTTTAGCTGCATGGAGGCAGAAGTGTGTTCTTAAAAATGGAAAAAGGCCACAGAGGAGGAAGGTGAGAAATGGGCTTTGAGAAACTGTGGATCAGGCAAGGTAAATTACACTCTGAGAATGACATTTGAACAAAAAAAACAAAAAAAAAACCTGTTTATTTAAATCTGGCAAAAACCTTCCCATTTTCACCTCAGAAGACGCAAGTGGAAAAGAAGTAAATACAGATTTAGGATTCACCAAAGCAGGCACTTCTTAACTAATCCCTTCCAGCATTAGCAGCTTATACATAATATCCCCAGAAGCTTTCATTCCTAACCTTCTGAACAAAGTGAACAGGCTGGAGTGTGGAAGGCATTTTGCTAGGGACCTTCAAACAACAACCCCCCCTCCAAAGAAAAGCTAGAGTTCTTGATGTTCTTTCTGCGTCTCTTTTTTTTTTTTTTTTTGGTATTCTTTACAACATTTTTTATTTTTGATACTCTCCCAGGATGGAATTATCACTTGTTAATCAACATGGCTAACTGTTGTATGTATCCACGCATGCATGCACTGCTTCCAACTCATCCTTTTCACCCTGCCAGTCCACCGCCTCTGTAGACCTTGAGCACTATGGGAAGGCACCGATGTTGGGTGGGCTGCAGAGGATTCCCATAGGGAATGCCAGTGTTGACCCACAGCGGGCTAAGATGCGGCCCAGATAGGTACTAGTGTTTGGTATTTTATTAATTTTTCTTGCCTGTATGAGTGAGAGAGTATGCTGTATCAGTGTGAAGACTGAGGCCTACTTTTCTCCTATAACCTCAGCGAGATTCAAAGACAGTTTTGCAGTCCCCATATGTTCTTGGCCACCTTTGGCAAATTGACAAAGCTGGCAGTATCCGTGACACATGACTCTCTTTATGCCTTGTGCTCTGCTCCGCCGTACTAGGTTAGTCACTAGGAGATAACAGCTAACGGCCCTGTGTACCACTGTAGAGACATCCATTAACCACTCAAATCCTTCTGCTCCTTATTGCTCAGTGATTGATTGGCCAGTTCCCTGATAATGATGATTGCCTTATAAAAATGTTAAATTCTTGCCCTGATGACAGGATCTCCACACAGGAGGGACTGAGCACTGCTCTAATATTAGAATGCATTTTACGAAACTGCATTTAAGACCTTTGGCTTCAAGGGTGAAGAGAGAGAGTAGCATGGGAGCATTATTTTGCATAGCACTCAGGATGCCAGTGTGATGTCTCTCTGTGTGGCCAGGGTTTAAAAGCCTTTCTTTTGCTGCCAACGAGAGTGCTAAGAACACCTGGCATGCTGAACAAGGGAGTTTCAGCATTGTGCAGACAAAACTGCATTATTCCAGTGCATGTAGGAATGGGAAATCCTCTTTGAATGGCAATTTAGCCCACCAAGGACTGCAATCACTAAGCGTTTAGCACCGCATGCTTTTCAATTTTTTTCATTTATGTATTCATTTATTTTTCTTGTGATTTTTCCCCCGGCCCCTACTGATTACAATATTTCCATTCACACCTCAAACAGTTGAAAACAAAACCATACAACCAAACAAATAATAACAAAGCATTCTCTTGCATACTGCTGCCTAGATTTGGGGCTATAGTATCATACAAATGCTATGGAAATCTTAATGTACTAAATAACAAGTTTAAGCATTCAATCCAGAGGAGTCTGTAAACTCATTTTGAAGGAATACAGTCTCTGCATGCCGATTTGAGTATACAGTAATATTTTCTGTTGCTCTTTTCTGAGGTAACACAAATCCCCATTGTGAAATTTACACTGTACACTGTAGTGATCTCTAAAGGCCATTTTTCCACACCCGAGATCAAATCAAACATCTGCAGCAGTCTCCTATCTCCCATTCGAGACTGTAGATTGCACTGTGTGCCGAGTCAAAGCTGACTGCCTAAAGTTAGTGTGTTTTGCACAAGATGTGGAGAAGAGCCTCATGCCAGCCCTGCACCTGGGAGAGGTGAGCTGTGCATCAGCTGATCCCTCTCCCAGCTCAAGGCCAGCCCTGCGGGGGGTGTTTTGTCTGCCAGCACTGGTGTCTCAGGGTCTTGGGAAAACAAAACATTCCTTAACTGCATGGTAGATCAGGAAATGTATGTTTGCATAGTTATGTATATGTATATAAGGGCATGTAAGAGCACTGGCTGGCTCGTTGGGGTCTTACCCCTGTCTGCTCCCATCTAGTGGATCAGATATCCTATCTATATCTAGATCTGCATAGGATTACGCTTTTGTGTTTTAAAATGGGTTAGCGTGTTATCCCTGTTCATGATTTAAAAGCCAGCTTAGTCCAGCCGGCTTTTAGTGAAGACTTTTTATATTCATGGTGCCTCATCTTGAGGCCTAATTTTGCTTTTTGAGGTGCTGTATAAATTGTTCTTATCGTTGCATCCCACCCGTGTCTGATGCTTGGTCAAGGCCTAGGGAGACGTCTCCTTCAGATACGTATGTGTTCTGGGATTCAACCAGAAAAGACCCCACTTGTGGAGCACATTTCCATATGGGTTCAGTCATGAGCATCAGACTGGCCAGCTGTGAGCCTGCAGTGTTATCAGTAGGAGGTTTGTCAGTCTTCTGTTGGCGATTGCCTAATTTACAGACTTATTTTTGTTTTTGTTTGTTTGGTCTTCTGCAATAGAGACAGGTCGCGAAGGTATGTCAGTTTTTTATTATTATTAAAATAAATTGAATGCATTTTATATAAAGGTGCTTTGTGGCACGTGCCACCACCACACGAAGCCTGTTAACCCGCTGGGGAGCCGGTACAGCGAGGAAACTCCAGGCAGTGCTGAGAGAGTAATGAGGCAGAACGGCCAGCATTCAATTGGCAGGAGCCTCTCGGAGGGAGGGAGGGAGGGATGGATGGAAGAGAAATTAGACCTTGAAGAGCTGTAGTATGTAAGTCTGGGTCTCAGCAGTGCACTGTAATGGCTATGTGGAGGGTTAAATCAAAACTTAAAAATAAGAAAAATAAATGGAGATATGGTTAGCCTTAATTGGCATAGTTACAAGTGTTGACAACTATAATTACTTTTTTTTTTTTTTATATAACCATTATTTTTAACAGTTTGCTGTAGTGTCCCTTGATCAACTTAACCCTTAGGATCCAAGCACAACATATGTCACTCATAGAGGCCTGGTAAACTGGGATATTATATTTTTGTTAAACTTGTTAAATGTTTGTGACATAAACATCTCGCCGGGCTCTTAAGGGTTATTCAGTAGTTCGGACAACCCCAATACACGTACGTAGTAGAAGGTAAATAGTTTGTTTTACCCATGACTCGCTTGACTGAACTAACTGACCTGGCCACTAGGTGGAATGAGCCAAAGAGCTGCTGCAGAGGTGGGGTTTGGGCTTGCTGGGAAAGTACTTATGCTTTGGAAGGGTGGACGTCAGGTGTGACTTCAGTTTTAAATGTCCATATGAAATAAGGAGGGATACTGTGCTTGGCTAATGACAAACTGTAAATCTTGCCTTGGTCAGTGCAAGTCTGTCGGCTCTGTAGGAATGGGGGTGTAATAGCTGTCCCCCAACCCTGTTAGTGCACTATTTGTCTGTGCCATCTTTCACTGGTAAATGTAACAGAGTGGATCTTGCAGGCCAAGATCCTACTCCAGTGGGATTCTAATCTGTGCCTTTCACGAATTAAGGTGACTTTCAAATCCTGCTGCACCATCCACTGATTTCACGTGCTGATATTACACTGTGTAGCCTTCGAACCCCAGAATGCACACTGTTACGCACCCCCCCGCCCCAATCCCTCAATCACACTGAGGCTATAGCTTGCTTTCTACAATTTTCATAGAGAGTGAGTTTGATTTTTAACACCTGAAAAATGAAAAATGCCCCCGACATTAAAAAACTCATCACATTCTAAAAACCGCAGAAAAGTGTCTAGGTCTCCCATCAGGGTGTAGAAACTGTACTCCAGTCCCACTCTGGAGCGCACAACAGACCTGAAGAGGGAGAGCGCACACTGCAGCTGCACATGCTCATTCTGACTTCTACTGCTCATGATAGCCAGATTAGCCTGCCCCACTAGAAAATTTGCTAATTGACAAACATGTCTGTGGCGCTGCCTTTACTGCACTTCTAAAATAAACACAGTACGAGGCCCAGCTGCTGAACAGCCCCTCCAGCTCAGTGAACAGCGGCTCTAATCTAGGGCAGTGGCAGAAACCATGAAAAAGTGTATGTCTCTCCCTGCAGTGGGGGCAGGCGTTGGGGGTACACTCGGGGGTCCAGTGTATGTGCAAAAGAGTTTGTTGTGACGACGCCATGCAGAAGCCTCCACTGCAGGTCTGCGGAGTGCTTGGGGAGTGGGGGCTTGTACAGGCTCCTCCAGGCCATGTGGGCCTCCTCCACCAGTGCCAGTTGCTCCCTCCAGTGGGTGTCGCGGAGGGGCTGCAGTTGCTGGTGGTGCTGCTCCATCACAGTGAGCTGGTAGAGGTCCTGGCGCTGGGCTGTGGAGACGCTCATTACACAGACTGTGAGGCGAAAGAAGGCGGCCTGAGGAGCTGGGGGGAACTGAGAGAGACAGACACACAAGGGGAAAGACGGGGTCAGGGTCCTGGGGCCAGCAGCGCTGCATGAGGGCCTGGGATAGCCACTCCACAGCACCTTTGGGAAGGGCATTCTGCACTGCCCAGAGAAGTCTGGCTACGACTCTGTGACCGCACACTGTCTGCACCAACCCCTGTTTTTTTTTTTAACCCCTGTTAAAATCCATCAAATCTCCCAGCCGGATCACGCCAGCCTTAAGCAGGACCAACATGAAGCTGCTGGAGAGCAGGAGTGGGCAGCTAAACACAGGGTTCCAATGCAGTGGCTCCTCTAACAGCCAATATAGACTGCGCATCTCCTGCCTGTCCTGCAACACGCCGCCCTCAGCCGTCCTCAGGCAGAGCATCACCCTGCTTTGCTGCTGCCTGCGCTCCAGCCCAAAGAAGGGCTGATCCTTTCCACACCAAAGACTGATCGTCAAATTGGAAGCTGTAGGCATTCAGGGTAATGTAAGTAGATGGATTATGAACTGGTTGATGTATAGGAAGCAGAGGGTGTTGATTAGAGGAGTTGCTTCTAACTGGAGTGAGGTTGTTAGTGGAGTTCCACAGGGATCAGAATTAGGGCCTGTGCTTTTTCTAATCTATATTAATGATCTGGACTCTGGCATAGTTAGCAAACTTGTCAAATTTGCAGATGATACTAAAATAGGTGGCTCAGCAGATACAATCTTGGCAGCACAGGCTATTCAAAGGGACTTAGATAATATTCAGTTGTGGGCCGACACCTGGCAGATGAAATTCAATGTGGACAAGTGCAAGGTAATACATGCAGGTAACAAAAATGTCCACTATAATTACACTATGAGAGGAATAGAACTAGATGAAGTAACACATAAGAAAGACTTAGGAGTCTATGTGGACTCCTCACTTTCTCCATGCAAACAATGTGGGGAAGCAATAAAAAAGGCAAACAGAATGTTAGGGTATATTGTCAAATGTGTAGAATTTAAAACAAGGGCAGTAATGTTCAGACTGTACAATGCACTAGTTAGACCTCATCTGGATACTGTGTACAGTTCTGGGCTCCACACTTCAAGAAAGATATCGCTGCTCTAGAGGCAGTTCAGAGGAGAGCAACCAGACTTATTCCAGGTCTGAAAGGAAAGTCCTACTCGGAGAGACTGAGGGAACTGAACCTTTTCACCCTGGAACAGAGGAGACTACTTGAGGACTTGATCCAAGTCTTCAAAATCATGAAAGACATCGACCATATCAAACCAGAGCAGCTTTGCTAGATCAGCAGGGACGCACGCACCCACACAAAAATGGAAATTGGGCTTCAAGGCATTCAAAACGGAGAACAGGAGACACTTCTTTACACAGAGAGTAGTCACAATCTGAAATAAACTACCCAGCGATGTGGTAGAAGCTGAAAGTTTGGGAACATTTAAAAATAGACTGGATAGGATCCTTGGATCACTTAGTTATTGATGAACACCAAACGAGCACGATGGGTCGAATGGCCTCCTCTCGTTTGTAAACTTTCTTATGTTCTTATGAAGGACTTGGTGGGCGCGTCTATCTGTGTCAGGCTCTAGAACCACGAGCGACCATCACCCCTCGAGCCCGCGTCCCCAGCAGCTCTGACAATGCCTGCTGCTTAGCTTTGAGGTCCTCTAATGCCCCCGAATCTCCAGGTGAATCTCTCCTTCTAGCTCCTTCATAGATTCAATCAAACTGTCAGTCCTATGCTCAGTGTGCTGCTGGCAGAAGAGCCTGGTCTGAACCTTGCCAATGTCCCACCACTGCCTCAGGGAGGCAAACCTACGGCGCTCCTGTTTCCACCTCTGCCAAAAGAAAATAACAGTCACAAAAATCCCTGTCCTCTAGCAAACATTTACTAAAAAGCCAGTAGGCTCTGCGCAGCTGGACAGGAGTCAGGGTCACACTCAGTGACGAGACAGTGATCAGACAGGCCGGTGGGGGTGATACGGCAGCCACCAATCAGATCGACATGATCTCTGGAGGTATAACATCTATCCAGCCTGGCCAGCGAAATAATGCTGGAACCCGGCATCACCCAGGTGTACTGTTTCACCTTCAGGCTGGCATTCCTTGTGCAGCTGTATAATACCTTCCAGCTGGTTTGCCGACTGTGGACTGGTCTCCAAATTATTTTTATCGAATCTATAGCCCACAGTACAGTTCCAGTCACCCCCCAAAACCAGGATCTCCTTTTCCCCACAGTCTGCTAGTGCTTTGCTGAGCACTGAAAACACTGACAGTCTATCTCTCACAGCATTGGGGGCATAGATATTAATAAACACAAGTCATTCCCCCGCTCTCAGACTTTACCATCAATCTTCCACCAACCAACTCTGTTTTCTTAAAATAATCTAATTTAAAAGTGTGAAAATAAAATCCCCACTCCCCCACTCATACTAGACCCGTGACTAAACATACTCTCTCTTTTTCAACTCCCGCTGCCACTCACACACATTCACACTGTCTGTGTGCATCTCTTGTATGAATAAAACCTTGAGTTTGTGTCTCTGCTCGGCAGCAGCACTGTGTGCTTCACCACTGCCCTTCCACCGTTAATATTAATGCTCCCACACACGAGTTTTGTCATAAGTAAAAAAGACAGGCTGATGGTGTTTTCTTAGGTAGGTGGGGGGGCTGATTCTGTTTTCTCCGGTAAGAGCGGGGGGCGTGGGGGTGCAAGGGGTGGTTGGGTGTTAGTTTTATTTTTTTTAAACTCGAGTGCTGTATCTTGCAAGATCAATTGTGCTGATGCCAGGAGCTGCTTCGCATCTGTGAAAAAGTTTTCTAAAACTACATTCATCTTCCCCTTGGTCTCCCTTGAAAAATCCTTTATGCTCTTGGCACTATATCCCGCAGTGTCGGTAGAGTCAGACTCGCTCTGGGAGTCAGTGATGTCCCCCTCAGCAGCGCTGTCAGGGTCTGTGCTCTCCACAGCCACAGCGCTGCTCTCAGACTCCTGGCGCCGCAGGCGGTCGGACTCCTTGGGCTCAGACAGCAGGTTCCCCCAGACAGACTCCTCTGACTGCGAGTCCCGCTGTCCCACAGCACCCACACAGTCTCCGGGCTCTTCCCCGCTGTTCTCACAACATTTGCATTTTTAGGCACTGTATCAACGGCCTCAGAAAACAGGGCAGACCGCTTCAGCTGTTTTTTTTTTAGCACTTTAAACCCGTCATCACTGGCTAGGTTTTCAGTCTCGGTGGCGTCCGCATCAGCAGCAACAGCAGACCCCTCCTCGGCTAACTGAGCCCGGGGCTGCTTTGCAGCCTCACTGCTAACAGCTTCCCCACTAGGCTCCCCTGCTCCGTCCCCACCAAGGCCAGCAGCGCTCACAACCGCCTTCCTCTCATCCCTCGCCCGGCCGGCAGAGCCAACACCGGACGGCCCTGTCTGTTCCTCACCTTCCTTTTGACCCCCAGCCGGAGCCTCTCCCTGAGGATAAGGGCTCCTGATGTGCCCCTGTGCCCCGCAACTGAAACACCTCATGGTATCAGATGACACGAACATCACATACAGTACATCTGGAAAGTATTCACAGCGCTTCACTTTTTCCACATTTTGTTCTGTTACAGCCTTATTCCAAAATAGATTAAATCCTCAAAATTCTACAAACAATACCCCATAATGACAACATGAAAGAAGTTTGTTTGAAATCTTTGCAAATGTATTAAAAATAAAAAACAATAAAAGCACATGAACATAAGTATTCACAGCCTTTGCCATGACACTCAAAATTGAGCTCAGGTGCATCCTGTTTCCACTGATCATCCTTGAGATGTTTCTACAACTTGATTGCAGTCCACCTGTGGTAAATTCAGTTGATTGGACATGATATGGAAAGGCACACACCTGTCTATATAAGGTCCCACAGTTAACAGTGCATGTCAGAGCACAAACCAAGCCATGAAGTCCAAGGAATTGGAATTGGACAGGATTGTATCGAGGCACATATCTGGGGAAGGGTACAGAAAACTGTCTGCAGCATTGAAGGTCCCAATGAGCACAGTGGCCTCCATCATCCGTAAATGGAAGAAGTTTGGAACCACCAGGACTCTTCTTAGAGCTGGCCGCCCGGCCAAACTGAGCGATCGGGGGAGAAGGGCCTTAGTCAGGGAGGTGACCAAGAACCCGATGGTCACTCTGACAGAGCTCCAGAATGTCTCTGTGGAGAGAGGAGAACCTTCCAGAAGAACAACCATCTCTGCAGCACTCCACCAGTCAGGCCTGTATGGTAGAGTGGCCAGACGGAAGCCACTCCTCAGTAAAAGGCACATGACAGCCCACCTGTAGTTTGCCAAAAGGCACCTGAAGGACTCTCAGACCATAAGAAACAAAATTCTCTGGTCTGATGAAGCAAAGATTGAACTCATGTCTGGAGGAAACCAGGCACCGCTCATCACCTGGCCAATACCATCCCTACAGTGAAGCATGGTGGTGGCAGCATCATGCTGTGGGGATGTTTTTCAGCGGCAGGAACTGGGAGACTAGTCAGGATCGAGGGAAAGATGAATTCAGCAATGTACAGAGACATCCTTGATGAAAACCTGCTTCAGAGCGCTCTGGACCTCAGACTGAGGCGAAGGTTCATCTTCCAACAGGACAACGACCCTAAGCACACAGCCAAGACAACTCTGTGAATGTCTTTGAGTGGCCCAGCCAGAGCCCAGACTTGAACCCGATTGAACATCTCTGGAGAGATCTGAAAATGGCTGTGCACCAATGCTCCCCATCCAACCTGATGGCGCTTGAGAGGTCCTGCAAAGAAGAATGGGAGAAACTGCCCAAAAACAGGTGTGCCAAGCTTGTAGCATCATACTCAAAAAGACTTGAGGCTGTAATTGGTGCCAAAGGTGCTTCAACAAAGTATTGAGCAAAGGCTGTGAATACTTATGTACATGTGCTTTTATTTTTAATTAAATTTGCAAAGATTTCAAACAAGCTTCTTTCACATTGTCATTATGGGGTATTGTTTGTAGAATTTTGAGGAGAATAATGAATTTAATCAATTTTGGAATAAGGCTGTAACATAACAAAATGTGGAAAAAGTGAAGCAATGTGAATACTTTCTGGATGCACTGTACACTACCCCCTTGATATTAAACTTCAAAAACAGGCTAAACTCATCCACACCATCGGCCTGCACTATGTCTACGGTAGGAGAGAACGTGTTTCAGCTCCGGGGCGCTGCAGCCCAGAGGCACCCTCCTAATGGTGCAGGTGAGCCGTCCACACCGACTCAGCTCCACTGCCAGCAGCTCGTTGCTCAGGAAGCGGGGCACATTGGAAATAACCACCTTACCCGCCGAGGTGGCCAGAGGGAGCGTGGGCAGGAAAGTCCCCTTTACCGTGAACCCCTCCTCCACCACATCATTCACCAGCGCTTCAGACTTCAGGAAAACCACGGTGCCCTGATTCATTGGAGCCGCAGAGACAATGTTCTGGAACCCAACCTTTCTGCCCATCTCCATCGCACAGTCCTCCACTAACACCTGCTCCTGGGATACGAGTTTGAACCCGTGCTTCCTGGTCAGGGTTTTGTAACTAATCAACGCCAGGGAGAGAGAACTAGGTGGAGATGGGCGGGGAGAGGGTGCTGAATATCTTCCCAAAGCTTATATTCCTAAACGTGTGCATCACTCTGCTGAGGAATTGATTTGCTCAGGTTGAAGAAAAAGAAAAAAGAGAAAGGGGCCTCTTCAGCTCTAGTTATTAGATGGCAGAATAGATGCGATTCTTGGCAGCGGGAGATTGATACGGGGGAGGCATGCAGAAGTGCGGGGCTGGGATTATGGAGCGCACTATAAGCACCTTGGCAGCCGGCCTCTGTGTGGCTTTAGTGCTTTTGAGTGCCTGAGCTGTAATACTACAAGGGCTTTCTCCTGCTACCAAGCTATTACAGGAGAAGGTTATCAAAGCCAAACCCAATTAGATCTGGAAAACTGAAGTCTATTTTTTTCCCTTTCTTTTTCCCCGTCTCTCTTCCAGGCATGCCAAAAATAACATCAACACTCTAATGCCCTCTCTCTCTCACTGTCCTTTTATACTTGGGTGAATTATTAGTCAGTAAGCTGCAGTGCTGTGACATGCATCTATATAGCCCATTTTTGCCGGGCCCCTTTTTCTGGTCTGTTTGCATAGCCTGGATGGATTGGCATTGATTGCATCCAATCTTTTTGTGTTCTCTGTCTCAGCATACGTTTGTAGGCTGTTCCAATCGAAATGTTGATCGCAAATTACAAACCTGTACCTTTTCATGGTTGATTTTTATTGTCACTTTCTACTACTTATCAATACAAATGTGATAGGATGCAAGTTTTCTATTTTGCAATGTGCAGGGAGGTTATAGTTTTGGTTTGGTCTTGGCCTTTATCTTACGTGTTGGAACAGCATTTATTTCCCTGTGGTGGGGATGATTGTTTTAATACAGTCGACCTAATGGCATTGTTTCTCCTTTACTTTTGCAGCTCACGTCTGTTGCATGGAGGGAAGTGGCACTACCCTGCCATCTGAATATCAGCCCACAGTTCAAGGTAAGGCTACAAAACTGCCCGAGCTCAGACTGTTGCTGTCTATCACATACCATGCTTTCACAAGCTTTTGACATGCATTCACCACCTCATAGCTAAGTGTTTTCGTCCAGTTTCTCATAACGTTTCATAATCCAATGCTGGCTTTATGATGTATATATTTGGTTCAAAAAAACTCCTGATGGTTTTATTAGACATTCTGCGGTTTTTATTTGCCATGTTATTTTGTCTATTAACGCATCGCACAAAAAAAAGTTAATTGTTTTTCGACTGTATTAAAAGTTGCACCAGTTTGTCCGAGTCGATCTCGTGAAAAGCCCAGGTGCACTGTCATAGCCTGTCTTGTAAACCGCTCTGTATTCCCTAGGCAGTGGAGACAGGTTTGAAATGATGCATTGCAGCTCTGTTACCTGTCTCGTGCAGATTGAGCTCTGGTGCAAGGGATGCTGGTCTGAATATTCCCAGGGGGAGGTGTAGGTATGGTTACAGTGGCCCATGTTTTAACCCAAAAAATGAGCCAGCTGGTCATTAAGAGACCCAGTCAGAGTGTCACAGCCCTGTATGTTGAAAATGAGATCTTAAAGTCTTCAATGGGTGAAAAAAACAACTGAAAAATCTCAGAACTGAAATATACTTTCTCATTTAAGGCAGTCAACAGGATGAATGTTGTGGCCCACAGGTTTCAGGTTCGAGTCCAAACCAGTCTTTCAATCTGCATCACAAGTGGGGTTTGTTAAGGATTATACAGACGCTGTCTTGAGTTTAGTACCACAGAACTGAGCCGATACCTCCTATTCAAATGGTCTAATATCTGTCAATAGGTATATCCTGTATAGAAATAGTAGGTGGTGATCCTACTTCAATTGTTGGCAATACTCTCATACTCTAACAGAGTATGTAAGAAAAGGGACAGATATGTACAGTAACATATGCAAAGATTAAAAAAATAAATAAATGGTGCTCTCCTTTTACAGTCTTGATTGGATGTGCAATTAGGCAAGTTTATTATTTTGTACTTTCATTGGCTCTCCACACAGCTTGTAGTGAGCCTGTTTGTTTTTCTGTTGGTTTCATCGGCAAAGGCACAAACTTGTAGGCCTAACTCCCATCTAAACAATCAGATCAGATGTGTATCTGTGTGTCGGGGGTTGGGGGATCAGATTGTTTCCTCTAAAGATATTTCCTTTTTTCCCCTTTTGCTTATTTAATGCATCTGCATCTTTTTTCTTTCCTTTTTTTGTTTTTCAATCAAACGCATATCAGACAGCTTTTGTTCTGCTGCAGTCAGTATTATGCAAATGCCTGATTTGCAATATTCTCTCTCCACGGTCTCCCAGCCTTGTCAATGGGTAGAGGAGGAGGAGGTGGGGGAGGGGAGAGAGTGGGATTGGGGACTTATGCAGAGTGGGCTGTTTTCACAGTGATCACTGTAGGTTCGAGATCTTGCTGCCCGTCACTGAGGTCTCGGGGTCCAGGGGAGGCAGGGAGACAGGGAGGCATCTTAATATTCAAAGATCATAAACAAGGATGGAGAGCCACAGAAAGACAGAAGGAGCTTTGTGCCCACGCTCCAATGCTTTTTAATAGACGACATGACACCTGATTGCTAGTTAAGTATCCTAAGGTATTGCTATCCACTACTCAGGTCAAGAACATTTACCCGTCCCGTGGCCTCAGTGCTAGTGTAGGGCCTCTAATGGATGTGTTTTGAATTGCTCTGTTACTGGCAGTCTTTGAGATGCCATTAAACCTTGAAGAATCCAACTTGTGCTCCAGTTTGTCACTAAAATCCAGTTGTAGATCCTGTCCTGTCCTGATCTGCTGAGCAGTATTTCACTAAACAAATCAATATTGACATGAACCACTCTTATTTCCCTATCCATGTTAAGATGATTTGCTTGCGTGATTGCTATATCACCTCCTGGAGCTCAACTTTTAATAATGTGGACTCATAGACTCAGGGCCATCACGAGGTGCCTGCTCAGAGCCACGTCACACTAAGTGCTTGGCAAGGCAGCTTGAAGCAGCTGAATGACATGCCTTTCAAGCATCTGACATTTCCCTGTTTCTCAAAGTGGAATAATCTGAGATTCCCAATTTGTTTTCCAGTGAAGTTGGTGTAGGAAAACACATTTGCAATGACTATTATTCCATGACTACCAGATCGTTCGGCCTAACCTGCATTAATCTCTGTGTGCTTAATAGCAACACAGATGTCAAGTCCCGTGCCACAGAAGTGACCTATTGGCCTTTCGCAGAGGTAATTCTTCCTGTGACATCTGCTACACCTGGGTCCTAGTTCTAAAAGGATAATTTGTTATTTAATTATTGCTCTTTTTTGTGCATCTAATTGATGTATTGATTGTGCTGAGGTTTGCCCTATAGATCCTTAATACACAATGTTAAAAAAGGCACCTCCCACACATAGTACAATGGGGTTTTCCTGTAAAACGGCAGTGGTTCATTTATCAGCCCTTCTGCCTGCGCTGCTGCCTACGAAAAGAGGCACAGTGATGCCATGGCCTCAGAAGTGCTTGTTGTTGCCTGCTCTATGTCGTGCTTGGTATTGTCTTCTTTAATGTCTAGGTAATTACTAAAATAAATAAATGTAATCGCACTTAACCGTTAATGATGATAGAAATAATTAAAGGGAGAGGGAAGAGAAGAAGGAGACAAATGGGTCGCAACCAGAAGAGAAGCACCGAGCCCCAGCCATATACACAGCCCACTGGCAGGCAGACAACACTCCCCCCCCCCCCCCAACACACACCCTCCCCTCCGCTTTGTGTGTTGTGTTCCTGGGGAGGGCTCTGCCTGCCTGCCAGTGGGCTGTGTGGATGGCTGGGGCTCGGTGCCCTGGGTGCAGCGTCTCAGTGCCAGCACACTGACAGCCGCATGAATACCAACAGGCTACTGACTGCAAACCCCCTTCCAACCCCACAGGCTACAGCACGAGCTGGTGCCTGGCCAACACACTGGAGTAACTAATACTTAATATTAATGGAATGCCTATTATTGCTAACATCAGGAAATCAACCGTTTTTTTGTTTGGTTGTTTGTTTTGTAATGTTTTCCAATACTAATAGCTGTTATATGAGAACAGTCTGAAACTGAAAAGCATGTTGGGATAGTGTTTTAATTGCTTAACTACTTCGATAATAATAATAATCATAGTGAGAATGCTGGTCCCCATCCAACTTCCAACTTTCTCTTGTTAAACCTGAGAACTAACTGTTCTGACGTCCATTGTCACTATATCTGGATAGGGCACTTGGTTGAATCAAAGCAGTCCACATCCCCATAGGGACGTCAGCCCTGTTTTCTTTAACAATGCTGTGGATGGAAGACCAGACCCATCCAGTATATAAAAATGAAATGAGTCTACAAGTAGTCAGTCAGTCTGCATGTTTTTTCTTTTTTCTTTTTAATTATTGTTCATCAGGGTTTTTAAGAGATGGGGAAAATTAGGAGAGAATAGACAGTTGGCGCAGTTGGCGGCAGTTCAATGTGACCCCCCCCCTCCATTTTTCACTGAAGCGAGAGAGGTGAGAGATTTCTCAAAGTCCTGCATACTGAATAATTAAGAGTCTCTGTCTGAATGCTGGCCCGCTCGCTGGCAGCCGCCCCAGTCCAAATCTGCCCAGCTCCTCTCTCTGTGGACGCATTATTCAGCACACGCATACAGCAGCGCTACTGACAAGCTCTTGAACTATTCATGCATCTGTCGGTTTCTCTTTATTTTTTTGCCCCCTCCTTACTTATGTATTTATTTGTGAATTTCTGGTTCCATCACCCCTGATTAACTGCCCTATGATAACAATAGTGTCTGATAACTGATGTGTAATACTATATCCTTCTAGGTTGTTGTTTTTTTCTTCCAGTTTTCTTTCTTTCCCTGTGTCATAGCTGAGGCTGCAAGGAAAAGCACTTTTTTTTTACATTTTATTGTGTTTGGCACATAGGCATCCCTCTGAATTCACACTTTACACCTTTCCCACTAGTTCTCATTGTTCAGAGCCAATTGTTGTCTTAAAGCAGGGGTGTCCAACATCACTCTTCTAGTTTTTGTTCCAGCCCAGCTCCAGCTCCAGCTCCTTAAGCAGTCTAATTCTACACTTTAACTAGATGCCTTAAACTCTTCTCTCCAGACTCCGATTTTGTGGGTAAGAAACTTCATACGGCTGTCAAAACAAAATGTGTAATTCCTAACGAAACCCAAGTAAGGAAACCACAGGCTCTCCAGCTCCTCCTGAGATGGGGCAGAGATCGTCTGAGCTGAGCTGCTATTACCACCTTACATTATGAACATCAAATCTGGACTTTAACTGTGACGGGCTGTAACTGTAAGGCGGCACTATCTGGAAACACATCTGCCTGACAGGTACAGTGGTTGTGCAAGACGGATTACGATGTTGAGCAAGCTGTAGTCCCTGTAGTCCCTGCTCATCAGGTAAACTCGCAGACGCTGCCCGGGCGTGACTAAACCCATGATCCATCGGCCGTCGTTGTGAGAAAGGCGTTGAAACGGAGTTTGCAATCACTTCATCGCTCAGTCAAGTACTCCCACCACAACAAAGAACTGCATGCAACAAATGGTGGATGAGAGATTGATTGAGTCAGTTAGTCTAATCTATCAACGCTATTTAAATAGTGGGGGCTGGTGTCATTTTCATGTTGTACCTGCATTCCCCTGAATCAGGATGAATCATGGTGAATACAAAAAAGAAGAAAAGTACAAACACTGCCACTTAATCTAAATGATGGCTATTATAATTTTTATTGTCATTTCACAGGCCAGTCTAAATACACTCACCTAAAGGATTATTAGGAACACCATACTAATACTGTGTTTGACCCCCTTTCACCTTCAGAACTGCCTTAATTCTACGTGGCATTGATTCAACAAGGTGCTGAAAGCATTCTTTAGAAATGTTGGCCCATATTGATAGGATAGCATCTTGCAGTTGATGGAGATTTGTGGGATGCACATCCAGGGCACGAAGCTCCCGTTCCACCACATCCCAAAGATGCTCTATTGGGTTGAGATCTGGTGACTGTGGGGGCCAGTTTAGTACAGTGAACTCATTGTCATGTTCAAGAAACCAATTTGAAATGATTCGACCTTTGTGACATGGTGCATTATCCTGCTGGAAGTAGCCTTCAGAGGATGGGTACATGGTGGTCATAAAGGGATGGACATGGTCAGAAACAATGCTCAGGTAGGCCGTGGCATTTAAACGATGCCCAATTGGCACTAAGGGGCCTAAAGTGTGCCAAGAAAACATCCCCCACACCATTACACCACCACCACCAGCCTGCACAGTGGTAACAAGGCATGATGGATCCATGTTCTCATTCTGTTTACGCCAAATTCTGTCTCTACCATCTGAATGTCTCAACAGAAATCGAGACTCATCAGACCAGGCAACATTTTTCCAGTCTTCAACTGTCCAATTGTGTTGAGCTTGTGCAAATTGTAGCCTCTTTTTCCTATTTGTAGTGGAGATGAGTGGTACCCGGTGGGGTCTTCTGTTGTTGTAGCCCATCCGCCTCAAGGTTGTACGTGTTGTGGCTTCACAAATGCTTTGCTGCATACCTCGGTTGTAACGAGTGGTTATTTCAGTCAAAGTTGCTCTTCTATCAGCTTGAATCAGTCGGCCCATTCTCCTCTGACCTCTAGCATCAACAAGGCATTTTCGCCCACAGGACTGCCGCATACTGGATGTTTTTCCCTTTCTTTGTAAACCCTAGAAATGGTTGTGCGTGAAAATCCCAGTAACTGAGCAGATTGTGAAATACTCAGACCGGCCCGTCTGGCACCAACAACCATGCCATGCTCAAAATTGCTTAAATCACCTTTCTTTCCCATTCAGACATTCAGTTTGGAGTTCAGGAGATTGTCTTGACCAGGACCACACCCCTAAATGCATTGAAGCAACTGCCATGTGATTGGTTGGTTAGATAATTGCATTAATGAGAAATTGAACAGGTGTTCCTAATAATCCTTTAGGTGAGTGTATATTCAGCTCTAAATACAAACAGGTCATGGTCTCTGGAGCTGGAGACAATTACTGCTTCAGGATGTTGTACTGTGGATGAATCGGTAACACTAACCTAACTGTTGCCAGTTAAACTGTCCTTAATCCATGGTGACCCCCCTGGCACATAGACTGTATCTCTACACTCCTGTAAGTTGATGAAAAAATATCTATACAATTCTTATCCGTAATAGCTTTCTGGAGAAAAACAAGGGGAGAGGGAGAATAGAGGGAGAGGAATATAAGGCCAGTGATTAAAGGAGGAAAGACCAGGTGCAGTGTCCAATTTCTCAGTTTTATGGATTGTGTAGCGAAGTCAAACTATTCAAACTAAGAAAGTTCCATTCATGCTAAGTGTCCTCATTTTGTCTCCGTTTGTCATAATAAAGTGAAAATAACATAATACATCTTTTTGGCTTAGATATGGATGAATAAATTATGTATGTACGGCTTTAAGATTGCGTGTGCTCTCAATTTCTCGGTGTGTATCTCTTGTCTAATCAGTGCAGTTTAATCTTTGCTTCCCCTTTCTTGTTGTCGTAACAGCTTACTCTCAGATGGTTAGTTTCAGTAAGTAAATATATCAATAAATAAATGTGTAAATGCATAAATAAGACGTGTTTATTTTACACAGTTGTTGACTCAGAACTACCTCCCAGCTACACTTCCAAGAAGATAGTCTTGGGATGTCTGCAGCGAGTGTTCTTGAACCCCTACAAGTTAAAATTAAATATTTACTCCCCGGTTGCAAACAGAGACCCTGTGAAAAGGACCGAGCTGAAGGACTCTGTAAAGCTCGGCAGAGTCCGGGGGGTTGGTGGTGGGGCAGCAGTGAGAAAAGGGGCAACCCAGCTGTTACTTGCTCTAGTCTGTAGTCTCGAGTGGAGGTAGTGCCATCTCTGGTCCCAGCCATAGTCTGACAGCATAACATTCATACAGCAAGTGACACTTATCTACTTTCCCAGAGTATTCTTAACACAGGGTGTCCTGCTGAGACACTGCTGTTGTACCCTTAAGCAAGAGACTTACCCAGAATGCTCCAGTAAAAAACAGCTGTATAAATGGTTACCAATGTAACTTGCGTTGGTTAATGGCATCGTTCATGTCAATTAACTAATACATTCTCTTCTTCTTTATCATCATGCCGTGTTTGTTGATAATGAGTAGAGATCATAATGAAAGCTGTTTCTGATAAGGCACCACAGTGTCTGCTCCTAAGAGCTACTCTTTTGCTGTTATTGCCACTGGCTGTAATGGATGTTTCATAAAGGACATCACATACTCCCCTGTCTGTGTTTCCTTCGCTGTTCCGTGGAGCTCTTGGCAACTCTTGCTTTCTTTGCTAATGTTTCCCTTCTTAATACAAACCCTGTGGATGGTATATATTTTATCTTTTTGTTTGTACCTATGTTTTTGTTGTAGTTTTTCCGTATTTTCTCAGTGTCTCCAGGACTGTGCCTGAAGAAGTTTTTTTTGGTCGGAGATGTTTCAGACATCCAATTTGGTTGTCTCTTCTTTTGCATTATTCTTCTTCTGTGCTTAATTGTGAACAGAGCTGAATGTTTTGATTCCCTTCAGTCATTTTATTTTTGTATACACAAGTAAACAAAAGATTTGTTTAGTCAAGCAGCGAAGGCCTGTAAATAGTTTGAGGATCATTATGAATAGCTTTCCAATGCTTAGGGCTGGTAAGTGCTGTATAAGATGGAGGTATTTTATACTGTGACACAGAGAGCTGGACAGGTAAAGGTAATGGGCAGAACTCCTCCCATTGGCTGGCTCCTTCATAAAAGCAGGGAGCTGGCATTGTTTGTTGTTGGGATAGTCGGGAGGGGAGAACCGGAGAACCGGTAAAGAACTTTGGCTTTGAACTGAACAATTCTTGGGATCACGGATCTCTTTGTAAAATGTCTTTATTTGATGTGGTTCCTGGATTATTTTTCACAGTTCAGATTTTTCATAGCTGTTTTATTCCCCCCCATCACTTTTTTATATCAGCAGTTCTTTATTACATCTTATATACTGCCAATTTCGCGTCTCTAGTTACCTCTTTTCACACCCTGAGTCCACCATTTGCAAACATCCTGAGCGCTATGTGGGAGGCCCTGATAACATTGTAGAGCCAGTGAGATACAGGGGTGACTGCTGCAAGGCAAGCCGAGGAAACCCTGCCTGATACAAGCCCTCTTGGCCCTGGCAGCGATGGGCCAGTTGTGTGCCACCCTGGTGGGGAAACTTGGTTACAGTCGATAATGACGCAGGCCGGGCTTGGAGTCAGTGCTGTCTAGATTATAAAACTCTGCAAAATAAAATACTTTTATTACTCGAGCACCTTGGCTGGGGGTAATGGGGGTGGAGCACTACAGAACTCTTTGTACGCTTGTTTCTTTCTCCTGCTGTGCCCGGCGATTTTATTAACTATTCAGGCAACCTGGTATGGCAAGAAGGAGACCCTTTGACCTCTCTTCTGCATTACAGGATGAACCCCCGGCAGAAATTCTCAAACATCATAGGAGAAAACAAAGAGAAAGAGGGGAAAAAATATATAAAACCTTTGAAGATCCCCTTCCTTTGATCAAGGAGGATCCAAAGCATTTTTTAACAAGCGCCGCTGATTTCTCATGCTGCTGATGTGAGGACTGCGTCAGTAGCAGGGAGACCACTGGGGGCAATGTCGTGGGACTTTCCGCTATTTATGATACAAGTGGAAGCAAAACCTTTTCTCTGTTTTCAGAAATTGTGCCGCTTCCTATTTTAGTCTGTGTGCCAGTTATTGGTTTGATGATGAGTGTTTTCCCGCCATTTGCACCCAAAGATCAATTTCAGTTCTCGTGAGCATATGCTGAAGTAGATTATTATATTTGTTTTTTTTTGGGTGGTGGTGAATTAGCTTGAGCGATTGCCAAGGTGCAGGAATCCACATCCGTGCCCCTGTCAGGGTTTGTGATTATGGGGATATGGTGATTGTATTTTCACAACAACATTGCGCTTTTTTGGTTACCCTTCTTATTGTGTATGCCTTCAAGTGCGACAATCAAACTCTCATCTTCTCATCAGTTCAGCGTTATGCACCTTGTCAAGAATCATACACTTTATCATACTTGTTCACTCATGCAGTGCTGTTACATTTTGCGGTCTCCCAATTATGCTCCACCTTCGTGCTTCTTCACGAGGAAAGTGATAAACCACACATCCTCTGAAAATGCCCCTTGCTGAAGCCATCTGCCATTTGGTGCAGTGCCGGCCCCACTACCTGGCTATTCCACCATTCGGAAGACTCGATGCCTCTCGACCTGTGAGCCGCCTGAACCACTTGGCAGAATTTGTCCAGTTGCGCCTCCTCTCCCAACCAGCTTGATCCAGGCTCCATCCTGCACTTCAGACGAAGGGAATATACTGGTCTCTCCCCTCAGGAGCCCCAAGAAATAGATTATTTTTAAAAGATAGTGTTGCATTTCACTTTTGCCCCCCCACTGCCAAATAAGAACAATTACATTACAGCACGGTAACACATAGTATACCATTGTTTCTCCCATCTGAGCCCAAAGTGATTTCACAATAATAGGCCAGCTACTACAGTGACCCTGAGGGCATAGCAATAACTACAATCAAACAAATGGTTACACTCTTAAACTAGGTGGAAGACATTCATCATTGTGCAGCAGAACAACACACGTACACACCTACCTCTCTGAGCACAGATAGAAAAATAAGAGACTGTTGGAGATCAAATCCATTTTGTTTTTTACATTTTATTTTGGTGAGCGATTTTGAAAATTGTACCCACAGTCGTCCAAAGATTTGCATCAATATTTGTCTTGAAAGAGGGCAGACCTTCCTGTGAGTCAATTACACAAAACCCACATGTTGTTCAAGACTAAGAGCTTTGCATTTAAGTTTTTAATCCCAGTGGTGTGTGTTTCTCCCTTCCAGAAAGGCACAACATCCCGGATCTTTGCTCTCAAACTTCAAAGAAATTTGCTTTTACTTGACTAAGCAGCTGCTCCAAGAGTTTATTCTGCGTGTAATTCCCCCTTAGAAATTTAATAATATATGCTAATTATCCTTTATTAGATTAATGGATTTTAAAGCTGCTAATGAAATTTGGCATCAGGAACATTCTATCCTAATAGTTCTAATAAGTGGCTTTTACTTCACAAATCACTTGAGCTGTGCAAGTACTAATGACAATATAGTGGAGGGTTATTTTCTTTCATATAGAGTGTGTGCGCATATACGTGCGTTTTATTTCAATTTTTTCTGTCAAATTGACAATTTTCAAATTTGGTTCTAACTGCCTCCAGTCGCAGGACAAACGATTGCATATTAAATGCTTATTATAGCGAATAGATGGCTGTTTGCGATTTCATGTTCTATAGGGCTACATTGCATTTTAA
This sequence comes from Amia ocellicauda, assembly GCF_036373705.1. Lineage (NCBI taxonomy): Eukaryota > Metazoa > Chordata > Actinopteri > Amiiformes > Amiidae > Amia > Amia ocellicauda. The sequence continues at coordinate 22,468,601 of NC_089852.1, read as the reverse complement.
AGAACACATTTTCAGTAAAGGAATATGTTCAAATGCATTCACGAATACCAGCCCAGATATACAGTTATTACTTATTTAATTTGTATTTTATTTCTTCTCTTGGCTTTTGAGGACTACTGTCAGATGCACTGTGGTAGAAGTACAAGTGCCTTAAAATAAAGAGCCTCCAAGTATGTCTTCCATTCAATCCCAGTCTGTCACGTGTACTTGAAATCCCTTCGGAGAATGCAGACAGAATCATTAGTATGTGAATAGCGGTGGAACACAGTTTCAGAGATGTTCTTCTTGTTTGATTGATCATGAGCCTTTATAACGACCCTGTTCTATGCTAGTCTTAGATGCAAAAGGCTTATATAATGTTGGCACTTTGAACAAGCTGAAGCCAGCACTAAAATGACTTTGCGGCATGCTTTTCTTTCCACCTTTTCTACTCCAGCATTGCCGGCCTCATGCTCTGTTTGTCTGTGCGTATCAAGTACATCGACCCCTGACCCCAGGCCCGGTCAATAAACGAGCCTTAAACAGTGATCTGTAAAAGCTTATCAATCCATAAGGAGCAGCAGATGATCAAGTGACCGTTCGATACTGAGCAGGCCTGCTTTTCTCGGGGAGCTACATATGAGGTCCGCACATGGCTGACATCAGCCAGTGATGTAATTAAAACGATAGCTGTTTGGCCATAGATAGTGCCTGCATTTAATCCCTTTTACTTTGTTTTAAGGAGATTTCAAGTGTGGAAAGTGGTGAAAACAAAGCAAACAGATGGGACCAGTCTCAAATCTGTTTTTTGTCTGATTAAGACAGGAGTTCCCACGCTGACATAGTTGGTTGTGCCCTATACACCAGGGCATTGTGGGTAGAAATCTGTTGTTCCTAAGGCAGGTTCTGATTGGTAGCAATTCTAGCTGCATCAGTTCCTTGGGTTGGTGCAAAAGCTGGGCTGAGGGTGTACTGTGTCTCTGGAAAATAGCTGGCTGTGACGACATGTCTTTTGGAGGATGCAGGCTCAGTATCGTCTCTTGAAGAAGCGCAGGGTCAGAGTGGTGGGCTGAGTTGATGCATTAGCGATTACAAATTAAAAATAAGGGAAAAAATTGCAGATTCAAAATTAAATGATTAAATAGAAAAAAAAAATCTTAGTTTCTGGTGATTAATATTCAGTAAACAGTCATTCCCCCTCACCACCGCTAAACAGCCAAGAGAATTCTCTTGCTACAATTTCCATGGGTTGTACTGTGATTGTACTGTCCAAAAAAGAAACGTGCTTTTCAGTTACTTCACATTATCTCCTCATTGGAAGGTGGACAGGTTAATATGCTGATATCCTGGGCAGCAGGGATCAGGTAAAACAGCAGTGAATCCTGTCTTATTCCACTTTCCGAGAATAATTTTGTCATTTTGATATTTCAAACCAATTGTGCGAGAATTGAGAGGCCTTTGCAAAAATATATATATACACATAGTGTTCAGTGAACATCGCAAGTATATATCGGCCTTTAGGAGGGCTTACCTTTTATAACCGCAGAAACACTTGTGATGTTCACTGAACATACATTCCGGTCCGTTTTCTAACAGCAGGGTGAACTAGTTAACAATCTCATCTTTACTTAGGATAAAGGAGGAGGGGGGCGTGCCCTCTCTCCCACATCCTTACAATAAAGACAAAACATTTGCTCTACAGGCTGCAGCATTTGTTTACAAGCCTATAGATGACTCTTGATGTTCATAAATGTAGACCACATTGCATTCATCACATCACACTGCATCCTCTACACAGTATGGGGCTTATATTTCGAATTAGAACAATATAGCCCCAAAACAAGAATGTAAATAAAGAGATCGATACAAATGTAGGAATTTAACTCCCCCCCTGGCTTTGTGTTGGAGCACGTTTTCTTTCTTTTTTGTTCTTTTTTGAAAGATTCGCATTTCGCAGCCCCTGGATTGCTAACACAGAGCCCGGGCCAAATTTTGTTGTAGTCTTTGGAGCAATGCCATTAATTATCCCTTTGGAAACTGACACTGCAGCTTTTTAAATTCTCTTTTTGGATGCAGTGTATGCTGGCATGTGGAGAACAGCTTGCCTGGGTTATTTCATTACTATGCAGTGCGAGGGAGAGAGCGAGAGAGAGTAAGGGAGGGAAGTGAGGTGAAAGAGGAGAGGAAGGGGGGGGTGTAGTTGGAATGGTTGGATTAAGGACACCAGACTGTTTAATGGTCTTGGTAAAATGTTAGTTAAAATGATTGTTCTTTGGCCGTCATTCTATATATGTATTTAAATATAGGGTGCTTATAAAGTTTGCTGGCTTGTTCAAAACAACTGTGCTGTGGCAGCTGCGCAGTGGAGCAGACTGAGTGCACATACGGTTGCATTCAAAAATTCTCTCCATTAAACAATGTTATTCAGTTACACATTTTGCCTTATTTTATTATTACACTATACTTTTGTTTATAAACAGAATAATGTTGAGCACTGATTGAGACTGGGGAAAACTAAAGGCTCCTGTTGACTGAACGTGAATCGACACGCTATGGTGTGTAAAGTTTGGACTGCTAGGAAAAAGAAAATGGACCCAGTAATCAACAGATCACGCATTCCCCATTGTACCCAGAGGTCCATGCTTATTCACGCCAACATTGCTACTTCCATTGACAGTCCATTGTTTTTTCTCCCTTTTTTATTATGATCCTGAAACAAACAGCTTCAGCTGACTACACTGCATTAAGCTCCATCTGCATTCGTGTGTGTGTGTGTTTGTCAGTGCTGGTAGCTGCGTTGGTTAGCGCCAAGAAGGGCACAGCCTGGCTCTGACCTGACGACCTGCTTCTTGCGTTTCTGCCTGAGAAGAACAACATGACAACAAAGAGGGTGGAATTGGCTGTGAAAACGCACACTTTCGAGCTAGTAATTGATGTCTCGGGCCATGCCAGTGCAGCAGCCTTTATTTGTAATGATTGTAAAAAAATAATAATAAAAAAAAAAAAATCACTTTACTGTCTCACTGTGGTAGTTTTCACTTCTTAGCAGGCACCATCTGTATTGTGATCTTTATTACTCGTTTCTTTATTTTTAGTCGAGGTTTCTAATCTGCCATGTGCAGATCAGTATAGTTATGGGTGGAAGTGACACCCCCCCCTTCTGGAAACACTGATTTCTCATTAGTCTCATATATGATTGCTGTACAGGTCCAGGTTTCTAAGATCTGTCTATTAGTATCTCCTCCCCGGCTAACAGACTGTTTGATCCTTCGTTTGCTCATTTCACTGTACAGTTGTGGGTGGAAGGTGTTCAGATCCTTAATGTGAAACAATGTCGTTCAGTGATTCATTGGGTATACAGACATTTTGATAATTGATCCATAGAAGCCTGATAACCTATGAAGGAGTGGCAGTCCAAAATGTACCCTATTTCTTAACTCCATTCAACTAACTGAATCATTCAGTTCCATCACTTTTGAAGAGATATAATTGATACATTAGTCTAGTTTATTTAACAATTTACAATACTGATTCAACTAAAATAACACAATGAAGAGTGTGAACTGTTTAGTGTGTGAGTGAGACTGTGTGTTTATGCACCTGAGTCGGTCTTTGTGTCTGCATTAGTGTACATGTCTGTGTGTGTCTGTTTTAGTGTTAGTGAGTGTGTGTCTGTGTTAATGTGTGTGTGCATCTGTGAGTGTGTGTGAGGTGGGGGTTCAGGACTGCAGTCCTATTGACAGATCTCCACTAGACACAAGCCCACACACATCCCTGCTAGACAATATCCCCCCCCCCCCCCAAGAAACTGTGAATATGGTTCCATATCCTGTCTTTTGAGTCACATTTAGGAAATGTATTTATTCCCTGTTTTCTTTTTTTCTTACCTAAAAACAAACAGCTTGGGCAGTGGGATTCCATCTCGTCTTCTGGCTGAAAGTCTGACTAGGCAGTAAGCTGCAGTCATCTCTTTTTTGACGTGTGAAATATATGTATAGGCATACATGATTAAAATAGCTTTCCTGTGTTTTTGAGTTGCCATGTTCAGAAAGACGCTCAGTCCTGCCTTTGGAGCATCTGCAACATCAAAATAATCATATAGTGGCTCAGATCTCTCCAACAGCATTTGGAGAACATGCACACAGTGCACGGCTCCATAACTTGAGTGCACAGTGTACAATATCTGACTATAGATTAAGATATAGCGCTATGATACCCAGTCAATTGGGAATGTAAGGTGCGCTGTACTTGGCTGTAGATGTGCAGGCCCACCACACTCAGCACAGATTATCAGATTAGAGCGCTCACCATATTCTCCTCCTGCAGATTAGCATGTGGAACGAACATGGCTTGACAAAGGAGTTGCGTTTACATCGGCTCTGCGTACAAGGAATTCATTACTAGCAACGTGAATAAAAATCCCTCTTTCACTGTAAATTTGCATGCACATTGTACCAGTATACCCTCCCTGTCTGGATTAAAATGCATGGTGTAAATTCCCCTCCCACTTTTGCATTTGCTTGCATGGCATGTACGCGTCATATTGTTCAGCAGAGTCAAGGTACATGTCTGTACATTAGCATGCAGAGTGGGATGCTTGCTGTAGGTTGTCATGCGCAAAGTACACTTGCACAGCTGCGATTAACATTCTCCATGCTAGTCTGTTGCCCCAGACCGGCCCAGTACCGATATCGTGGTGGCATTTTGCAGATGCCGCGCTGTATTGAAGGGCTGCGTTTGTTTTCGGTTGATTTTCCTTGTGAAACCTGCTAATGTGAAACCTGGTGTGCCATTCCAACAAGGTGTATGGGGTTTATCTGTCAAACTAATGGAACCTGTCACTCTGGGAAAGCAGCCAAAAAGAAAGGTGAAGTATGGGTGAGTGGCGAGCAAAAACAGATCCAACTGCTTAAGACATTGACAGTATTCGCTTCTCCAAAACCGTGTTCTGCTGCCTAGGTAGCTGTCACCTTATCCCCAGGACTGTCTTCTCTTAAGACAATCTCTGAGGTTTCAATTATCCCGGTTCTGGAACAATCGACCCTACCTGGTACCACTAATGTTTTTTTCAGCAGCAAGCCTTACCTCTTTTCTTGGGCACTTCAAATTTGAGATGGACCATTATTATTTATGTATGTATTATTTTTGTGTGTATCTTTGTTTAACACATTTACCCAGGCAACTTAAAGTTTTCACAAGATTTATCTGTTCAAAGCATTACATAATACAGTTAATACAATTAGTGCAATAAACCGTAATTTCAAAGCTAAAACAAGTCCAATATATAGTAGAGTTCCACGCCCGGGTTTGCCTGAGGGGTAGAACAGGCATAAATATCAATATTACAGAAGCAGTTCCAATACCATATTAAAAACATATATATATATATTTATTTTATATAATCTTGGCTCACCGCTGCTACCCTAGTTCTAACATGGGAAAGATGCAGCGAGGTAACGTTTTCTCTACAGCCATGTGCTGTCAATCCATCTGCTTCTAACACTGCAAGTCCTCCAGTGCAAACGAAGGCATTGTAGGAAGGAGAGCTCACAGGTCTCTTGTAAGACACAGGGGTCTGACACAGAGGCAACCCTGGCTGTCTTGGGCCCACCAGCCAGTGGCTCGGGGGGGGAATCCCAGTCTGCTGACAATGACATGGCCTAGATTAGAACCAGCGCTGTCTGGGTTCAGCCTGCAAATAATTCAGAAACAGTGATTTATAGATTATAGGGGATCAACCTCCTTGATAAGTCTTATGTTTGTATAAGATTATCTGATCACTGATGATGATTCTAACACAGTTGTGTGATATTGATATTTTGTTATAGTTATTTTATTTATTTATTCATTTTAAACCTTAAACATATATATATACATATACACATATATATATATATATATACACACACACACACACACACATACAGCTCTGGAAAAAATAAGAGACCACTTAACATTGATTTCTGAACTTGGAGTGGTCTCTCAATTTTTTCCAGAGCTCTATATATATATATATATAATCTATCTACAGTGAGGGGAAAAAGTATTTGATCCCCTGCTGATTTTGTACGTTTGCCCACTGACAAAGAAATGATCAGTCTATAATTTTAATGGTAGGTGTATTTTAACAGTGAGAGACAGAATAACAACAAAAAAATCCAGAAAAACGCATTTCAAAAAAGTTATAAATTGATTTGCATGTTAATGAGGGAAATACACTCACCTAAAGGATTATTAGGAACACCATACTAATACTGTGTTTGACCCCCTTTCGCCTTCAGAACTGCCTTAATTCTACGTGGCATTGATTCAACAAGGTGCTGAAAGCATTCTTTAGAAATGTTGGCCCATATTGATAGGATAGCATCTTGCAGTTGATGGAGATTTGTGGGATGCACATCCAGGGCACGAAGCTCCCGTTCCACCACATCCCAAAGATGCTCTATTGGGTTGAGATCTGGTGACTGTGGGGGCCAGTTTAGTACAGTGAACTCATTGTCATGTTCAAGAAACCAATTTGAAATGATTGGACCTTTGTGACATGGTGCATTATCCTGCTGGAAGTAGCCGTCAGAGGATGGGTACATGGTGGTCATAAAGGGATGTCCATGTTCTCATTCTGTTTATGCCAAATTCTGACTCTACCATCTGAATGTCTCAACAGAAATCGAGACTCATCAGACCAGGCAACATGTTTCCAGTCTTCAACTGTCCAATTGTGCTGAGCTTGTGCAAGTCATTAAGGTTTGCCTTGAGATCATTAACAAGATCCTCCCGTGTAGTTCTGGGCTGATTCCTCACCGTTCTCATGATCATTGAAACTCCATGAGGTGAGATCTTGCATGGAGCCCCAGACCGAGGGAGACTGACAGTTATTTTGTGTTTCTTCCAATTGCGAATAATCGCACCAACTGTTGTCACCTTCTCACCAAGCTGCTTGGCGATGGTCTTGTAGCCCATTCCAGCCTTGTGTAGGTCTACAATCTTGTCCCTGACATCCTTGGACAGCTCTTTGGTCTTGGCCATGGTGGAGAGTTTGGAATGTGATTGATTGATTGCTTCTGTGGACAGGTGTCTTTTATACAGGTAACGAGCTGAGATTAGGAGCACTCCCTTTAAGAGAGTGCTCCTAATCTCAGCTCGTTACCTGTATAAAAGACACCTGGGAGCCAGAAATCTTGCTGATTGATAGGGGATCAAATACTTATTTCCCTCATTAACATGCAAATCAATGTATAACTTTTTTGAAATGCGTTTTTCTGGATTTTTTTGTTGTTATTCTGTCTCTCACTGTTAAAATACACCTACCATTACAATTATAGGGGATCAAATACTTTTTCCCCCCACTGTATGTATATGTGTGTATATATATATATATATATATATATATATATATATATATATATATATATATATATATATATATATATATAATATCCCTTTTGATATTCATTTGAGTCAGGTTAATTGAAGCGATAAATCATTATAGGACAGTTAACATAATTGGGGAAAAGGATAGCCTTTTTATCCAGAGGGATCATCTTGGCTTGAGTGAACAAGGCAACCAGGAGACTTGATACGAGCATTTCAAATCCTGGAATGAATTGATGAACCCAGGGGGCCACTTCAGGATGAACGGTGAAAGAACGGCTGGAACACGAGGAGGAAATGAAGAGGACATGCTCTTAGGGGCTGAAAACAGGAGACACTACTTTACACACACAGTTGTGGGGGTCTGGAACAAACTATGTAGTTTTAATTCACTAGGATCCTGCAAGAAGGGGCTAAGACCTTTTGGGACGAATACATTATGTAAAGAAAACAACACGGCAATGATCTCTTCTCTTCCCTTTTTTGTTGTAAAGTTGTTCCCTCATGTGCAGATTGCGGTTTGTCGGCAGACAAACCAATTAAAGCCGATCCGCAAATGGCTGAATTCGATACAAGAACAACAACGGCCTAGAATTCTCCTGGTACCCCTCTGCATTCCTGGAGACTTCTGAATAATGGCTGGAATGACCTGGAGGTAGTGCGTATGCTATAGTGCAGAGCAGTACTGAAATACCAAGAAACACATGTTACGGTAATTAGTCTGCAGTACAACAGCCTTGGTGATTGCTGTGTGCATTACGAGGCCGGTGGCTTGTGTGTAGAGTTCCTAGCACTGCTCCCCGAAGCGTGTCTACCTTGCTTGTGTTTTTCATTTCCATTAGAAACACATGGCAGGACTGTGGCGCCAGGGATCGGAGAGACAGCTAGGGGGATTGGGTTACAGAACAGAATCCCAAAACATACAAGGGAGAAGGAAAGTTTCTTGAAGCCGCTGGCCTCTTTACAACTACATGCAAATGTTTGTGTCGTAAGGAGAAAAGAAGCCGTCTTCAGCCGTACAGGAGAACTGAAAGAGTCCTACTGTACTGAGGCTGCTACACAGCCCCACAGAAACCTCTTGCTCTCTCCCAGTCTTGCTCTAATGCTAATTAGAAGTCCTTTTCTTTCCTCCTTCTGAGCTGCCAAGTCTCCCGCCGAAGAGTTGTCTGAAGTGTCGGGAGAGCGCTTGCCTCTGCGTCACAAAGTGCACACGCTGTTCATCCACAGAGCTCTGCAGTGTTACAACAAACTGCATTGACACGACGGGGAGACGTGCAATGCCCAACACTAAGCACAAAAGGGATCACTGTGACATCTTGGCCTGGCCTCTTGATTGATTGATTGATTGATTGATTGATTGATTTTAAATGTACAGTACTGTGAAAAGGTTGTTGCTCTTATTTATGTATATACACCATAATATTACTTAGATATTTCCCTCCGTATTTTGTATGTCCAGCCTTGGCATAGTGCAAACTGTTGTTCTTCACAGTTTCCATATAGTCCCAATGGGGTTCATATCTGGACTTCGTTCCAGTAATCTTAAAACCTGAACCATTTCCTTTCTTTTAAAATATTTTTTATTATCATATAAAATACTCTCAATCTTGTTTATTTTTTGTAATAAGAATGTAATAGTTTCTAAAAACAAAATAGTGGTGAGCTGAATTTTTCTCCCCAGTACTGTACATCATGCAGTGACACCTGTGAAGAAGCCAGAGATTATTTTTTGTAATGTATTTATTGTTTTTGCAAAGCAAAATGACAAGCGATCAATTGCTTTTTCTATGGGGAGGGAAGCTTTGTTGACGACATCAGGGTTCTGCATTCTGTTTTTCAGCTTGGCCTGCTTCTTATCCCTTTTTTCTTTTTCTTCTTTCATGTGCAATTCACAGTCATTCTTTTGTTGAGGTTCTGTTGTTTAGACAGGCTGAAAGCCGTTTGTGTTGCAGCTGTGTGAGGGCTTTTGTTTATGCCGGAATGCTTTGCTTACTATAAAAAAAACTAAAACAAACTAACGACAACCCAAAAAAGGTCAATAAAGAAGTTAATGAATGGGCCTGGCTTACAGAACGGCACTGCGTATGAACTTCAGGGGAGTGAAAGGGTTGGGGTGGAAAACCCTCTTGTGCCAGCTTCTGGAATGGGTAAGTGTGAGGTGTGGAGAGGAGCGGTGGGGCACGCATTGCAGCATAAGAAAATGCAGTAGAGGCAATACGTTTATTTGAAGAAGTTGCAATGAGGGGTTGCAGTGTAGAAGTTGTGGCTTTGCAGGGCTGTCTCTCTGTGTATTTGTGTGTATATGTGCTTGAGCAAGAATGTGTATGGCCATATTTTGATATATGCATGTATTTACGTGCATGTATGTTTACATGTTGTGTGTTTTTATATTTCTGAGTGAGTGTGTGCTTATGTGCATGTATGTATGTGTGTGTGAAGTTTACATAGAGCCTTGACCTTGAAGATTGTTCTAAGCAGGGATATCGTTTTCACTGCCCTGACCGTGACCCTCCTAATCCACTGCGTGAGTGCGAGGCCTGTGGAGTGGAGTAGGGATTCACAAGCTGTCAGCTCCCCACTCCTCCCCCTCACATAGTCCACTATCCCTTCAGTCCCAACAGCCCCACCCAGACCAGCTTTAACCCCTCACTCAATCCCCGACTTGACTGTCCTCTTGACCCAGGGTTTTAAATTCAGCACACTTGGGTCAGGTCTTCAACTAACACAATACTATCTATCTATCTATCTATCTATCTATCTATCTATGACTCTATCCATCTCACTATCTATTTATACATAAACAAATACGCTAAGCACATCAGTGAACTTTTTTGCCCTGTTAATATGGATAGAGAAATTCTAGCTGACGCCATAGTAGGTACATTATAAGTACGGTTTCGTGTGGTGTTAATTAAACAGTGCAGTTCACAGTAAATACCTCATTAGTGAAGCTCGAGGTTCAGCAAAAACACTGTGGCAAGTGACTGTAGACTTTTGGTTGTCCTCTGGGAATTCTCTCTTGAGACAGTTTTTTTGAGACATTCCATGAAAGAGAGGCTTGATAAGAAAGGTGGGCTATTAAGGACAGAGATCTGCGTTTTGTGCTTTGTCTGGCACGCTTCTGAATCTGTACCTTAGGAAACAACTGCCACATTCTTACGGGCTATCTGTGGCCTGCACACTCCGCCTCTTGTCCAGACCTCTGAAGGGGCCTTGTTGTTTCCTCACAAGGCTGTCGTTTACTTTAGCGTATACTGGTATAATTCACTAAACCTGTAGTTGTGCACTGCACCGCACTGCGTGCCTGTTCACAGAAGCCCCTTTCAGGAAAATCTGTTAACAGCTGTATCACAACCAGCTCCGACAGCCTGGGAAATCCAGCTCCTTCAGACGCCAAGCTGTTGAGATCGGCCGTGGCTTCTCCCTTTGGTGCTTTGCTTTTTTTTTCAACACCTTATTTGGCAACCTTTGTGAGGCACTTCCAAAACTTTACTCTTCAGGATAGGAAAAGAAAGGCAAAATAAATAAATACAGACATACATTTAAAGAGAGGCCAATTCGGATAGTTTGTCCTGTTATTCCCCTTTTGTTTAGTTATGTATTAATTTATCTTTTAACAAGTGCAAGTAACTATCTTGTTACTCTTACATGCATGTATCTGCACATATCCAAGCAGCAGTCACAGGTGTGCTGATCAGGATTTCTTCTGAAAAACTGGTTTGAAGGTACACACCAGATGGCGGCTCACTGTGACCTCAGGGTGTGTCTCTGGTGGCTTGCATGCTGGGAAGGACATGATGCCCAGCTGCAGAAAGCTGTCCGATGCTCAAGAGGGGCATACACTGTTGAATGGCATGTTCCCACTGGTCCACTGTGGATGCATAACCACACTTCCTTTGCACCGCTTTCATAATGCAGTGGCTATATATATATATATATATATATATATATATATATATATATATATATATATATATATATATATATATATATATATATATATAACGCATCGACCGACTGGAACTGCTTCACATGCGTACAGTGGGCCTGACTTGACATCAAAGTGCTGGCTGTTTCTAAAAGGCTCTCAGTTCCCTTCGAAGAATGCAGTGATGTGGGATGTCTTTTGATTTTTTCTGTTTCCCTCCTTTTGAACAATACTCTTCTTGAAACTGCTGGATGAGCTCTGGGGGTTCGTGATTGTGGGGAGTGGGGATTGGTGAGGTAATGTGGGATCTGTGCTATGCTGTGTTGGGAGGAGAGAGGTGTGGGGTGGTGGCGGCATTCTCATTAATGTTCCAGAACATTTCAAATGACAAGTTATATACAGTCAATTAGCTTGCTGTGACGCACTGTGAATAGAGGTCTGCGAAGACAGGTTAATCTAACCGAGTGTCTGCCTTCTCGGTTTACACTTGGGTTTCATCTAAACTGTCACGGTAAAAGAGTGAGCTCAATACAGAACGACGGTCTCTGACCAAGTGTGTCCGGGAGATTCACATTTGGTTTCACTGTCAATATCAAGTATTTCTTCTTCTTATCTTTTTTTGGTATATATTTATATGACATGAACAATCCCATCTATTACTAGAAGAATAAAAACATAGCCCTCAACAATATTGTACTCTCTCTCATCCTTCCAGCACCTAAGATCAGTGATCTGTAAACTTTTAGCATGCTGTAAAATGGTACTAGTAAACAAAGGTAGATAGATGGATCTGACTGGTTGAGTCGATTGATTATACACTAAGCAGAGGGTAGAAATGCAACCGTGAAATAGAAGTTAAATGAATGACCGTATACATTGAATATAGTTCTCCTAAGATCGCTGGCAAGGTAACGCTGCAGTTTTGATAGATCTCCTGTTTGGAGAAAGCAGGATCGCCCTTCTCTCACCCAGGTGGACATGTGCCGAGTCACCCGCCCTGACTCAAACGCAACAAGAGTCTTCCTTTTAAGCTGTCAGAGTGCGGACGCTGTGAGAGATCGAGGCACTGTAGATGTGGTCTAGTCCTAATGGACCCTGGGAAAAGGGAAAAAAGAAGAAGAAAACATAATCAAAACACAACAAAGAAAACACTGAACATTAGTCTCATACATTTTGGATGATTGTGCTCCAGGGACTGAGTGTAAATCTGCAAAGCTAGCAACATCGTCACGGCTGATTTTGACATACAGCTTATGTGCTGCCTGTTAAAATATTATAATAACAACCGTGATATATGACATAGCGTCACAAGGTTATTCCATTGCAGTTTTCCTCCACAATCTTTGGCGTCAAACCTAGTGATCATGTATATGTAAGAGTTGAGCCGTGCCTGCTGTCTGGTCCGGATCAATAGATATAAAGACCCAGAGAGTCCGGTTACCTATCCCCCACTCATGCTTTGATATTTCACAGAAATCAGAGAAATAAGATTGCCTTGCCCCCTCGACGGTATCGCACATTTTAGCGAGAAAACCCATTTCAAATTGAACTCTTTGTAGAGTGTATTTCAATCTTTCTTTTCTCTTCCCCTGCTTTCTTGCTTTCCACTTCATGCTCATCATTAATTCATATACTGCAGCTACCGGACTTCTACTTTTCTGAGTCCCGCCTGTCAGTGTGCAATGATATCGTGGCTCTTCGATGTTTTAAACTGCTTGAAAGCTCACATACAGTAAGCAGTAAGGATACCGTATTTTCTGATCATAGTGTGTTAGCTAGAACTATTACTGAGTGAGGTCAGGCATGAAAACTGCTCTTGAACTGTATTCTGCTTTGTTAATTATGTGTCTATGCTCCATTACATTTCACATATATTTTATAATATAGACAGCATGATTATACCATGGCACATCACAAAACATACAGGCATCAAGGACAATATAGGGAGATGGATTCCACCCCAGCCCCAGCCCCAGTCTCATCTACTACAAATCCCATTGTCTATCTCTAGGACTCCAAAGCAGCTGCGATGGATTACTTCACCTTTAGCTTAACCTGGCTAAGATTTCTGTAGGAGTGGAATTCCCCAGTTCTTCTGTGTATCAGTGATTTAATGCCCCCTGGGTAATGCAAATTCCTTGATGTACCGGTGTTAGGGTACGTTGGAAGTTTGGTGCTTGGTGTTTTGTCCCAGTTAGATAATATAATACAATATTTCAGTGCTCTCTTCTGGCATTTGAACAAATGGACTCAATAGGTATATTTTCCCTGTGTTGGATAGCAATGCTTCCTTCACTGGGCGCTGCGTGGCACATGTTTGTCCATGGCATCCAGAATGAAAGCTGTTGATCTGACAACTCCAGGACCCCTAACCTCCCTGGTGTTTTTTTTTTTCCTTCCCCTCTCCCCTCTCCTTCTTGATTGGCATCTTACACTCTTGGCTTTGTGTCGGAGGCTGTCCTAGGGGAGCCCTCTTTACACGGCAAAGTAATAACACTGAATTATTGAAATTGCTGCTGGCCAGATGGGCTTCACCGATTGCCAGAGCTGTCAGTGATGTAACTAAGCCACAACCCCAAAGCCCGCCTGCCTCCCGATTCACCAACCCTCCCTTCTTCTCTTGCATTTCTATCTCTCTCTCTCTCTCTCTCATTTTGCAAGCTTGTATATCTTAAGCTTTTGACATGTAAGGTGAGCCTATGAGAAGTAGAGGTCAGACAGGAGAGAGCCATCAGCAGTCTGCCGTGGTAGATACGCTGTAGCAAAGGGCTGTGATTCAAACGGAGCGGAGACATGTTTATGGGCCCCTAGAAACATAGGGATGGAGGGTCAGTGGTGAATCTGAAATTCTAATTTTTCCCACGCTAATTAATAAGCCATGTGGCAGTATCACATTGGGGGCAGATCCAGGTCGACGGACGTACCGGTCTCTTAACTCTCGAGGCAAGGTCATACATCGGGGACCAAAGCTCAGGTTCATCAGCAGTTTAGTTTAATAGACAAGTAGGGTTGCCAGGTAGACCTGAAGTTGCTGTCAATCATTCGGGTTGTGACTTTTGATTGGCAGGTGGGTCAAAATAGCTCATCCAGACCGGCCAGATGCTTAACTTGTGCTGCTGTCCATCTCATGCTACAAGATCTGTGAACAAAACAGAATCCTTATATATAAGAAAAAATGTAAAATAAATGTATTAATGATTACCTTCACTTTGAATCTGACAAGTTGGCTCAATGCACAACTATCCCTTTTTCTGTCTGTATAGCAATCCACAGACCTGCTGTGGAGACTACAGGGGGCTTTGTCCTGAATTGAGTGACTCAGTGTTAACAGGCTGATAACGTCCCCCCTCTCACCTTTCCTCTCTGCAGTCTGATTTCCTGGTTTCACAGGCTGTAAGCAGAAGGTATCGATTGACAGATAATGTGGGACTGACTTCAGGGATGCTTCCTGGTTGCTTAGCAACCAACGGGGGCCAGCCATTTGATTTTATTCAGTTGGATTTTATTTTAGTTATTGTCTTCAGCCAAACAGCGGGGTCTGTCTGCTCTACAGTGATTGACACCAGCTAGGATGTTTCCCCTCCGGTTTCCAATTTGGTTTCTGATTTTCTTTGTAATTATTATTATTATTTTTTTTGTACTTCCTGCAAACTCCATAATGTCATCCTTAGTGCTCCAAACTGCAAGCATTGTGTTTTGGGGGGACGACTGGGATTACAGAGTTTTGTAATGCACCCACATTTTCCAGCTTTATATTACAATGACAACTATGATAAAAAAATATAATTTAGAAAAATTTTAGGACTGGTTTTACCATCCTATTTTGGAAGTAAAGCAGAAATAGGGATATCCTCGCCTCTGCTGAGCCACACTGAGCCTCCAGAGATCAAAAGCCACGGGTTAACTCACCATCTGACCTGCCATGTTGTCCGTTATCATTCTCTTGCCCCTCTCTCCTCTCTCTCTCTCTATCCCTGTTGTTGCACTTCTGTTGTTGTGCCCTGCTCTCATGCTTCCTGTCACTCCTGATGACAGGTTACTTGCAGTTTCTCCCCAGCATTTTTATTTTGTAAAGTCCTTTTACAGCTACACCACACAAAATGTTGCAGTTAACATCCCTTTAGTGCCTTTTCTGAACACACATGAACATATTTCCTCCTCCTTAAATGGCACTTCTGCTGTGTATCGACTCCAGTCTGCTTTACATTCAAAAGGAATAGTCTGCTTTTTACTGCTCAGTTGCCTCACACACTTCACATTTGTTTTACTTAAAGCTTCAATCCCACCAGAAACTGATCGGTCCTTTGTAATAATGGATGGGTACAAGAGGGAGCTGGATTTTACATTTTGTAATCTTGTAAGGGAAGACGTTTGACACAGATTGTTTCTTCTGTGTTTATGATGGGTATCTGATCAGATAGTCACAAGATTTTAAAGCAGAACCACGTTCATTTGTGTTGGTTGAGCACAAGACTTAAAGGGCAACTGACGTGGTACTGCTGTTACCTAACTTGGATCTGGATTTCAGAGGAGAAATCAGTATGGTGAAGGAGGAGGGAATCTCTGGAGCTCCCTGAAACGGCAGCATGTGTATAATTGATCATACACTTGCTATACAGTCGGTCTGTGCTATTAACCAGGAGAGACGCAAAGACAACGGAAAATAAAGGCCACGAATGACAGGACATGACAGGCAGACTGTAAACTAATGAATATTGAGGGGGTCACAGGCATCCACTGTGATGGCTTCTGCCTTACCCCGAGCCTGTCAGGGTGACTTTTGCTCTGGGAAGTGCTCTTGTCAGTCAGAGCACTGCACCCAGACAGGAGACTGACCTTTCTGTACTGTTCCCTCTGGGCCTAGACTCCTGTGTGGAAGTGCAGAACACACACAGACATGTTAGCTTAAGCATGTCCCTTTCATTTCCCCACCCACACCCCCAATTGCCCTAGTTTGAGGTGTGCTCTGATGTCATGCTTCAAAAAGGTGATCATGCTTTCTATACAAGCCTGAGCTGAAGGAGCCCAAATGGCTACCGAATAATTTAATTAAGTCAGTAGTTAATGGGTTTGGATCCAACAAAAGCAGAAGACACTGGATCTCTTGGACCAGGGTGGGGTCAGGCCTGATTTTGGGTTCTGGATATCAACTGAAAACTAAACAGAGACCAACAGACTGATTTTCATGAAGTAGATGCTGTCTAACAACCTGTAGTTGGGTTATTAGCACATAAAATCAGTGCTAACACCATTTGAACAGTTCAGTTGTGTTTGTCAGGAGTGGAGTTGCAGTACTTTTCTTGGAGAAATTAGAATTATGGATCAGGTTGTCTTCTGCATGGACAATCCTTGCTGCTCCTGTAAATTGCCCACCAGGGAAACAGCTGTAATTGCAATCTGCAGGAATAAATTGTTAAGCTGCAGGAGTGCACTCTTAAGAGTCAGAGTGTGTTACTGAACGTGAAGCCGGTTAGTTGCTGAAAATGTAGTTAACTGATTTAGAGTGGGGGTCACATTGTCCAGCCGGATTACATTTGGCAGCACGAGTGGCTCATTTCTGAACGGGAAAAATGTTTGAGAAAAACAAGAAGTGGGTAGAAAATGAAACAGTGTTTGGTGCTCTTCAGTTCATTTGTGTGTTCTGAGGCCTCTCTCTGCTCCTCTTTTTTTTTCTTTTTTTGCCGTTCAGGATCTTTTCTCATCCCTAGCCTGAATTTGTTCAAAAGAAAAAATCGTAAGTGTTTTTCATGATGTGACCGCAGAGGACCACTATACCACATGGCTTATTTCAAAGGCCTGCTTGTTGCTATTTCCCCTCCAGCCATTTATCTAATTTCTCAGATTTTAAGAGGACTTCCATACATGCTGCTCTGTGATTCCCCTCAGTGGCAAGAAGATCAGAATAGGCTTGTGTCTGACAGCGAGCGAGATGAGGCTTTCTCTTAAAGGAGACAAGGCCAGTGTGTCTGGGTTTCTTTCACTCTCACGCGCTTCTTGCTTGTTACACACAGAATGAACAAAGAGGTGGAAAAAAACAGCAATAACAACCAAAGAACTTTTGATAAAAATCACAATGGAGAGAGATTTCTCATCCCTAGCTCTGAATTGGCTTAAAGGAGTTAACTACTGTACTCATGCTGTGTGTGTTTTTTGTGCCACGTAATGTATGTCCAGCTGTGGGGGGCTGGTGGAGTATCTGATTCCTCTAAGCAACAGCGGCAGCGTCTGGACACAGTGTGGTTACTGTAGTGTAGCTCAGGACACGCAGAGCTGAAGTGTACAGGGATTGCGTCGAAAGGGAAATGTTGTATGTTTTTTATTTTTGGCAAAAGGGAAATGAGCAGAGAAGCAGCAGCCTTGTATTTGCCCAGTCCCCCCCTCCCTCCATAACCCTCTCCTGGATTCACCAATAGACTTCAGAACAGGACTTTGCAAACCTGCCTATGAGGCAGCTGTGTCATAACACTTTAACGTGGAACATCTGTTAGTCTATCCACTCATTACACAAAGAGCATAGTGCGTCTGAGAGAGAGAGAAAGAGAGAGAGAGAGAGAGAGAGACTGCGCATAAGCCGAAAGCAGGAGAAAGGACACCATGGGATAGCCAGGGAAGACGCAGGTACTGTAAAACTCTCCCCTGTTTCTTGCTCCTGATGTCTCCAGTTGAGTCCTGCACTACTGTTCACCCCAAACTCCCCTCTCCGTATATCAGCCGATTCTTTTTGTTTTTGTTTTTTGTTTTTCCCCCACTACTACTTTCTTTCCTCTCTGCTGTTTTCTGTTCTCTGCTTCTCGTTTAATTACAAAGCACCCAGGCAGCACTTGGGTAGTGTGTGTGAGCGCTGTGCCGGCACGTTGTAATTAAGATCTATCAAACTGTGATCTGTTGACATTCCTCTGCAGGGCCAGCGTGTTCTGTATTCTCGCACTGAGGCACTGAAAGACTTAATCGGGACACACACACACACAAATAAATTAGCCAGTGAGAAAAAAAAAAGGCAATGTTTAATTATTTCAGATTTTTCTTGTTTTTTTCAGCTGGTTGATTGGTGGTGGTTGTTTTTTCTGGGCATAGTTCTCATTTCTGCATTCACTAGATTATCTTTGTGATCCGTGTATGCGGTCGGTGTTCAATACGATCAGATCACCTGTGCTGGCTGCTGTGTGCGGTGTTATGCATTGTGGATAGAGAGGCTACTTGGAAACATAAGGTGTAAGCTGCCTATAAATCCAGTTGGTTTTGGTTGCTCTGGGCACAGTCTAGGTGCAGGACCTTGGGCAGGGTTAGCTTTCAAACTGAGAACTCGTCAACTGGAGCGGAACCAATCTGTCTGGTTCTGGAGAGATTTAAGGAGACGGCAGTAAACGCCAGACTATTACAGCCAGATCTATAGGAGGCATTTTGACAGTGCTCTGCAAGAACAGTGAGCCATTGCTGTCCCTTCTTCCTCTCTCCAGTCCAGTGTGGTCTGATTGTGATCAGGAGAAAGCAGAGCCCAGGGAGAAGTGAATGCATATTTTTGCATTGCTGTAGTGTACCAGTGTCTTAGCTCGATATCAGTTGTGATTTACCTAGGAATGTATGTCGTGGTGAAACTACAACCCTATATTTCAGCCTGGCTTAAATTGAAATGATTCTAATACAGAGAATACTTTACCCTCTAAATTCACCCAGAGGCAGACTGCTACGCTGA
Source organism: Amia ocellicauda (assembly GCF_036373705.1). Classification (NCBI taxonomy): domain Eukaryota; kingdom Metazoa; phylum Chordata; class Actinopteri; order Amiiformes; family Amiidae; genus Amia; species Amia ocellicauda. The sequence continues at coordinate 22,449,630 of NC_089852.1, read as the reverse complement.
TGTGTTTTAAAAACCGTGACAGTTGATTATCAGGTAAATAATGTGTAAATGAATACACTGTAAATCTAGTGCAGAGTTCTACAGTTGCCAAATCTGTGAGGGAAAATATACCATGAAAACAGCTGGGAATCCCGTTATTTCATCCAACTGAGAGAGAGGCTTGTCAGTCATCTGTATCGTAGCATAGAAGAGATATCCAAGTCCATCTTTTCGGCCTCCTCTTGTCTTCAGCCTGAGCATCAGACGAAAACAATGCTGCAAAAGCCACCATTTGTTTTTTGTTTTTCCCCTTTTCCTCTTTTCTTTTCTGTGTGTAATTTTAGACAGGTCGCATGAATAATGAAGTATTCTTATAATGCAGTATATTATTTATTAGCTGTGCAGGGCTTTAGCAGATGTTTTCTCTTCTCCAAAGCTGGAGAGTTATGGGTTATGCTTTAGTGTACATAGCCCCAAGTCTTTTCCATTCTTCAATTTGGCATTCTCGATTTGCTCTCTAAACACAAGCTCGGGGAGGGCAGAAAAAAGAAGGGAGCACGGAAGAAAGAAAAACACGGGAGATTTGTGGAGTCCTAGTACAGTTTTCATTGGAGATGCATACATTCATAGTCGATGAATTATAAATGAACTGTTCTTTTTATTTTTATTTAAAGAAGAGAAGTCTGTCCTTGTAAATTAATTAAGGGCATCTTTACAGAGAGCATTATCCTGAATAAAGTAATACTCATGCAGTATGTTAGTCTTCAGCAATGTAGTAGAGATAGCATGAGCTTCATGTTGAGGACACCTGTTTTACAAGGCACCTAAACATCTGATTGTTTTTATTTTGGTGGGATGTGATGCTTATTTTTATTGGGATACATGATGTCCCCATCATCTATCTAATTGGACTAGCCAGACTGGTTGATATGTATAAGGATGTGGACAGGAATCAAACCCCAGTGCCTGATTTTATGAGGCCGATGGTCACACCAGTGGAGCAGGCAGTTTGATTTTGTATTAATTTCTTGGTCCAATTTGCACGGTTATAATCTCTTTAGGCCATAATTTATATGGGTATAAATTCACCAACAGGACCACCTGTGTCTTCTAATGTTTATTTCCAACTTATTAAGAGTAATGAAAGCCTTAACTGAACTGTCTTCATCATCCAGAGAGAGAGTTTTCTACATTTTGGCTTCGGAAGACCCCATTTGCTTTAGGTGTGTTGCTGCCAAGAAAAAAACAAAATAAAAAAATCAACAAATTCTGATGCGATCGGTTTTCAACTAATAAACCCCCGGCCCCTCCCCTGTCTTCAAAACCATAATTCTTAATCCACCCAATTCTTAATAGGTAAGCAATTATTGATGCACACAAACATACGATTACAGAGCCTCAAACTCTCCCATAATGGATCCTGTTTGTGTAGCGTCGGCCCAGCCCAGCTAATTCCCAACACCTGATCACTGACGTGATGCACTTTGAGGAGGGGTTTACTGAAACCCCCGCTTTTAGTGCAAGACTTGTATGGTCCAACGTATTGATTGATTATTGCTTCAGGTCTCAGACTTAACTAGATCATATCCATTTAGTACTAATTTCCTAATCCTAACAACCTGTACATATTGACGATTTTGTATCCGTATATCTGCTTATATATTTCGTAATTTCACATTATATGGTCGTTTATTCATTTTTTGGTTGGTTTGTTTGTCTTTGATGGTCTTTTGTGCTTTCTAAACCTATCCTGGCTGTGTTTGGTTCCCTCTCTGTACTCTCTCTCTTTGTTCTCTTTATCTGCCCTGAATCAGAGAAGTGAACATTGGGTAGGGGGGCCCCAATTATATTTAGATTGTATTTGTATTTATATTTTTTCACTTCCTTTGTCTCACTCCTTCTATTGTGTTGTTTAACTATATGCCATGCTAAAGCAGTACTGACGATATACAGTTACAGCACCTGTTGTTTTAGCTGTCTATCATTAACTGACCCCTGACAACACATTTGTACCTTGTCTTTTGTTTTTTCTTTTTGTGGAAAATCTAATATTTGCTCAAATCTAAAGTAATCTGTATTTATAGCTAATACAGCTGTACAGTGTCATCTGTGTTTACAGTTTTTATTGGTTTTAGTGTAATTGCTGTACTATATTCATATCTATGTAGTATATATATATATATATATATTATTTTACAATATTTCTTTCTTCTTCCAGTACTTTCAGGTTGCTTGCCAAGACACTCAATTTGAACACATTTATAATAGTTTTTAGATTACTGTAGTGTTTTTGTAGAAAATATAAGTTTAAAATAATACGTTTCTTCCTCGGAATTTCCTTTACCCTGCTCCACATTTCAAGTGTGTTGTGGTGCGGTACTAGTCTATCTGATAGTCACTACTGCAGGCCAATGCTAGGGATTGCAATGTCATATTCAGTTTTAATTCAAGATCAAAATAGTATTTAATCGATATAACAATATTGCGTAAAGATGTGGGGGGGAGGTTAAACTGTCACTCCATTGATTTCTATGGAAAAGTGTCTCAATTTAATTAAACAAATTGCTGCATGCTGTTCTTGTATGTGAAGGCCTCAATTAGAACTGTATATGGCCTGCACCTACTGAAAACATTGACCCAGACTCCCATTTGCCATTTCCAATTCCAGTTCCCCAGTCAGACCATCAACGTGATCATTTGTGTCATATTCCTTTTCATCATATTTAGTAAATCGAAATGTCTGAAGCATTCGCCCTATTTGCTTTCCATGAACACAAACTCCAGAAGATTTGTCTTTATTTTACATGGCACAGCCGGAATGGTTTGGCATCTTTATCATGAGTAGCCAGTGTGTTCTTTCTATGCCACAGCATTTGTGTGACTATGTCCCTGTAGCTCCTTGCTCGCTCTCTCTCTCTCTCTCTCTCTCTCTCTCTTTCTCTTTCTCGCACTGTTCCACTCAGAGATCTCACCATGTCTTGTCACTGCCTCTCCTTTTCACAGATTTCTCCGTAGCCTGTGCGGAACGGTGCTGCCATGTTCAGAAACAGCTTGAAGATGTTGCTTAGCGGCGGCAAGTCCAACCGCAAGAATCGCAACAGCGGTAAGTGGGGAACCCTCAGATAAAGCGTTGTTTTTTTCCACAGGGGCAAATGTAGAGGGCACCATACGATCTCTGAGCTGCACCAGAAGACATCTGGTCAATAATGACACAGGCTCTTCTGAAGCTGCACAAGTTATCTACGGTTGTGTGCGTTTTTGCTGGATGCCCTGTTTTGCTTTGTTTCAACACAGATGCTTCAATTTGCATTTGTGTTCGTACTTAAGCCACTTTCAGCCTGACGTAATGACAGAAGAACAAAAGCTGCAGGAATCTATATTCTACTTTGCCGCTCATTCTCCTCTTAACTACTTTTAGAAGCACTTTAAAGACCTGGCACTCATCTGTGTCAAGTGCAGGGCTACATGTGTATGTGTGCTTGCTTGTTGTTGTGTTTTTTTTAGTTTTTTTTTTTATACGAACAGGTGAAGAGGGATGCGTCGTCTGTGACGCACACTTAAACAGCTGTGTAGCGCCTGTACTTGGACAAATGTGCACAAAAACAGATACATCTTAAAAGTGCTATGATTGGCTTCAGTGCGTTAATGCACTGGACCACCAGTTGAAACAAGTGAAGCCATGCCGTGGAAACAAAACTTGTTCCTCTGTGGAAGGTTTTAGCTGTAGTAAACTGACTTTGTTGATATATTTTTTTGTATTTATTATTTCTTTTTTATTCTTTGCTCATACTCTGAATTAGTTGTGTTTGAGCCTGAGACCCCCCTGTTGGGTATAGACATCAGGGCCCTAGAAGAGGCAGTGTTGCGTTTGTGTGGCTTATTGTGTGTTTGTTTTTCATCCACTTTGTGAGTGAACATCTTTGCACTGTAGGACCACAGTTTAGCATTGTGCAGCATTGTACTAAATGACCACAAGTGCACTGATGCAACTGTTTGGATATAGAGGCCTTGCAAGCTGACTGTGACAGATATTTTTACTTCTGTGTGAATAAACAACCATGTATGAATATAAGACCTGGGTGAAGCTACTCTGCCCTACACCGGGCTCTGCACAGTGTGTGTTACCTGACAGGACACCCAGGAGGCTTACAGAGGCCTAGTCCTGCTCACAGCCTGTCTGTGGTTCTACCTGCCTGAGCACTCCCAGACACCTGCTGACAGCTGTGCAGAGAGAGCAGTTCAAGCATGGACAGGGAATGACACGGGCTCCTGGATATTTACATTACTGTCTTGAAATGGGCTGCAGTGACGTGACCTGTATACCCACAAGTCGAGCTGTGTTTTTCCTTTTTTGTCTCTCCTCGTCTTTAATCACAACACATGCACCGATGTCAATAAGAACTACATTGATCAAGTTTTCTAATATTAGACTACTATTGATAATTGCCATCATAATCATTCATGTTTTAGATATTTTATATTATACCGAAGAAAAGTCTTAACTTCCACCTACTTCAAATGTTGTCACACCTGAGCTTGTTGCCCAAAGTTGTTGAATTCTAGCAGCATAGGCTGAAATCAAAATGAAAGAGAATATAATTCTTATTTATTGATTGATTGATTGATTGACCAGTTGAATGACTCCACACTGGTAGGGAGACACTACTCCATTTTGTGGTACATGGCACATATTGTGCGGGGAAGAAAAACATTACAGGTATACTGAAGGAGGCGTTATGAGATGGTGCAAGCCATGGTCTCCTTACACCGACCTGTTTTCCCATATGATTGATTTATCTATATGGTTGGTGGGTAGAGAGAATCTGAACAGATTTGCCAGACAACGGCAGTCATTGAACAGCCCCTGATCTTAACTGAAGGGGTAAATATTTTTAAGTAGTCTGCACTTATAACTCCCTTTGAGCTCCTACCTGTGCAGTTTATCTGTCACTGAAGATAAGTCTTTAATGTGGCACAGATACTTAATGCATGAAGTTGTCTACAAGCATAGACACTGCAGTAACACTATTCAAAGGCGATACCATTCAAAGCTATGGTAGTATTCATCAGGAATATAGCAACCACACTCTTAAACCACCCCTCAAGTCAGAGCTTTTATTTCTAAACAACAATGTGCAGTATTGAATATTTTATTTTATTTTACTTGATTTCATTAAATTTCTTGCCCCCTCGCTAAAACCTGAGTCTAATCTAAAGACCGGTTATTTTTGGTTCTGTTTGTCCCGTGACGTTGTGTGCTGCAGTTGAAAGCTATGTGGCGCTCTGCGTGTTGCGTCGCACGTCGCTCTATTGTGCCGGGTGTGTCCTGCCGTTCTCAAAGAAAATTAGAAAGGGCTTTGAAGTGGATTAAAACAACAGCTAGGCCACACATCTTTACTGATCCATCTGTGTCTGTGTGGCATTTAAAAAGGTCTATTCATCTTGTGGTGCCTTATTTGAAGGGGATAAGAGTTGATCGAGTTACAGGGGTTAAAGTGTACAATTTGCCATGCCTTCAGTGTCGTTGCGGTAGACACGGGTCGCGTGGCAGTGTGGAATGCTGCAGAGCCCTTTCAGAGCATTTATTTCAGGCATGACAATGGTAGCTGACATTAAACAGCTGCACGATTGTTAGTGGACTTCTCATGCCAGTAAATGAAAACTATATTTTTAAATATATGCCTAATTTGTGTGCGCTGCTGAGCTTGCCAAAGTATTTCTGTTTTGGAAAGTATAAGTCTGCCTCTGCAACCGTATCATTCACTTTTACAACATGTTTCTTAACAAAACCAAAAAAAAACTTGCAACAAAGGGCAAGGGGGGAAGTTTGCTGTTTGAATCCTGCAGCATTCATTTATGGAACTGAAATAAGCGCTGTGGTGAAATGACCCATTATATTGGATCACTTTGATTGTTAAGAGGGATAAGGAAATGGGAAAGCATGCTAGAGGAAGTTCAGGACAGTGCATGTTCTGTTTTTTGTTTTGTTGGTTGAAAAAAAAAAAAAAAAAATGTTTATCCCCTTCTTTTTCGACCCTGCCCAATTTGGGTTTGTCAATTGTTCATCAACTGGGCTCACTGTAATGGCTTCTCTTCTTAATAGGGAGCTATAACTATATATCATGTGTACACACACAAACACACACACACACACACACTCTCTGAAAAATGGGCACTGCCAAGTTGTTCACTTTTCTGCATAATGCTAGGACACAGCAGGCATATAGAACTGTGGGCAGCACTGATGGAGCTCTGACTGATAACACTGTGGAGCTTACAGGCACCTGGTACTTTATAGGAGTGATTATTGCATGACAAATTTAGATTACATTCAATTAATTAATTAATGATCCCCGGCTGAACCAAACCCAGCTAACACTGGCGAATCTTGGTTAACAGTCCAATGCTCCTTGGCCGGGATGGGATCCAGAGCTGTTTGAATTGTAGGGCTCAGCCTGCATCCCAAGTGGAGGCTTGTACTCCTGAGCCATGGTTTGCATTATAATAGTGTACCTGATCTAAAAAGAAATGGCTCATTCATGGTTCTCTTCTGATTTCTTTCTGGGATGGCACAAACACACACCAACACATAGGTGTGTAGCTTCAGGTCCAGGGCTGCACCGTGAACCTGAGTTTAGTGACAACATCTGAGATCAATTGCTGTTTGTCTGTGCTCTTTGTTTCTCACTGTAAGGAACCAGCAAAGGTTGTTGTGTGGTTAAAGTCTGCCTGCAGCAAGTTTAATCTCCAACCTCATTCTCTCTTTTTTTTTTTTTTTTTTTTTTTTTTTTCTTTTAATCTTTTTGTCGTTTTTGCTTTTGACACCAATAAAAGACAAGACTGGCTCTGGCCCTGCAGCTGGCACACTGCTAGCTCTCCAGTGACCTGAGAGAGGTAGAGGTAGAGAGAGAGAGGTAGAGAGAGAGAGAGAGAGAGAGAGGTTTCAATTTGTTGACATGAGTGGTGGTGGTGGGCCACAGAAATAGCAGAATGTGATGTGGACGTGTTTCTATCTAATCTGTAAATCATTCGAGGTCGATTGAAGGAAAGGCAGTGCACTGTGGGGCTGCAGACAGACTCTTCTATTGCCTATGCAAAGGTGGCACAGTTGAAAAAGATATGCCGGTGAGTGTGTGAGCGTGTGTGTGCCTGTGGAACTTTGAAAGACATCAGCTTACTGTCAGCCTTGTCAAGCACACATGCACACAGGTGATGTTCAGCTCGCATTTTAATATAAGTGTTTCTGACCGATTCTGTTTTTCTGTTGCACATCGTTGGTTCAGTTGGTGTTAATCACCGTAAGCATCTGAACCTTTCATCAAAGTCTGTTTGAGGATGGCAATAGGGCATAGCAATATTAGGCTTCAGGTCAGATTGCAGGTGTACACAAAAAACAACTAATAAAGTTATAGAAAAGAATAAATATCCACCTTTTTTCCCCCACAGAAAACTGAGTTTAAGAATATTTCAGTATATCTGAGGAAAATTGTGTTTGGTTGACTTATGGGCAAACCATGTTCTGAAAATGGTTCTCTGGGTAGCAAAATGAGCCCTCTAATATTGGTCTAGGGTACAGAGACCATGTCGGTGTGGACAGCAGGGACACGACAGGACTACAGCCGTGCAGAGGTGATTGCTGGGAACACGGCCTATTTTCTCCAGTCTGGGGGATCGGTGAGAGTTAACAGGTGGAGTGACAGCTGCAGTGTCGAGTGGCTGCAGAGCATGACTTGAAATCTTGAAAGCTGTCCAAAGCAAACAAGACAAGGGAGGTATAACTGTAGCGAGAGGAAACTTCAATTTGGAGTAGGGGCTCCAGTTGAAATTGGGTATTGATTTCATTTATTATTATTATTATTATTATTATTATTATTATTATTGTTGTTGTTGCTGTTGTTATTAAGACGAGTCTACACCAGGATTGACGATCTCAGTTCCTGGTGGGGCTGCATTATGTTCTGGTGTTTTTACTCAGCCCAGCTCTCAGCTACTTAATTGCTCTAATTTCACGATGAACTGAATGAATGTAACATTTCTCTCCAGGTGGTTCAAAGTTGAGTCTTGAGTCAACAGCTATCAAGGGAAATAGCTTAAAATATACATATATAAAAATGGTTGGAAAAAACTAAAAAAAACGTATGCCTAATATCAAAATAATCGCATTCATTTAGTAATACTGCGGCTGGAACACAATTAGACACTACGGCCCTAAAGGAAGTGACTTTTGGTTGATGGGTCTTTTTCAGATAAACAAAGCCATAAAAGCAGTGCTGGGAACATGGTCCCTCCAGGGCAGGGGAATTCAGCTGTGATAATGTACAATAAAGGCTGAACCATGGTAGGCGATTCCGGCTGTTATTGGCAATTACAGTACTGCACTAAGAGGAACCGGCCTGTAACTAACACAGAGAGGGCCGTCCATTTCACTTTTATCTGGCTTGTTTACAACTACGCTCCCATTCGGATCCAGGCAGGGTCTGTTCTTTCACTTTTTGCTTACTATGGAGGGGTTAATTTGTCAACACCTTCCCCAATCAGACTAGTTCCAGCTATTATGTGGTACGAGAGATGTCTGTCCTTCACTGTACGGCCGGCTGGGGCCTTAATGTCAAGTGTTTCAGAGTGACCATGAATGTACATTTTAGTTGGTTGTTCTGAAAAAGCCTGGGATGGGTATGGGTGACCGTGATCTGGTCCGTTATATTGTCCTGTAGTGAATGGCTGTGTTATCTTTTTCATCCTGTTTCTGAATTAAAAGAAAATTATATATAATATTTTAAAAGGTCTTGGCTTACTTATACATAAAATTGCCTGTTCCTTCCAAATCACTCACATGGGATGTGTTTTTGTATCGTTGCCTTGGAAACTGCTCTCTGGCACTCCGAGTTGGCCAATCATCAGTCCGCACTGAGTTTAGGTTGGAGGGGGCAAGAGGTTTTGAACACAAAACAGGTAGTGACTCACCATATGCCTCTCTGCAGTGTGACCGCAGGAACAGCACCAACATTAAAGATCAGATTTCGGTTTTAGGCGCCTTTTCTGCAGAGGATATTTTCGAAGGGGGCTTCTGTTCCATGCGTATAGCAGAATGAAGAATTGGGTTGGATGATCTAATCTACTTCATCCAAGTTTATATATATTTTTCATTTGTAGCAGCATAACAATTATGTCACCTCTTATATCCTTTCTTTTTGTTTGTTTTCTGATCAGGGATATAGAGAGAAGGTGTGTAAGAAAGTGTGTGGTGAGAGAGACTGAGTTTTTTTTCACAATCTTTTTCAAGTGTTTTTTTTTCTGATTTCAAACTTGATTGCAGTGTGTGTTTAGATGCTCAGATTTGGATGCACAATCGGTATGTGACTCATGTTGTTAAGTAGTCTAATTCTGTCCATGCTGGGTGGACAGTACAGTTAAGGTCAAGGCGATTGGCTCGGGTTAATGCATTTTCACGCTGAGCCTCTCCTGCACTCGGAGGAGATTGTGCTCTATAATCTGTTCTCAGTGCAACCTGCCTTAATATCCACACTATTAAAGATTGTTTGCTTCCTAATGCAACACGCATGCACACACACAGACACACACATCTCACAGACCTGCATCCTCTTGTCTCTTTAGGTGGTCTGTAATATTAGCATACTTCTGCATCTTTAGCTTCCAATTCACAGGAGAAGGCCACAGATCATTTCTCTGACACATTTATAATAAAGCGAAGGTTACTTTCCCCCTGTTCCCCTTACAATAATAAATGACCAAGAATAAAAGTATAAACCAGAGCAGGAAGGCAAATGGGAGTGGGGAGCTAGTGGGGGATCATTTTTTATTTTTTTATTTTGTATTTGAATGGTTGGTATGTAATCTGCCAGTTTCTCTCCAGCCACATGTTTTTCTAATCTTGTCCACTTTGATAAATATAGTGCAGGGAACAGTGGAGGCCTTTAATGTCAGAACAATAGCTTCTACTCCAGAGGCCCTGGACGTTTCTCAAACGCAGAGGTGTTCCTGTCTGACTTTGTCTTAGAGGGAGAACTGCTTTCCCAGATTCACATCAGATTTTGTATTTTTTTGAAGCATTGGAAGAGTGTTTGTTTGAAAGAATGCTGGCTGGAGAGAGGATTATGTTTGTGACATTTTGTGGTCCATCTCCTATACTTTCCCAGACCTCAGTAACTACTGTTGCCCGTTTACCATAAGATACAGTCATGCACAGACAATTCTTATGTAATGTTGTGAGAGGACTAAAAACATCTTCGATCGCCTGATGTTCACAGAAAATGTTCCAGTCCAAAAAGCAATGACTTCTATCTAGGCTGACTGCTTTTCAGGTTTATTATTTTGACCCTGCAGGTTTTACTGTATGAAAACAGCAGCCTTTTAGGATAAAGTGTTTCACTTAATATATTCCTCATCTGAACCAGTTTCCCATCCAGTGTGTATCACAGTTTAGGTAATGTACAATTTATTTCTCAGCTGTTGAACACTGCAATGGGTTGAAACTGTGACAAATTACAGACACATTTTTATTTTGAAAGAGCAGGTCAGATTAAGTCATGATTTCCCCCCTGTGCTTTCACACCAGTTAGACCCCAGATACATTACACTTTTCCAATCCCACTCAATGCGTTACAGGAGATCCCTTCAACACAGGGGTTTTACGCATTAACTCAATGATTTTTACATATAACAGTCCACTGGTCTCATTTAAATTATTAAAATAATTATTATAATAATCCTTACCTGTCCCGATCTCGTAGAGCTATAAGTGACTTCTGATTTTCTGATCTAAATGGCATTACTGGGCTTCCAGATCATGCCCATTCTTCCTGACTGAAGGTGTGTACAACACCTGAAACCAGGGCTGTAGACCACTGCTCTACAAGGTTCCCCAAAATAACAAAATAATCAGAACTGGATAGTGAGATAGGATAACAGGAGAGAGACTGAGCATTCATACGCACATTACTGTAATGATCGCGGAAGAGAATAATGACCTTATGCCATGAATCCACACAAAAGACCAATCCCTCATTAAAACAACCTACTCCAAGTCCAGATACAGCGCAGGGCGTTTTAACTAGTATGCTAAGTACGCATGACCTGTAATCATCTAAACGGCAGCTACTAAGCTTAATGACAGGGATATTACACAGTGAAGGAAAACGGATCACAGACCATTTAGGAGCTGCGCGGGCCCCTTAGTGCTCATTAAGATGTCAAATGAAAAAAATATATATTTACAACGTGTGAGATCTGGTGAGAAGTATGCGGAGTCACCCTGCTGCTGGCTATCGATTAGTAGACTTTGTTGGGTGGCAGTGGCGGCGGCGGCGGGTGGTGTATTTAAGTAAGATATTCCTGAACCAAACGACGGAACAATAAAGCCAGCCAGTGAAAGAGGCTGGGAGTCTGACACAGCAATTACTGTTTATCGCAGGGATTAAATTGACCGTCTCCTTGCTCGAAGTGGAAGCAGATCAACAGTTATCTTAATTAGCAGTCGGGTCCCTGCCTCACTGGGCTCGGACTCCTGGCCTCCCCCTGGAAAGGGCAGCAGCCTTGGTATGTGTCCCAACTATACCTGGCAGTTATGAGACTGGTGCTTTACAAGAGGTTTGGATGGAATTTTTGTGAAAAATTACAGCTTCTGTGGAACAACTTGACTTTTTCTTCTTTTCACCAGCTCATTTTACTGATGATTGAAGTATTTCTGCTTCATTTGGAAGAGTTGGTGGCTAAATATCCATCTCTTGACTTGGATCTTTGATGACACAGTATGTGCGCAGCTCACCTCTGATGTTACACTGTGGGTCTGACTTGCCATGACTTCAGAGCAACTCTGTGTCGAAGGAGGGAAAGAAAGGCAGAGAGAGAGAGTGAGGAGGATTTGTGCACCATCGAGAACCCTGGGGAGTCACGTCACTCACAAACCACTACACAATGAACCTTGTTCCCCAGCCAAGTATTTGAGACGCGCTTTGACGGGCCGTGTGACAGACTGGCTGTGTTTTTTTTTAAAGACAGGACATGGTGGCCATAACTTGACCTGCTCCCCAGCTGAGTGCCGGTGGGGCTGGGACTAGCGCAGTCCTAATTGATCGCTCATTTTTCTACAGCCGCGATAAAATATATTTAGAAGTGGGCTGCTTTGCAACATACCGTCAAGTACAAAACGGGAGATTATGTAATAATTATGCATGCCGACAAAACCAGTGATTTATTGAGGTTGATGGCAATTGTTGTGCCATTCTCTCAGGGGTCCCCCCCCCCCCTTCTCTTCCCCTAAAGTGATTTTGAAATTATTTATTTTGGTTTTAACAGCCTGAGCCGCTGCGATGGGAAAAAGTTGGGATTTGTTGCCGTCTAGATGAGATCTGGGATAAGTTGCTGGGAAAGGTTGGAATACTTTCTGGAAAGGACAGGTCTGCGTTATGTTCGTGGGTTGGTTTTGTGCATAATCCGCATGCTTTTTGAAAATAATTGAGCAGATGAAGAAATAATGATCTCACTTGCCTTCGCTCTATGGGATCCTCGATGCTATATCCCTCCCCCTGCTTTATTTACAGCTGGCGGCTGCGCACTGTCTTTGACTTCTCCAAGTGCTTGAGCCTGGGGACCCGCAACAGCTACACACAAAAATACACAGACAGATAGGTACACTTCCTCCTAGACACACATCTTTGTCTTTGCAGTCACACAATTGGGGTTTCCATCGTTGTTCCCTTTTTAAGAGCACATTGAATACTGTTAATAAAATAAACAACGGCACAGATAAGGGAGAGGCTAGGAGGGAGACAGGGGGTGGAAATTTAGCAAAAAATAACAACTCAAACTTGTTCCCCTCTCCCTACCACAGAGAAACACCATTGTACTAGTATGGCAGCTCCCTATTGAATACCAAGTACAGTGCAGTACAGTACACCCTCATAGGTAGACTGGTCCCCCCCCATCTCTTGTGTAACATCCGAACTTCTTGAAGTCCATGCCAGTGAAATGTGCCTTCCCTGTGAGCGAGCCCTGGGAGGAGATGCTTTTCAAATATTATAGGTCTGTCTTATTTGTGCTCATTGATGTGTGCGCTGAAATGCAACAGAGAATTGCGCCTCCCTCCCTGTTGTCCTAACTACTCTGGACTAACCCCAAACCCCCCCCCCACAGCCATTTTTTTTCATTAACCTCCCCTAGCTCCTCTTCCCAAGCTCTCAGATCTCGCTCCAACTGTGCTTGCAGTGCGCACACATGAAAGCCTCTTTGTTGTCAGAAGAGAGCGGTACCTCGACACCTGCTTCTCTGTGTGGCGAAGTGCAGCAAAGTGAAAACCACACCACGAGAGGGGTTGAATCCGATGTCTTCCCCCCATTTCTGTTTATTGATTTGTTTGCACTCTAGCACACTCCTTCAATCAGTGCAGTTCCCACCTTTTCCACTCCTCTTCCTCTTTGGGACAATGCTAGACTAGAAGAAGGTTGTCGCTGAGAGTTTCTGTGCATTAACCTAAACCAGGCATGAGCAGAAACTCAAATGTTCGTTTATTTCTTCATTCTCATGTTTGGCTAAAATGGAGCTGCCGTTCGATATCAAAAGGTTTTCGCTTGGCGTTGGACATGAACTTCAGAAATGTAGAAATCAACCCTTCCCATTCATCAACATAATTGTTATGCTACATAATGTGCTAGGATATATTACTGGCCTACAATTACACTTCCATTGTGTTAAAAGCAAGTCTCAAAGCCAATGCTGTATTTCACCATGAAGAAATAATGTGGATAGTGGATATTAGGCAGTGCTTTTCTTTTCAGTGACTGAACCATCACGTTGCTTATGAAACACACCTTTGGTTTTGGTGAAGCCACTGAGATAGTATGACCTACTTTGGCGTGGTAGCTGTAATATGTTGTTTATGTCCTATATATATGTGTGTGTGTGTGTGTGTGTGTCTGCAATAAGCATCTTAACTGCAGTCAAATTGTTTGCATGTTTGGGAGCTCTTGAAAGGGTAATCTATTTTCTCCTATCCACTTGATCCTGAGATCAACCTTCCCTGTTCTGTCCTGAAGCGACTGTCTGTCTGGAACCTCAATCCTGGTCTCTGTGTGACGTCTCAAGCAATTCCCCGGCCGCGAGGACACTTCCTTCTCTCACCTTTTTTGGTTGAATTTCTCTACTTATCCTGTTATACATTTCAATTTCAAGCAGTCCAAACACTACCCATAATTCAGCACTTGTGGGTGGGATTAAGCTTGCATTACGGCCCTCCACTCTGCGCGTTGAGAATGGACAACTTGTTAAACTCACCCTGAAGCAGCCTAATAATAATAAATGAACACGAAAATTGAGTTATACTTGTGCAGAACTAATAAGCACTTGAAGGCAGGATTACCATACAGCGATCTTCTGTGAAATAACCCCCCCCCCACCACATCATCCTCCTTTAGGCCCAAGAATTAAATCTGTGCACCTGAGAAGAAAACACACTTATTGTTAATTTCTCATTATTGCTCTGTAACCGTGCAGTAATTAGGCCAATTAATTTTGGAAAGGTTTAACACATTTCTTCCTTTTAGGCTAGGGATAACTTCAAATACTTAAAGGGCTATACGACAATCCTGCATGAGATTGCATTACTCTACAATAGAACAAAACTTTCTTATTCTTCTTTTTAAAATGGATATTGTTGTAGACTTGACTACTACTACTCACGCTTTGGTGTGGCTGCATTCGCAGGGATACCACACCTTTCCATGATCAATTTTTCTGAAACATGTTTACTGTGGAAGACAATGGTAGTATAGTAAAGCACAGTGAAAATGTGTTCAAACCATGGGATAACACTTACAGGGTAAAACTTGCATAAGAGTGTACCAGGAGACCTTCAGCCATGTCCTTTAGAAACTGTTTCCATTAAACAAGGATCAGTGATGTGCCCTCATCTCCATTAATCAGCACTACCCTGTCATACGGGCTGTCTGGGTCTGCTCTGCACTGCACCCTTTCCCAGGCACTGGCTACTGCTAGATTGCTTTCCTTATCTATGCTGTATCAATTTGTATTTTTCTTCTTCCCCTCGAGCTGATACAAAAAGATTTCATCTCCCACCACAAAAAAAAAAAAAAAATTGAAAATAAGTGGTTTTCCATAAGGTACGGTAGCACAGATTCTGTACTGGGGACTTCATTCTGATGTCTTTCAACGCCCCCCCCAGTGCATCGTCCTCGTCTTAAAGGGAAAACCAGCTTCCTCGCTTGAATCCTATTTCTGTACAAAAGGAAACTTCCACAATGCCTTCATTCAGTGGCAGCTTCTTGATGTTGTTTTTTCTTCCCCAAGAAGGTTTTGTACATTTGACTAGACTGAGCTTTTATTTCCGTTCTTTTACTCCTCACCTTCCTTTTTCTTATTCACCCCTTATAACGGTGTAGGCTGAAACACTGACCGCGTGGGACTGCTGACCCTTATCCAACATGAATTTTTAACAGCTAGTCATTATGAATGGGAGCCAGCGCAGTGTAGCGATTAATGGGCCCCAGTCTCTGACTAACTCAGCCCCCCACATCCCCCCCCATCCCCGTCGCCAAGCATAATTTTCAATTTTCAAGTCTGTTTCTAATTTCGATGGCTGCGTTGTATCACTCCGGCTCCCTTTCTGTCCCATTAGACTGCACTGCCTGACACGCGAGCTGCCGGGTCGTTCCTCGCACTGACCTATTTCGTGCATTCGGGGCGATGCGCTAAAGACTGCGATCGCGGTTTGTAGCACCTCTCCGTACCACGTGTTTGCACCTCTCTCGGTACCTGCTGATGTAAGCCGGGCGCTTTGGCATGTGAAGCAGTTAGACAGAGAACACTGCTAATGAGAACTAGGCTAGTCTTTTGGCTCGGCCCTAGTTAACTCTTGCCTTGTCTTACATTAAGATTTGAATATGCCTTGATTTGTTAATTTGTATTATGCTTATATGTGGTGTATACAATTTAGTTAATTTTATCTTACAGAGATCCTTAACTAGGTTATGCTTGTACTATATTGGAATTCATATTATTTTTGGCATATGTGGGTCACACTGAACTACAGTGCCGTATTTTCTTTTCTTCTGGGTTTTGCAGAAACATTTATTTTATAAATGTCCATTCTAGACTTATAGCTTCATATGCTCTTGTAGAGAAATCGTAATACCAATTGTTTTTGTATGATTTTTGTTTTTTTCCTATACTATCTTGTACGCTGGGGGATTCTAGAGTTGAGAATGTCAAGCGATGTGTTTACATCCACTCCAACTTACTTCTCTCTCTGTCTGAGGAACCGGTCACCTGCCCCCTCTAAAAAAAGAACTAGGCTCTTAACTCCTCAACACTTTTATTTATTTTATCATGCTCCAATCCCAGAATGCCTCACAGCCCGGCTCTTGGGACAATTGGAGGATCTCCTGCCTGCTAATAAGAACATTGGAAACTCCCAAGATAAGAGACGAGCTGTATCCAGGCCATTCTATGCAGCCAACACTTCAGGCCTTAGCTTATTTACAAATGTATGGCTAAGGTGGATGGCTTGGAATGTTCAGTTATGACCTGTTTTTTGAGCCAAATGGAGGCCCAGTTAGATGATGCAGGACGTCCTCCCAAAAAAATGTGAAACTCTCCCCTGGAGTTAACACTGAAAACACTGTGTTCATGTTTTGTGAGCTTTGAGGTTTTGGATCATCATCATCATACTGACTTTGCAGTGCGCTTGCATTTCTGTTTTGTTGGAGCGGCATGTGAGAGCTGGGGGGGATACAGATTTGCTTTGTCTCCCTCGTCTCTGTCTCTCCATCCTCTCTCTCTCCTTTCTTTCTCTAATTTTTCTATTAACTCTTATCTTTCTCTCTCTCCATATCTTTACATATCCCTTCCTTCCTCTTTCTGTGTTCTCACCAAATCTCTCCCTTATTCTCTGCTGCTCTCCCCCTCACTGTCTCTCTGTCTGTCCTTTTCACCCTGTCTCTATCACTTATCTATCTATATCTTCTCTTCTTCTCTATCTCTCTCTCTTTCTCTCCTGCCCTTGTTTGCGGATGTGCTTGGCTCAGTGCCCAGCTAGTGAGGCTGTCGAGAGAAGGATGAATGTTAGGCCAGTTACAGAGAGAGAGAGAGAGAGAGAGAGAGAGAGAGAGGAGCTCCATTAATCTCGGGGAATGGGAGCTGCTCCTCAGACACGGAGCTGAGGCCTCTGGAGAAAGCATCCTTGGAGGGGGTCCAGAGCCAGAGAGCCCACCCCCCCCCCCACTGCCATGCCCCCCACTACTACTTCTACCTCATGTCTCTCACAACCTAGGCTGAACTGTGTGCAACGCCTGAGACTCTTAATAGGCAATCCTGGGCATCTTTGTCTGCTTACACGTGTACAGATTTTAACCCCGTAGATTTACCACAGGATTTTAAACTTTAGCATGCTTCTACTCTTGTTTTCTATGAGGTCCAGTATAATGGACCATTAGAATACCACAACTTACCATAATCCATATTTCTGAGGCATGATTTCTATGGTAGATAATAAAGGGTAATGGTAGAGTGAAAGTGTATGAACAAACAAGAGTCCTGAGTGCCTGTTTTTGAGTAGAAGTCTTGAGGCCTACCAAACTACTTCCCACAATGCATCCCAGGAACAGAATTACAGAACTAAGGGAGAACACAGCCTCGCAATGGTGTCATTTATAATTAAACCATGCATTGCACTTCCAATAAACTGGTAACTCAGCACATCAGTTACAGCCGGTCTCTGTCTCTCAGAGTAATTAAGTGCTTTACTAAATGTCATCTGCATAATAAGAACATAAAACTCATTAATACACAGGCATTTGTTTTGTTGCTGAAGGTTAGACCAATCATTCCCCCCCTCCCTTCCCCTTTAACGGCATGCCGGCGATAATGTTTGATCAGTATTAGTGTTGACTACTTAACCTACAACACCGCAATGGGCTCTTTGAACTTTGAGAGACCTGTGGCGGGTGCGTTGGATAGACGGGGTGACCGCACGGGCTAACACCATCCAGAAATAGGAACGTGTGACAACTGCGCCGTCAGTCCACACCACCAGTCCAACCCGTGATAACCGTGCTGTTTGATGCTGTTTATGACCCCCCCTCTGCGTCAGGTTGCTTTTATCACAGTCTGTTTGCTTGAGCACTTCATACTGATAATGCTATTTTCGGCCTCTCGCGGTGTCGTTGCAGTATTGATTGGGAGGGAAGCGGCGGGAAGCAGAATTCCTGACACACCTTAATTGACCAGTGTCGTCAGTCTGCTGTTCATATAGGGCGCATCCAGTGATCAACACGTTTGATTTCATTTACGAGATTTTATAACTTGCTATCGATTTTAAAGCCCTTTGTAACTTTCACTTAGTTGCTTCAAGACTACACTGTGCAGCAACTTGCTAATGATGTTCAACAACATATCCTTTCAAGCTTCCCTTTCATTATCTTTGATTTATCTTTTTTTGGACACTTACATATTTTTAAGAAGGAACTGTGAAACATGTAGTGGTTAAACGAGAAAATAAATCTATATTTCAATGCAATAATTAATCAATGTATGAGGTGACTCAGAGTACAGTTCAAGTATCAATACAACAAGCTCTAACATTGAATGTGTAGAACTAAAAAGGTTACATCTTTTAAATGGTGTCCATAGTGAGCAGTGGAGAGTTAACAGGTTGTTTTAATGTATAGTGGAGGATGGGCAGTGCTCATTTTATATGGTGAGATTCGGCAAGAAATAGTCAGCATACAGAAGG
Source organism: Amia ocellicauda (assembly GCF_036373705.1). Lineage (NCBI taxonomy): Eukaryota > Metazoa > Chordata > Actinopteri > Amiiformes > Amiidae > Amia > Amia ocellicauda. The sequence continues at coordinate 22,430,888 of NC_089852.1, read as the reverse complement.
GACAATGAGCAAATTGAAATGGGACCAGAAAGCAACCAGACAATGTGAAATGATACACGTTTTGTTCGAATAATCCAGTTATTATCCAGTTAATGTCAGCCTTGTTTACAGCTACATGCTCCTTCCTGACGGATTTAATAACGCAGTTCTTCCCTGGACAGGAAAGGGCCACAATCTGCCAGCTTCACATTGTAGAGTCACACCACCAGGCGAGGATGGTTAACACTCTGTCAGGTTAGGGGTTTGTGGTGGATTGGGGGTGGAGAGGGGGGCACTTTTCTAATTATAGAAACAAATATATCTCCCTGTGTAAAGCCTTCTGGTGAGAGAAGATCATGCATTGAGTGATTCATCTCTGCACAGCGGCAGGTGTCCTGCCTGAGACAGCGGCCACAGAGCTTTGTTTTGAGAGCGGTGCTGATTCACAGCTGGCCCCCAGTCTCCGCGTCTGTGCGTGGGCTGCTCAGGTTTGAATCTCCCCTCCATCTTCGCCTTGAGATGAGCACTGCATTACATCACCCAGCTGCAGTGACCCGCTCTGGCCCAGTCACATATATATAACAGCATCATATAACACAACAGCTGACGTGTAGTGTGTCCTGCTGAAAAACATCTTAAAATATGATACTGTAATCTTATTAGCATTCCACAAAGCAAAACCGTATTAGTCTTAAATGAACTTTTAGAGAGCACGTCAAACAAGCTCCACTTTCAATTAATCTGATATATATTATTTATTTATTCCCCCATGTCTGTGTGAATTTATTAAATGCTTGAGTCACCAAATAGGTAAGGGTTTGGGGGAACAGGTGTTTTTAAAAATAACTGGTTGTGGTTTGAATCTACAATAACTTATTGTCTCAAGTATTAGCAAGCAGTAGCAGTTGTTCCAGCTTCACCCCCTGAGAGAATTCTTCTGCCTGTTTTATTCTGCCTCAACACAGATGGGTTTCCCTATGTCCTTACCTTGGAATTACTGACAAACCAAAAAAATAAACATACACACATCTGAAAGACACCTCAAAGTTTTTAACATGCGGTCAATCTCTTTTGCTACAGCTCTTGTGCTGACAGATATCATTGTATTCGACCTTGGATCTCCTGGATGGTCCAAAAACAATCCTAGCCCTTCTACTCTAGTCTCTATTAGAACAGTGACTAAACTCAAAATCAACTAGTGGCAGAAAAATCTAAATGTTTGCCTAATATCAAGCAGATGCATTGATCAGAGCACTTAATTGAGCTAGGTTAACACAGACGAACAGAGACACAGAACTATAGTTTTGTGTTTGACTGGGTTTTGATGTTAACTGCCTTTTCATGGGAAATCCTGTTAGATGAGACCTCAGTGAGTCACAAGATCAAGTTTCCAGCACTCAACATTAATACTGGAGGGCAGAACTGGACTCAGGACCACTTGTGGAGACAATATAAGCTCAAGTTCAGTGGTTGGACAGAAGTGGGGAGACACTTAAACATGTTAGCATGCCTTGTTTATCCTCCATTGTTCTAAAAATGCCCTGTCATGCAATCTTAAGAACGGGCACAGAACAATGTTTTTACTAAAAACACAAGCAGCTTTTATGCCAGGAGTCATTTTTGGTGTTGGCTCCATATCTGCTGTGATCATAAACATGGAAGAAGGCTGCAGGGCTAGGTGAAAGATAAGAGGGTGAACCAATCTGTTTTATTAGTTTTTGGACTCCGTAGGCCTGACTAAATATGATAAATTGTACTTCATTTTGTGTGCTTGGGGCCTGATTAATGTGAATGCCTTTAAATACAGTACTTGTCATTTGGGCAGCAGAGCCTTGTACTGTTCCTGCTGCAGAGGTTAAGGGGTTGATGGTGGCAGAGGGGGCGTCGAGGACAATGGACTTCCTGTCCTGGCATACCGGTGGGCGGGTGCGAGAGGGCTTTTTAATTTCTCTGACGACTGGGGACGAATCGCTCACCCAAAAATGTGCGTCAGCTGTGGTCCTCGTGGGGGATCACAGCAGTTTCCCCCCACAGTCACATCTTGCTGAGTTTTCCTTTTAAATCTTTGCAGGGAACTGAAACAAACTTGTACATTTTTAATACAAATCCTGGACAGCCTTGATTTTATTTTTATTGTATTTTATTTGTGCCTTGGAGCTCTCTCAAACTGAAAGTGTGGCCTGTTTCCACTACCCTATAATCATCCAACAAGGATCAGTCAATCACTTGCCATGAACCTTGCATAATTGAAAACTATTGATGGGAGGGCAGGGGAAGAGCAAAAGAAAGGCAGCAATGCAGAAACAAAACGCATTTTTACCTAAAGCCATTTTTAAACCAGCTGAATCAAGATTTCCCTTTTATTTTCCCCAAATTATCCCTTTTGTACCTCTACTACTAATCCCCAGTGATAGCTCTGAACTGTTATGTCTTATATTATCTCCTCTGGGCACAGAGGGTATAATTGTGCCCACTTGTCTACTTTTATCAGGCATAAAATGCTGTCTGAAGGGTGTGATTTAAAACAACTTTTAAATTTATATGGCACATGAAGGATTGAACAATCCAATGTCAAAATATATAAAAAAAAAAAATTAATAACAATAATTAAAAGGGTAGGTTATAAAAAATAAATTGTGAGGAAAAAAAACAAGCAATTGTGTACAGTTTCTTCTGCACAAATCCAGTATAGATCGTATCCGCTGGTCCTGTTAAAAAGCAGGGCCGCTGTCTCGTGTTCGCCCGGGTCCTGTTGCCTGGCTGTGTATTTGAATGAGCGGCGCTGGGCTGAGCTGAGCTGTGTGCGGAGTTGAGTGCTGTACAGTGGAAGCAGTTCTGAATGAGCTGATCTGGCTGAGGATTGGCAAAGACTGAATAAGGCAACAGGATGCAGACATGGGAGGGGAGGGGGTGTTCATAACCAGCACAGAAGGGGTTAAGAGAGTCTGTTCTGAGCAGAGAGAGAGAGGGGGGGCGTGCGTGCGTTCGTGCGTGCGTGCGCGAGTGCGACTGTGAGTGTGTGTATGTGCGCGCCCAAGAGCCGACACCAGGTGCTTGCCTTCTACTCTGTTCACACTGCAGAGAGCTCTCTCTCTGTCTGTACCTCTCTCTGCTCGCCCGCTCTCTTTCCTGCTCTCTCATTTTCATCCTTTCCTGCTGCTCCTGCTGCTGCCGTTTCCTATATTATACTTTTTTTTTTTTTTTTTCTTCACTGAGTGTGTATTCAACCTCTTCTGTCCTTCAACTACGAACCATGGTGCAGGATTTTTACAGCTGGGAACACAGAGCTATTCACCAGGAGACGGAGGTGAGCAGAGCTGGAATGGGGGAACTGGGATATATTGGGGTGTGTGTGCGAGGGGGCTCCTGGAATGGCTTGAGGCAAGAGGTGCTAAATGTTAGCACTGTCAGGGCTGAGGATAAAAAGGATGGTCAGAGAAAGGTGACTCGAGTTTGCTGTCACTCAGGGGGTGACAAAATGACAGAGGCTTGTCATCCGGTTACGTTGTTACTGTTGAAAGGTGTGAACGAGACTTTCTCTGTCCGTCCGTCTGTCTGTCTCTGGGGTCTGATCTATTCTAACTCAGTGGTATTGTTCATGTCCGCGGCTCCGCGCTGGCTTTGTCGGTTTTGTCTTTGTGCTGGGAAGGCAGGGAAGGGAGGCAGACGGACAGAGAGACGGACAGAGCGATTGACAAAAGCTAGATCATAGAGAGGAGCCTTGTCTATGTTCCAACGGTGTTTTCCATCAGTCTTGTCTTTCTCTCGTAGCATCTTGGTTGTAGTGCTACTTACCTTATATTAACTCATGAGGTTAAAGGGGGGATTTTGCCCTACTATAGTGTCTTCAATGTCTCAAACATATATTGATTTATCGTTTTGTAACGAGAAACCTCTCTGAAAAACTGTTCCTCTTGGACTCATCAGTTATAACAGCCTTTCTGTAGTTAACGGTAGATATCCAGTGTGGAGCTAAATCACTGTGTAATTTCACCACCCACACCGCCTCCATCACCCCCCCCCCCCCCCCACAACCGCCCCCACTCCCTCCTCCTCCCACCCCTTCTTCTTTCGCACTGGGATATTTATAACGTTTCCTGAATATTTTCAAAAGATGAAAATGAAAAGAATAAAAGGAAAATCAGCCCAGCCAGCAGTTCAATTCAATGAAGTTGCTGACGTCCTAATGAGGGTTCAAATATCGAATCTATTTTTCCCTTCTTAATTGCTGTTTTGGTTTCCCTGTTTGTTCTAATCAGTCCCTCTGTGTGCACTTTGCCTGGTGCTGCCCGCATAGTTTATCATGTCTCCGCATAAGATGTATGCTGAAGTCTTTCTTTGGAGGAGAATTATTTACCAGGTTAAAAACGCCTTCTTTTAAAAAGCGTCTATTTTATTGTATTTGATTTAATTTTCTATTGGATTGTATTGACAGACTTGTGGGATTTTGGCAGCAATGTGGTCCTGTCCAGCCAGTACAGAGGACACTGGGTTGGCAAGAATAGGCATTTCAGTATTTTTCCTCTCCCCGAGTCTTTTCTCACACGTTTATCCAACACCACGTCTTTGCAGTTAGTTTTTTTTTCTACCAAATGGTACTGTGAGTGTTGTGTGGGTTAGTACATTGTGTACTGTGTGTCTGTGCGTGCGTGCGTGTGTGTGCGTGTTTAATGTGTGAGATGAACAGGTCGTTGTCTATAAACAGCAAGCACTGTTCCCGTTTCATGAAGCCCTTAAACCCTTCTCTCTGGATTTGTTCAGCTAAAATAGCAGAACCAAAAAAAATTGGTTAAATAGGATGGGGTCCTGTATTATACCATGACTTGAGATATATGCAAGACATTATTCATTGTATTACAAAAGAACTGCCCCAAAAATGGATGCATGTTCTTTTGCCCCAAATCTTTTGTATACTCAGAATCTGTGTTGGTATATTTGTTTTGGAAGTATGTAGGAGTTTATGAATTTATTTATTTCAATATCCCATAGTGAAGGAGAAACTAAAAAATAATGTAGTAATTTAGTACTGATCCTGGAATGATGATGTGGACTGTGTGACTGTCCAAAGTGGATCTGATTGTTCAGTAAAGGTGTTTGTTTATTGATTTATTTTTGATTTCTCTGGAAGTTCTTCAGGTCTTCCTCCAAAGTGTCACTCCTGGGAGATGAGTTGTCATGCCCTATCACCCTTTCTGTGCTTGCAAGGTACTGTGCTTCATTATTGCAGAGGCTTTCGTTTACCGAGGAAGACGTCCTGGTCTTTGCTGTAGGCAGGCTAATTAACCTTGCAGTGGCACCTGACATGGGAACACTGGAAACGTAGCAACGGGAAGCTGTAAATACAGACAACAAGACAGCCTTCCTCTCTGTGCTGTTATACTGTCTGGGGATTGCAAAGTTGTTGTTTTTTTGCTTTTGTTTTTTGTCCCTGTGTTTTGTATTTCGGCACACAATGAAGCGTCAGCGTACTAACCTGGCTGACATTGGCGAGAGTAAAGGATTCATCATGCAATTGCTATCATCTATCAGGAAGACACGGTTTGGTTCCCGCTGTGGAGTTATCTTAAGGACAATCACAATTATATCCCCACATTAGCAAGGGGGTACTAAATGCCTAGGCAAGTGACTATCCACCAGAAGCCCCCACCCTGTGCCATTACTGCTTTCTTCACATCTTGTCACTTTGTTTGTTGTGTGGGTCACTGTCTTAAAACAGACAGTGTACTTATTAAAAAAATAAGAACAAATGAGCATATATATTGTGCATGCAAAATTCATTCTTACTAACAAACAGAACACACCGCACTCCTTTGACATTCCCATGAACACAGACACACACTTGGTTTTTCTTCAGGGATATGTATTTGTATCCTCAATTGTGGTACTTGAGCTCCGCAGAAGTGTGTGCGCAGTTAGGTTTAGTCTCTTTGCGTGTGTGTGCCTGTGTGTGCCTGTGTGTGGCTGTTTAAAGTTACAGAAAGAGTTGGCTGGGTTGTGTTGTGGGGAATACGCAACAGGAACACTGCAGTGGGCTTTGGAGATGCGAACGTGAGTGAGGTAAGCAATGGAGACAGAGAGGGAGGGAGGGAGACAGAGAGAGAGCGCAGGGTAAAGAAGAGGGCAAGAGACGCATCACTCCAAGGGCACTATCTCCTTGGCAGTTAGTGAAGTCACTGAGCCATAGGCTAATGAACGCCCCCTGCTGCTTGAAAACAGTATCTGAGTGAAAAGGCTACATTGATTTTCTTTTTTTTTTCTTCTTCTTTCTGAGTGCTGGTGATTTTTTTTTAATGCACTTGAAAGGACAAAGACCACGACACTCAAGCGTGTGCCAAGAGTTGCCATGATCCTTTGTGTCTCCTGGATGTGACGCAGGATTCTCGATATCATGGATCCTGCTCTTGTTGTTCTTAGTCCCAGGCCTAGGCTGCTAGGCTAGGCCTGTTTCCTTTTTTTCTATATCAATTAAAGACTAATCAATCTCTATTGGGCACCAAACTCGAGTGGCCTAGTGTGTGTTAAGTGATCAGAGCTGAAACAGATCATGGGCGATTAGTGCTGAAACACCAGGGCAGTGAGTGGAAGTCTAAAGACTAACCTCGCCTTGAGAAGTAATAGCTGTGTAGGGGGCTTTTAAACAGCCTGAGATATTGTTGGGTTTCTGGAGCTCAGAAGACCACCCCGACTTGACACTGCAGTTGGCATTCCAGACGATTTAATGACAGAACAGGTTTACAAGTGTCCCTGTTACATCCGTGTTAATTATAACACTCCGCGCTTGATTATTTTTAGCCAGACGGAAGCACTACGCCATCACAACAGTCCATCTCTCAGACCCTGCCTGGCTTCTGCCTCCTCGCTGCCTGTTTCTTGCAAGCGGCTGGAGCTAGGCAACACGCTCTGACAGACAGTCACAGGAGAAAGGGCTGAAGAGAGATCAAGATGGATGTTTTAGCTCCAGCATCTTCCTGGCTCCCAGTCTGCCCTTGCAAACACTAAACCATTCAGCCTCTCTTCTGATTACCGACAATACAAAACGCTGAATAATTCATCATCGTGGCTTCGTACCGGGAACACTGAGCCTGTGTGTGTGTGTGTGTGTGTGTGCACAGAGAGTGTCAGCTGACCGCAGGAGCATTGTGTGTCTCTTGATTATGTGCTCTGTACTCCCTCCGTGGTTTCAGGAGGTAGGCGGCTGAAGCACTGCCTGACAGTGCTCAATTATTTTTTGCCTTCATATTTGGCAATCAGTGTTCATGACCGGAAATATCTCCCTGTATATGCATGTGTATTTTTAACTAGGACAATTTCCCTATTGATTAAAAAATGAACAAGCTTGCCAATACAATAGATACACCATCTGTGGCCAAACTCCTTCCTAAGTAGCCTTTAAATAAGAGTCCTACATCACCATAAACAAATAGAATCTGTATCTATAGCTATATCAACATCTATATCTACACCTACATCTGTATCTGAACATATATTGGTTAATATGTTATGCAGCTTCAGTACTCACTTTGTTCAGTTAACTATCACACTTTTGTTTCTCAGACTCTATGTATTGATTTGTATTCGTTATTATCACGGTTATGATTTATGATATGTATTTCATAGTGCTTTCAAGGGTATTATTTGGAATAAGAAGTGTTTTAAAAGTATAATGTTGTATTCTGATTCCTGCTGTGAAGTTATGGGCATGCTATGAAAAAGGTAAACCCTGTTTTTCTCATACACTCTCCATCAGCTGTGCATTTTGACGAGCTAAACGTACACATGTACACACTGGGTGCTACTCCTTTTGAGTTAATATCATTCCATTGCAGGGGTGTTTGGTAAAATGTGTCGTCTCTTCACTGCTTACTGCCTGGTACACTGTGAATAGGAAGTTCATTGAGAACACCCTGTGCTGGAGAGGACCAGGAGGGCTGTGGGCTGGCAGCCATGTTGCCCAAGTTTGTTTCAGTGTCTTCCAGTTTGCCAGTTTGAAATGCACAGGGGTGTTGGGATGCTGAGGTTTTAGATGGATCAGCCTATTGCCTTCTTGCTGGGCGTTTGAATTTAACCACACCGGTAATAATGCATAAAACACAGTGATAGAGGTGGAACATTTGGGTCGGATAAAACGAATGACTGTTGTGCCAGTCAGTGATCGGCCTATGGATGCTGCAGTAATGACACCTGAAAGTACATGGCTGAAATGACTCGACAAAATATCAAAAGCCTGACTGACGTTCGCACAACTAAGGGTTTTGAAAGATGCTTTTGATTATGGGTGGATGGAACAATTTCACTAGATATATATTTTGCCTAGTTCCCCAAGCACCTCTTTAATGGCATTGCTATTAACCACCTGCCTTGTGAACTAGAGCAGAGCCATCTTCAGTGAATGGCAGCAGCACTGTACTTTTAAACCCATTATGGAGTAAATGCTTCAGAAGGATTGTATGCCTCCAAAACCACTTGCATGGCACAAATGGAGATCAGTTCAAATAGAAACGTGTCTGGTGCTGCGTGTTTAGCACACTGACATTAAAGGTTGTCACGCCATTATGCAAGAGGTTACTCTCATTCCACCTGCTAGGCTCCACAGGAACCAGAGGCATCAAATAATAATAAAACATACACCAATGAAAAACAACAAAAGTGGGCCACCGAGAGTGGCAGCACTCCAGTGCCCGGTTGCAGAATGGGAAAAAAGTATGCAGTCCGTGCAAACGGGGTTGTGGGAAATGATGTGCAGTTTCAGGGATGGCCCCAAGGTGGAACGAGCTTAAGTTGTTGAGTTTGTTTCTTTGTTTGCTTTTTAAGACCTTATTAAGTTAATTGGTGCACTTACACTACTGATCACAAGTACTGATTGACTCTTTGGTGGAGCAGTGTATTTAATGGTTTGTAAAGCCATATTGGTTGCCTTGGAAAAGGGCATCTGCTAAATAACTTAATATCCCTCTGGTAGGCTATCCTATGCTACGGAAATGGATAGATATGTATCTATTAATATCTATATTTCCATCTATCTATAGGTGTGTATGCGTTTGTGTGTGTGTGTGTATGTATGTGTGTATCAATACACGATCATCTATGTCTATATGTATATCAATTACACATCAATCCATTATACATACTGTGTTAATGAGTTCTTCTGCCAGGAATATTGTTATATAGGACAAGCCTACTCCCATATACACAAGCCCTCTATAGGAGTTACTTATGATTGACCAGCGGAAATATTTTCACAGCAAGTTAGGCTTCCTCACAAAATGTGTCTGGTTACCATTTTATGGCATCGATACAGTAGATGGGTTAGTGTGGAGCTCAGCTGGGTTAGCATGTTTCTAATGCACGGCTATTGAGAGAACAGGGTTCTCACACGAGAAAATACATTAATGAAGAAATAAATTCATACAAATCAGCAGGGGCCACAATATTGGGATGCGGGGACATCCAACCCGCTGTTGAACTGCAATTGCCCTCGAAATCGATGAATACAAAATAAGCCCACCCACCCACTCAGGACAGCAACAGACACAGCTTTTCTTAGTGTCTCCCTCTGTGTGGGATGGCTGGCACAGAGCTTGTACTCCTCCATGCAGGCCCTGGCACTGCCATTCCCACAGTTGAGAGCACTGGCCAACTGTGACGCTCTATGACGTGTTAAAACTCTCACCCTCAATAATGGAGGTAGTATGAATCACGACATCAGATGAGGTCAGTCATTAACCAAGCGAGACTCTATAGCTCGGCCTCATGTATGATGCATTCAGAGAGGCTGGCATCTATACCATGGGCGCAGAATTTTTTTTATGAGAATAACTGCAGCTCTGGTCTTGCAGAGCCATATTTTTGATCTTTTGGTCTAACCCCCCCCAGATCTCAGTTATTCTTATAGACCAGTGGTTCTCAAACCTGTCCTGGAGTACCACCTGTCCTGCTGGTCTTTGTTCCAACCGAGCTCTCAATTACTTAATTGAACTAATAATTTCCTAAATAAGAGCCTTTTAATAATTTTTAATAGCCGGGGTTTTAAGTTAAGTATAAAATTGTATAAGGAAATTATTAAGGAGCCAACTTTTTATCAGTTACACAATTTAAAGAGTCAAATGTAATCAAATTACTTAATTTAAAGGTTCAATTAAGTAACTGAGAGCTCGGTTGGAACAAAAACCAGCAGGACAGGTGGTACTCCTGGACAGGTTTGAGAACCACTATTATAGACCAATACTTTGCTCAATCAGTGCATCTGTGCAGGCCTGTAGTTTCTTGCAGGCCTTTGACTGCATGCACACAGCATCTCCCTTGCCTTTGGATCAGACAGCACTAGTGAAGGGCAACACGGTGATCTGTCACAGGGCAGGGAGAGTCACGGGAGAGTGAAGCTGTGGTATGTGCAGACATGATCAGAAGGTACCAGATGTTTTGCCACACAGAAGTATCAAAATGGCCGTGGCAGTCGGGAGCCATATGTTATAGACTGCATCAGTGGACTAAAAATGTGTGTGTGCGCATCTGTCAGGAGCCAGGCACAAGCCAGGCAAGCACCAGTTACTAATATCGTAGTTAAAAAATAAGCCAAGGTCAGCTGCTGATGGTAGTCTGGTCCCACTTAATGGCAGAATTTTTATGATGTGCTGTGTTTCCAATTAAATGCTGGTACTCTGAATCATCCATGTTCAAACAAGAAGCATTTTGGGGGACTTTCTTCTTTTTTCCGCTCCTTTTCTTTCTCACTTCTCCCTCCCTAGCTGGGGGCCATTTTTATTTAACTTCCTTTGTCTAGCCTTGGTGTCGCGTGGTCGGCAGTGGTGCAGGCAGAAGTACCAAAAAGGTGACCGTGTGCCGATTCTTTCCTCTGGTGTGCGGAAAAAGCCTTTCAGTTGACGGGCAGAAAACATCAGGTATTTATGTAGCTATTAAAATTGAGTTATTTATATTTTTTATATATATATAAAGTTGCGTGATTCAACGTAGTCTTTAACTCCAACCTGAGTTCTTGTTAAGGGAGAGTGATTCATCTGTTTCTTTTCCTGCTGCACCTACTCTATTAGGCATTGCAGCAGCAAAGTGTGAGTGCTGTGTATCAGGAATCCAATTGTACATGTGCCACCTTTCACACATTCAAATTAGTTATGCATTGGTGTTTAAAAATAAATGGTGCATGCGGCCTTGTGGGGTTTAATTAAAAACAGAGTGTTTTTATACTGTCAATGCGCGAGAGAGATTGCTATAGAATATTATCTCCAGTTTGATGAAAAGGTTCCCATTTTAAGGAAGGTGCAGATTTGGTCCCTGTTGAGAAAGCTATTGTAAGAGCAATAGGGATTCACCAATCCATGTGAAATTAATGATGCGAAAAATAACCTACAAGAATGAAATGGCTAGTTTTTGGCCATTAGAAATTGGAGTCCCGATTCCAATTCCACCTTATCAGGAACTGAGACTCCCACTCAGACAAAAGCTGTGGAGTGTGTAGCACTGGGGACTCATGAGGATGTGACGCACCTTGTACAGTAACCTGTATTACTGCAAGTGTTGGATCACTGAGCCATTAGATTCAATACAACACTTTTATTTCAGCTTATTACTCCAAAGATGCCAATTTCTCACTGTGACCTTATATTGCTTCACAAGAGTAAGATGAGTCATGAAGTTTAAACTGCATCCCTCATTGTCATCGTTTTTGATAGTGGTTCAAAGTGAAGGCAGTTGTGTAATTTGGGAACCGACCACTCACTGTCTTGTTGTAAGCCGCACAACATCAGAAATCTCAATGCATCTTTGTTCACACTTCTTACCAATGTAATGTGGGCCACCTTCTTCCATTGCTCCGTGGTCCAGTTCTGATGCTCACATGCCCATTGTAGGCGCTTTCGGCAGTGGACAGGGGTCAGCATGGGCACCCTGACTGGTCTGCGGCTACGCAGCCCCATACGCAACAAACTGCGATGCACTGTGTGTTCTGACACCTTTCTATCAGAACCAGCATTCACTTTTTCAGCAATTTGAGCTACAGTAGCTCGTCTGTTGGATCGGACCACACGGGCCAGCCTTCGCTCCCCACGTGCATCAATGAGCCTTGGCCGCCCATGAACCTATCGCCGGTTCACCGCTTTTCCTTCCTTGGACCACTTTTGATAGGATGCTTTTGAGATGCTCTGACCTAGTTGTCTAGCCATAACAATTTGGCCCTTGTCAAAGTCGCTCAGATCCTTACACTGCCCATTTTTCCTGCTTCTAACACATCAACTTTGAGGACAAAATGTTCACTTGCTGCCTAATATATCCCACCCACTGACAGGTGCCATGATAACGAGATTATCAGTGATATTCACTTCACCTGTCAGTGGTCATAATGTTATGGCTCATTGGTGTGTATAATATATATATATATATATATATATATATACACACACCCACCTAAAGGATTATTAGGAACACCATACTAATACTTTGTTTGACCCCCTTTCACCTTCAGAACTGCCTTAATTCTACGTGGCATTGATTCAACAAGGTGCTGAAAGCATTCTTTAGAAATGTTGGCCCATATTGATAGGATAGCATCTTGCAGTTGATGGAGATTTGTGGGATGCACATCCAGGGCACGAAGCTCCCGTTCCACCACATCCCAAAGATGCTCTATTGGGTTGAGATCTGGTGACTGTGGGGGCCAGTTTAGTACAGTGAACTCATTGTCATGTTCAAGAAACCAATTTGAAATGATTGGACCTTTGTGACATGGTGCATTATCCTGCTGGAAGTAGCCATCAGAGGATGGGTACATGGTGGTCATAAAGGGATGGACATGGTCAGAAACAATGCTCAGGTAGGCCGTGGCATTTAAACGATGCCCAATTGCCACTAAGGGGCCTAAAGTGTGCCAAGAAAACATCCCCCACACCATTACACCACCACCAGCAGCCTGCACAGTGGTAACAAGGCATGATGGATCCATGTTCTCATTCTGTTTACACCAAATTCTGACTCTACCATCTGAATGTCTCAACAGAAATCGAGACTCATCAGACCAGGCAACATTTTTCCAGTATTCAACTGTCCAATTGTGTTGAGCTTGTGCAAATTGTAGCCTCTTTTTCCTATTTGTAGTGGAGATGAGTGGTACCCGGTGGGGTCTTCTGCTGTTGTAGCCCATCCGCCTCAAGGTTGTACGTGTTGTGGCTTCACAAATGCTTTGCTGCATACCTCGGTTGTAACGAGTGGTTATTTCAGTCAAAGTTGCTCTTCTATCAGCTTGAATCAGTCGGCCCATTCTCCTCTGACCTCTAGCATCAACAAGGCATTTTCGCCCACAGGACTGCCGCATACTGGATGTTTTTCCCTTTTCACACCATTCTTTGTAAACCCTAGAAATGGTTGTGCGTGAAAATCCCAGTAACTGAGCAGATTGTGAAATACTCAGACCGGCCCGTCTGGCACCAACAACCATGCCACGCTCAAAATTGCTTAAATCACCTTTCTTTCCCATTCAGACATTCAGTTTGGAGTTCAGGAGATTGTCTTGACCAGGACCACACCCCTAAATGCATTGAAGCAACTGCCATGTGATTGGTTGATTAGATAATTGCATTAATGAGAAATTGAACAGGTGTTCCTAATAATCCTTTAGGTGAGTGTGTGTATATATATATATATATGTAACTGTTTTTCTAACCGTTTGGGCTAAGTGTGGTTTGTTTCTCTTCAAATATTGCATTTCATTAGCTGTAGTGTCACTTTAACTCCCAAACACTGTGGAGTGCAGGCTATTATGTTTGATGTACACTGTCAGTCGATTTGTCATTGTAAGAGTCCAACTGCCTCCTTCTGCTTTGCATTTCTAGAGCTCTTGTGTGTACATTGCATTGCCTATAGCTTCCCCCTGTTAGCCTCATTAAGTGACAGCCTATATGACTGGGCAGATGCATTTTTCTAGCTCTGTCTGAGAGTAGTTGGGTATCAGTTGGTTAGTACAGCCTTTGGACGGTGACTACTACCTTTTGCTGCGATTTACAGGCGTAGGTGAAAATGGATTGTACTTCTAGAGCGAGAGAGGTAATTTTTGTCTGTGGTGTTGCAGTTGGATCTAGTATCTCAGTCCTGCTGCCCTGATCTGTTGCAGTGATGAGGTAGTAAAGGATGCATCCAATTTAAGCCTCCACCCAGAGTGCAGGATGTGTTCAATGGCTTGGATCCACCGGGACTCCAGTCTTGTTGCTGCTGTGGCCGGCAGAATTTCCCCCAGGGGCCACTGTCCCCACCTGAGCACTGCTGGGACGGGATGCGGTGGCGCGGGTGGAATTAAGGCAGACGATCCTCACTTCTCTGCACAGCAGCGCCTGCAGGTTCAGATTGTTTGCAGTCCCAGCTGCATCACATCCTACCGTTGGGGGTGGGGGGCTATCAAGTAGACCGAGGGGCTTGCGGTGTGAAAAATAGTATGTTTAGACAACATGCATTTTTCCTTGTTCCTCTCAAGGAAACATTGGGAAGTTGCAGTGGCTCAAGTTCCCTAATTTGTGATACAAATAAAAAAATAAAAAACGACAGCTGTTGTGTATATTGTGTTATCCTCAGTGACTTACACAAGTCATAATAGGACACTCTCTGACACCCTACTAAAGATTGTCGGGCCAAATAGAGTTGGGCCAGCAATTTTTGGTCTGCCCGGGCTGGAGACAAAATGGCTGATGAGAGGCTCCAGGAGAGAGGGGCACCGTTATCAATCCTCACACTGACTGTGCTGCGGGGAGCAATGAAGACGCCTTTTTTTTTTTTTTCACTTTCCCTCCTGTAATTCAAGAGCCTGTTTTATTTTTATGACCTCTGTCCTATTCCTCCTGTGGTGTGTACAGCACAGATTCTTGATAGTGTCCTCCTCCCAAAAATGTATTATTTCATACCCACACCTAAAAGAGAGAGAAAACTAATGATCCTCATCATGAGAGAGGCTGAATAGTAAATGAGAGACAGTGGGGAGAGATCTGCTGGACAGTGTGTTTTATGGTGTGACTGAGAGTGTAATGTAATGCATAGCTATTAAAAGACTAGTTTATAACCTCTACTTTCATTTTATTGAATTTCTTGCTCGCTGGCCTGCTCGTTATGTATGTCCTGTCTTCCTTTCTGTATTGTGCTGCTGACGTTTCCGTAGCTTCCTGCTCTATAACCGTTTCAGCACCAACAGCATCTAAAAAGAAACTGATTACATGAGACAGGGATAATGGGGAGGCTAATTAGTGGCGCACAATGAACTGAAGGCCATTGAAGACGCATTGAGGCAGTTCTGCTGAAAGTCAAAACCAGCCTTGAATGACGTTCCCAAGCAGTGTGGGCACTAATAGGTAGAAATGCAAGTAACCATTTTAAAGCAGCAACCAACACAACATCGGAAGCACACAATGGGATCTCAAATGAGAAACAACCTCCTGTTTTCAGACTTTTTTTTTTAATGTGAGAGTATTAGTGTTACACATTAATTGTAGTAATTTTATTGTATTTCAAGACTAGACTGTTTTGTTTTTTACTCTGGCTACAGTAGAAACAGAAGTCAGAACCAGGGCAACTATTTTGTTAATCTTTATTATTGTAAGTATGGGTGGAACCATACTAAAACTGTATTTAGCATAATCTGTTAAAACACAGCTGAGGTTGTATGCATGTCTGTGAATTTTTACTATGGCTTTACGTATAAATAGTGTGTGTTGGGTTAAATCCTTCAAAGCTTAAACAATATACACACTTCCTGCACAAATGCTATGGAAACCAAATGAATTTAGTGTTTGGAGAAAATGGGGATGCTGTTTATCTGTGTCTGATTATCTTAACACAAGGCAAAAATATGCCCGGTGTCCACAAATCGCTACAGTCAGCTTTATATTGTACTGCTTTCTTCTGTGCCTTTGATAAAACAGATTTGATATTCTGCAGTATACGTATAGAGAGACATAGTTTTGGCAAATGGGACAGAGATCTTAGTCTGTGGACAATCTTGTTTTGTTTTTTCTTGTTTGACTGGTGGGGTGTCGGTCCCCATGGTGCCTGCTGGCCAGGTGTGTGTGTGTGTGTGTCTCTGTGTGTCTGGAGTGCAGTGACCCTGCTCAGCTCCCAGCAAAGTCACGTTTGATCTGTGCAGGGGATTGCAGCACTGAGGCTTCCATCCGAATTTCACCCGATTTCTGCATAAATTTGGTTTTGATTAAAGAGCAAAAAGCTTCAGATGTTCGTCTAATGGCGCTGTACCTTTCTTCTGTGTCTCTGTGATGTTGACACTTTTTTTCCATAGCTCTGAGCTCCACTGCTGTAAATAGTTTTAGCCAAATAAAATATACAGTATATCCCAAATTCATACAAAGACTGCTCTTATGTGTACTACAATGTTATGTTATACATGTAATTTCCAAAAGGAATAACATTATTATTTCTTATTAACAATAACACTACTTTAAACCATTAAAATAAAAGGACACCTCTTGATAACTGAACCAGAACATGAAACTGCATTTGTGCATTATAATTTGTATACGGACTGACTTTTATCTCTAAAACAAACATCTGATGCAGTTGACTAATTGATCTTATACCTTACAGAGCTGCATGTGCTCAGGAAGTACTGCATGATGACTCACTGGACAGTAGCTCACAATAATGAACATGGAGAGAGCGCACAAACACGTCTCTAAACACACGCACGCACGCAGGTACTGACATGTAGATATGTATGCTCACAGAAATGCCCTTTCACACTTTTGTGAGACTGACACACTCCAATAAAAGCAGACGCATAGAAAATAGATTATTAAAAAAAAACAACAACAACAAAAAACGCAACCATATACGATTCAATGTAGACAAGAATTCCAATACTTCTGCACCGCTTTCTCCAACTCAAATCCAACTTAAACATCGAGCGTTTACTACATGCCCCGCCTCCTGTCTGTCCCTCTGTCCCTACACTGTGTCTGTGTCTCTCTCTCTGGTAGACACTAGCTGAAGAGCTAGCCCAACAACACGGAGTGAAATTGTGGGCAAGAGACTCCCGAGGTCTGCCAGTTCAGTAACACCTGCATTATGCTATTTTGTGTTGATACCACTGTATCTCCAGCCACCGATGGGAATATACCACTGACGCAACCTGGGCACATTTTCAAGGTAACATTGCTAGAGGTAGCTGTATTATCTTTTTCCTAGCACTACTGAAATAATGAAACCAAGCATTAGCATTTACTTTGCTTTCGTGAGCAACTCCAAAAGGGAGAATTTTGGTCCCCAAAGGTTACAAAAAATATATATATTTTTAATAATCATAAACATTTGAAATGCTTATATGGAAAAAATCAAGTATTACAAAATATCTTTTTCATTATTTTAATTAATTCATTCAGATGTTTCTAGAAATTAGAATTATCTTAATAGTCAATGTTTGCCCCTTCACACTGCCCTGCTGATGTAATCCATTTAAAGCCATTTAAGCCAGTTCCACACCCCCTCCACTCTTTGCATAAGTAAGTGTGTCATCTAAATGATACCCTTCGGGCTCTGCCAGGCTCTCTTCAGACTGCAAAAGTTTCAGTTGGTCTTCATACAATCAGGTGCAACTTTTCAATCCCCCCCCCCCATAATTTTTTCCCAAGCTCGATCATTTTTCCAAATCCCAGTATGTTGAAAAGCACACAAGCATCCATGAAAGCAAAACCAAATGCTGTGACTTGTTTGGACTTATTATGGTTATTAATCTGCCACAGCCCCCAGCTTCAGAATAATAGGTTTTGAAAACGTTTTAGCCAACATCCATTTCAATAAGGATTTGTTTTTTTGTTATTATTCTTACCACTGTATGACAGCAGAACCAAACAAAGGCACAATGAGGAAAAAAGCTGCTCCCTTCAGGCTCAGATTAATTATAATCCCTATAATTAGAAATGTACAGTGGAGTGTTTGCACTGGCCTCGGCACTGGGTTCCAGTAGCAGAGCCGACTCGTAGGGCTGGCTGGGAGAGGCGTTTTTCATTAACCGTTTCACAACAGTTTAGTTCGGCTGGTAGCAACAGGTAAACCTCAGGAGTACAGAAAGGGTAATGGAAAAGAGAGTGTGTGTGTGTGTGTATATATATAATATATTTTCATTTAGTGTAGAGAATATGTATTGTTTCTCTGTCTACCCAACTATCGATTTAGTTTTCCATGTTTTCTATGCACACCAGCTTTTGTCAAACCAAAAGGGGCACAGCTGAAAAACATCTGCATTACTACCTGTTTATTTGCTCCTTTATCCTTTATTTGGCTACAACATGTTATTGGAGAAGAAGTGGCAATGATAGGCATCTACCAAGTATTGAATAAGTAAAATATTTGTGCTTAATGTTCTTTCTTTTGTGTTAATCTGGCTTTAACAACTATAGGAAAATCATACTTTAGTGCAATTTCAATGCTGTCCTGCCAGACATAGTTATTAATTTACTTTTAATAATGTTTACTTATTCTTGCCAAATATAAATTTGTAGAATTGTGTTCATCAATCAGTAGCAATAGTGAAGACTAAAATGGTGTTTTTGTGTTATGAAAGAAAGAGAGAGGGGCAAAAGAAAAAGGTTTCACCAGGTCCAAAAATATTGTGCCTGTGATTCTGCCACTGCTGCTTCTTCCCAGCCTTTGACAACTGTAAAACTCATTACCGTGTCCACAGCACTATGTCAGACGTCCTCACCAAACTGCACCAATATGGAACTGGTATATTAAACACTTAGCTTTACACTGCAAATCAATACTGTGTACTGTGAAGATAAACAGAGATTACGAAGTGTGAACTTCAACAGAAAAACGTAGTGGAAATCCAAGCTGATTAACCATGGTCAATTTAAGATGCTGAGGCCCAGCGTATATCACTGTACAGCTTAGGTTCAGTTTCCCTTGAGCACTCACTGACTTTAAGACTGTTGTACAAGGTACCTCAGTACACTGAAGTCAATACGCTAAATTAGGGAAATACTGCTCTATTTAATCCTCAATTCAGTTATCTGATATGCAACCTGCTTTTCCTTGAGGCTTTGGGTACAAGGATGTGCTCGTGTACTGTAACCTCTTTACAGCTTTACACGCCAGGAGTGCTTTATGTGTCATGCAGAGTAGGATACTTTTCCAAGTTCTTGCTCAGGTGTAAAGTGGACAGTTGGAGGTCCTGGGCGACTGGAACTTGGGAGCCCCATTTTGTATGACTGAATGGACCTTAACAGCTCTGACAGGAACTGCGCTCTGTCTGTGACCCGGAAGGGATTTCTGACTAGATTTTCAAGTTGAGTTACAGTGGAGCTTCATTGGAGGGAATATTGTATTCATTCGCACATGTCTATAAATGGCCCAGCTTATTTTCTTCTGTTGGCAGTTATACATCTTCATCTTTTGAAGCTTTTATGGGTTGCTGCTGCATTTGTTTTCATTACATTTAAAGGATATATACACTCACCTAAAGGATTATTAGGAACACCTGTTCAATTTCTCATTAATGCAATTATCTAACCAACCAATCACATGGCAGTTGCTTCAATGCATT
The DNA here is from genome assembly GCF_036373705.1 of Amia ocellicauda. Lineage (NCBI taxonomy): Eukaryota > Metazoa > Chordata > Actinopteri > Amiiformes > Amiidae > Amia > Amia ocellicauda. The sequence continues at coordinate 22,411,366 of NC_089852.1, read as the reverse complement.
TAGGGGTGTGGTCCTGGTCAAGACAATCTCCTGAACTCCAAACTGAATGTCTGAATGGGAAAGAAAGGTGATTTAAGCAATTTTGAGCATGGCATGGTTGTTGGTGCCAGACGGGCCGGTCTGAGTATTTCACAATCTGCTCAGTTACTGGGATTTTCACGCACAACCATTTCTAGGGTTTACAAAGAATGGTGTGAAAAGGGAAAAACATCCAGTATGCGGCAGTACTGTGTGCGAAAATGCCTTGTTGATGCTAGAGGTCAGAGGAGAATGGGCCGACTGATTCAAGCTGATAGAAGAGCAACTTTGACTGAAATAACCACTCGTTACAACCGAGGTATGCAGCAAAGCATTTGTGAAGCCACAACACGTACAACCTTGAGGCGGATGGGCTACAACAGCAGAAGACCCCACCGGGTACCACTCATCTCCACTACAAATAGGAAAAAGAGGCTACAATTTGCACAAGCTCAACACAATTGGACGGTTGAAGACTGGAAAAATGTTGCCTGGTCTGATGAGTCTCGATTTCTGTTGAGACATTCAGATGGTAGAGTCAGAATTTGGCGTAAACAGAATGAGAACATGGATCCATCATGCCTTGTTACCACTGTGCAGGCTGGTGGTGGTGGTGTAATGGTGTGGGGGATGTTTTCTTGGCACACTTTAGGCCCCTTAGTGGCAATTGGGCATCGTTTAAATGCCACGGCCTACCTGAGCATTGTTTCTGACCATGTCCATCCCTTTATGACCACCATGTACCTATCCTCTGATGGCTACTTCCAGCAGGATAATGCACCATGTCACAAAGGTCCAATCATTTCAAATTGGTTTCTTGAACATGACAATGAGTTCACTGTACTAAACTGGCCCCCACAGTCACCAGATCTCAACCCAATAGAGCATCTTTGGGATGTGGTGGAACGGGAGCTTCGTGCCCTGGATGTGCATCCCACAAATCTCCATCAACTGCAAGATGCTATCCTATCAATATGGGCCAACATTTCTAAAGAATGCTTTCAGCACCTTGTTGAATCAATGCCACGTAGAATTAAGGCAGTTCTGAAGGCGAAAGGGGGTCAAACACAGTATTAGTATGGTGTTCCTAATAATCCTTTAGGTGAGTGTATATTTCTGGTACTGATTGTATTCTTGAACCAGCAGTCATGGCAGGCAAAAATATTTCCTCAGGTTATGAACTGGGTTTTATGTAAATTTGTGATTGACTGGAGATTAAGCAGTATAGCTCAGTTCTGCTGAAGCTTCCTTTAAATCTGAAGGTATTTGATGTGCAGTTAATTCAAATGGCTGTTAAAGCCCCAGGGCTTGTAACAGACTCAGTTTTTTTAATAAACAAATGCAACAAAAAACTAACAAGACTTACTTTTTACTTTTGTGTAAGTATCCTCTTTTTTGTGTGTTGTTCTTCATTTTTCTGTATAATTTAATTTCAAGTTTCAGACCCTAATTGACAGCGAATGAAAATGTGAAATGGCATTTCCTCTTTCTTCTCCTGCTCCCCCTGCAACAATAAAAAACACATGTAGATGCCTACAGTCTCTTGGCAGTCGTTAGTTGCATTTGGAAATTGGGCATGGGGGGGGGATTTGCATTTATACTTTTGTTTGAGGAGTATTTGTGGAGGTTGGGGGTTGGGGGGGTGGGGTGGCAATAAGGATTTAAGAATCTATAATTGTCCACAAAACATTTTTCTTTCTTACGAAAAAAAAGTTACCCGTTGTGCTGATGAAGTGTCAAAAATAAAAAAGGGACTGCAAATATGTGACCATTCCCTCACATAATCTATTACTATGTCAGTCAGTAAGTTTGTGTATTGACTGCACTGCACAGACATATTTTTGTCTGTTTGTTAGATATTGACATGCAGATGCTTCCATAGAAAGAACCCTAATTGGAGCTTCATGCAATCCACTTAATACCTTTTCTTCACAAGTTCCTTCTAACGTGAGATTTATTTGTTCAGTTGTTCAATCCCAGTAATTCATGATGGCTATTTAAAAACATAAATACATGCATGCAACTTAGCAGTCTATGGCAGGAGTCCCAACTAAATCTGATCATGCAAAAAAGGAAAGAGATTAAATGGATTTTGTATCAATTCCTTTTGCAGGCATTACAGATGAGTAACGGGGACACTGCGACACAGTGGGTACATTTTCGGAAAAAGACACGAATTCTCTGGTCTGAAAACCATGGTGGCCTTATCCATTGTGGGTACTCTGCGTGGTACAGTAAGTGTGCTGCAGGTCTGAATGGGGGCAGGGCTGCCTGGGCCATTGTTCACAACTGGCAGGATATCTGCTCCACATCCTGTAGGATATTAGCACAGGCCTTTAATAGCACAGTCACACAGTTCACAGGCGCTGGGTCAGGGATTGTCAACACTTCTTCAGAAGGATATTTTTGCAGGAAAGGTGCATTGTTGCGTTTTTTTTTTTTTTTTAACCACTGAATGAATTACACAACTTCCAGTTATTGCTGATGGGACATGGAAACTGGCAGAAGACACAATCGCTACCTCCGCCAGCCCTGTGTCTTTAATGTGCTTTTCATATAAATGTGTTTAATTTTTAGTCCATTCAATCATATCCAAGTCTGGCAGCTCATTCACTGTATTGTTTTCACTAGCAGGGCATTTGGTTTGTCTGCAGACCTCTTTTATTTCTGTTTTGGTATTTTATATTTTTCATAGCACCCTCACACAATATTTTAACCTGAGCACTGTCATATTGATGCTTTAATGAAAGCCACCCTCGAGAATCTCCTCGTTTAAAACAGTTTTAACTGATTGGGGGAAAAGGTGATAGAAAGGTTGTCTTTCTTTGATTATTTTTAGTAACACAAAAACCAAACAAACCTTGAAACAATACTTATAGCATAATCTCAAAGTGCTTTACAATGTTATGACAGGGTATACATGTAAAACATCTTGTCCAATGTATACAGAGTGCAATTGAATTATCAGCAAGTTTCAAAACTTTTCTGAAATGACTAACACACCGTGGGAGAGTGAGTCTCTCTGTACAAAGCACTGTACAGTTCAAGCATTTACTGGAAGCTTGTGACCTGACAGAGAAACTGAATATTTTCTCTCGGCATGCTGGCGATGTGTAAAACCACAGACAGGCTGACTCAGTGGAGAGGTCAGACTCACTCATTTCTATTAGACCAGTATCACAGAGGCCACTTAGAGGGTTGCATATTAAGTGGGAGACGGCGAGAAAAGGGAACAGTTTCCAGTTTCTGGCTCCAGGGCAACATTTGTATCCTGGAGAGGTCCAGCAAAGGTTCACCAGTCTCTTTAAACTACCATCACCTTAAGAACTGTGGAAAGTTGTGTGATTGCACCAGATAAGTCAATATTGAGGTGATTGGGTGATTTAACAGCTCAGGTGGAATGAACCCCATAAGATCCAGTTATTGCTCTATAGTGCCAAAATGAGTAATGTAGACATTAACAGCTGGTTTCACAGGTCTATCTTAGTGCTAGTCTTGGATGACTCTACTTAAAATAACATTGGGTAGTTTAGCATGAGTCTTAATCTGGGTCTGTGAAACCAGTAATCGATTGATAAGCATTTTAATTGATACCACTGCTGTATTACCAGAAGGCATTATAACAGTACTAGACATTTCTGTGATACATGTGTGTGTGTGTATATATCTATACCTATCTGTACATCTATGTGTTGTTGTTATTTATCCACATATAGCCTTGATTTGTCTAAATCTTTCCTTTTTAACTATGCAGGACTGATCAGTTGTCTGTTTGACCTGACTGGCAGTGCTAATGCCGGTCATAATGGAGATTGCTGAAGTGGCCGGAGGAGGCTGGAATATCGGAATTATTATTATTATTATTTTTATTTCTTGGCAGACGCCCTTATCCAGGGTGACTTACAACATAAGTGCAAACAAATGAATGGCAGATTAAAAGACCAAACAAATACATAAATAAGGCCTCTCTGTAATGGCTAGACTGTCCTTGCAAGTCAACAGTATTCATTTGGGCAATTGTTGTATTGAAGTGGTTAGGGCTCCGGACTCTGGAGCACAGGGCTGTGGGCTCAATCCTAGGTGGGGGCACTGCTGTTGTACCCTTGAGCAAGCTACTTTACCTAGATTGCTCCAGTAAATGCCCAGCTGTATAAATGGGTAAAATGTAAAAAAAATAATGTGATATATTGTAATAATTGTAAGTCACCCTGGATAAGGGTGTCTGCTAAGAAATTAAGTAATTTGGTTTAGCTGTGGTTTAATGCTCAGTGTACAGTATTTATTTATTTATTTATTTATTTATTTCCCTTCAGGGACAGCTTCAAAACCTTCTGGTCTCAGATAGCAGTTCTTAGTGAACCGGCGCGCTTTTCCACCGGATTGGGACCGAACGCTGACGTCACTGGGGTGGGCATTCCCAAGCGCGGAGTAGAAGAGAAACACGGCAGTAATAATCAGCACCGAGGACTGCGACTTTAAACCCTATTTAATCACAATCAAACCCAAATCACTGTCGCATTGTCTCTGTTGCCAGACACGCAGCAGTGCTCTTATGTTCTGAAAGTCGCCCTGGATAAGAGCGTCTGCTAACAAATACAGAATAATAATAATAATAATCCATTGTCAGCACTGCTGGCGTGTGATCGCTCGCAAAGCGCATGACTGTAACAGATCTTATTGTGTATTTGATCTTCTCTTACTGTACAATATGTATGTTTTGTGTAATTCGTCCTGTGCTAAGAAAATGAATTTATTCATAAATTATCAATCATGCGCAAACCAACCCGGGACACGTGACTCGTAGGGGCGCTGGATTCGGCGTAACACCGCATTTCTGCCCGTGGGAACAGTTAATGACCAGTTCATTAACAAACAACATTTCTGTCCAATCTATATCGTCGCATTAACTCTCATCATCATCATAATATCGCTGTAACACGTCTTTCCTGTCACGGAAGCTGCGCTCAGTCGTCTCTCATTGCTGCCATTAGACCACAACTAACTAGTTATTGACCTGGTGAGACATATTGTTACTGTAGTGTCTCTCTGACAGACCGCTGTTCGCTGCCGATTTCGCTCATTTTTAATCAAACCTCTCCTGACTGCTCGTGTCTCTGTTGGCATTTTAAACATGGCGGCTGAACTCCAGCAAATACCTCGTGGTGGAGACGTGTTTACCCGCCCCGGCCCCTGACGTCACGGTTCTTTGTTTTCCAAACCAGCAGGTTTTTGGTGCCAGAAAAAGCGGCTCCATGCGGCCGGGAGACAGCAGGTCCTCTGCGGTGGAAAAGCACGGAGCGGCTGCAGATTAGGCACCGGCTCCTTGTGGGTGGAAAAGCGCTAAGAGTGTGCTGGCATATTGGGGGGCAGGTCGTTTCCAGCAACAGTCCCTGTGAAGCAGCCTCAGCTCTTAGGCAGTGCAATGCCTGCAGGAGGCAGCAGAGAGGGCTGGCCCCTCGGCCTTTCAGACAGCAGTGCTGGCTATTCAGCCCAGACAGCAATTTCACTAACCTGACTGGTAACCAGTGAGATTTTGTTAGAGCGGACAATCAAAGAGTAAATGTCAAAGGAGATTAAAATAATACAAGCCTGTTTTGACAGTTCACTAGAAGGCTGGGGACTTGTCCATTGATTGTTGCTCTTCACCTTCCAGTAAAATAGAATTAAACCACAAACCTGGCACTGTTTAAGCTGTAACTACTGTCCTGGCTTTGGCACCGTTTGAAAGAATAATTTAACGGAAATGGAGGCTTGTGCATTTCAATCTAGTGTTGTCATGTACCGGATCGTTTTGTACAGTGCGACGTGATTGGGAGTCTATTTTGTGTTTTCAATTGTACACGAGTGGTTTACCATTGGCTTTGTTGCATTTGAAGGTCAAGTATGGAAACACGATGATCATATTATCTCTTTCCTTTGGAGCTATGGCAACAAACACACTCGCATTACAACCTTGTGCAGAGCCTGCAGCACAGCAGTGAAGTGCCAGTGTGGAGGTTTAGGTGATATGTTGCCAGCGCACGAGTAGGAGATCCAGAAAAAGCACATTTTTACAGGCGCAATATTATTCTGTTCCTCTGTATTGTGTTTGGAAGGGGATCTGGGCAGAGCAAGAGAAGAGATTTTTGGTTTTTGAGCACAATAATGAGCTAAATCAAACCACTGTAACCAGATAAAAAGACTTGAAAATAAATGTTCCAGCATCTCTGATCACCTTACCCTATCCCTGTTGACTGAAGACAGGATGCGTCTAAACATTTATCTGCCACTCAGAAATTGGTGGTGCAGTGTCTAATACAGAGAAGCTATCATTGCTAATTAAGTATAGTGTAATGAATCATACTTCTCAAACTAAATTAATCAAAGTGTACTATTTTACAGGAAGGGAGTGAACAGTATCAATCAGAGTATTTATTATGTCTTTCTTTTTTTTTTTACTCTGAGTTGTGTTTCTGTTATCTGAACAAAAAGACAGGAATTCCACATAGAAATAGTAAGGGTAGCCAGAAGCAGATTGTGGATCTATGTGTCAAAAGCAAACATGTATTCCAACTTTTTAATATTGCATATTACAGAGGATTTGCAACATGGATTTAGTCATCTGGCCTGAGAGGGTATGTGTGTCTGTGTACGTGAAAATCACATTGGTGCATGCTCTGTTCAAATTGCCTGTCTTTCTTTTTTTAAGTCTTGCATTTAATTCCTCAGCTTGGCCAGGATTTCTCATATTTCATAATGCTTTACATTGCGTTCCATCATATAGAAATGTAGTAGAACAGCAACATATGTAATGCTCCCAATCACAACCTGACTATTGTTGAGGTAAAAAATAAAAAAAATCTTTATTACTTTTATTTATTTTTTCCAGTTCCTAAATATAAATGTTCTTTTATGATTGCAGTCTAGTTTTATTTGTTTTCATACTAGCAAAAGATGATTCTGATGGCTTCACAGCTGCTCCTGTAATCAGGGGGAAGATTGATGTATTACGCTGGAGAAATGTTTTCAGCTCCACCAATATCAGTGATAGAGAGAGTTCATATTGGCCCTATTTTGTAATGTGAAACATCAAGATTTACTGTCCATTTCAGCTTGCTGTACAGCAAACTAATATCAGGCTAAAGGCAAAATGCTAGAGGAATATGATCAATACTATATATAAATGTTGGGGCTGCAGTATGTATCCTGCAGGACCCCCTGTCCTACTATTTTTTGTTCCAACTGAGATCTTAATTGCTTAATTGAATATTTAATTTAACTATCAATACAATATAAGGCTCAATTATGTAATCAAGAGCTTGGTTGGAATAAAACCCAGCAGGGCAGGGGGTCATGTACTGTATTGCCACAGGCTGGAGAAGTTGTTTGTGGTCACACACTGATGCAGCTATACCGTGGTGTCCAGAAGAATGTGGTTTTTCCATGTTTTCTTTGCGGTCATCTTACTTGATTTGCTTTGTGCTTTCATATCGTCTCCTTACCGGACTGCCGAGACTTATTTACTTGTTTATTTATTTATTTTTTAAGAGATAACATTAAGTGAAATGGAGACTCTAGGAAGTGGTTAGTGGCTGTATATTTGGGAGATTCCTCTTAGACTGTCAGCATTCATAAATCCAGCGCAATGGCTCTGTTTACTGTCAAATCTTCCAGATGCTGCTGTTTGGGCACCTGATTTGACTATAAAACCAGTGCTGCAAAACCGATAGGATTCAACCATACACCACAGGCAGCTGGCTTAAACACTTTTTTCTTCTGCCTTTTTTCATTCGATTCTGCATTTAAGATCCTTCCTTTAATAATATCTGCTTCAAACGTGGGGACTGAAATCCATGATTATACCCTTAAATGTCAAAATGGGAACAGTACTGCATCATCTCAATAGTACAGCACAAGAGGGAAAAGGTGCCCTGCAGATGCGAGTTTCTGTATGTGACACTAAGCACTGATTGTACTGATCTCCACTGCAGTGAAGGAGGTGGGGGCTGCCTGTGGTTTGTTAGCAGAGTCTGGATGGGCGAGTGGTGGGGTTTCGCAGCTTTTCCCAAGGTGGTGACTCACTCCCACGGCTCCCCTGTCACACGGCTCCACTGTTGCTAGGGGTGATGTGGGGAAGTGCGGAACGAGGAATGTGTGACTTTTCCACTGACTGATATACCAGTAGTTGATTTTACACATGGGTATTTCAATGGGGATCTGCTTTGACACAGACCTTCACATCTGATTTCTGCATGTAATCTGTTGATCACCACGCCACACACGCACAAACACCACAGATGTCAACAAATTCTTTATGAAGTGAGTAACTTCAATACAGTATAGGCCTAAGCCTTGTTAGTATCTGCAGTCAAATTAGCCATTCCTGACAATATATGTTTGTATATTTATGTGTGTGTGAATATACAGTGAGGGGAAAAAAGTATTTGATCCCCTGCTGATTATGTACGTTTGCCCACTGACAAAGAAATGATCAGTCTATAATTTTAATGGTAGGTGTATTTTAACAGTGAGAGACAGAATAACAGCAAAAAAATCCAGAAAAACGCATTTCAAAAAAGTTATAAATTGATTTGAATGTTAATGAGGGAAATAAGTATTTGATCCCCTATCAATCAGCAAGATTTCTGGCTCCCAGGTGTCTTTTATACATGTAACGAGCTGAGATTAGGAGCACTCTCTTAAAGGAATTAATTACCGTTACCTGTATAAAAGACACCTGTCCACAGAAGCAATCAATCAATCAGATTCCAAACTCTCCACCATGGCCAAGACCAAAGAGCTGTCCAAGGATGTCAGGGACAAGATTGTAGACCTACACAAGGCTGGAATGGGCTACAAGACCATCGCCAAGCAGCTTGGTGAGAAGGTGACAACAGTTGGTGCGATTATTCGCAAATGGAAGAAACACAAAATAACTGTCAGTCTCCCTCGGTCTGGGGCTCCATGCAAGATCTCACCTCGTGGAGTTTCAATGATCATGAGAACGGTGAGGAATCAGCCCAGAACTACACGGGAGGATCTTGTTAATGATCTCAAGGCAGCTGGGACCATAGTCACCAAGAAAACAATTGGTAACACACTACGCCGTGAAGGACTGAAATCCTGCAGCATCGCAAGGTCCCCCTGCTCAAGAAAGCACATGTACAGGCCCGTCTGAAGTTTGCCAATGAACATTTGAATGATTCAGAGGAGAACTAGGTGAAAGTGTTGTGGTCAGATGAGACCAAAATCGAGCTCTTTGACATCAACTCAACTTGCTGTGTTTGGAGGAGGAGGAATGACCCCAAGAACACCATCCCCACCGTCAAACATGGAGGTGGAAACATTATGCTATTGGGGGTGTTTTTCTGCTAAGGGGACAGGACAACTGCACCGTATCAAAGGGACGATGGACGGGGCCATGTACCTTCAAATCTTGGGTGAGAACCTCCTTCCCTCAGCCAGGGCATTGAAAATGGGTCGTGGATGAGTATTCCAGCATGACAATGACCCAAAACACAGCCAAGGCAACAAAGGAGTGGCTCAAGAAGAAGCACATTAAGGTCCTGGAGTGGCCTAGCCAGTCTCCAGACCTTAATCCCATAGAAAATCTGTGGAGGGAGCTGAAGGTTCGAGTTGCCAAACGTCAGCCTCGAAACCTTAATGACTTGGAGAGGATCTGCAAAGAGGAGTGGGACAAAATCCCTCCTGAGATGTGTGCAAACCTGGTGGCCAACTACAAGAAACGTCTGACCTCTGTGATTGCCAACAAGGGTTTTGCCACCAAGTACTAAGTCGAAGGGGTCAAATACTTATTTCCCTCATTAACATGCAAATCAATTTATAACTTTTTTGAAATGCGTTATTATTATATGTATCTATGTATGTATGTGTGTATGTATATATATATACACATACATATACATATATATATATGACACACAAACACACACAGTTCTATCCCATTTTATTTGATACAAAATAAAGTGCAATCAGAATGAGAAAATATTACCGCTTATATAAGAACATATAAACACCGATCAGCCATAACATTATGACCACCTGCCTAATATTGTGTAGGTCCCACTTTTGCCGCCAAAACAGCCCTGACCCGTCGAGGCATGGACTCCACTAGACCTCTGAAGGTGTGCTGTGGTATCTGGCACCAAGACGTTAGCAGCAGATCCTTTAAGTCCTGTAAGTTGCGAGGTGGGGCCTCCATGGATCGGACTTGTTTGTCCAGCACATCCCACAGATGCTGGATTGAGATCTGGGGAATTCGGAGTCCAAGTCAACACCTTGAACTTGTGATTCATCAGACCAGGCCACCTTCTTCCATTGCTCCGTGGTCCAGTTCTGATGCTCACGTGCCCATTGTAGGCGCTTTCGGCAGTGGACAGGGGTCAGCATGAGCACCCTGACTGGTCTGCGGCTACGCAGCCCCATACGCAACAAACTGCGATGCACTGTGTGTTCTGACACCTTTCTATCAGAACCAGCATTCACTTTTTCAGCAATTTGAGCTACAGTAGCTCGTCTGTTGGATCGGACCACACGGGCCAGCCTTTGCTCCCCACGTGCATCAATGAGCCTTGGCCGCCCATGACCCTGTCGACATTTCACCGCTTTTCCTTCCTTGGACCACTTTTGATAGGATGCTTTTGAGATGCTCTGACCCAGTTGTTTAGCCATCACAATTTGGCCCTTTTCAAAGTCGCTCAGATCCTTACGCTGCCCATTTTTCCTGCTTCTAACACATCAACTTTGAGGACAAAATGTTCACTTGCTGCCTAATATATCCCACCCACTGACAGGTGCCATGATAACGAGATTTCAGTGATATTCACTTCACCTGTCAGTGGTCATAATGTTATGGCTGATCGGTGTATATATATATACACACACCCACCTAAAGGATTATTAGGAACACTATACTAATACTGTGTTTGAGCTCCTTTCGCCTTCAGAACTGCCTTAACTCTACGTGGCATTGATTCACCAAGGTGCTGAAAGCATTCTTTAGAAATGTTGGCCCATATTGATAGGATAGCATCTTGCAGTTGATGGAGATTTGTGGGATGCACATCCAGGGCACGAAGCTCCCGTTCCACCACATCCCAAAGATGCTCTATTGGGTTGAGATCTTGTGACTGTGGGGGCCAGTTTAGTACAGTGAACTCATTGTCATGTTCAAGAAACCAATTTGAAATGATTGGACCTTTGTGACATGGTGCATTATCCTGCTGGAAGTAGCCATCAGAGGATGGGTACATGGTGGTCATAAAGGGATGGACATGGTCAGAAACAATGCTCAGGTAGGCCGTGGCATTTAAACGATGCCCAATTGGCACTAAGGGGCCTAAAGTGTGCCAAGAAAACATCCCCCACACCATTACACCACCACCACCAGCCTGCACAGTGGTAACAAGGCATGATGGATCCATGTTCTCATTCTGTTTACGCCAAATTCTGACTCTACCATCTGAATGTCTCAACAGAAATCGAGACTCATCAGACCAGGCAACATTTTTCCAGTCTTCAACCGTCCAATTGTGTTGAGCTTGTGCAAATTGTAGCCTCTTTTTCCTATTTGTAGTGGAGATGAGTGGTACCCGGTGGGGTCTTCTGCTGTTGTAGCCCATCCGCCTCAAGGTTGTACGTGTTGTGGCTTCACAAATGCTTTGCTGCATACCTCGTTTGTAACGAGTGGTTATTTCAGTCAAAGTTGCTCTTCTATCAGCTTGAATCAGTCGGCCCATTCTCCTCTGACCTCTAGCATCAACAAGGCATTTTCGCCCACAGGACTGCCGCATACTGGATGTTTTTCCCTTTTCACACCATTCTTTGAAAACCCTAGAAATGGTTGTGCGTGAAAATCCCAGTAACTGAGCAGATTGTGAAATACTCAGACCGGCCCGTCTGGCACCAACAACCATGCCACGCTCAAAATTGCTTAAATCACCTTTCTTTCCCATTCAGACATTCAGTTTGGAGTTCAGGAGATTGTCTTGACCAGGACCACACCCCTAAATGCACTGAAGCAACTGCCATGTGATTGGTTGATTAGATAATTGCATTTATGAGAAATTGAACAGGTGTTCCTAATAATCCTTTAGGTGAGTGTGTATGTATGTATATGTATATGTGTATATATATATATATATATATATAGACAATGGAATAGAGTTCATTCTAAGATTATTAACAATTGGAAGGAAAGGTTGCCATACATTGTGAAATGGTCCTGTATGACCCCTAAGTGTGCACTTAATTTCTTCAAGCTTGAGGAAAAACATTATATCATTAATCCACTGTTTTAAGGTGGGTGGGGCAGCTTTCCAATTCAATAAGATTAGCCGTCTTACCAATAAAGCCAGACAGAGCTATAAGAGGATCAGTATCTAGACTTACTTCAAGTACCTGGGACAGACTTAAGAACATTGAACAATATCATATTTTGTATCTTCATTTTCTTTCTCGCTGTAAGCAAACTGACTGAGAAAACACATTTGAATTAATTTGAAATCGATGCATGCTTGTTATTGTGACGCATTATCTGAAACTGAATTGCATGCCATTAGACTTCAATCTGTGTATATACACGTATGGAGGTATATGTCTATTCTTGTATATAGATATACACACAGAGGCAGTATATTGTAATGGAATACTTTACACATATCAAACTAGATGAGAACGCATTTTACATCACACACTAACACAGTGAAAATCGCACAGCCCAGATCCTATATGCTTTGCCTAGAAAGCCTTGGATGAAAAATTGTTTTACAGATGAGTCACTTAGTCTGTGCACTCAGAAGTCACTTATGCTGACAATCACTGCACTGCAGTTAATAGCACTGAAGCAGATACATTACAATTTGTATGGTTTTGTATGTTGTGGTATTTTTTTTGTCTGCAATGTTTGCTTATCTGTTTTTCTTTTTTCGTAATAAAAGCACTTGCACAAAGACCATTATTAATGCACGCTTTCGTTCTGCATAAACAGATCATAAACTCTGCGTATACATTGTTGTGTGGAGAGTAAACAGTCTTCGGCTAAATCTGAGAAACAGATGCTGAATCTTTTATGGTTTTGAGAAAGATTTTATTTTATTTCTCTTTTCACCTAAGTGATCTATTGGCTTATTGACATAGTTCCAGTGTTGACATGCTGATCACTGACATGTAGACCTATAAAACATATACTGTACTGCCATAGCATAAAGATTTTATTGTGGACTCAGGGACAGCAAATTTACCTTTTGGCATTTTACCTTTGTAAAGATGTATTTTTAAAAAACGACTGTACATGCCACAGTGTTTAGCTGTACTGTACCAGTAGGTTTAAAATTACAATCATAAAAGCTATAGTCCAGATTCATTTCTGCTTTTTGCTGTAGTTGCTATGATACAAATGAGATCGCTATGCTTTTGCATTTTCAGTTGGGTTTTTTCCAGCACTTCCAGTTGCAGTAATAAATTATTGGCATAAATCTGTATTGGACACAAACTCTAAATTAGTGCAAAATGACAAAATGCCCAAAGTGGAGGCAAACAGGACTCTTGTATTTTAATGTTTAATCAAAGATCTTAGGCCAGCCAATCGATCATATTATGTGAGAAGTCCCGTGTCTGCCAGTTTCCCGGATCTGATTCTTCTTTTGCGCTCGATTTGGGTACCACCGTGAGAAATAGATCTCAGAGATTTATGAGTATAGGAGCAGTGAAGTGCCATTTAAAGAGAGAAGCCTGCCCCTCTCGCATGTGGGGCTGTAGAAAGCAGGACCGGGTCACTGCGCCGCTCCCTCCCCCTCGGGAACCAGAGAGATGGCTGACGTCTATTGACAGGGAGTGTGTCAGTGATGTCAAAACCCATGCCTGCACTGTGTCCTCTGGCTACAGCAGACTGTGCTGTCTCTCTCTCTCTCTCTCTCTCTCTCTCTCTCTTTTTCTCTCTCTTAGTGTTTAATTCAATGTATCATAGTTACTGCACTTTATATCAAAAAGGCTGTACTTGTTTTGGTCAAGCTTTCTTTGCTAAAAACAAGATTTGCAGCAGTGTGGAGTAGCAGTTAGGGCTATGGACTCCTCAGCAGAGGATTGTGGGTTCAGTCCCAGGTTGAGGACACTGCTGTTGTACCCTTGAGCAAGGTACTCTACCTAGATTGCTCCAGTAAAAACCCAGCTGTATAAATTGGCAATTGTATGTAAAAAGAATGTATGTATATGACAATTGTAAGTTGCCCTGGAAAAGGACATCTGCTGATATTATTATTATTATTATTATTATTATTATTATTATTATTATCATTATTAATAACATTATTATTATTATTATTATTATTATTAATAATAATAATAATAAATACAAATGTTTTGTATTAATTGTTAGTTCGTAGAGTATACAATTTATATTTTTTTATTAATTTATGAATGTGATTTAACTATTTAAGCATGTTGGTAAACATTAATAGTATCTACTAAGAGTTTTACACTTGTTTTAACTAACAGTTAACAGCCAAATAAAAAGCTGTAAACATGCATTGTTAGTGATCACTATTAACCCTACCAGGAATACAGTTGGAACCACATGACAATAAATAGACAGTTATATATTAACTAACAAATTAATTAGATGAATGAGTACATTCATTCGTACCTGTAATAAAAACATCAGTGTGGTTGTTCTTTTAGACTCTGAAATTCGCAGTTGCTTTCTAGTGTCAGCCATGCCATCATGCAGGGCCCAGTGTTTTGGTGTTTGTGATGCGTGTGACCCTGGGCCCACTGATCCAAACAGCCTGGGGCAGTCCCATCGACCCCCTGTTACCCAGAACTGCTGATTCTGTGCAGGGCGATCGATACCCTTTGCGTAAGTGAGCATTATACAAAATGTGCTCTGGAAAAAAAGGCAGGGCAAACATGTCAGCGCCCAGTCCCTCTGCCAACCAAGCCTGAGCTCCCTCCTCTTCCCTTAAAGCCCCTGCCTCCCAGCTCCCCTGCACCAGGGCGAGAGAGAGCGGTGGGGAATGGAGGAGGTGACAAGCCTGTTCACACTCCATCAGAGCAGCTCTGGGTCGCAAGAGAGAGTTTTTCTGGCCTGTGCCAACCCATTTTTTTTTTTTTTACCATTTAGTAGAGACGCCTGCCGCCTAAAACAAGACAAGACTTTAAAAAGCCTGGCAGTGGCTGGCACTCCCATCCCAGAGTATTGATGAGGAGGCGGCCAAGGGGCAAGGCCCACTGGTTGGCACAGCGGGGGCGCAGGTTTCCCCAGCTGAGGGGCAGGGTGCCCAGGCCGAGCACGGATGGACTTTGCCTCACCAGCCTCCTGGGCGCCCTGCCCATGAAGACCAGGCTGTCTGAGGGGGAGGTGGCCTATCTAGTAGTGTGCCAGATGGTGAGCCCCCCTCCCCAGCCCGGGGGCAGCATGGGGGGCAGCCCCGGCCTCAGCCCCTCAGGTATGGACCTCCTTGGTTGGCGGCCCCGCTCTCACTCCCTGTGCTCTTTCTGCTCCTCCTCCGCAGATGGTGGGAGCGAGGACCCCGGAGAGCACCGTCCCCCCAATGTAGAGCCCAGACTCACCCGCACCGGGCCAGGTAGGACAGCAACCCACCCCACCCCACCCAGCTGGCTCCTCACAGCTTCTCACTCCCAAACTCGCTTACCCCCCTTTACCTTACTTTCACTTCCACTCCCTACCTCTCCCCTGTTGTCTCTTTTCTATTCAACTTATGTTTCATTTTCTTCCCCTCTCTTTGCCCCCTCACTTTTTAATTTTTCTCTGTTCCTCTCTTTCTTTCCCTTCCCCTCTCTCCCCCTTTCACTTCACCATTCCTCTCTCCCCCTCTCTCTCTCCTCCTCATCCTCCATGTCCTCCTGCAGTCTTCCTTTCTCTCTTCATAGTCTCTTCCCTTCCTCCATGTCTTTCTTTCCACCTTTCCTTTTCTTTTTCTGTGTTGCCCTTTGTCTTTCCCTCATTTCTCCTCCACCTTCTCTTTCATTTCTCACTCAGTGTTTCTCCTTGTTGTCTCGTTCTCACTCTCCTCTCAAATGTTGTCTTTTCTCCATCCTCCCCTTTTCCCGTCTCTCTCCATTGGGCTTTTTATCAGTCTCTCTTTGTGAGCTAAGAGGAATGGATCTGTTTACATATACATGATAGTGGCATTTCAGAAATTACTTGATTATTATTAATATTTATTTGACAGATGCCAGTTACTTACAGTTGTCACCATAATATATACATTTTGTAATTGAAGTCATTGAATTGATGTGGTGAAGTTTGGTACACAATACAGAGCACGATTCTATTCAGGGTAGAAACCTGGTAATAGTTACATCAATGTTATGTGCAGTGGGGACAATGCAGGCATAAATACCAGAAGTATTGGAGCAGGTTCAGTTAAGTGTAAGAATGAGTACAGATAAAATCAGGGCAATAGTGGGGAATAGGTGGATTCAGTTTTGCATACAATGTTGTCCAGAAGGGGAAGACTGTGGTTAGCAAATGCTTATTGAAGACGCACGCATGTGGTGAACATAGTTTGCTCCTTGTAAGAAACCAAAAAATGCTGGAATACAGGGATTCACACTTCAGGTTATTAATTGTGTTATACTCATTTAAATAATCAGTCAGCGATGCTTTTTGTTCAGAGCTGCATAGTCAAATACCTTTCACATCTGCAAATCAGTCTTTGGTGTTTCTGTGAACTGAATTGATTGTAGCTAGAATGGGATTTATGTAAAGGTACAGTTGAGCAGTAAGCCGTAAACAGCATAGACACACCGTGACAGGAATATGTGCAAACCTTGGCTTTTGAAGGGGGAGCTGTAGAGTTTGCCCCTGATGCCCTCCGCTTTAATTCAGTTAGGGTGACTGCAGTCACAGTAGCAGAGATCAGTGACATTCAATCACATAGACCAGCGGCACTGTGTGTTTCGTGCTTAAAGGTCAGCTGAGCAGTATTTCTTCAGTTAAGAAAGAAAACAGCTCTATTTTAACCCATTCCCCCTGAACACTCTCTATCTCTCTGTACCCATTTATATATGTATCATTGAGTACTGTTCAGTTGACCTTTAATTGTGTGTATGCGTGTGTGATATTTCCCTCCAGTTTGCATCCATGAGTGTGGCAGCACATACTGTCAAACACCTGCTCTCAACAAGAGCCCGTTTGCGTCTGCAGCTGCCAGAGACAGCACCACTGCACTGCATGAGCTGACTGACAGGTGGCTACCAAAGTCACGTGACTGGGAACAGACTGCTGAGAAATCACAGGCTGAAAGAATTCCCAAACATATTTAGAGTTGTGATTCGTGGTGCCAAGCATTCTAATTATGAGGTTTATTATTCTTATTATTATTATTTGGCTGATGCTTTTGTCCAGGACCACTCTTGTTCAACAAGGATCCCTAAATGGATATCGGTATAACATCAAAATAAATAATGTAATACATACATGGAATCACATACTTATATGTGTTCTGGTTTGGAAGGAAAGGAGGGTGTGACAAGTGTGTCTTGGGGATGGCTACAGGTCAGTACAGCACAAAACATCCTAGGTATGAAGACACAGGAATAATGTTTACTGTGTGTACTGTACACTGTCCAAGGAAACGTCAGCTTCTGCAGGGAAACGCATTTTACTGCATCCTTTTTCTTTCCTTTGTTTCAAATGATGGCATCTATCCTTACAGCATCTATGCCACCCCCGACTCTCTCCGCCTCATGTAAACGACCCCCCAGCCTGCCAGAGAACTGAAGTAACACACTGGTGCTCGGGTCCCTTCGAAGATATTTATACAGAGCTGCGTTTGGAGCTGTGATGCTTAGTGCCAAGCGTTAACACCCACGGGGCAGACTGGAGCGGAATTTGCACCTTTAAGAGGGAGAGAGTGAGAGACGGATAGAGGACAAGCGAGAAAGAGAAGAAGATAGAGAGAGAGTGACTGAGAATGAGATGGAGGGGAAGAGAGTGAGAGAGGGGGAGGGTGCAAGTTTTCCACTGCTGCAGTACCCCTCCCCTCCAGTGTGAATGGATGGACTGGCTCCAGCAAAAACCTCTGCTATGCTGTGCTGTCTACACAAACACACACACACACTTTCTCTGAGTACAGCATTGCTGCAGCGTGGGGGGGGGCATTAGACTTCCATATCATTACTATTCTGTGTTTAACAGATTATTTTTCTAAGCAGTAGTATTTCTTTCTTTCTTTCAAGATTACCTGTCGCTCGTGTGACACCTCGAGTCGAATGCCGTGCACATTCTCAGTCTGCATGCGTTGTGTTGTGCCTAGAATGAAAAACAGACTAAACCAGATAATCTCAGAGAGCTGCTAGTTGGCATTGATTAGGCTGCTCAGAAACCTTCAACAACTTACCTTTTCTAACCTAAGATTAAAGGCGAGATATTGAACCACAAATGAATAAATCAATATGTACACATCAACACTTAATTTGGAAAGCTAGGCATGAAAATTGACTTGTTTTTCATTTCTTTCTTTATTTTTACTCCCCTTTTTTCATTTATTGAAGCCCAACTTACCTAGCTTTAATTAATGTAATTTTCTGGGGCATGCGAAGCCACACAGATTCTCGCAGCCACCGGGGCTTGTTTTCAGTGTGAATCTGATACAAGATCCGTTTTGAGTCCAGGCCCCAGGGGCTCTGGCTGTATCCCTAAAATTAGCAGCCTGGCACGTATCAAGAGTCCAGGATCAATACACCAGCTCCAACACAGAAGCCAGACCTAGGCTCTTGTTTCAGTGCCTGCAAAAACAGAAAGTGCACACCAAAATCTTCATAATGAGGGTTCTAGGATGTTGATATGCACAGTAGAGCTCTACCCCTATATTTGTCAACAACGTACACACCTTTGGAAGGTGTATTAGGACCTGGTTTACCCACCAAACTATCAGGAAAAAAAGCATCTCTCCTGGAAGCTGAGCCCTGTCACCTGATTCAGCCCTCAGACAAAGGCCTAGTCATGAATCAGGAGTCTCCTATCTAGTGGGATTTTTTAGGTCACTTCTAACTCATCAGTTTAATTAGAACATCAACGTAGCAGGGATTTGTTTTTTTATAGTTCTTGAGATATAATATGGAACAAACAATCCAACTGAATACTCTTCAGCTCCTCAAGGACCAGAGCTCCTGTAATTGAACACAAGCGACACACCTGTCTGATTCAGCAGCAACGCAACACATGTTTCCAGTCCTTAGAGATTAGGCCTGTAATAGCACGACCGATGAAACTGAACTGGATCAGGGGCCTCCTCGGGGAGCCCACTAATCCAGATCTGTACGTGTGTTTGCGATTTTTATTTTATTGTATTTTTTTTGGTTCACAGGTGGCAGTTCCACAGACAGCGACTGTGCGTTCGAAGGAGACTACCCTGTGCCACCGCTCCCGGTGACAGAAGGCATGCAGCACATCCGGATCATGGAGGGCATGTCTCGCTCACTGCCCTCCTCCCCTCTGCTCACGCACCAGGCTATCAGTGTCCGGCTGCAGCCCATGAAGAAACTCACAGGTACAGCCAACCGCCCCATCTCCCCCAGCTTCCCAAATCTCTCGATTAACCCGCCCACTAATATGGTCAATAACTTGTGAGGTCATGTGTTTCTTTGGTTGTTTGCTTGATTGCTTGTTTTTTGGGGAGGCTGATCTAGACGCTTCAGAGCAAATGTCCCCCCTATGACAGCCCTGTTAGAATTGTTCAGTCATCCACTCAGGACTTCCTCAGCTCAGAACAGATCAGAGCTCCCTTGCCGAATAAGCCAAGCCCAGTAGAACAGTCCTGTCCTTCGAGTGCTTCTTATTTTGTGTGTTAAGGGCAATATTGTGGTATGTACATTTGTATTGTAAGTTATTGTGCTAAGACACATGGAGAGAGAAGAAAATTGTCAGTTTAGTTTAATTTTCAAGGAATGGTTTAATACAGAATATACCTGATGTGTGTGTAGAAAGAGAGATTTAAGGTTTTACTTGGTTGCTTTCTGATTACTTTCTCTTGCCTTAAACTGTGTTGCCCTAGAAGCTTGGGAGTTTCAATCCCATCTGAGTTGCAAGTACAGCTTGGGCCCCCAGCATTCCCTTTGCCGGAGCCATAGCAATGACATGGAAATGATCTCTTTGTGGCTCCCACCACTGTGTTAATCCATTTCCTCTTAATTATTTCTAAACTGCAACTCTTCCCACCCTGGTTTGGGAATCTGCAAAGTGCTAACTTTAATGAAGCAAGTTATGGCAAGCACTAAACTTTTATAAGGCTTGAATGACACCGCGCTGCGGTAGGCACTTTGTTTTATTGACTTCGGGAAATCAGTTTTGTGTGTGTTTTAATGAGCAGACCTAGCATATTCTTTACTTCCCAAATCTTATTATATCCCAGTCAGCCTAACAACTGTGCCTGTGTTTGAATGGAATGGGATTTATTTATTTTCCATCTACCTCTCTGACTTTGTGTGTGTGTGTTGTGCTTTTTTTCTGCCCCTTCTCTCTCCAGTTTTTGAGTATTGGAGGTTATTTCCAAGATCAGTTACCAAGGTGAACAGGAGCTGTAATTCCCTGAGCATACACTAGGGCGTGCTAGCATCTTGTTTTCGTTGTCCTTTTGGTTTAACCATATCCTGCCAAAATCAGAAGTCTTCAGATAGGAATATTCACTTCACAGGACTCAAAGACTTGTGTGCTGTAGCCAGTGTCCAAATACAGGACTCGGTTAAAGAAAGTCTTGCTCCTTCTTGATATTGAGAAGTTTTCTATATATGTGTGTGTTCTGTCAATGTTGCAGTCTTCCTATTGTTTGCTTTATCTGAAAAGGTTAAGATTGGATCTCACAGAACACTGATGTTATCTTGTGGAGTGATTGCACAGCACTGTACGGTAGAACTGTTGGCAGTAGCTAGCCTCTGTATCTATTTTGTTTATTTATTTTTAACTGCTGGCATACAAGACCAACATTTTCTTGTCTTTGATATACACTCCAGGGACATCTAGTTATTTGTACATACTATATTGAAGACGGCTATTCATTTTGACCTGATGAACAGTATGGTACTTTTCTGTTCTTTGTGTGAAATTTAAGATACTGTTTATTGGACACTTTTCCTGTTAAATGCTTTGTTTCCCAGCATGTGGTGAAAGTATAAGGGAGGACTGAACATGTGTTTGTTTTGTTATTTTAACTTCAACTGTCATAATAGGGTTTTAACGTTGTGTTCGTGTTCTAGTATATTCTACACCAGAAGGTGTTCGGGACACTGCAATATTAAGTGGGCCTCCTTATTCCAGTATTTGGGGGCAAAATTAGGTATGATGACATTTGTGCTCCATGAAACAGTGTGTAGTTGATGATTTATGTGTTGGTTCCTGTATTTCCTTATTCCCTTATTACTCGCCCCCACTGCCTCTCGCACTCTCACACTCGGGCAGGGAGAGGTGGCTGCGATCCACCCACCCCCCTTTCTCTCTCTCTCTCTCTCTCTCTCTCTCTCTTTCCTTTTGTTATATGAATAGTTGGCGTAGGAGTGGGTCCCCCTCTCATAGCCCTCCTCCCTGCCTTACCTGGCAAGAGGGGTGTTCAGCCACTCAAATCTGAGTAAGGGGTTCTCCCTTTGTGGTGTTTATTTCCACA
Source organism: Amia ocellicauda (assembly GCF_036373705.1). NCBI lineage: Eukaryota > Metazoa > Chordata > Actinopteri > Amiiformes > Amiidae > Amia > Amia ocellicauda. Next base: position 22,389,728 of record NC_089852.1, on the reverse strand, counting down.
CAAACCCCACAAACCATTCTTTTATAAATAATTTTTCCCCCTTCATTCTTTAAAGTCAAATTCTCCAGAGTGAGAGAGAAAAGTTGTTGTCACCTCCCTCCCCCACCCCAAAAACAAACAAAAAATACCTCCTATTGATCTTTGTAGTGTAAATGACAGGGGGGAGGAGGAGATAAATGCATCATGCTTTTTGAGAGCTCTAGTGTAGGTTTTCCTCAGGGAATAGTGATGACAAAGAATGACAAACTGTTTTATAGTTTTAGTTTTGTTTATGTTTTTCCACTTGGGATGCCTTGTGCATGTGTAGACAATGTGTCAGTCTGCTTCCACACTGTTATTTTCATTTGGGAATATTTTTTTACTTTTGTGCTCTCCCACTTTGGAGTTGTTCATAGTTAATCAATCTGGCTCACTGTTGCTACCTCATTCTGACCCCTGGGATATGTAGGCAGGTATAACACACAGACACGCATGTCCGTGTCCTCAGGAATCCATCCTCTTCTTTCCACACTGCGAGTCCACAGGGCAGACCACAGAGCTAGAGCATTCTGAGAAGGATGGGAGCAGCTCTCATTGGGAACACTGCAGAGCTCACAGGCACATGGTAAGACACAGCGGTCTCTGTTGCCTGGAAAGTTGCGGAAACCCTTCCCCGGTCAAGCCCAGACAGTATTTGGACAGTTGCGTGTTACCTTGTGGGGGAATCCCAGTCACAGTTGGCAGACGAGTTACAGCCCGGACTGTAACCAGTGCTGTCAGATTTGAATTATTATACTGATCTGCTTAGGGCTTGCTTGAGTAAAAGGGAAGGTTCCCGTTGTAAACCTCTCATCAGTTTTTCCTCACAAAGCGAAACCCTTTTATTTAACCAAACAAGCACATGAAGTGAAATGAAATGAAGTGGTTGACACTGTTTTGCAATTGAACTCCACCTCCCATTTAATGCCAGATCATTTGTATTTCAGTAGGAGTACACAGTCCTTATTGGGGGTGAGGGGGGCAGTGAAAGCAATAAGATTGAATTGACAAAGGCAGGCAAATGTGTTACTTATTTATGTGGATCAAGGCAAGGGAGAGAGGAGATGCACGAACAGTGACTCATGATGGATTGCTGACAGCTCTCCACCACACATTCATCCACAGTGTGTCTATTTATAATAGGAACGTAAGTGCCTGTAATTTTGGCGAATAGTTAAAATGCCTTGAGGTTAAGTAGCATCATAAAATCATATTTCATGACTAAAATCAAATAAAATAAACTAATATGCACAACTTTTCACCTGCTAGCTTAAAACTTTCTTTCCCCCATGTACAGTACAGGGAATTTAAAACTTCTTTGCATGTTTACAAAGACATGGGTTGCTTTGTATGCTATTCTGGGAAATGGAGAGTATAGATTTTAGTTGCTTTTGGTTGTGTACTGCCTGGAATTTGTGAATGTGTTTTCTTTTTTAAATCAGCTTTGGATCACCAATTAATGGTTAACTGAAGGTATTCCTAATAATGGCCTCTTCACATTTCAAAAATCTGATTTCTTAACGGTGAAATGTATCCGATCTTACTTACATACTTTGCTACCTTGTCTTGTCACCTGGCAGTATGGGAGTGATGGCACCCTGGAGGCCAGGGCTCAGTCCGTGCCATCTCAGTAGCTGTTGCTCTGGAGAATAAAGCAGCCCCATCTCTTCTAATCCCAGGACAAAACAAGACACCAGTTTTCCTCTGCTTTGGGGTTCCTTGAATGGATCTTAGCAACTCCATGATCTTAAAAAATATCCCAGAATCCCCTGTTCTATTTCTTAGCAAAGTGGCATTGCATTGCTGGCCCCCTCCCACACAGCCCGGCTCTGTTGGAAAGGGGGAAATAATGGAAAGGTGAGCTTTATTTTTCTGATTCTTTATGTTATGAAAACAGCATGAGATCTGTGACCTTTTTATAAATGTGCTTCTGATTCGAATCTCCCTATTGGCTACTTGGGGTCCCAGCTGCTTCAAGGACCAACCAAGGAAATATATTTTTCTGCACAGCAATGGGTGGTAGAAGGCACTGACTTTATTTTATAGCTGTGTCTGAGAACTGTGAAAAACGAATTGCTGCATGTATTTGATTAAAATGGATTGCAGTCAATTAAAGTACAAGGAGATGTCAGATCGTCCTTTTTATTTTGGGCATTCTAAGGGTTAATGACTGAGCGTGTGTAGGATTTACAATTCACACTGTGTGTTGATAGAGGTGCTGTTGTATTTTGGAGGGCCTACTGACTTGTATACTCTCCCTAAAGAACCTCCACTTGCTTCAAGGTGGTTAATGTTATATTTGATACCTCTGTTCAACAGTATGTATTTACATTTGGATATGCGGTGCTTTGGGTGGGCTGTTGCAAGTCATGTTTTTAATTTTATAAAATTTAGGCATCTTTGAACTACGAAGATGTATTTTAGCCTTAAAGTGTGTGGTCTCTTAGGATGGTATATGTACGCTTCCTTCAAAATGTTCAAATTCACTCGGCCTCTGCAAATGTTCACTATCCCGCAATCTTTGGAAATACTATGCTTTTATTTTCTTTTCCAATTTTTCCAAGATGACTGCGGCAAAGGATTGATGTATAGTCTCCTTATTTTTTATTCTTTTGAAAGCACACTTGATAAATAATGAGCTGGTATAGTCATTCTCTATGCTACACCTGCATTGTACAAACCTATTGCATCTGCAGAATAGTTGCTGATGTTTAATGAGCTTCCGTATAGATTTTGTTTCAGTGTTGCTTTTAAAACAATAGAAGAAGATACACAATCCATAGCCACTTTTACTTTTAATTAATCTATATCTAGCCCTGTTGTTCCAAAAGGTTCGAAGTCCATTGTGATAAACTTTACAGCAGATTCCCTTTTTATGTTCCGAAGAGTTGGTCAGTCTTTCTATGGATGGGTTTTGTTTAAAGGCAAGAAAAATACTGCTGCCCTTTAAGCCTTTGAATGGACTTCTGATTATACTGATTGTGACTCCCCCACTATTATAATGCAGTTGTGAGAACGTTTCAAATTCATTGCCCAGTAATGGCTTTTTCTGGTTTCCTGAACTGAAAGTACTGCAGTCACCGCAGCTGTAATACATCAAACTGTTTGCACCTGTTTGTAGATCGTTGCCCTCTGTGCTGAGCTAATGCCTTTAATAACCATGGCCTTTATGCACAGGCATCTCTGATAGACGCCTCACCTTCCTCGTTTGTCGGAACAGCCTTGTCGTGCCGTGCCCTCTTCCTTACACGCGCCTTACAAATCCATCGTCAATTACACCACATCTTTTACCCTCTGTTTTCACTCGGAGCTGCAAAGTGATTTGTTCCCCGCAAAAATTGATGGATGACCTTTTCATTGTTGTCACTGGAAACGCATGGCGGAAAACAGAAACAGCAGCAGCAATGAAGCCAACAGTGTTTAATGCACAGCGGTGCTTCTGTGTAATAATAATCCCCTTCAGGGACAGTAATGATGCATGTTTTAAACCTTTTCCGAGACCCAAGTTAAGGATACAGTACGTCATACATTACGAAGACCACTTCAGGGCTGGACTAGCAGCCTACCTACTGGATTCAATTGGGGTCACCATTTTGAATCCCAGCTTTCATACCCCTCTCTTCAATGCTGGGAAGTTAACACAGAGCAGTTGAAAGAGTTCACACCCTTGATTTTGAAATGTTGCTAGCACACAGCCTTATATTTAGCTTGACTCAGTTGTATTCATTTCCCAATTTTTTCACCCCAAATTGCGATCACCGATGACTCAATTCCTAAGCCCACCATTACGACTTTATGTATCTTCCGGGAGGGACGATACACAGTATGCGTCCTCTGAAACGCATGATGTGAAAGCTGCCCACTGAAAGCCCAGAATGCCCTGCAGCCCAGCTAGTACACAGACCCAAGTATAAGAACCTGCAACCCCCTGAGGAGCCACAGGGAGGCACTGGTGTATGATGAACTTCCATCCATAATGCTCTGGTGAGGCTCAGGCAGTTGTGCGCCACCTCCCTAGGAGCTCCTGTCTAAAGCTGGGACCCGCTGGCTCACAGTTATAGGACGCATCCTGCACTCTGGGTGGAGGCTTTTTGTGGATAGGCCAATGGGAGCCCAGTACCTAGCACTCCTTAATTTGTGGGGGAAAAAACTCTCAAACACACTAGCAGCAGTGTGAAAATGCTAAGAGACTGTGTACTTTATAAACGGCCTGTTTGTGTGAACAAGTCGCCTTTTTTGGCATTACAGGAAACCAGTGCAGTAAATGGCGGTGAGTCAGGGTTTGTCAATGAATCCATTGAAAGAATGCAGGTCTAGAGCTTTGCAAAGTGAGTTATTAAGGCTGTTGGGCTGGGGGTAACTGGTGCCAGTGCTTCAAGGGTAAGGCAAGGACAGTACTGGTAGAGAGAGAGAGAGGGAAGATAGGGGAGGGTTTGTTCAAAGTGTTTGTTTTGAAACCTGTCTTGTCGTCTAGATCATCTCTGTCGCATCCTATAGGGTACTTACTGCTCCTGCAGTTTGTTTTGAAGCCGACTCTTTGCCAGAATCTGCAACAGAGTCCCCTTTAATCGCTCTTCCTTTTTTATTTCCCTCTACCCTCCTTCCCTCCCTCCCTCCCTCCCACTGGTTGCCATGCCAACAGCAGCTCTGCACCATTCATTTGCTGTAAACCTGGGCTGGCTTGTGGAAGCTTCTCCTGTATTACCACTGAATGTTAAAGAGAGCGCGAGCAAGACAGAGACACACTGAGAATGAGATGCCAGTGAATCATTTACTGTATTATTGTGCCGCGTTTTTTTTTTTCCTCCTTTTTTGCTCCCATCGATGGCCAAAGGAGGGGGGGGGGGGCGAACATAAAGATACCAGTCAATCACCCCCGTTTCCACAGTGACACAGTGACTGACGCCCAGCCTGAGAACTGTACTATGACTGCTCTCAGCATCTCTCTACACCGCAAAGACCTGTACGCAGCGCCGTGCTTTCAAGAGATCATCCTTTCCTCCTGTGCCTTTTTTTCTTGTCTTTTTTTTGGTTTCCTGCATTGATTTAAATCACCGACCAAGATTTTTTTAATGAACTGGTCATCTTTCGGACCCGAAGAACTGTTTGTGTCGCTGGAGGGAGACGGATCGGAGCTGGTGTCTTACTCCAGGCTGTCAGAATGTGGGGTCTGGTTTGAGCACGGTGAGACCTCTCTCGGTTTTCTTTTTCTTTTCTTGGTTCTTCTACGCATTTTATTTTATTTTATTTTATTTTAATATTCAGTATTCCTCCTTCCCTTCTTGTCAAGACTGCCATGCTTTGAAGTTTGGCCATCTTCTCTCAGGTAGTTTGGGGGCACACAGAGAGAGTGGCTTGGTGATGTTTTTTGATGATTTTTTTATTTTTTTTGGTGGTGGTGGTGGTGTGGGGGGTGATGGGTGGCAGGGGGAATATAGGACCTGTGTTCTTAGTGATGTTTCTGTCAGTAGGATTTGGTGAATCAAAAATGACTGTTGCAATAGGGACTGGGCTTTATTCCTTTGCTTTGCTTCCTGGGAATTGTTCTGTCCGCTGACTTATTTATTTGTATTTGTGATTTTTCTACCTGTATTGGGTGAGAGCCAGGCCTCACTACACAGGCCAGCTGGCAGAGAGAAGGAGGGGGATGGAGTTAGCTTTGGACTGAAGGGTTGTAGGGAGAGTGGGGATTAGACAGCAGGAAGGGTAGGGGTGTAGAGACTGAAATCTCCCTCTAAAACTAATGTGTGGATACAGAATTTTGTTTGTGGGAACATGTATGTGTATGTCTGTAAGCGTGGGTGACAAGCATGTGTACGTGTGTGTGGGCAGGTGCGTGCCTGTGTTTTATGTGTTGTGTTTTTTTGTTATCGGTGGTTCAGTGCGTGCAATGTGCAATCACGTCTGCAGGGCGAATGTGTCCCTTTTGGTTGTTGGTGGTGGTGTTTTGGATCACTTGCACCCATGTAGTTTTGAAGGGGTCAATGCCCAAGGACTCTTCAGAGACTGTTTCTGTGCTATCTATTCTGTCCTGCGGCGTTTTCCTGGTGGCCGAGTGTAACTGAGCTTATTCCGCATTAAAAAAAAAATAATAATAATAATAATAATTGTGGAATTGAAGAGTTCAAGTTTAATGTATGTAAGAGGTTGGTGGCTTAAAAAAAAAAGAAAAAAGAATTACAAGCAGTGTCATTAGCGCTCTCTGGCCCTCATGTCTGCTCTCGGGAGAATGGTTGGAATAGAGATGTGGACTGTAGAGAGGAGGGCTGAATCTGTCGGCATATCCTGAAGGGGGGGGATAGTGCATCCCTAGGGATGTTGATTTCAATTTGTCGGGAAAAAGAAAAACACACAAACCAAAAGCAATAGACTAACAGAATGATCTGCTTTTCAGTCATGATGAGCGATAACAGAGGATTACATCGTCAAGGGGTCGGGCATATCAGGATGATCGCTAAGAAGGAATCATTTAGGGAATATGCTTACTTATCCCCCCCCTCTGTTGTCTTGAGCAGAGCAGGCCTGAACTGCAGTGCTGCTTGCATTCAGCAACCCTCTCTTTTAACACGGTTTTCTTCCCATCCTTCCTAAAGAGTCTGGCTGCTTCTTGATGCTGTGGCTGAAGAGAGATGGTATCGAACAGCCCCCTTGCCTGTGGCGGATTCTGTGGTGGGGGCCTTGTGTGCTCGGCATTGCTGCATGAAGTAATTTCTCATTTGTTAGGGCTGGGCTGTCTGCGTAACTGCACCTATTGAGTCAATACGGCTCTTTACACTTGAAGCCGGATGTGTCAACACTCTCCGTGTGCTGCTGAGAGACTCCTTGCCCCTCTCTATAGGGAATGGGCCTTTTTTACTTGGATTTATTCTCCTACAAGTCTCAGTGAACTGAAAGTTAGAAAATGTTTTTCCTTGTAAAATAGTATAGTAAAATAGTATTTTATGTCAGTCTTGTGTGTGTGTGTGTGTGTGTGTGTGTGTGTGTACATGTGCCAGAGTGGATAGTATTTTGAGACCATTTACCACCATGCTAAGCTTTAAACCTGTTTAAGACCAGGTGCAGGAGTGATACAAGATTTGTAGCTGCAGACTGCCTTGTTCTGGTAGCTGTCCAATTTTGAAAGGTACATCATGTGCCAGAGAAAGGTGCACTAACACAGTCCAGGTATGAGTAGCACCATATGCTCCTGGGCTGGGTGGAAACCTTGGGTGGATATTTTTGTCAGATCTGTTTTCTGAGCAAATATCTATATTTGCATTGCTGTCTGTGTTCTCAAATTGTGTGTCTGTGTGGAGCATATGTGTGACTAATATTCTTGCATACCTTCTTGTCTGTAGACCATTTGATGACTCTTTTCCAGATATGAAATGTGAATTATATCTTTTAGTTTAGTATAATTTTAAAAATAATCAATCACCTCCTACACCTTGGTCATTAAAGATGTCTGATCCTGAAGAGTATGATACTGATGGCAGAGTTATAGTTGTGAAAGGGCAGCAATGTGGAGTAGCACTCGGGGCTCTGGACTCTGGATCCGAGGTTGTGGGTTCAGTCCTAGGTTGGGACACTGCTGTTGTACCCTTGAGCAAGGCACTGTACCACAACACCAGCATGTTGAGATGTGAGTTTGCAACTACATCTATAAAGTTTGTGTGCTGTAATAAAGACCTGGCACCTGTCCTTGTGAGATGTCAGCGTGTACACACAAATCCCTAGAATGCATGTCAACATCTGTGAAACATGCTTGCCTAGAGAAGCGTATCTTACAGTGACCATCACAGCTGGAGTGGACAACTGCTACCCACATTGAGCAGAATCTTGTCTTCAGCCCTTAATTGCTCACAAGGGAAAAGTAATTTTAATTTGTTGTGATTGTAATTTGTCTCCTCAGCATGGGCATTTGCAATCCCTCGCAGCTTCAATGTAGAGTAATGCAATAAAAAACAAGGAGGGTAAATAAGGACGATAAATCCATTGCTAACTTTACAAAGAAACGTGGGAAATGGCCCAATGGAATAGCAAGCAAAACATTTATCAATTAATTAGTCAAAGCCTTTATTTACCCACACAAGTAACTTAAGAATCAATTCCCGTTTACTGTGACAACTTGAACCCAGCACCGCAGTGCACAACACAGACATCACAATATGACTGGGCCTTCTCCATTTCATGCTGTTCTGGTTTCCTCCTCTCCGACACTCTTTAAGGATACAGCCAATGTCTCTTTAACACATTAGTGCTTCTCAATTACATATGAGAAAACCAGTTAAGTTTATTTGGTTTAATTTGCGATTTTATATCTATCTATCTATCTATCTATCTATCTATCTATCTATCTATCTATATATATATATATATATATATATATATATATATATATATATATATATATATGTATGTAGCTCTGGTAAAAATTAAGAGACCACTGCAATTTTTTCTTAAATCAGCATCTCTACATGTATGGCAGCCATTCCATTCCATTCATATTTTTATAGAATAAAACAAAAATGTTCATTTTACCCAAACACATACCTATAAATATCAAAACCAGAGAAACTGATAAACTGATAATTTGGTCTCTTTTTTTTTTTTTCCAGAGCTGTGTGTGTGTGTGTGTGTGTGTGTGTGTGTGTGTGTGTGTGTGTGTGTATATATATATATATATATATATATATATATATAGAGAGAGAGAGAGAGAGATTTGCTGTTTGACAACTAAATTGTTCTTTTCAAATAGAAAATGGACAAGTAGAGAAAAGTGAACAGAAATGAGATCGCAGCTCAGGTCAGTATAGTGCACGTCTGTAAAGGAAACCAATTTGGCTGCAATTGCAATTCTCAGATGTAATTGAAATGTGCACTGTAGGTCAACAGTTTGAACACAAGAAAAGTAAGAAACTAAGATCTTAAAAGTGCAAACTATCAAAGTTGAATAATCAGACCAACCCACTCCCCGACTGAACAGATTTTCTAGTAAAATAGACATTTCACTTCTGAGATCGCTTATGGAGATGTAAAACAAAAAGAACAAAATCATCTTTGGACTATTTTTAGAGCACTGATTTATTTTGGGGATACAGAAACTAACTTCATCAACATAGCAAGTCAGTCCTACAGTTAGAAGTATCTTTCAATACAGTTTAGGCTGAAGTGTGTGAAGTTGCAGAGCTTTTGAACTATGTTATGTGAAGCATTGGAAACAGGATGGTGTTATCTAAGAGTCTTAAATCTGCAGTGTGCTATTTATAGAATTATTAATTATTTGCTTACAAAACCCAGCAGTGGGATTTCACTTGTTAAGTCTACCGCATAGAAAGTACATATGTACACATACATACATAAATATGCTATATGAAGCATATTCTGCTTCAAGCCCAGCATCAGATACAGCCAGAAATCTAGTGACATGGGTTTGTTGCACATGTACTAAAAACTGACATCTTTGGATTCCTTATGAGCTTCTGAAATCCGCGTAGGTTTGCTTTATTTGTGCTCCCATGTTCTCAATCTGCATTGATGGACATCTCAGTCCTGCTGAATCATTTCTCCTGCTCAGTTTTTAGGGATGCCCCAGCACACCCAAGCCAGGTACATTCACCCAGATATACATGTATCTTCTGAGCACTATTAAACCATCACAGTTCAATGCACAAAGCAATAATCCCATAGCCAAATAGCATGATGGATTACATTATAGACCGAGATCTGTCTGGCTCTCTCCCACCACTGCTTGGTGCTTAATTACCATGTGATGCATGTGGATATATTCAGATAATTGCTTTTTAATAGAGAGAGTTAAATACATTTGTTCTGTGTGCAATTGTTACTCTTGTTACTCTTGCGAGCGTTTATTGAACAGTGTAATCCGCGAGAGCAGTCGTGTCACATACTGCACTTGCATGTGACCGAGCCTATATGCTTATTTCTCCATTTAATTCCCACTGTGTTAAACTTGAAAGTTGGTCAGATTTGGAACAGTAAAGGAGATCTTTCATTAATTTTACATAGAAATGTTAATACACTACTTGCCAGTACACATGATGGAAGCTCAATTTAGATTCTACTATTGATATATTCGCTGCACTACCTATATGAGCTGCTTTGGGTTCCACCAAATGAAATCTCAATAATAAACACGGGAAATGATGCTGAATTATATTGCGGGGGGAAGTAAATACTACTAAGAAAACGCATTCATCTCACACACACGTATGGATGTAATACGATACAGAGGGTGCAAGTTTCGTCTGACAGGGAGCCGGGCGCGTGTCCGTGGAGGGCGGGAATGCGCGGAATGAGAAAACGCCAGCCAGAGGTATTCCTGGCAGCTGGTGTCCAGAAACATGACAGGGTTTGTGTGGACATAAGGATCAGAGTTCAAGGCTCTTCTAACAAGTTGCTCTCGAAGGGAGGTGTCAGGGAAAGAGGGGGAGCTGTTGAGTGACTGCAGCAGAGACCCCTCACCCCATGGCAGGCAGGAGTGGACAAGCCTGCTGCGGGGCTGTAAATTACCTGGCAGGGTCAGATTCTTTTGCAAGGCCAGGAAAGTGAGTGTGCCAATTCTATTTTTTATTTTTTTTTCTCTGGCATGTCTTGAGCCAATCGCTGAGTGGGAGATCGATTCCTCTCCCTCTGAGTGACGCAAGAAAACATTTTAAGCAAAAAAACTAAATGCAAAAGAAGACAACAGAGGGACGATTTATTGATGTCGCTGACCTCCACTATCTTTTTTGTTTTCTGTTTGTTATTTGGAGAGCGCAGATTGATTGTGAATTGGTTCCTCACACACGCACACGTCACTGCACACACCCACACGCTTGCTGCAGGAGGCTGCACTGACCTAGATTGGCAGGAGGCTTGGGAATACCTTATGTAAGGAAGGGAGGTAGTCCGAGGTTACTGCGGCTCTAACCTGGGCCGCCGGACTGCTTGTAATAGATTACACCTGCACAGTTCTTCAGTTAAATAAATCTCTCTCTATCCAATACAGTGATGTAATGCTTCCTCCAGGAATGCACCCCCACCCCACTACAGGTCACAGAGAGGGTTCTGCTCTGGGTCAGAGATCAAACCACCCTGCCTTGTTTACTCTATGCATTTGGGACTTCCCAGCTATGTTATCTAGCCAGTATTGCAGTGCTGTATCTGTATGGGGGGTGGGGGACACAAAAAATAATAACCACAATACAAACAATGTACTATAAGTCACTTCAGAGGGAAACCCTAATCATTGTGAGGTATTGGAAATGTGCAGTATTGCCCTATAACACACAGATACGTTTAATGTCGATTCTTTTAGTGGGGATCTCTTGGTGCAGCTGGACTGCAAATTTTCTAGTCACGTGTTGGGAAGAATACATTCGATCTTGCTACAGTCTTAACAGAACTGCAATGGTGTCATCCACACATCCTAATGAAAACCTTAAATAGATACTGCCAGGAAGTGCTACGGTATTTGACTGCAGCTCCTCTCTAGTAGTAGATGTGGTGCAGGGATTGCAGGAGGAATTTGTGGAGGGGGGGGACGTGGCAGTGTGTGCTTGGAACTGTCCAGTTCCTCATGACCAGCCAGCGTGTGTTTTTCCTGCGCTTTCCTGGCTACACAAAGGAGAGCAGGGATACGCTGCTTCTAGTCTAATGTTACCATGGAGACCACGAGCTGTCTCCCTTGTCTAACTATTGTTACATCCCTTGCTCTATAGGGCACTGAACGTCAAACCATTTTGTGATTTTTATTGTCATACATCAGCAGTGTTTGACATTAATGTCCAGATTTCCTTCCATATACACATATTTAAATTACTGTTTCGATGGATACGTCTTGATCTATGCACTGGCTTTAGAGTGTATAAATAGATCTACATTCATACGTGCATACTAACATATGTGGATATACACGCTTGCATTAAGGGAAAGTCAGATTGGTTAGACTCCATATGTAACGGCAATAGTAACATGAGCACATGTGTTGCCTGGGCGTGAAAAAGACTGCTTCAGGTTAATTGGGAAATGTCTTTGCAGTGACCCCCAGTACTGCTTTGCTGGGTACGGTAATGATTAAAAGAAAACACACGCACACTTAAAATAAAGAAAGAGAAGAAAGCAAGAAACCGTATTGAGAGGGAGGGGGTAGTGGGGAAGTGTGGGAAGATGCGAGCTGAAAAGATGGGTTTCAGAAGAATCGGCGCTTTGTTTCTTGATGTGTAAAATAGCACATAGCACATGCCTGCGTGGGATCTCTTCAGCTATAGGCCATCTGCAGAGAATCTACCACACATCCACACAGTATAGTAAAGAGGGCTCGAAAGTTAATGCAGCCCAATGCGGTTCGGCATTGACACAGCACTGCGAATTCTCTGATGTCGTCTGACGGTTCTAATAAGGAGATCCGGTTTCAGATATTTGAATCGCTTCTGTAAAGCTTTGAGCATTTTTTTTTCTTTGTGGCTGCAGTCTGCAATCCGTTCCCATATTTTATATATACATCATTAAGTATGAACTACAATGGAATATAGATTGCAGCAAATATAATGGAGGGTTGTGCCATATGACACTTTTGGGAGGGGAGTGGTGGTTGGGGGGTATCAGTTAAACAGAGCGACCATTTTTATTCAGTTTTTATTTAAACATTTTTTTTTATTTTATTTTAGAATGGCGCTTTGTTTTTGTTCTGTTATATTGTTATATTTTGTTCTGTTATATTTTCCCCACTATGGATTAGACAGCTATTAATCATCTCTGCTCACTGCTATGACTCTTAGGGACTTGGGGAGCTCACACACACAATTGTCTTCAGAAACATCCACTGCCGAGCCATTCTTTTCCAGCGAGGACTGGTGCAGAGCTCACAGCCCCCTGGCAAGCAACAGGGGTAACTGTTGTGCGTACAACCAGAGCAGACCTGGCTGAGTCGACCGCACCTAATCCTGACAGTGCCCTGGCGATCGTACGCCGCCCCCTGAGGAGTCCCAGTCCTGCCGCCCCTGATGATGCAGCTCGGACTGGAACCAGGGCTCAACCTGTGCTCTGATTGAAGGCTTTTACCAGTTGAGCATTACCAAAGAACACTTACACGACTGCCTGAATGCCTTTAGATACAGTTTGTGTGCTTCACTTCTTTCCTCTTCGTCTCTCTCAGACGCAACCTCTCAGTGCACCACTGTGCCTATGTTCGGGGGCTGTAAGCAAAAGCAGCCCCTCTTTAAAAGCATTTCATTAACCCGGTTTGAAAGGCAGGCCGGTGTGAGTTATACTCTGCCAGACATCCCCCCCCTCTTCCTTCCCGCCTCGAAAGTGCCATCATTGTTACCCAGCTTGCTGCCCTCATTTCCAGCCAAAGACGTTAATGAACCAATTGAGAGGAATAAGGCATTGTATAGCTTGGACGAGACAGGTGGAGGTAATAGAAACACGGTGGATTTCAGGTCCTAGGGATGTGATTCAGGAGTCACATTAAGACGATAAAAGTTGATTTACATTATATACGATCAGCAGCACAGAGAGCTCACAAAATAGAAAAGATTGATCACCGTCATGAGTCAATAAGTGTAAATCACAGTCAACTGCATTCACTTTCTTAGTCTTCTGGGAAACACCTCCCACTCCCACTCAGTGATGTTTGGATCCATCTTGAGTTTTACAAGCTGCACTCTCTTGTATAAGCAGACAACTCTTGTTGCAAGAATTTCCAGCTTGTTAACCTATTGTGATGCAGTTTGTATAGAGATACAAGCAAGTTTAAGTAATATGCTTTTTGCAAAGTAGGGGCTTATCTCCAGGAGCATGCAAAGATTATAGGTCTTTTTTCTTCTGTTGCCATTTCCACTAAAAGAAAAGGTTCAACTAAATCTCCTTTGTACCAGTTAGCCTAATATAAATCCACTAAGCACTTGAGATTATTATTATTATTATTATTTTTGTCATTTAGCTGACGCTCTTATCCAGGGTGACTTACATTTGTACTCATTTATACAGCTGGGTATTTTACTGGAGCAATCTAAATGAAGTACTCAAGGGTACAACAGCACTGCCCCACCCGGGATTTGAACCCACAACCTTCCGGTCTTGAGTACAGTGAGATCTTACTGGCAAGTAAAAGGAAAAAGACTGCCCTTTGTGGTATTTATAACATAGAGTATGTTATAAATACATAATTACAAAATTACAAACAAATCCAAAGGCAAAAGGCAAATAAGTAACCTCTACACAGGTCTTTTACCCCAGCTCCCCCATGTATCAACATTTGCATAAAAGACAGGATTTGGTCTTGGTCGTATCTGTGTCAACACATAGATACTGGCACCCAGTGACATCACAATGACATGTGGGACACTGAATAAACTCCTCTCTGATTAGTTAACTCAAAACAACCATCACGAAATCCTGTGAATGGAAATTAATCTGAAGGCTGCAACTTCCATTAAAAGAAATTGGATGTGTCTAGTTTTTCAATTCAAGAAAGGAAAGGAATTCCCATTTGGTACATGGCTGGTCTTTTCCTGGACAAAATCATACTAAAGCTGTGCAAGAAAACCAACTGTCAAATACGATATGGAGGCTAGGCCAGGGGGTTCCTAAGCTTTTTCACACAGTGGCCTGGCTCTCTGTGGCAACAATACTGCCACCATACACTTTATTGCATTTAAAACATCCAAACATTCACTTGAATAAAGGAAAATATGTAACTTCCAATAATATTTATAATACCAATAGAGAACGCATGATGCATTTTGAATTATCTTTTTTTTTTTTTTTTTTTACGGACTGGCGCAGTGGACTGCAGGCCACTATTTGGGTACCGTTGGCATAGGCTATCAATTTTGAAGTGCAATGTAAATGAGATTTAGCTATCATCTTGTCTGTAACCTTTCTCGGTCTTAGCTGATTCCCTGTTCTGTATGTTGCTGTCTAAAAGAAGCAAACCTACTAGTTTCTCAAGGCAGACATTTTGGTGCAAGGAGGGTCTGTTTGAAGAGGCAGACTTGTTTGAGAGTGGCAGTGGTGCACGGTCGTGTGGTTGAGTTGCCGTGGCCTCCATAGTATGGGATGTCTGAAATGCATTTTGATTTCAAAACTGGCCTTGATGTTCCTGCTCCAGACTTAATCAAATATTTATTTGCAAATGTTACGCATACTGCCATTTCTCGTGCAGCACAGTATTTTAGATCATGGAAACCTGTAATGGAAACCCATTATTGGTGTGAGCCCTAGTCAAAAGTATTTCCACCCTTCAGTTATTCAGTGATATAATTTAATTTAGTCGATTTTGATCGAATCCAGTCTATGTGTGTGTATCTTTGTCTCTCAGTCCAATCAACTGGGATATTTACAGTTTTTCTGTAGGCTGAAAATGCGTTCAGCAAATGTTGAAAATATATTATTCATAAATATGAATTAATGAACAATATTTATTAAATGAAACGAGTCACTGAATAAAATTGTTTCTAATGAAGTGTGTGAAGTCTGAAGTCCATGGGGGAAAATGAAAGGGAACAATCTTTCTTCCCCCCCCCCTTCATTACATTGTCAGTGAAGATATTAGCTTAAATTCTTTGATTAATATTTTTTTCCCTCTCATTCCCTCCCCCCCCTCTGGTATAAATACTTTTCCTTTAAAAATATGGATATATAAGCTCATTAGCAGAATGCATTGGTGCTCTGACTCTTGTGCAATGCATCATTGTGTCATTCTTGTAGAGAAGTTATTTTAAAACCTGCCAGGAAAGTGATGGTGATGGTTCTGTTAAATGTCATTTTGTACTCTGGGATTTTTATTTTTTATTTTTTTTTAACTTCATTTTTCTTGCTATCCCTCCTTGTTCTCGACCCTAATGTCCTCTTTCTTTGAGATTTGTTTAGTGTGCTTTAAATAGATTGTTTTAAGTATACTTCTGTACCTAATCAGTGCTGCTTCTTCCAAGAAAAAAGAAAAATGAAAAAAAAAATGCAGTTTTTGTTTGCTTGAGTCTTTGGCTGGCATTTCACATGTTCAGAAATAAACTCCACATTTGCAATGAGGTTGTTTTCTGTTCGGTCTGCACCATATAACAGACTTGCGTTGTGTGCGTCTAACTAGGAGTGAAATCTCTCATCCAGGACCACAGTCGATTTCAGATTTCAATAGCACATTTGCACAGAAAATGGCTGATACCAAATAGGCATATTATTATTCCTAATTTACTCTCTTGTCATTGCATTGTCAATGGAGAGCAGGTGCTGTTTAAGTCATTGATATGCAGATGAATATTGTATCCTAACACACACCTCATTGTAAAAGATTAGCTTAATCAGGTTTCATTGTCCTGGGGAAATCTTCTCTAGCATCGCTTCATACATGTATGCATTTATTTATTTACAGATGTATTTATTTATTGTGGATATCTGTTACCGGTCTAAGAATTTATGTAGAGTACACCACTCCCCCAGACACTTTTAACATCAACTGCATTGACATAACTGAGACGAAGCACCAAGCATAAAGCAGAGGAGACACAAACACACTACCTGCCAGATATACCGCACTAGATGCGAAGAGCTATCCAGAGAGACGGAAACCATCACAGAATAAAGCAATGTATCAAATGACCATCAGAGCTATAGACCGGCAATGTGGACCTGAAACTTAAACAAAAGCTGCTTGTGATCTGATCTCCCATAGTGGCCAGTGTCAAGTAGCAAATGCACTGTCAGACTCTGCGAGTCTCGGTTCCATATGGTCACTATGACTGTGTATGGTTTTCTATGTCCTTTGATGCTTTGTGTACCTAGGATTCGGTTTTCACTACCAGAGAATAGTGACCATGCACTCTCTTTCCAAAGAGGAGGCAGCTGGGAGCTTGCTGGGTCATAACTCACCGCAGAGATCCCATTTGTCTCTTGTTGGAAAACTGATTCGGTATTATCTATGCACCCTGTAGCTTTTAAATTGTTCAACTGATCTATATATTAACACATCACATGTGGGCTGTTTTGGCATTGCTCCTTTAATTGCAATGAATGTATAGATTTCTCATGTACGATCTGTGAAGACAAATTGCAGGGTCTTCCATAGGTTTCCATCACAACTGGCCAAGAATGAAGGAAATGTACTAGCTAGGTGTAATTGTTTCAATTCTATGGCTGTGAGTGTTTAGTTAAATAAAGGATCCTTACTCCTGTCACATTTTCTACTCCAGGGCTTGTCTAAGTCTTCAGTCTGTTGAAAATCTAATGATACATTATATAATCGGTGGCTGTACGGTTTTTTATATATATATCTTCTGGCAGTGCCTTCAAAGTAAATTTGCATGGATTGTAATTTAACTTTCTCGCCTGATCTTTAGTCCCTTCAATGATTTTAGCACTCTGTCCACAGGCTGTCCTAGATCATGGTGGAGGAACCCATGTCCACCCCAAAACAAACCCCATGCCAGCACACCTTTAATAAATGAAAGGTTCCTTTTCCCTCTTTTCTTGCCTTTGAGCTTTTTGACTTGAGCTTATTATGGTCAGACTCTTAATGGCGATTATCTCTTGTGTTAGGTATGGCTTTCATGCCTTCGATGCCAAGCAATTAGTGACGCATGCATCGAGGTATCCCATAACCACATGCATGAAAACCAAATTAAAGCGTCTGCCTGCAGGTTTCAGAGCTGTGGAGCCCATTTCTGCTTTGCTCCCGCCGTCCAATGCTTGTGATTCTCTGTGACAGTGAAGATCACTGGCCTTGAAGACTGGTGCTGGAGCTCTGGCTGGAGGGCAATGGCGGGCTCTGGAATAAAGGGCAGTAGAAAAGCTGCGGGGTCTCGTTTCTGCTTGGGTGGCTACCTGCAATTCCGGCAGTAAATCGAAACGAGTTATGCTGGGCAGCCGAGCATTGCAGGGTGGGAAATGATAATGTTATATAATCACAGTGAGAGATTGTGTGCGTGTATTTCTATTTGTGTTTGTGTGTGTGAGAGAGAGAGATTTTAGACAGAGAGTTGCGGGGTAAGAATTGGACAAAAACAGTGGCATGCTGTGTTGTGCAACAGACTGCTTTAGCCTGGCACCTTAGCTGATTATTGAAATTTAGATGTTTTACGTTTTGTCAAATCTTCTCTTAAGTTTCTTGATGCAGTTATAAAAAGTCACGCTTAATATCTGTGTTCAGAAACACCTGTAAATTTACCCCTTTGTTTGAGGGAAGTCTTCAGTCCCTCTATTTTTTGCTTACAGGAAAGAATGTGAATGGGAATCTTTATTTAATAGATTCCTTGGTCCTTGCAGTTTGATTGTGATTTATTTTTGGGATGGGGGGGGGGCTCGGTTCTGAGAAGAATGATCAGATCTCCTTGTCATGTTTGTCAGCTCCCCATGACTCCCACTGTCATGGCTTTGCCGCTCATATCGACGCATTTGGCAGCGAGTGACGTTGGCTACTGTTAGCACTACACCCACCTAGCTGCATAGGAAACTAAAACTGACACATCATTACACACAGAAACGTCAAACCAGGGGGGTAGTTCAGTGCTGTTCTGTCTTGGTTAACACAGAGGGTCGGGTCCCAACTGGACCCCTGACGCTGTGCCGATTATCTGGTGTGGAATCAGATGTGTTACTCCCACTGAAAGCTGAGCAAGGTAAAAGGCACTCCTCAAACAGAGACCTCAGATAGTTTGATGGGGAGAGATACTGGTCTGTCAGACTTGTACGTACGCAGTCTGTTTTCTGTCAAATCAGAGCAGAGATGGGATCCAGCTTTCCTGGGCACAGAAGAACGTGTGTGCCTGTCAGTGTGATGGGCGGCAGACTGGTTAGTCACCATTCAGGGCTTATTTGAAGCAAAGAGAAGTTGCCAGTTAGCAGGTGAGATATTCTCAGAGGAGAGGACTGGAGTAGTTTTTTTCTTTTATTTTTTCTTCCTTCTTCTTTCCCCCTCTGTAGATCATAGTGTATTCTAAAGGAAGATCCTTTACTGTTGTGTACTAGGGAAGGATTCCTTCAGGACGAAGACTGATCTGTTATTCCATGTCACTCAGGTGTGCTGTGCAAGACAACTGGCTACAATAGAGCAATTCATCTAAAATAAAAGTCATGCAAGAATACAAAAATATTTGTTTATAGTGATGGCTGAATATCAACTCTTCCAATCCATTGTGCTGCAGGGATGTTGTTGAAGTAGTGGCCAGCATTCAATGATTAAAGTGTTTCATGCAAATTGTATTGTCCCGGCTTCTCTCTTGCTATACAAGTCTTCCAAATCCTGAAAGTGTTTTTATTAAAAAACAGATGCACTTTACACCAAGAGTTGTGGGGTCTGGAACATGCTATACTGTCAAGGACTTAAAGATGACTCCCTGCTCTAGGTTCCTACAAGATCTGTCTGAATGAAATGGTGAGATGAATTACCAAATGGGCAAGATGGATGCATATATATGTATCAATTATTTATTCATCAAACGGTTAACAATTAAGCTGGTTTCACCAACAACCTACACTACACTGGAACACAGTGGAAGTGCTGCTATTTGACTATAAATATTTGAGCATATACAACTAAATAAAACTATTCCAGAGTTTATAAACCGAGGTCTAAGCACCCTCTTCTCTGTAGCGATATCCCCTTTTCAAACTGTATGATGTGCCATTGAGTCTACAGCGCTACAACTGCCATACGGTATCCCATCACCTGCCATGCCGACTCACATTAACACGCTTCCCTCTGTGGAGACGTGTGCAAAACCGAAGCCAGCGTGTTCGTGGCTCGTGGGGAAACGGAGGTCTAGGGACAATCACTGGGACATCCTATCCTCCCAGCGTTCGAGGGAGCTGTGGGAGAGAAACCAGGATGAAAAAGCCACGCTGTTTCCTTGGGGGAAATCAGAAGTTGAGCAGCATGGGTTGGCGAGTGGTGGTGCATTGAGAGTCAGGAGTGCCAGTTAGCTGGGCCATCTGTCACCTTGATAATTGCCAGGAAATCCCTCGGTCTCTGTGCAGAGTCCGCTCTGAGGTCAATCCTCATGTTACGAATGGGGCTGTATTCTATGTGGACAGTGTTGTCAGCAGGCTGGCTGTCTTTATTTTTTTATTTTTTATTTTTTTAAGTAAGCAAGTGGGAAATGGGATGTATGTGTTCACCATGGTCTCTATCTACCTTTTCGCCCCCTTTCTTTCTCTGCATCACAATCCTTCTTTTTAAGTATCTTCCAGTGAAGAATAAACACTGAACAATGAACAATTTGCTCTGTGTACAGCTTAGTATGGACCAGGATTCTTCAAACCAAGTCCCTGAGAGAGACAACCCAACCATTTGTTTTGCAGCCCACTTTCAATCTTTGCGAATAAGGGTTACGTTGATTCAGTCAAGTGAATGATCAACTTGGTTAACTGCTGCAGCCTAGCTGGAGTCAAATCCTGCACACCACCTAGTCGGGTGCGATGAACTCTGGTATGAACCCATGTACCCTAGACATTTGGGACGATGCATGTATTGAGGCAGAGTCTCAGTTGGTGAGCTGAACCCTGGTTTACGTGCCCTAGATCATCGGCTTCAATAATACACTAAGCCCTCAATGTGCACGGAAATGAAACAGAGATGAGCCGAAAATAGATAATAAAAATAAGAAAAGAACATTGTGACACATCAGTCCCAGCAGGAATGATTCCCAAGCTGCACACATAATAGATTAGAAATCTGGTGTTTAATGAAACTAGTGTCTTAATGATGAGACTCTTTTAAGCAGGACTAGAGATTCTTTGTTCAGATATTTTTATTACTAATTATCTTTTTTTTTTTTGTTTCTTTATTTGACCTGACGCATTGCATCAAGACACAAACGTGCTCTAGAGAACTCTTGGCTGAAGAGAGATTGCGGCCCAGGCTGTAATTCATGTACCACGCAGTTTTTTTTTTTTAATTATTATTATTTTCATGCCACCACTGCATGCCAGGAAAGACTGCAGATCAAGCAAGAGAAAACGCCACACTTCTTTCACAACCCAAAGACCTCCACGCCTGCTGTGACCGAATCTGAATCGAAAGACCGCATTGGAATTGCCTTTCATTCTCAGTGCTTCATGCTTCGCTATTCAAGCATTCTGAATATCTGCACCTCCGATGTTTTATTTTATTTGTTGCCTGAATGGTATTTGCTCCTCTGTGTAACTCTTGGAAATTGGCCTCATGCTCTATGGTTTTTGTCTTATACTGTTCTACAATATATTACACCGTAGGCATTTTCTCTGCTGTTCTAGTTCCTGCTTGAATGCGAGTGACCTTGAATAATAATACAAATAATATAATGACAACCAAGCTTAAAAAGCAAACCGTTAGAACCCTAGCATCCTCTGGGTAGCAGTGGGAAAGCTTACATATGTTCTGATACCCTCCCTTAGGAATAATGTTTATCTGTGTTTGCAGTGTTGTGTTCAGGCAGGTATAAGCCAGCACAGACTTTTGGAAAGAGAGTCTCCTTTGTTGTACAGCTAAGCCACCATGCAGCTTTCCAATTAAACTGAAATTCCTCTGTGATGTCATTAATTCAGCTGTAAGTACTCCCACAGTAGTGATATGACGACATAGATTTAAACTTTAATCCCTTCAGGTGTGTAGCAAATTATTATTATTTATTATTATTATTATTATTATTATTATTATTATTATTCAGTTGATGCTTTGGTCTAAGGTGACTCGTGATCATAGCGTTAAGATCACATCGCAGAAGAGCATAACATAAAAACACACTATGCACTAGAACATTGAAAGGTGGTGTGCAGAGAATGGAAATACAGTGCAACATTACAGACCTGGGAACCAGTCCAATAAACATTTGAAGGCCTATGTGTTTGGGTGTGGAATGATAGTGGGGATGAGTGGGGTGTTTGGACTCTCAGGGTCAGGACAAAGGGTCCCAGACATGAAGATACAGCAAGTGTTGAAGACTGGGATTTAACATAAAGCTGCCTGCAGTGTGATTGATCTTGGAGGGCAGAGAGAGAGTGCTGTGCTGATGAGAGCAGTTTATAGGTCACAATGAATTTTGAAGCAGTGCTGTTTGTGACAGCGACTATATAGACAATTCAGCACAATGACTTGGCATCTTCTAAACACAAAAAGCTGTGATTGCAAACTGCGTTGAGGGGTCTGTATGGGTTTCATAATCTTGTTTGAAGGTGAAATGGGACTAAGGTAAAAAGTAATATTTTTCATTTATGTGCTAACTCCCTCCTATAAACACCTATAAAAAAAACAACCCCCATCTGCCTCTGCATTCCCTCCGAACTACAGACCCAAGGCGTATGCAATATCATATGTGATGTTTTTTTTTTTAATTATTATTATTAGGCCCGGAATTGCAGCTATGGTTGTAACAAATGTAGTAGGGGCCACAATATTGGAATCATCCTCAGTAATGGCAGTAGGATTAGTAGCTGCAGGATTGGTTGAGTTGGTAGTGTCTGCAGTAGTGGTTGCTGTACAGTTGCATCCGTACAGAAGTGTTATTAATTAAAGAACTGTGGACAGTGCAGTGAATGGCATTGATACGAGTTTATATGGAGAGCTTACAATGTATAGGTCAGGTAGATGGAAAAAAAAATATGATAAGTGATAATAAATAATAGTACTACTACTAAATAATAATAATAATGATAACACCAACACTTTGATCAGTAGCAACAGTGCCAAAATGACATAATGAGAGCTCTGTATCTCATAATGAAACAAATCCCTTTCCATCGACCCACTCTGGCACCCCCACTCCCCCCCTCATCCCACAGACAGTGCAGGACAGCAGGGAGGGGTGCCTACCCCTGCCCCCCCCACCCTCCACTCCAGCCCTTTTCATGTGACCTGGCCCATGCCTGTGGCCCAACAACAAGCCAGAGTAACCTGACCCCAGCCTCCCTTACACACTGTTCTTAAGTGTTTCCATCTGTTCCCTGTTTCACCCCTCACTCATGACCCCTCTCTCTCTCTCTCTCTCTCTCTCTCTCTTTTTCTCTTTCAATCTCCTCTGTCTTCTCTATCTCTGTCCCTCTCTCTGTCCCTCTCACTCTCTCTCTCTCTCTCT
This sequence comes from Amia ocellicauda, assembly GCF_036373705.1. NCBI lineage: Eukaryota > Metazoa > Chordata > Actinopteri > Amiiformes > Amiidae > Amia > Amia ocellicauda. The sequence goes on along the minus strand of NC_089852.1, from coordinate 22,366,680 downwards.
CTCTCTCTTTCTTTCTTTCTTTCTTTCTTTCTCTGTCTCTCTCTCTGTCTCCCTGTCTGTGTTGCGTGTGTCTCTTCTCCCAGCCCCTCTGCGGAAAGCAAAGTTTGTGGAGAGCCCTCGCATTCCTGAATCTGAGTTTGCCTCTCCTTTACACTCCACCTCCCCTGCACAGACCTCAGACCAGGACACATTCTGTTCCGGTAAGACCCCCTCTTGTTCTGTCCACTTTCAGAAACCTGTATATTTGTATTTTTTGGGGTGTTTTTTTGTTTTGATTTATTTCTCTATATGTGTGTGTGTGTGTGTGTGTATGCGTGTGCATGTGTGTGTGAATTTCTTTTCCACTTGGCATCTTCTAAAGAATGCTGAGTTAGCAGTATTCTGTGTATCCCAGCAGCTTCTCCTCTCTTCCCCTTTGTAGACCGTACAGAAATGCCACGCTTATTGGCTACTGTGGATCCTAGTTACGAAATCCTGTGGTATCAACCCCCCTTCCCCTCCCACCCTCCCTGCCTCCTCCACAGGAATAAAATAATACCCCAAAAATCTGATGCATTTATCCAGACTAAAACTAAGCATATCTTGAACAGCTGTAGGAGCCGAGTCTGTTGGAAACGCATGTCAGAACTGGAATTGATGTTTAGGTTACTTTTTACGTGAACTGTATTTTTTTCATGATTTTTTCAGCAGAGGGATTACAGTTGCAGGGGATATAAAAGCTGGGTTGTTTGTATTTAACTTGCACTGTCTAATGGATTGCTTCAGCTTACAGAGAAGGTCTTTGGAAGGACTTTTTCGATGTTGTTGTGGTTGCTGTTTTTGCAAGGAGAAATGTGCAGACAGCGTATTGGGTTTCTGTACCCACTGGATCATTTAAACACTGCAATGCAAGTATGAATCGAGAAAATCTGTGATTCTTCAATAGCTTGTGGGATTTTACTTCACCACGAGTCATTTCAGTCTCCGGGAGGGACTGCTCCATGAATGTGAGTGTGGCAGTGTGTGTCTGGGCTTGGTTTATTTTCCTTGTTAAGCCCCTTCACCTTTTTGCAGTATTAGGTTGAAATGTCAACTATAAAAAAGTGTCTCACTCGCCTAGTGTCTAGGGAAGTCTGCAGTACTGCATACAAGAAATGTTTTTTTCTATTCTGCGTTTATTAACAGTCTTTCTGCCAAGCTAATATAACCTGTACATCTGTTGTCCCATCTTCCATCTCCGTCTGCGTCTAAGACCATTCCCTCCTCTTCTGGGACTGTCTCAGGATGGAGTGGAAGTTGAACAGCATAATGACACACAAAGATAAGTGTGCTGTAAAGGACACGATTTCTGTCCCAAGATTCCATTTCACTAATTTGTAATTTTTATTTTATTTTCTTTCTCATTGCTCTTGTTGATGCATTTATTTGTTTATTTACTCCTGCATCAGTGCAGATGCTTTGTCCGGGCAGTCAGGAAAATGTGCACATACCCAGAGCAGAGAAGCAATTTCTCTCGGGCAAGTATAATATATTGAAGCAGAGGTAGAAGGAAGTCATGTCTGTTTTCATTATCCCACTGCTGAAGTGCCCTTTTGAGCTGTCTTTCCATTCGCCTTTCCATTCGCCTTGGGTATAGCAGGCTTAAGCCCCAGCGTGTTCATCGCTTTTATTTGCTTATTTATATATTTCTAGACTCATTTGAACTTGCCATCCATCGCTAAAGTAGTCATGACCCACCCATGTAAATATGAGATGAGATTTTATTTTTTTATTTTTTGCTTCTTTTTCTTCTATTCAATTGCAGCTGATAATGCCAGCAGAACCAGCAGCTATCCTCGGATATCGTGATTGGTTGTACGGTAGAGGAATTGAAATGAGACTCTCTCAGTGCAGGGCTTATGCTTTAGTTCTTGAGTCAGCATGTTTGCTGAATAGGGGAGAGAAAAGAAAAAATAAAGAAAATCAGCATCAATCTTAAACCACGAGCATACAAAATGCTGTTGACCCTCGACTGAGATTGTATGGCAAGGCAAATTTGATGCTAAGCAGCTCCCCATTCTAAGCCTGCTTTTGAAAGTTGGTACAGCGATACTTGTTTGCTCCCCGCCCTCAGCAAAAGCAATTTATCACACTTCTGCAATGGCATCTGCTGCATTTATCCTGATACTTCAGCTGTGCCCGAACATCATCCATCAGGCTTTTCTGCATCTTAAAACTTAGCTTGTCTGGTACACCATATTATACATCTATACATATAAGTACAATCCAGGGCAGCATGCTCCATTTTGCTTGTTTTGAGAGAGAAAATATTTAAGGTACAAACATAACACATTATAGGATGGCACTCTTGGGTGTTAGGAAACATTAAATCCATTATTCTGTGAGTAATTAATTGCAGCCATTTGAAAATGGTTTAAACAAAATGGACAGCCCAGTGTGTTTTGCTAAATTTTAAATGTCTAGGCCTCCCCCCCCCCCCCAGTTTCATTTATGTATTTATTTAGTTATTTATGCTTTTGCTTTGCAGTTTGTTTTTATTTCAAAGAGACATCTCATTACCGGGATGTTAAAAAGCAGCAGATTGAATATAGAAACCTTCCCCATCAAAGATGTCTCGGTAGTCAGCAGATGAATCGGACAAGCCTGCACTGTTAGGTATTACAGGACACTCTGAAGTGTCAGACAGCGAATTATCTCCTAAAAATCTCGACAGAGCCGGTTCCTCTATCTTAGAGAACATCTTTATTAGGGTAACCAGAGCTGAGAAACTGACACTGAGGAATCTTTGAGGAAAGCGCTTCCTCGCACCCACTGCGAAGACGTGATTACTAAACAGTTTCCTACTGAGATCCTAAATAATACACTTTTAATTATATTCTTTAGGGATGAAAGCTTGTGGATCAAGTATGTGGTATTGCTTCCATGTTATTATTCTTCACACAAAACAAATTCTTCCTGCCCATAAATTGCGTTGCTCACATTCCAAGCACAGGACATAGATCGTAGACATGGGAATCGGGCATCAGATAGAGGCCGGGTCAAGCAGTGCTATGTACCCATATTGTATATTACAAGTAGTCCCGTGGGATCTGTAACCAACAGGATATCAGCCCACCCTGTGAATTGAGATACAGTGTGGTTTCCCCTCTCCACAATGGATCACCAGGACAGGGGAATAAACACACCCTGAAGATCTAACCAAAGGGACTCCACGGCAACAGGGACATTTTGAGACCGGAGAGGATTTTAAAAGTAGGCAGGGATTGGTTCATGGGAGAGGAAGGGAAGGAAGGAGGGTGTTGGGAAATGCAAACTTCAGTCTCTTAATGAATTATATCCATCCACTGGGAAACTGTTCCAGACCAACATCTCAGAGTTGTGGTGTGACGCAAAGTAGATGGCAGAAGGCAATTAAGAACAAACAAAATATGTAGTAGTTTTCTATTAGTGGTGGTGTTCTTTTTAGTTTATTTTAGACCATCATTTTATTTGTTTATTGTTTATGGGTTATTGCCATTACCATTTGTTATTTATTGCTGTCTTTCCATCATATGTGCTACAGCGTTTATATTTTGACTTCCGTTGCTAAGCATTCCAGGAGAAAATCAAAACAAAAGTAAGCTTCTATTGCTACTGCTACACAGAGCTGGAGGAGAGGAAATGATGGAGGGAAGAACTATAATGTTGCACCTGGACCAGGTGGTTCATCACTAGCCCTGTGCGAGACTTATTTGCTTCCCATGGGCTGGAACAGTTAGTCAATGGAGAATGAAGGGGGAGGTACTATCAGAGATGAAAGGCACCACATGGTAGGACTCAGTTAGTCTTTCTCTGGCATTACAGAAAGCAGTTGAAAACACTTGTTATGAAACGGTCTCTCTCGGGAAGAGGCATGGCAACATTTTAATTTACAAGGGCCCGTTTTACCTGCGTTTCCAGGGATTTTCAGGGAGGGAGAGTGGGATTCAGAGAACAGGACAGCAACCATATAGTGCACAGATATAGTCTCCATGACAACCATCTGTCTTTCCTCGTTAACAGCAAAGGAATCCGGGGCCGGCTTTGACAGAAAATAAAGCGGTTCTGTGTTTTTCTGTTCTTCTTTCTTTATTTCTTCAATGTGTAGCAGAATGGAAGATTCTCCCCACATTCTTCATTTGATTACATTCATAATTTCTATCGCTGTTCATCTTATTTGTTTTGGAATTACACAATTTGACTTTGAAAGCCATACGTTTGTCTCAATGTGCTTACATAAAGCTCATGTGAGCCCAGAATTGCTTATTCCACTGGCAATTAATTGTATACAAGAAAGATTTGTTTTACTGTTTAGGGTAAATATAAGGAATGTATGAGGCTTTGGGTTTTGTCCGTTAGATCTGGAGTGGAAAACACAGATTGCACAGTGTTGTGACCCTGATTTGTTGACACTGTACTTTAGGTGTGGTGAAGCTTCCATTTTATCACAAGATATTGCAGTTTATGAGATGAACCCTCTGGCACGAGAAACCTCGGCAGACCCCACCGCTCTGTGACGGACACACACCTGCACATCTGCATGTTTGTGTTGGTTTTGTAGCAATATGGTAATACCTTGTAACCTTGTGTATGTGTAGTACATTAAATATTTTGATAAAACCATGTTTTGTCACCTGGGATAAATACATCTGCTCCATGACTTCATGCTAAAGTTAATGTTGCATGCATCCCCCGCTTTATACACTGACACAGACACACTGGCATGCACATTCTTCCATGCAGATCCACTTACAAACATACACACGCACACGCACACACACACACACACACACACACAGTGCTAGTCCTAGTCCTGATCTCCTTCCCATGCACAGATGCACATCCATATTAACAAGATCAGGTACTTGCATACCTACTGTGAGATGGTATAAACAGTTGGTAGAAAATGCTAGGCATTGACTCCCTGCCCCCCCTGTCCCCTCGACTTCACATGGAGGGTGCAGCACCGAGTTACTAATAAGTGATAATGTATTCCTTGCTTACTATGTTTTCCTAATGGAGAGAATCCATTATGCAGACAAGCTTGAAATCGTGACTGGAGGTTTAGAGGCCTGTGTTTACCCTACCATGCTGTTCACCGTTTGTGTCCTTGTGATGATGCTGTGGCTGTACCTTAGTGTTGACAGTGGTTTCCTAATGGTTCAACCCGCCTTCCTATGCTTTGCCATATATCTGATAAATATGGGTCTGTGAACATGATGCAGTAAAATATGGCACTGATGTCTGTGTTGCATAACTACAAACAGGTACAATAGCAACACAGGAAAAAAGCCAAACAGGCAGTAGAGGGTGGAGGATGGCCGAATGGGAAAACATGCCACCCTTGATCTGTCGGATACTGGCTCAACCACAGGGTGATTCCTGAGCCCAGCAGGACTTGACCGTTTGTTGGCTGTGTTTTTGTGTGTGTGTTGTCTGTACAAGTCTCTGAAAGCTGCAGGGATAAAGTGGCCTGAGCTGGAAGGTAAGCCAAGGCTAAAAGTACCACATCAGCTTTGACAAACTGTGATTTCCAGTGGAAACTCAACTGGCAGGATGGTGTATGGGTTCAGGAAGTCTGCTGGTTTGATTGGAGCACAGGGGGACTTAAAGGGCATTTTCAATGTGGTCAGCCATTTTTTCTTACCTGGTTGTTTCCAGGTGTTTTTTCCTTCCAAGATTTTGTTGCTTTTGCAATATGTGGGGAGAAATTATGGAAATTGATCCCCTCGACCAGAGAGAGAGAAAGAAAGAGAGACCATGTAAAGGTATCCATGTGAAGAATTCCTCTCCTCTCTCTCCAGGTAAATCAGTTTGCCTAATTTCTTCCTGTAAAAAAGTAATAATTTTGTGCTGCTTTACTGTCATCCTTTGACTTGTACGGGGCTATAAGGAAAAATAAAAAAATTACAAAAGTGTCATCAGACCTATAGCCCTAGTATGTTGCTAGACCTGTTTCCTGAACTCTTGGAGAACCTGCTAATGTCTAACTGCTTCAAAAGTCATTGTTTGGAAAAGTCTTGACACTTGACACAGATTTGGATGATTCTTAAAAAAAAAAAAAAAAAAGATAATGTGAATTTGTTTTATATTTTTCCGAGGCATTTCATCTGGAAATCCTTAATCCTTCATGAAACTTTTCCTGTACTTTATCCCCTGGAGATTTTTGCACACGGCTTGGAGAAGACTTAACACTGAAAACGGCTTCACTTTCCGTCTCCACATCAAATGCGCCTCTGAACCTTCTGAAGTGACGTGTGCATGTGTTGTCTGTCCTTTTACTATAACAGGCATGATATTTCATAAAATGAAATAATTATCTTAAAGCACAGCCTTTTTTGAACTGTGTACCTGGTGTTTGACATCTCTGTGACAGGGATGTTTATTTGTTTGAGTTGATTTGACTGACGGATTCAGAGCAGTGAGTGTTTGCTCGCTCTTAGAGGGAATATTAATCCTGTCGTGATGAGAGCATTCCTGTGCCATTATATGTGCTGCCCCACTTAATGTGACCTTCTTTTTGAGTCTCAACTTTTTTTCTTGATTAAACTATGTATATATGTATATTCATATATGACTTACATTATTTGTTGTTTGTGAATCTGAGGTTTAAAGCTACATTAAAAATAAATGAACTCTTATTTTGGTTTTCGGATTAGCTGCCATCAGTTTGCTTTGTTTTGTTCTGGAGCTCAACTTTGAATTATTAAGAATTGGACAGTATCCAATGTCCAAAATGGGTAGTGTCTTCCCTCTTCCACACCTGGGTGTGTCTGAGTAAAGGGAATGCCCCATTGCAATTCAAACCCACTGTCACACTCCACCCCAGTGTGTAGTTCAGGTCAGAACAGTGCAAACAAGCACTGTGTTTTACTGCTGTGTTTTTCTCTGCTGAACCACAGACTGAGCATGTAACCCGATTGCCAGAATTTTCTCCCTGCCACCCACTGTGCTGATGTCTGTTGGACCTCAGGTATCCATTCTGCCTGCCTGTCTGTGCGATTCCAGCACCTGCTATTTCTCAGGAACAATGGTTGTCATGCAATATGCTGAACCTGCTTGCATTTGCCTGAGTAGTTGTAGACAAAACAACATCTAATGTATGCAGCAGTCCCACAGTTCTGTCTTGTCCTGGTTCAATACTAACAGTCAGCACAACATTTCTGAAGCAGTCGGGCTGTATACCCAACATGTGTTTGGTCATCTCTGTCTGTATGTTTAAAATGTATCGAAATGGGTATTGAACTGTACTGATATTAACTGATTCATAGCTGTTGATTATATAGATGAACATTTTAGGTCATTTGAGTTACTTTGGCAAGGTTTAATTTACAACACTTGTTCTCTCTACTAGCCATCCATGGTCAAGAAAAAGAACTGGATAAGGATATGACTCTTTACCCTTTAGTATAAGGGTAGCTAAAGGGTTGAAAAGATTCAATTGAACTATATTTGTGGCTGTAACTTCACTTCTGTGGCACTTCCTTTTAAAGCCTGCTTTAGTTTGTTTGTTTTTGCCGTGTGACCTAAAGGGATGACAGTCCCTTATCTCATGACAAAGTGAAGGTTTTCACCACCTGTTGTGTGTCTGGGAAATTGTCGATAGCACAAAACGGGCTGCTAAAGTCTTTGACTGAGGCCTTTATCAGATTTCAAGATATGCTGGCCTTCTGACAAATGAGAGAGGTGCGTCTGCGTGTGTGTGTGGGTTGAGTGGAGGGGTTGTAATGTGTTTATGTACAGTGGCGTGTGTGGTTATTCAAATGCACTTTCCCACAGCCTATCTATTTGCATATTTCAAAAATGCAAATGTGAAGAAAATCCAATACAAATCCTTTCCTACTAAGATGGAGAACCGTCACTATCCAGATCATGTCTCTGAGTCCAGGTCTCACTTTCGCTTTCAAGCCAGGGGGTAGAGAATACTTTTATAGTGGCACTGCAAGCTCTGAACAGTGGGCAATGATCTGGGTTAGAGTGCCAGTTCTGAATGGAGGTGTCATGGTGTGGCTTGTATTAGGGGACCCTTGTATTGTCAGGAATGTGAAAGATGCGTCTGTCACGAGACACTGGTCTCAGTGGACACAGTTTGTTTGGTTAAGAACCCCATGCAGAATGACTAAATGCCATCTATAATTGATAAGAACATCTTTCAAGTGCTTTTCTCATGAATAAACACGCCGACTAGATGCATAAACGATTGAGGGATTGTCTGACAAATGCCCACCATTAACAAGGACAACCTGGTGTGTGGCGGGGCTCGAGGTCTCCATGGCTGACTGTGTTCTCTCTGTTGGCTGCTTCCCCAGGGGAGTCAAACCAGGAGCTGGGACCCCCTCCATCTGTGGATGAGGCTGCTAACACCCTGATGACGCGCCTGGGATTCCTGCTGGGAGAGAAAGTGAACGAGGTGCCCCCCGGAGCCCAGTACAGCATGGAGGAGCAGGACGAGAACCAGGTACACCCATCCTGCCACACTGACACTTTGATTCTGTTTTGTGCCATTCTACAGAAATGGCTGACCTTATAGTGTTTTTGTAAATGTTTGTCTGTGTGTTGTTGTTGTTGTTGTTGTTTTTGATGGCTTAATATATAATTTGCAATAAAGGTACTTATAACACTAATGTGCAGTGTGTAAAGAAGAATTCAATTAATCCAGTTGATCAGCTAAACAGACGTATTAAATAAGAAACAATAGCCAGGAGATACTGCAGCTCATCAGGAATTGGGATGATTCCACTCCAAAACAAGGGGACTTGGGGGTTTTCAGTTTATATTGTAAAAATCTACTTACATTAATAGAAGAAAGGTTACAAAAGAGCTATTCATGTTGCTTGCTCTTTTTTCCTTGTTGTATCTGTTTTCCTGTCGATTCTCGAAGGAACCCAAAATGTCAGCTCCAACTACACAGCTGCGGTGCTTGTGCCACGCCTCTGCAACTCATTGCATAAAGACATGCTCCTGATTTCAGCACTGTCATGCACCTAACCTTAAGTTCCATTTGTTGCTTGTTTCATTAAGTCTGAAGTACCTGCAACTCCAGGCCCCTGCAACTCTTTGTGTAAAGTAAGAGGGCAAGCAAGAAATCGAGTTAAAGAAAGGGAAGTTCGAAAATAGATGTCTTTTTATTGTCATTGTGACCATTCAATTTACACACTTTGTTTGAACTGTGCAGTGTGAGATTATTTATAATGAACGGATACTATATAAACTGAGGCTTGGCATCTTAATGTGATATATTGTTTCTGGACTAGATTCCATAATGGTGGTTTTGGAGAGGAACATGTTAATAATAAATAGGCATTCCCACCCTCGGTAAGGTTCAAGTCACGTAATCTTTTCTTACAGATGTTCTCTGTTAAGAAAACGCTGAGTTTCCAATTAAATGCCTTGCACTTGTTTTTTCTATTTTCTCTTTTTATTTATTTATTTTCATACTTTATTCAGAGCCATCAAAGAGTGTCAGGCCTCAAGCAAAAAAAAGCAAAAAAAAACTGAAATAAACTAAATCAAGATGTCAGCGAGCATCGAAAGTTTAAGATAAAAAAAAACTGTAAAACACATAATGTGATCTTCAAATACCGAACTTAAATGCTATCACAAGATGTGCATTTACTTTAAGTTAGTAGAGAGGGCCACTGTTTGTGCACTGCACTTCCATATATCTATTTATTATTATACCTGTACAGATATAATTTGATTCTGGCACAGTGTGAGGCTAGTGTGCTGATCAGTACCCAACAGATAAACATTGGGGCGCTGTGCTTGGCTTGGGTAGTGCTTGCATTCTGCAAAGTTTCACTATGACTGGGTAGAGTGCACCTCTGGCACAGATTCACTAAGCTTGTGTGCCGGTCTTAATCACAGTATCTGTGAGGCTAAGCCCCTCACCTCCGCTCACTGTGGACCGGAGAGGAAGCTCTCACTGCTGCAGGAATGCAAGCTGGCAAAGAGGGAGCTGTAAACCGGGAGGATCGCAGCACATGTGCCCTGGGTGTTGGCACGGGCTAAACATCTCCATTGTCTGCCTCCTGTCTGGATCTCCAGCACTTGTATCTTGAACTGCAGTTGAATAGTTGCCCAATGATTGTATCTTTTTTTTTTTTTCTTGTCCTTTTCAGCGTGAAGGTCTTATCCGAGTTGCCTCATAGATCAGTAGGGTCAGCAAATAGAATAATGCTAAAACAATGAAGGAAAATGTTGACTTTAAGCACTTTAAGGGAAGAAGAATGGTTAAGGAAAACAGAAACTCATTATACCTACAGGATATCCCTGTGATTGTTATTATTTTTTAAATTATGTTTGTATTTTTCGATTAGCCCATAGCAGCTGGTTATTTTATGCTTGTGACCTTTTCTGTATATATTAATTAAATTAAAACATGTTAATAGCATTGCTTTTGGCACTGGAAGGAACAATGCACAATAATGTACAAGTTCCTGAAACATTTTATTAAATTCTTGTCATATGACGCCACCGAGACGCATACAAAAATCTGGCCCCCTGACCAGCCTCGCCTCAGTCCACCCAGCATCGACGAACGCTAATATTCCTTGACACTATTTGGCAACACCTCACCCGTGTTATTTTTGCAAAAACCCAGTGAACAGGAGTGTTAATTTACGCTCCACAACTGAAAAACATTCAGCAAATCACCTGTCTTTCTCTGGAAACAAAACACCACGAAACAAACCCCCACATATTTCTGCCCCACATCCTCCAGACCATAACGGTGAAGTGCATGGTTAAAGAACACGACGCTGGAAACAAATGACAGTTAACTGCCCGTCAAATCCACAGAGCACAAGCAGTGATCCATTCTCCTGAACCGTGGAGAGTAGTACTCAAGCTGCTGCTGTTTACTACACTATATAAAAACACATGGAGAACACGGGGGCCAGTGCTTGTTGTCAAAGTGTCTTTCCCATAAACGCAGAGATGAGCAAGCCTTCCGACTCCTTGTATGTCACACTGATTATCCATCTCTTAGACAAAATCGTTTGTTTGAACTTGTTTTCCTGATGTTTTCCCTTTGTCACCTTCTGGAAGCTTGGCTTGTTTTATAAGGAGCAGAGTGGATGGCGATAACTGCGGCAGGTCATGTCTCAGGGCCTCTCAAATTAATAGCAGCCTTGTCACCACAGGTCTCCAAACATAACTGTCGGCTGTCACTGTGTTTGACTCGTATCTTAAGTAAACAGTGTGTGTGTAAAGGTGGGTGGAAGTTATGGCTTGTAAATAGCTGACCTCAGATTCAGACCACACAGAACCCCCCCAACTGTTAAGACTGTAAACACTCCTGTCTCACCATCTGTGCATAACCTGCAGAAGTGTGTCCTCTACACAGAAGTGTTACCGAACACAGAGGAACACTGAAAACTAACCTGACTGTGCTATTTCCACACTAGAGTTCCTTTGAGACATTGACAACAACTGTCTACGGTAGCAACTCCTCTTTACTATCTTGGCCAAGAAGCAAGTTTACAGCGGGAAAGAAAATCAGAGCTGCTTCAGAGAAACATTCAGAACTCCTGCTCTGATCCAACAAGCAGATAGGAAATAAGAGGGGATATGGGTGTATGAAACAACACCTAGCACATACCTGAGCACTAACAAACCCACCAGCATGTGGTGAGCGTAGGCTTTTGTACATCCTGCCAATCCAGACATTTTCCCTTTTTGTCCCCCAGCCCTGGGAGGCGAACACACACCAGACATAAGCAGAGCTCTGTTCACTTCACTCTCCTTCACCGTCATTTTCAATGAGGCAATTGGTACTATCAGTTCTCACCCTAAGTCTCTGATCAACAGGCAGCTTTGACAAAGAGATTCCCGGCTGGCAAAGCGAGCAAGGCTCCTGCCCTCTCCGCACAAATCCGCTACCGGGAGCTCCGCGCACGACTGGTTGGCATTCGCAGCACGTAGGCACGGCTTGCTGTGGGAGGGTGGAGGGGGTGATGGGCAGATGAGACGTTAGATTATATTGGATCGGTCAGGCCAGTGGAGTGGGGGACCGTGATTCGCGAAGCTAATCACTGGTCGCTGGGCTAAAATGTCTGCTGTGGGAAATGTTCAACGATTACGAAAAGTGCTGATCTGGCGGGCTTTTTCAGTTAATTGACACAGTGGTGTCCGGGGGGCGGTAAGGTACGGGAGTGAAACTTTCCTCCAGCGATGTGGATATGAAAAAGTGGCCAGTCACCCCTGCCGCTGTTAAGCCAAGGACAAGATCTCTGCACTGAATGACACAGGTGCCCCACCACTAGTAAGGAGGAGCAATACCGAGGGTATTGTATTGCTTTGGTAAAAGATGACATGGATCTATGCATGTTTTTAAATTAATTATTATTAATTATTCATTTCATAGGTTAACATCCCCAAAATAAATTTTTATAGTTCTTCCTGTGCAGTGTCGATCAATCGATACAAATTCTGAGCAAAAGTTCACAGCTGCCAGTTACCTCACTGAAAACCACAATATCGGTGTCAAAACAGACACAAGAGCCAACTGAGCCAAGTTGAAGGGAATGAAGGCAAACTAGGAAATATGTAGATGAGGGTCTTGGATCAAGTATCCAGCAGCTAGACTGCCAGAAAGGCGCTTATAACACCCGTTCATGGTGTCGTCCTAAAGATGGTGCGTTTGCAGTGTGCAGTGGGGAAGGGGTTGTACTGTATTGGAATGGGTTGCTTGTGGTGTGTTTGTTATGGGAATTTTACAATGCTTTTTTTCCTGCGTTATGATGGATGCCCAGGTAACGCACATCGTTCTGGCAACATTCTAAGTTTTGTTTTGACAAATACAACATCTTAAAAACATAGTAGAAATGTATCCTGCCACAGTGTCCTTCAGTTCTCCGATTGTTGCACTGGAATGTTCTGTCCATGTCAAAGATCCATCTCTGACATTTCAATACATATCAAGCATGATTCTACTATTTTCTGGTATACAAATACAGGACGTTTGGTTAAATGTTTTCATTTAACTTAAATCAACTCTTGATTCACTGTATTTTGTTACTTGTCAATCTTGATATCAGTGATATCAATGTCATTTTATAAGGTTAGTTTAACTATATTATTTGTGCAATGTTTTCACAGTATCCCTTGGAATCTATGCATTTTATATTGCCTATATTATTCCTTTTTCATTTTATTACAATGTGGCCACAACGTTGTGCTTAGCTGGGTCGTATATTATAACAAGTTTCTCCTAGTGTGTGTTGTGCGCATCAATACTGATGTGCTGTGTGCCGTGCCGTGCCGTGCCGTGCCGTGCCGTGCCTGACTGTGTGTGACAGTGTACCTGTACTTGTGACGCAGAGCTCGGCGGTGACCCAGCGCATCAGCCCCTGCTCCACACTGACCAGCAGCACTGCCTCCCCCCCGGCCGGCAGCCCCTGCTCCACCCTCCCCCCCGCCACTGCCGGCAACCCAGGCAACAAGGACTGCGCCTACGGTACTGTCACCAGCCCCACCTCCACCCTGGAGAGCCGGGACAGCGGGATCATCGGTAAGAACCCCACCCCACAGAGATACATAGACGGGATAAACTGAGATGCATAGACAGCCTTACAATCATAGACCAAAGTGACAGAGACACCTAGACAAAAACACAATGAAAGACAGAGGCGCGGAGAGACAATGAACACACAAAACAGCCAGAGAGACACTCACTATAGCTGACACTGACAGAACCTTTCATCACAATCAGTCCTTGGTGGCAGTGATATTGAATTCTTTATTGCTTTGGCAGACATCCATGGCGACCTACAGGGTTTACAAGAGTGTGATATACAATCAACCTAAAACATTATATTTACATGACATATTACACAGTAACGGGCAAGTGCATTTTTGTGCAATATAAGTGATCACTGCAGTCACACACTAACTACAGAGAGTGTGGGAGGAAAATAGATTCATGTATAGGTGTGTTCTGGACAGGTCAGCTTTTATAGACTGTAAAATGCTTTCTTCAAATCAAGTCCTAGAGCGCCACCATACAGAAGATTTCAGAGACAACCTGAACACATCAGCTACACCTAGACGTTGGGTATAGCTACATGAGTAATGAGTTCACTTGACTTGATAAGACAAGACAGAGGTGCTGAGGAGTGGATTTGAACAGTGCAATGCTGCAGGTGTTTGGCACCCCTTGCAATAACCCCATGAGATATTGGAAGCCCCAGTGTGTGTGTGGGGGGTGTGTGCTGGATCTCCGCATCAGACCCTCCTCTGGGGCATGAGCGGTTGGCGTTTACCCCCTCCTCTCACCTGTACCTTCCAGCCACCCTGACGAGCTACTCGGAGAACATGGACCGGGGAGGCAAATACGGCGAGGGTTCCCGAGGCAACCTGAAGCCCTGGCAATCTCAGAAGTCGGGCATGGACTCTTGCCTGTACCGGGTGGATGAAAACATGACCGCCTCCACCTACAGCCTCAACAAGATCCCAGAGCGCAACCTGGAAACCATCTCCTCGCACTCCGTGCAGTCCATCCCCCTGTACCTCATGCCTCGGCCCAACTCCGTGGCAGGTGAGTCTTTGCTCTCTTTTCCTCCACTCTGTTCTCCAAGAGTCCAGGAGGGACACTCAAAGGGAATTTAACACATTTTTTGGGGACTTGTCCTGCTCTTAGCTTGTGAAGAAGGGAGTTGTTTTTTGGGGTTTATGAAGTGGTGTTTTGCTAAATTCCATCATATGAAGATCATTTGGAAAATAAAGAGTGACTGAGCCAGCATCATCTAGCTATAACTAGCATGTGTTCCTGCTCTTTAGAAAGTGGTGTTTTAAATGGATATCTGTAAAACTAACTCCCCAGGATCAGGGTTATACACGTCTGCACTGTTCAATTGGATGATTAATGTACAAACCCTTTTTGAAGCTCTTTGTCAAAATGCCACTTTCTACTCATAATTGTAGCCCATGGTGTTTACCTGTCCTGGGCTTCAGTTATTTATTTTATATAACACATGGATGTGCAACTCCAGGCCTCAGGGTCAGGGATCCTACTGATTTGAGATGAATGTTTCAATAAGCAACTGTGTAATACCTGGAAATTATGATCAAAATAATAATCTTCAATGTGGTGATTAAGATCCAAATTATAATAACATAAAATGACACAGAGGCCATCAAATCCCTGCTATTATGGATTCTGAATAGTGCTTTTGTTCATCCGATATTTTCTTTTCCACTTTGGACTGAGTGAAGACAATCATCCAAGAAATCAATGGGATGGAAAAAGTAAAATGTTTATACCCCCCCTTCATCAAAATTGTGGTTCAGTCAGCAGGACTCTCTGCATTAATCCAAAAGCTCAACCAGTGATTGACAAACTCATCGATGTCATCAAGAAATAAGTAGAGTCAATAATAGTATGTATTGATGTTAATTAATCGTTGGAAAAACTTGTTCCAAGTGAAAGGGTGTAGGCAGGCTTCTCTGGAGTCATTTGATCAGCTGTTTTGCATCCCCACCCAGCCATATTAATTTCCCACGCAAAGTGCAAAGAAATCAAATGGAGAAACCCTCTGAAAAAGCCGTCCAAATAACATAAATATCCATCTCAAAACTAGCAAATAATATTATTTTCCATTGTCAAGTTTAAGTTTTTAAATTATTTTTTCAAAAAAGTTAAGATTCTTTGAATGAGTAAATAAACACTGCAGCTTTCTGTCTATCCCCTTCACTTATAAATATGAACAATCAAAGGTTTTGCATATATGTAGTTATTCTACCACACTACAGTGGCCTGTCTATTACTGCTGTCCAGGGCTAGTCACAGAGTACAACACACTCCCACAATGCCCCTGTGCTTCTCCGTATGACATCAGAGCTCATGTTAGGTGACACATTTGAATTGAGGCTGCATTTTTTTCTAAGCTCTCGCTTCTTACTATAAACACAAAGGGGGATGCATTAGAGTGACTCATATCTGTAATATAATCCTGCTATGAGGACATACATAGAACTGGTTGGATTTGTAATTGAATGGCAGTGTCCAATTTACATGTTTTTCCTATGCTAAATAGCTTGAACTTCGCAGTCTAGTGGCTAGATTGTTCATATATACCTTCATGTACTGTATCCGTGATATTTAACAGTCAATAATCTGGTGTTTTTGAAAAGAACTGAAACATAAAGGAAGATGAGAGAAAAATAATAATGCAGCAAAATTAGGAGTCGTGATGATCCCTTTAAAACCCTGAGCTTGGAAGAGAGGGAGAAAGAGGGAGGATTTTATCTGAACAGGGTGTGGATTGGCTGGGTTGCAGGAAAGAACATCAAAGCTTTGGGCATTAACTATTCCAATCCCCCAGAGTGACAGAAGTGGCTTTGAAGTGTGACTAAACGGTCTCCTGTGACAGACTACGGATGGTCTGAACACATGAGAGGGGATCTAACCAGGAGGAGAGTGTGGAAAGCAGGAATAAAGGAGTTTGGAAAGAGAGATGGTGGGATGATGTGCGAAGGAGGCGGGCTGTAAACCTTCCTAATGAGAGGTTCAAATCAGGAGAGAGGGGGATTATTATGGGTTACCTGCTGAGAAAGTGTTGGATTTTGCCTAGTCTTTCTTTGGTTTTCAATATCATCCACTGTGACACATAATCCTAATTTGATATGCTGTGTAGCTATAGAGGGCTTAGGTAAGGGTAGCGTTTTGCAGTTTTATTAAGCATATTCGCTTTTATTAAAGGGGATCAGATTTCTATTTTTTCTTTATTCCGCTGTTGTTGTTGTTGTTGTTTTTTAATCCATTGTCTTGGAATAAGAAAGATATATTTTTTTAAGTTGAACAGTGTAGCAGATAAGACATTCTTATAATACAGCCTTATTATATTGCATATGCAAATTTGGAATTTGGGAATATAGTTTTAAATGGAATTCAAGTCTATTTTTAATTTGAAGGGGACTATCTTTTTCTTGAAATACATATCCATCAACTTACCTTTTAAATGCAATCAAAGTATCATACTATACCATACTATACACAGAAGGTCAACAAAAACTATCAGTTTTGTGTAAACATTTCTCAATAGTATTTATTAGAAGGGATAGCAGTACCTTGTTGTATTTCACTGGAATTGTTGTCCATCAAACTATGTACTTGAGAAAGTAGTAAACAGATTGGCTTAGAAAGAAAGGCAGGGTTTATTTTTTCAGATGCAGTTTGAATGGCCCTCTTTATGAAACAGTGATTTAAAAAAAAAACTACTTGTGATCTGCCCAAAATTAGATTAAATCAATCGCTAATGTGAGTAACTGTCAAGGGTGGCAGTACAGTATAGTATGGAATTCTTTAATTCTTTAAGTACAGTTCAGAAGTCTGGTACAATGTTTCTTTTCCAAGTACAATGGGGGCCGAAAGAAGGGTATTTTTTTTCATACCTTTTTGGAACCGTTTTCATACCAACCTAGTTACAGGTACATTTGGATTCTGCACCAGCTCTTTGACAGCCATCGAGCGATATACAGATGACATTTAAGTCAGATGACAAAGAATCTTTGTTTCGTGTTTCATTACCACTTCATTTTTGTGGTCAGAGCTTCAGAATATGCCTTAAAACATTTTAACAAACACATTGGATTAATTTACTGCAGTTCAAGTTTCAAATGAAGAACCAATCACATTAAGTTTAAGAATCAGAAGGTCTTTAATTTCTCTCACTCTCCCTACCTGTACTGAGGGGTCTGCAACAGCACACTCACAACAGACAGCAAGCTCTGACCTGGGTATCTTCAAGTTGCACTATATTCTAGAGGAGTTTAGATTATTGATGCCATCATGGTCTTGTGATGCAACATGTATTTAAAAATTAGAATTCCCAGAAAATTAAAATGATATTTTAACCTACTCATACAGAAAAAAATTGTACAGTACGGAATAGTTTAGTTTTTTGTCCTGTTAAAATTATGAAAAAAAAAATCATACCATACCATACTGGATAATTCCCCCGCTTTCTGTGCCATTTTGATCAATGGAAAGAATAAATAAGCTCTAAAATTTAAATTTAAATTTGGAGAAATGGCTTTGATCTCCGAAGTCCAAAACATATTAGATTAAACTGACTTATAATTCTCATAGTTTTTTCTTCTTTTTTTTCGTTTTATGCACAACCACACACACACACACACACACACACACACACATTACTTAAGCAATTATCAGAAATAAAATCTACCAAGCACAAATCAACTTTATGAAATTTATAGATGCTGGTTGGCTGCCCAGTCTCGGATATTAAATGTAAAGCTGAGATTTTGCTGGATGTGAGCCATCGCTGGCTGTAAAATGCCAACTTCATGATGTACAGACCACAGCCTCAAACACAGCAAGGTCCACCTCCATAAAATAAATAAAAAATCTGGAAATCGTCTTATTACAGCCTCTGCATTGGCTGTCTCTCTACGGTGTTCATTTGAAAACACATTGGCATCCAGGCCGAGACGATGACTTTGAACAAATGGGACCCTGTAATGCAGACTCTTCAGAAAAGCCAACAAACAAAACATACGCAATGCAATACGGAGGGCTCAATAACCCAGGTGCTCTCTGCACAGCAGTTTATACCAGCATAATAACTGAGCTCTTAAAACAGAATTACTAATTTACAATGGATTTGTATACCTAGTGAGACACTGTGGTATAAACATAAAAACAAGCTGAGGCTGAGACTCATTGAGACTGTTGTTAATACTCTGTTCTCATATTCTGGCTTCATAAAGTCTTTATAAATGCAATTTGGGTATGCTAATCTAAAGTGTTACCTTGTTTTTTTTATTGTGTTCCAGCCTGGCACTTTTGTTGTCCATTATGTTGGCCCCTGTGTAGTGGCTGAGTTTGAGGCTGGAAGATTTCAGAAATGATCTGCCTGTGTGTACGTAGTTTGGCATAGGAAGCCCTGTTTAAGGTGTCCTCCTTCCAACCAGACGATTAAGCAGGGTTGAGTCTGTGTGTGTGGAGAGCCTCTCTTCCAGCTCCCAGCACCCCCCGCCAAATCCTCTGCTGCCGCCTTTTCCCGTGCCTCTTCCTCTCCAAATCGCTGCCCTCCCCAACCCCACCCGGACGGCATTCTCAGCTGCTGCGTTCCCTCTATTTTAGGTGACTGACTCGCCACTCATTGTGCTCCCCTTCCTCTGCAACTCCATCAGTGCTCCCCCCCCACCACACACGCACACACACACGCATACACACACGCACGTTCACACACTCACACGTTCACACACCCCCTGAATCACACAGCCACCCCCACTTCTCCAGGCCTACGTGTCTGTCAGCTCACTTCCACAAGACCTCAGAGGAAGGAAGGAGAGAAGGACAGGCGAATGCTTGATCTAAATCACATGGCCGTATTACTTTCTTGCAACGTTTTTCTTGCATCCCAAGATCCTTTTTTATTTTAATTATTTTTATTTATTTTTTTCCGTGCCTTCTTTCGGAAAGGTCACACACACCACCTACCCCCCAGCTCCAATATGGACAAGGCTGTTTCCGAAATACAACGGGGCTGCACCGGACCTTTTCAATTTGCCAGTTCCTGACCTTCTCCGCCCGAGCTCCTACCAGTGTCTGGCATGCTGCAGCTCCTAGCTTCAGAACAGCTGCGCTTCCTCAGCCCTCCTGGACCTCCTGATTTCTAAAGACAAAAGTGTTTGTGTGTGTGTGTGTGTGTGTGTGTGTGTGTGTGTGTATGTGTATGTGTGTGGATATGTATGTCAGAAAGGCTGCTGTTACTCTGCAGAATGAAGTGGGGCTGCAGCTAACCACTTTCTACATCCAGCCTCTTTGTCTCTCGCGTTCGTGAGCTAAAGAATGCAACTCTTCAAATCCCAATCGGCACGACGGTCATACATGGAACATGGTACAGAAGTGATCTTTTGTGCTCTAATATTTGCAGAGTCAATAAAAAAATTATGAAAACAAACAACCACTACATTTGCACACGTAAGCCAGAATCTTTTTTTATATCCTTGGATCATTTAATCAGCATCTGCTTTTTAAATTAAATGAATTTAAATTTATATATTTATATAGTGATACACACCTTGAATACTCTGGTAACGTTGGCACCGAAAGTTTTCTTTTTAGATTTGTATATAGATTTCCAGGACTGGCATTGTAATCGGAAATTACCTGGTGGATCATATTGTGAAAGGCCTCGGTTGAATTTTGGAGGATTTTCAATCAAGGTTTCTGTGTAGTAAAAGTAACCAAGGTTAATTGACTTATTTGTTGCTGTTGCATTCACTGAGAATGGGCTGGATCGTGGCCCCACAGCTGTTTTGTGGCTTGGGGAAGCTTCTACATGCTCTTGATCCTTGAACATCTGCGTCTCTGTCAATGTGTCAATCAGGGATACTCTGGAAAAATCACCCCCCATCTCCTTCCACACAGCGCCCCTGTAGTGCTCTGCACAAACCCATTACTCACAGTCTCGGGCTCCAGCTGAGGGTGCATCTTTCCGCAAAGTCCTCTCAGCGTAAGTGGGATCTGTTTTGCTGCTGTTTTATATTTGCTTTTTCTACGGTTTCTTTCTTTTCCTCTAATCATTAATCAGCCTGGGCCTGGGGGAGATTGGCGGGGGACGGGGGGGAGTTTTTTGCGTTCTGGTGCGGTTCCTATGTGTTGAATATGTATTTTTATTTTTTTCTTCTTTTTCCCCAAACACAAACTTAAGCAAGAATTTGAATGTGCTCATCACAGAAATGGTTGGCATTTCAATTTTGACTGTTTTTATTGGGTCTGAAATAGAGCTAAATTTACCTGTGCTTGTTTTCAGTGGAACCACTTGTGAAAACCCTCCTACTGAAACTATGCCCTGATACAGACCAGTATCAGAGAGTTGGGCTCTCTTCCTGAGTCCAGCAGTGTGGAGTTTTAAACTGAAGTTCAGTTAGTAGGAGGACCACCCCAATCTCGCAACTGACTTCCTCCTTGCCAAGCATAGCCACAAACACGAAATCCCAGCATTCATTGCTTTGCCCCTCTCTTCTACACCAAACCCCACCCCTGCCGCACCTCCTTGGCTCATTCCACCTAGTGTGGGGGGGGTGGAGGTGGTTTCAATGGCCTCGTCCTAATGGCCAGCAAATCGTTCCTTTAGTCAAGCGAGTCAAGGCCAAAATAAAGTTCTGTTTACCTTCTACTGCGTCTGTTGGGGTTGCCTGGACTCCTGAAATATATCAAGATACATTGCCACAGACCCTATCAGATGTCCATATCCATGAATCAGGGCATTTCTGAAATGTTCTGGGGACAGGATGCCTACAGTGCTGGGAGGGGCTGATCGAGCTGCATTACCAGTCACCCACCCCTCCCCTCGCTATATTGATGTGTGCGGCGCTGGGAGAATATTAATGTCTGTGCAGCAGAGAGGGATGAGGGGTGAGAAAGCGTGCAGGGCACAGTGGGGGGCTTAACTTACAGCTGTGCCAGCCAGCTAGTGATAACAGCAAGGGGGATGGGGGTGGAGGGGGACGTTAACCCTTTGCCACCGGTCCCAATCACGTGCTCAGCTCTCTCTTTTGCTTTTCAAAGGCGGTTGGTGCACCTGTCTCGGGCGCCAATCCATAAACACCCTCCATAAATGTGCCTTGGTAATCTGGGACACTGCTCACGTGTTCCACGCTCAACTGTTTACTAACCAGCCCATTCTCCCCTTCTCCAATTCTACGTCCTCTCTCCTTCTCCTCCCTCCCTCTTGTACCTTCTCCCTCGCTCCCTCACAGCCACCAGTTCCGCCCACCTGGAGGACCTGGCCTACCTGGATGAGCAGAGACACACCCCCCTGCGCACCTCCCTTAGGATGCCGAGGCAGACCATCGGCGCTGGACGCTCTGGCCAGGACCTGCGAGGTGAGGGCAGTCTTATCGTCCTTGCAGGGGAGGTGTGGGGGTAGTGGGCGTGCCGCAATCCGGCATTGGAGGACTTATACCTCTGTACAGGAATGGTGTTTGCAAAGTAGGTTTAGCCTCCTATAATTGAGATGATCGAGAGCAAGGATGGTCAAACTGCTACTGGAGTCCCCCCTGCCATACTGGTTTTTGTGCCAGCTAAGATCTCAATTGCTGAATCGAATCCTAAATTGAACTAACAATGCAATATATGGTTCAATTAAGTAATTAGGAGGTTGGTTGGAACAAAAACTAGCAGGGCCAGGGGTCCTCCAGGACTGGTTGGGGAATCCCTGATCTACAGTATCCCCCACAAACATAGTGAAAGTGCCTGTTTCTCCCACTTGCTCTTGTGGTATAATTATCAGTGCCAGCCACTATGCCATGCATAAGCTACCAGATCCTGCTGTGTTCATTTCTCCAAATATACTGCAGAGGAATAGATAACCAAAATCTGTTGAAGCAGCACATTGTCTTTGCTAGGAGTACAAATTGCTCTGTGAAAGAAACTAAGTAGGGTGCAATCTGTGCGTTTCCTTCTCTTTTCTGTCTTGATAATTAAAGTGCAAGTTCTCACCCTGAATAAGCTTTGAGTAAAAATGTAAGAGGGGAACAGCAACACAGAACTTTCAAGTGTTAATGAAAGGGAAGGGTAGGCTTTCCTTGCTTCCCCCCATCAAAACTGTACCTTGAGTCCTCCTATTCCTGATCTTGTAGATAACAATCATATATGGCTCGGTGTAGTGTGTGCATGTGTCTATGTATGTGTGCATATGTGGGTGGAAAGTGTGTGAAACGCTGGTTAGAAATTTTCAAATGTGGGCTGCATGCAGACACTTCAAGCTGAAACGACAATCAGAGAGAGAGAGAGATAGAAAGGCAGAGAAATCCAAGGCTCAAGGCTGCTTTGCCATTCAGCCAGCATGTTCCTTCTCGAAAACGCAGGGGCTTAGACTGGAGGGGTAGTCAAATCTTGCCCTGAACAGCCCCGCGGCACTCCAGATTCTGTTCTTAATTGGATTCACATGCACCTAACGATGTGCACAGACTGCAGACTTCCAAGAACAAGACAGACCTGAGCACTTATTCCGAATAACTTTATGCATTTTTAATTTTTTTTTTTTTTAGTTTTTAATTTGAATCTAATTTGAGCTGAGACTCATGAATCATATACACTCAGACACATTTCTGTAGATATACAATTTGGCATATGTATGTGTGCACTGTATTACCACTGCCTCCTATCTGCATTTTAAGATTCCAAATAATTAGCAGGATATCTGTACCTTTGGTCTATTAATAAAGAATTTAGTATTACTTATTTTCCTTCCTTAATCACGAGTCATTTGCCCTTCGTTTGAGAGAACTCAAATCTTGTCTTTATGCACCCCCCCCAAATCCCACATGCTCCCCACTGTGTTAAATGCGTGTTATACAGAGCATTGTTCTCCCTAGTGTAGCGCACGCTTGTCAGAAAGAGTGGAATCAAGGACAGGCAGGGTCGGGGGGGTTGGGGTTGGGGTAGGGGGTGTCTTTGGTACAAGGGCCCATATCAGGGTGATGGATTCTCTAGTTGCCCTGTGACAGGCAACTTTAAAATCTGAGCTTGTAATGGTCTCCGGCAAACCCGTCTTCTTACAAGCTCTGTCTGGCAGATGTAAAGAGACCATCACAATGCTTTCGACACAGCTGGCCAGGGCGAGCCCCTGCTAAGGAAAATGTATGGGCCTGTCCTCTACATCCAGACTGGCTGATGTTGCCCTGTTCCCTGGGGTGTCTGGACGTTTGGTGGACAGGGTTACGCGATGCTTTTAGTGCTGAGCGTGTTTGTTTGTGCGTGTTTTTTTTTTGTTTTTTTTTCTCCTGCTCTGCCAAGGGTTTCGTTAATCCACAAAATACAAAGAACAGTTACAGTGTATCTTTAGTGGTTTAGCTCACAGCGTTCATGTTTGTGGCATTTGTTCCTATTTCCTAATTTTAAACCAATTTAAAAATGTCACTGTGTTGCCCCCTCTAACAGGGAAAAGACAACAATCATTCTTGTACTATTAGGAATGAGTCTTTCACTGTGTTCCAGTATTGTATTATTATAGGCCTCATTCCTCTTTGTTTGTCATCACAGGCTTTAAAACGTACCCTTAACAACCAGGTAGATCTGGTCAGGTAGGTTGCATAAACATATATTATCCCAAACAATGTTGACAGTGGTTATCTTGTTGCATCAGTGACAAAATCTGTTTTTCTGAGAGCAGTACATTGATGCACCTTTCAGCATTGATCCAATGAGAGAATCCCCTTTTGATGAATTTTGTAATTTATTCTCCCCCAAACTATATCATAAACATTTTATTTCTCCATTATCCTCAGCATGGTGTGTCAGGGAATTTCAAGTCCAAAAGGCAGAACAATGACACATGCAGTCAGTACCTATAGCCAGCAAATATGAGTTTAGATTTTTTTTTGGGTGGGGGGGGGTTATTGTTCTGTAAATGCCAACAGTGGAGTGGTTTGGCTGCTCCTATTCACTCTCGCTGAGGCAGCTACGTCTCTCTTGCGCTGTGCTGGGTGAGTCATGCTTACCTTGTAAATAATTAAAGGAGTCAAGACTGCGCTGACAACAGTGACTCTCCTGATAAAGCATTGCAATAACCTTCACTGGTCTCCACTGAAATGGAGAAGCGAGAAAAATCTCCCAGTGTCTGCGAACTCCTGACAGACCACACGTTTGCACTCCTTAGCTGTTTTTTCCATCATACAGCTGTCTAGTTTAAAGACTTACTTTTATAAAATGTCATTATTTTAATCTGTGCCTTGTTTTTATTTTATCTCTGTATCTGTAATGTTAATTGGGTTGTTGTTTTTTAACTTGTAAAGGTACTATATCAAATTATTATTATTATTATTATTCATTTTTTCCACCTCTACCAGTGCTTCATTGTATTCATACTTTTGCCCCCAACCCACAGCTGATCCATAGACTTAAAAGAACAAATAAAATGATACAGTAATATCCATATAGTTGAAATATAAATAAATAAATGAATGAATGAAAAATTAAGTGATGAACCACATTATTTCAGGCACCTTAAGGCATGAATGTACTATACTTAACATAATATACTTTACAGTTCATTCCAGATCTCCAGTTGAAACACATTTAATTACATTAAGTAAATTTGAAATTGTGAATGATCCCAACCATTAAGACTCTGAATTAGGAATTCTTCCCCTGTAGTGCGTTAGTAATGGCGATATTTGGCTATCCCTGCTGCTCAGGGCTGAATAGGAAAAGCTAACATGCAGATTTTCAGATCTAATCACATCACATATTGGTTTCCTGGATAACTCTGCAAATCAGCCCTGCTCTTGCGTCTTGTTGCTGGCTTTCAGCTGCAGCTCTACAGTTCCGGAATGCTAAAGACGTTTTGCTGCAGTCAGAGTCTCCCCGATCGAACCTGCTCCGCTACACTTACAATTCACAGGACGGCTGTTCAAACTTGCAAAAGGCCACGCCCCGGTTTCTCACTGAGCTCCTGCATGAATCTAATGACTGGTTATTAGTTCAATGTGCAGAATGTAAAATGAGTTTTGGACCTGTGTGTGTGCAGATGTGCTGTTTCCCATTCAGGCAGCTAAGAGGTTAATGTATAGAGCGTTTATGCAACTCCCTAGCAAACCGGTGATCAATTTTAATTGCGTCGGGTGCATGCTGAGCACAGTCACGGAGCACATCTCGCTCTTTGCACTCTCTACTCAGGGCTTTAATCAAACATTTAATTTTCTTGTATTGTATTTGTAGCAGCTAACAAGCACGCTTGGAGCGACTCTTTGCAAATACTAAAGCAAAAATGCATATATGTATACCAAGGCCAATTATGGAGCATAGTATTGTAGAGATGAATATTCTTATCCCAATATGACTTGTATGTTGACGCAATGGCAGGCACAAAATGGACCATAAACTAACACAGCAGTATCTGGTAGTTATGCTAATATTTTTAGCATAATCGCTTCAGAATTAATGGGGATAGAAAAAGTGGACAGTTAGTCCTTACTGGAGGTGGCATTAGTACTCATGGCTTGTGCAGGGTTATCAGAAAAATCTCAGCTGGCCCTTAGACATAGAGGCACAGTATTGTAGCACTCAAGTGTTACAGAGTCTTAAGTCTTAAGAAACACAATCCCTGTTAAGCTTCGCCAAGGCCAGCGTACAGCTAGAATGCTGCCTCTGCAAGGACTCAAACACACAGCCTAACTTTCTACCTATCCTAATCCCTTATTCTCATCTGCAACACCATTTTGTACAGCCTCTTTTGTTTTGCTGTTGCTATTGTTTCTGCAGGTGGTTGTGAATACGTGAGAAGCCCGTTCAATTGCCTTTCATTGGTGCTTGAAAGTCATCCTGAGCTCATTTAGCATTATGGCAGACAGTTGCAAACATCCACACACACCTTCAGCCAGATGCTTGCTTTTGTCATAGCTTCTACAACACATTCTGGAAAGAAAAAAAAACTGAGGGAGCAAATTGGTAGGCATCCAGGCTTTTTAACAAGCTTCCCATCCCCTGAATTTGAATATCTGGGTCTGAGTCAGCTTGTCAGTGTGGCACCCATAACTGATATGCCAGATCAGAAATGTTTTCTTTATGCATGGGACAATTTAAATGTTGTGCTACTGCACTAGGTTACTGTAAATCTAGTGATATTCAATGACCTGTCAGGGCCAAATCTGGAAAAATCTGATCTATTAATCTATTATGATTATACCATCATTTAGAGTCTTTAGTCCATTGTAAGCTCCTGCAAGTAAGATATTATTTAGTTTAAGAAGCACCTAAAATATGAGTGTGCAAAGCATTTCATATAGCTGGTCTGTGGAAGGTGCTTGGACAAGAACTGCAGGACAAGTCAAGGTTCTGATCAGGATTTGTCCCTAGACTAGTCTACTAATGAACCTGAGTTCTGGCTGTTGTAGAATCCGTGTGTTAGTGGGTTTGCACGGTGTGGCTGAAGTGTGTGGTGATTAGAGCTGTCTGTACTGAGCCAGGGCTGGTGAAGGTGGAGGGTGTCAGTGTCGTGTAGGCCTGGGGCAGGAGATCTGCCAAGAAGACTTGCCAACTGGGGTTGGGCCCCCTCCCTGCCTGCTTGCTCCTGCTGCTTCTGTCTCTCCTGTTTGATAACTGCTGAGAACTGCTCATCCCACCCCCCCTGTCACCTGTTCCCTTTTTCATTTTTTGTTCTTCTCTCGCTTGTCTATTCTGTCTCAGCTTGCACTAACATCCATGCCTGGCACTCTCACTCACGTAAGTTGCTCTTTTATTCAATTCTTAACCTCTTCGCTCACTTTCAGCCCGGGGCCCTTGTTCCCCACACTCACTCCAGATGTGTGTGGGGAATAGAGTGTACATTGTTCTTTGGTTTCTCTTATTTTTTTACTGAGCTAGTTATTTTGTTATTTTTCTGTCACTCCAATAAATCAAGGTGGTTCCACTCTTAAACTATCTTCACTGCCCCTCTAATGGTGTTGCTCCCAACAGACCTGAGTGTAGAAGCAATAGAGATGTCCCCTATCATCTTATTGTAGCCATAGCATCTCTCCCAAATACTGACCCATCAATCCAATAGGAAGCTGCAACAGTAGTTCTCACACTTTGGATCCTGTAGCCCCACAATATCTTGTGGGTTAACCATGTCCCATAATTTAACCAATACCAGTCTTAACTGATCAAGGATAACATGCTCCAAAGACCCCTGTTAAACCCCAAGGACGGTTGGCTCTCCAGGAACAGATTTGGAGACCCACTATACTATGATGCATAACTGTGCTAGTCTATATTTGCTGTGTACTGACACCCCACTACAGTGCTGCACAACGTCAAGGCTGCCCAGACTTTTTTTGATGCACTAGTGTTATTTTAGTCTTTCCTTTAGTGTTGCCAGAAGTAAAATCAATTGATAACTTGAATAGTCCTGACAGGGAATGATAATCCACGTTGACTGGTCCTGGTGTCCGGCTGTCCTATCCCTCACCCGTCTCTGGACATTTGCTTAGCCTTGGGGAAGGAAATATTAAGTCCATTACAGATATAAGTATTATTGCCCCAAAAGATAGTTAAGTGCTGCACAGATCTTAATCAGCAGCGACTGGAGTACCAGCACTGAAGTGTCTTGACAGTGTAATGACCTAGAAAGCACAGGCCAATTCCAGGTTATTTTAGACATCACGATTCCAGCACCCTGAGACCTGGGCCCCCCGGCCACACACAGTTAACGCTGTCCCGAGATGCGTGTTTTTCTCCTTAACTCGCAGCTCCCCCTTGTGGAGCCACGGGAGACTACAGGATGCCACACTGACCGTAAATAATCCAAGATCACTTTAGAAATTGCCAGCAGTCAGACCGTGGCAAGATTAATCCGTGAAAATCATTTAAATATCCGGCCTGATCATACATTTCACTGGAGCTTCAAATTGGAGTGGGCAGACAAAATTAAATAACATGCTTTATTTATATATGTATTAAACCCACCACTATAAAAACTTCTTCGGCAATATTATTTTATTTACAGTTATTTATTGTCCTAAAAAATGGATTTGCTGTACCCAGGCAAATAGCTAAGCCTCCCAAATGCCATGGGGTGTATTCTTTTGTTTCTTGTCTGAATGGTTTTAATCACTAGCATAATAATCAGAATATGTTGGGGGGAAAAAAAAACATTCTCAGGGAGAAGAACAAAACAAAAGATGTAGTCTCTTTTCCAAATGGTGAACCACTAAGACACACTGTGCTTCTGATTTATCACCATACATTTCCTTAAATGTCTGTGGTTGTGTTAGCTTGTTCTTGTATTGCATTGTGCAGGCTGTGTGAGGCAGTGAAAGCGATTGGGTGTGTGCAGCAGTGCTGGCCAATGATCCCAGACTGTTCTCATTAAATGCACTGTTGTACGACTCCCTGGGCACTAGATCCCCTGTTTGGTGACGCCAGCTCTCAGTCACTAAATATAGCTCATCCTGGGCTCCCGTGAGGCGCATCCGGTAAAGACGGTATAATCAGAAATCTTTTAAATGGATCTATTAAAAACAACATATTTATTATGTATCCAGTTTGTCACTTGAGACATCTTTGTTATGCCACTGAGACTGAGCCCAGGCATGATCAGGGCCGTAGTGTACTGAAGGCTGGCAGGATGCAGTGTTGAGGAGGTCTTTAATGGCTTTCTCCCTTCAATCCCAGTGCGCTTCGCCCCCTACCGGCCCCCCGACATCTCCCTGAAGCCGCTGCTGTTTGAGGTGCCCAGCATCACCATGGACTCGGTGTTCATCGGCCGCGACTGGCTCTTCCAGGAGGTGGAGGGCCAACTGCGCAGTGCCAACTCCAGCACCAACCGCGGCGTGGTCATCGTGGGCAACATCGGCTATGGCAAGACCGCCATCGTCTCCCGCCTTGTGGCCATGAGCTGCCACGGCACCCGCATGCGGCAGATCGCCTCTGACAGCCCGCACGCCTCACCCAAACGTAAGCCACGGGGGCACTGCTGCCAAGGCCTGGCATTGGGCAGGGGGTGGGCAGTTTGTGGGGGGGATCCAGCTTTGATTTCACACAGCAGAGCATATTGTATTAATCCTCAATCGAGCCATTGTTTCTGACATGTCTAATGATACGGCAGTGTTACCGTATTGTTGTTCTTATTTGTTTTCAAAACTCATCAAATGCAGGGATTTTTCTAGACTGTGCCGGAAAGCCTTTTTCACCAGTAAGACTCTCCATATGGTAGCCAGTTGTATTATCAACCTTGTGTGCAAAAGCCCCCCCACAAGGAAGGTGTGCATCCTTAGTCTTAGACAATATCTGTGTCAGTGTCACTCAGGTGTATTTATAGACTGATGAATGCAGGCTTCTTTGAGTGTGATGGATTTTTTCCTCTCCTGTCCCAGATGGAGATGGGAATAGGGATTTGCCCCTGAGCCAGCCCCAGCCCTCCCATGGCACCCTGGGTGGGGGCAGCTGCCCTGGGACCCCTGAGATGCGTCGGCGGCAGGAGGAGGCTATGAGGCGTCTGGCATCACAGGTACTACAGAGTCTCTGACCTGATCGCTTGGATTTCTGCCCTTATCATGACTTAATGAAGGGGGTTGCAGGCTGGTTGCAGGGTTAAATAGTTTTGGTTTGTTAGAATGCAACACTGAATCAAAATTCACACAACAAAACAGAAAGGACCAGAGCAGAAATTATCAAATAAATACTGCATTAACCAAATCAGTCTGAAACTGAAATCCAGCTGCATCACCTCAGCAAAACTCATGAGGCCACCTCTACTGTCTACCAGCATTTACACACTGGCAATCTGTTTGCCATACCTGGTGTCTGAGCTGCAATCTCATGGTGCAAAGTCATATGAATTCTGTTTCATGAAGTTATATATATTTATTATAACATTTCAGTTGTATGTACTGTTGAGCCCAGTTTTATGTACTAAAATAAATAACACATGAGACATAAGAAAATCTGCACAAGAAAAATAATACACATTGCATAGGGCTCTGTAGACAGACCAGCTGCTGTAAGGAAGCTTTCTTCCAGCTGGGGTGTTTCACTTATATGCAGGACTGCTTGTCCTCAGAGACAGCTCTGAACCACACAGAGCCGGCATGGGGTCTCACAGGGGCCACACAGAGCCGGGACGGGGTCTCACAGGGGCTACACTCTGCTGACTGATCTGCAAATCCAATGCATTGCTCTTAGTCCTTCATTATGCAAATTTCACTTTTACCCTTTTTGACGGAGACCTACTAAATTATTAATACTTGCAGAAAGCAATTTTCAGTCAAGCTATTAGATCGTGTTAACACAGAACATTAATAATTGAGTCCTCTTACTTTTCCCCCCTTTCTTCTTTTGTTTAAGCTCTTTATCCCTGGGCATTTAAAATTAACACGTTATTATATTTCTTTTCTTTTTTCTTTTTTTAATCTGTCATTTTATCCCCGGGTTGTGACATTAAAGTTTTTTTCAGTCTTTGTGTGGAATTCCACTGTGGGAGAGAGTTGAAAAGCTTGTTTATTTTTATAACTTTCAGAATTCTTAGTTGTTGTTTTTTTCATGTCTGTTTCAATATCCAACAATATACATATTCACTTCTCTTTAAATCTGCCTAATCACCCAACTCGGCACATAGGATTCTATGGAGTGCCAAAGTCCGGAGTGTACTAGAAGTTTAAAGGAGTTCAGTCGATTTGCAACCTTCTCTAGACTATATCAGTGTTTGGCAAACTGAAAAAGATTGAATTGCTAAAAGAGCAATACTGTATACATCCCATCCCACTCTATCTTTCTCTCTTCCTGATATCCCACCCTCTCAGTATGTCTTGCTTTTTCCCTCTCCATATCTACTCTGCTCTGCATTTCTCCCATACTCCTCGTCTCATTCCCTGCAACCTCACTTCCCCCCCACCCCTTGTCTCACCGGCTCTCTGTCTCCCTCAGGTGGTGGCGTACCACTACTGCCAGGCGGACAATGCCTACACCTGCCTCGTCCCGGAGTTCGTGCACAACGTGGCGGCGTTGCTGTGTCGCTCACCACAGCTTATCGCCTACCGGGAACAGCTGCTGCGAGAGCCCCACCTCCAGAGCATGCTCAGTCTGCGCTCCTGCGTTCAGGACCCCCTGGCCTCCTTCAGGAGAGGCGTACTGGAGCCCCTGGACACCCTGTACAAAGGTCAGAAGGGAGACAGCTTTACTCCAAACAAAGCAGAATCTGTGTCGTTTGTGAGATCTGTCGAGTGATCATACTGCCCCTTGTTTCTTTCTCTTCCATACTTAACTAGCTGTACAGATCCAGGACATGTTTGTGCCAGTTCCTATTGCTGTCTGTATGCCACACTTGTTGTCCAAGTCATGTGTCTCAATGGCGATGCTCCACTTGGCATTTCAGAGAGGAAGATTGCCGACGAAGACCTCATCATCCTGATCGACGGGCTGAACGAGGCAGAGTTCCACAAGCCAGATTACGGCGATACTATTGTCTCCTTCCTGAGCAAGACCATCGGCAAATTCCCGCCTTGGCTGAAGCTGATTGTCACTGTGAGGACCACACTGCAGGTACTGGTCTGACTGAGTGCAGGGTGCCTCACACACACAGCTTTTCTGCTGCACTGCATTAACATGTGTGTGCTGCAACTCTGTCTCGCTGACTCTAAAGTTGTCCATCTCTTCAAATGGGGCCTGACTACATTACGATTCCTTCCTGCCTCCCATCAGAATGGATTTTATTGTACTTCAGTACCTTAATGGCTGCTTGAACATCGATTGGCGGTGCACACACTCATACTTGATTGCCGCCTTCTTTGCTGCTGGTTCATCGCTGAACATCTTTGTCTGTTTTTCTTGTTGATTTTTGTACAATTGATCAATATGTGAATATCGAACATCTCTTCAGTGCGCAGTATTTTCTTTGAGACATTGCCTACTGAGCTTAAGATGCTGTTGATTTACACTTGAGTGAATTTTAGTTCTCATAGCTTTCAGGCGGATGCTGTAGGATCTTGTTCCGGGGGTGGGGAGGGTTTGGGATTGCGTCTAACGGCCTAATTCGGACTTGCAGGTTTATTTAAAATAAGTCAGTCAGGAACACTATAATTGCAGTAATAGCTGTTGAAAGATATCACCTTCCAAAAATACATAAAATAAATGGATCTCAACCCTTTTTTAGTGTACCAAGTTTGAGGTCACAGACTGGATAATTCTCTTATGACAACAGTGATGACAATATGTTTATTGTTTAGTGGTTTGTTGTATTTCAAGCTTTACACACAGTAAGCTCTCATACGAATTGTACTGAAATATCAGCAAAACAAATATAAGGCAACAAGCAGGAAATAGCCAGCTCTCCGCACTCTTACATGCAACGACCTGCAGTTCACAAAGCCTGGACTGGGACACTATGAGATTCATTTTTCCCTCCCTGTTACAGGTAGACATTAGCACATTCCTGTCGAGCAAAACATTAAAATATTCAATGCCAGCATTGAGAAAAGAAACATCTAGACTGGGAAATTGATCACTCACGCATTGGATTATAATTTAGTTTCACAGTACACTTCACTTGGTCTTGCCTTTGTTGACTCTTCCGTTCCCTCATAGGAAATCACCAAACTGCTGCCCTTCCACCGGATCTCTCTGGACCGACTGGAGGAGAACGAAGCCATCGACCAGGACCTGCAGGGCTATATCCTGCACCGCATTCACTGCAGCCCCGAGATCCAGAATAACATCTCGCTAAACGGCAAGATGGACAACACCACCTTTGGCAAGCTGAGTGCCCACCTCAAGGCCCTGAGCCAGGGGTCCTACCTCTACCTGAAGCTGACTTTCGACCTCATCGAGAAGGGCTACCTGGTGCTCAAGAGCTCCAGCTACAAGGTGGTGCCGGTGTCCCTGGCCGAGGTCTACCTCCTGCAGTGCAACATGAAGTTCCCCACGCAGTCTTCCTTCGAGCGCGTGCTGCCCCTGCTCAACGTGGCCGTGGCATCCCTGCACCCATTGACCGATGAGCAGATACACCTGGCCATCAACGCGGGCTCCGTCCAGGGCACCCTGGAGTGGGACGACTTCCAGCAACGCATGGACAACCTCTCCATGTTCCTCATCAAGCGGCGCGACGGCACGCGCATGTTCGTTCACCCTTCCTTCCGAGAGTGGCTCATCTGGAGGGAGGAGGGCGAGAAGACCAAGTTCCTCTGTGACCCCAGGTGGGGACGGGGCTAGAGATGGGGAGTGACTGGGAGGCGGAGAGAGAGAGGGGGAGTGTGGGAGATGGGTTGGGAGAGAGATGTGGGAAGGGAAGGGAAGGTGAATTGGGGGGGAGGTTGTAAAGTAAGATAGAGGTTGGGTGAAAAATGGACATGGAGGAAGGAGCTGTACTGGGAGGGAGGTATGTCTAGATAAAGAATAGATCTGGACTAGGGGGGAAAGTCAGAAAGCGGGTGTTGGACTGGGCATGTTTCACTGGTGTTGGGTGAGGAAAGTAGGGGTACTGTTCATGGATTGCACTTTGTTGTAGCATTGACTGAGCTGCTGGACTGAAAAAAACAAGGGCAGACATTCTCAGAGCTGGCACTGACCTTCCAAACTGTGTGTAGATGAAGCTTATAGTTCTCTCTCTCTCTCCTGACAGGAGTGGACACACCCTGCTGGCATTCTGGTTTTCCCGACAGGAAGGGAAGCTTAATCGGCAACAGACCATTGAGCTGGGTCACCACATCCTCAAAGCACACATCTTCAAGGTAGACACAGGCGTTCACACACAGTTTTCTGTGATAATGATATCCCAAGCACAATTATTTTTTATTTTCTTTAAAGAACTTGAATTACTCTGGAGGCTTTTTTGTTGTTGTTGTACTTCGTCTTCTCCATCATCATTTATTTTTTTACTTCTTCCTTCATCTTCCTTTTGTTATTGTTTACACTGTTTTTCCCATTGCTGCAGGGCCTAAGTAAGAAGGTTGGGGTTTCCTCATCAATCCTGCAGGGACTATGGGTGTCGTACAGCACAGAAGGCCTCTCCACGGCCCTAGCCTCACTGCGCAACCTCTATACACCCAACATTAAGGTACTGTGCTTCCTCTATACACCTGTGCTACCTCTATACACCCAACATTAGGGTACTCTTATACCTGGTTATTAAGGTACTATGTTAGTAAACTGCAATGCACCAAACAGGATTGTTTACCAAACATTATATGGAGTTAAAGCTAAAATTGTAAAAAAAGAAAGTCTTACCAACACAAAAGTGGAAAAAAAATGAAAAACATGAGAAAATTAACAACAGGGCCTTTAGTGTAGATTAGAAGGATGCTTTTATGGAACCCACGGTCAGAATTGTCACAAGGAACAGGATAAGGGGACACATGGGAGGAGACGGATGCAGGTGTAGGTAAGGTGAGGTTGATGCCCTACTTGGTTCCTGAGCCCGCACAAGTGCCCAGCGCTGTGTGTCAGTCTGCTTTTGGCTGACGTAAGGTTTCCTTCCAGGTAAGCCGGCTGCTGATCCTGGGCGGCGCCAACGTGAACTACCGCACAGAGGTGCTGAACAATGCGCCCATCCTGTGTGTTCATGCCCACCTGGGCTACACCGACACTGTGGGGATGCTGCTGGAGTTCGGTGCCAGTGTGGACTCCAGCTCCGAGAACGGCCTCACTCCCCTGGGCTACGCTGCCGCCGCTGGGCACCTTCCCATCGTCACCGCACTATGCCGCAAGCGTGCCAAGGTATGAACCCCAAACAAACGCACACATGCAAGCTCACATCACACTTGCTTATATATCAGTGGTGTCTTTTCAGTCTGTCGAAAACAGAACTGAGCCTGGAGAAAAAGCTTGAAAGATTCCGTCTGATTGATCTGAGTTCAAACGGGTTGTACTCCATTGATTTCTGTGAATTGAGTTGGGTTGGGTAACGCATCTGAAGAAAATATAATTACTAGTTACCTGGAAAAATAAACAGATCTTTGAAGTCTGCATGGGCGTCTCATCTCTGGTCTGTAGATTGTGTTTGCTGTTTTCTTTCTCTCATTTGATTCTCCCTGTGTGTGTGTGTGTGTGTTTAGGTGGACCATCTGGACAAGAACGGCCAATGTGCACTGGTACACGCGGCACTGAGAGGTCACCTGGAAGTGGTGAAGTTCCTGATCCAGTGTGACTGGACAATGGCCGGCCAGCAGCAGGGCGTGTTTAACAAGAGCCACGCTGTACAGCAAGCCCTCATTGCAGCCGCCAGCATGGGTTACACAGAGGTACGGCACTGTGAAGCCTGTTTCCATATGACCCCTCTGTAACCTGGAAGTATCCAGCATGTTGTGTACATTACAACTGTTTAATAGGGTTTGCAAAATAAAAAATTACCCCAATTTACTTGGCCCCTACTTGGGATGTATAGCTCTGTGAAGAAGTGATGGCAGTGATTTAAAGAGGCCCAAACCTTAAAATAGAGAGCTCTAGAGTCCACAGAGACCTATACACAGCCTGTCCTGAACTAACCTGCTAGGTTCCACTTCCTTATATATTCCCAATATATGGCCAAGTCCCTGAAATTCCTTTTTATACTTTATGAAGTCACATTGCATTCCTAAAGTTTTTAATCTTAGTGTTTTTCCTTGTAATGTGTGGCTGTATTTATTATTGTGTGTGTGTTTTTCGACATGCAGATTGTGTCCTACTTGCTGGACCTCCCTGAGAAAGATGAGGAGGAGGTGGAACGTGCCCAGATCAACAGCTTTGACACCCTATGGGGAGAAACAGGTACAAGAAACAGAGCTCATGGGGTTTTCGCAGATTTTGGGGAGCAGGGAACAAATAACTATTGCCGGTTGCCTATTTGCAGTAAAATACTTTTGATACTTTGATTCTTGATTCCCTATCAGTCAAGCAGTCAGTATTTATTTCCATATAGCACCCTTTGCAATGGAATTGCTACAGATCGCTTTTGTAGAGAAAATGCATACATGCAGTACAAGTCAATATATAGATGCAGTAAAGCAGATGTCAACCACGAGGGCACACATGTAGGGGAGAAATGGACCCAGGCCCACACTAGTGAGATGAGTCTCTCAAATTAATGTGATTACAGCTCCAGTTTAAGGCAAGTTTAGAGTTTGAGACTAGCATTCAGCTGGAGTTATATCTGCTCTCTATATCCAGGGCTGAATTGAGCCATTCTGTGTAGCACTCAGAGATTTGTCCTAATTCATTCTTTACACGTCTCAGGGGAGCTTTGGACAAAACACTCCAAAGTGACCTCCTTTGGTGTCAGGTTTCAGTGAGGGAGACGAATCCGACAGCATTTCCTACAGTACCGTTCTGAAGCCACCGCACATGATAGAGTGGGTTACGCTGTTCCATTAGTCTTCTCTGTTTGCCTTTCATAGGAGTACAAAGACAGATCGGCCGTGCTTAAACTTTAATTGTATGCGATTTAAACACTGAAACCTTTGAATTGGCCCTAAACAAAAGGTTTGAATAGAGGAAGTCAGACCTCTATGCAGCTCATTCATTATCTCAGACACTGGGCTCTTTAAGTCTTTTTCCTTTTGTTTCCCAGTACTGTAACAAAATATGGATGATGTTTGATGCATGGTCATTATCTTGTTTTAATACTGTTATAAGAAAAAACAGATCTGCATTGAAAACCTAAGATGCAGCCAAGGATGTAATATATGGCAAGGGTCTCAAACAAGGTCTGTCGTGCCTTGCCTGACTCCCCAAAACTCACTTGGTCGGTTTAGCCAATTTAACTGGACAGTTGAAACACCTCTGTACTGTCCACGGTTCAGGTTGCGTTACAGGTAGTGTTGATTCCTTCAGTTTTAAAAGACCTTTAAATAATGTGATGTGTGTCTTAAAATGTGAGCTGAAATGTGTATCGTTCTATCTACATTTTGACTTGTACTGATTGCAGCTGGCAACGCATTCTGGCCGGAAGAGCAGTAGATCGGTGCGCTGAGGCAGACTGTGTGTGCTTAGCATAGACGCTGTAACCAGCAGGCTGTGAGTGGCAGGGAGCTGGGCAGCAGGAGAGGGCTGCTCGGGGGGGACACTGCGGTTTCTACCTTTTCCGTGGGAGAGCTGGAAGCGGCCCAAGCAGGGGCGTCTGGTTGTCGACAGGAGCTGCACTGCAGATGTAGATGGGAGCGAGAGCTGGAGCGGCAGCCGAGCCTGCTGACGATGCAGTTACAGCCCCCAGGCAAACGGAGCGGGAGAGACAGCTGGATTCTTCTAACTCTTACCAAGGGGAGAGGAGAGAGAGAGGGAGGTGGAAAGGGACAGGGAGCTAGAGAGGGAAAGAAAAAGAAAGCTATGGGGAGGGAGGGAGGGAGAGAGAGAGAGAGAGAGAGATGGAGAGGGGGAGGGTACAGCACACAGGAAACCTGCGTTTTATGCTGTTTAGTCACTTAGTTCATGTTATTTAAATCCCCCAATCCCTTTCTGTTATCTTCTGAATCCTTCTATTTGTATTATATCATGTACCATTGCATCTCCAGCCCAGGTCCTGGACTCCCCCAATCACCCCTAAGTCATCAGTGCATAATGAGGTGGAGATTTAATTGTGATCTGTTAAGCAGGCATTCTTTGGAAAACACAGTCATTTTAGAGATCAAGTGGAAGAAACACATGAATACCCTTTGGCCATCAAAAGTTGCCTTCATTTTTGGGACTGTGCTTAACTAAGTGTAGCTCTTAACTAGATTGAAAAAACAATCGGATTGGTCCAGGTCTAGGGTTGGCCATCACGGACATCTCTTGTTGTTTTCTTTAATTTGAAGTTCCATTGTGTATATCTCTGACCTGCACTACCCCGAATATACCCCTTGTGTATATAGTGAGGGCTGTGGACAAAAGTTGTAAAATATGACTTGTAGCATGTGTGAACTTCTGAGCTGATGTCTCCTTCTCTCTCTTTAGCCCTGACGGCAGCTGCAGGCAGAGGGAAGCTCGAGGTGTGCCGGCTGTTACTGGAGCAGGGGGCGGCTGTGTCTCAGCCCAACCGGAGGGGGATCGTGCCGCTATTCAGCGCTGTGCGGCAAGGGCATTGGCAGGTAGGCATGGCGGGTCAAACTCGTCACCACATCCAGTCACAAGTGGCTAGCAAGGGCGGAGCTCAAAAGGTCACGGCTCACTCTCTCTTCATCTCTTACACGCTAGATCGTTGACCTGCTGCTCACTCACGGGGCCGACGTCAACATGGCAGACAAACAGGGCCGCACCCCTCTGATGATGGCTGCTTCTGAGGGTCACCTGGGGACCGTGGAGTTCCTGCTGGCACAAGGTAGGTGTCTAGCTTAAGCTTGATGCCCAGCATTCAGCCCAAGGCACGCAACTATCAGTCATGATCCCTGACCTTCTCTCTCTCTCTCTCTCTCCCCCTCCCCCCAAACCCCCCCCACCCCATGTCCTCATGCCAGGCGCCTCTCTATCTCTGATGGACAAGGAGGGGTTGACGGCTCTGAGCTGGGCCTGTCTCAAAGGCCACCTGGCTGTGGTGCATTCCCTGGTCGAAAGGGGGGCCGCCACTGACCATGCTGACAAGAACGGACGCACGCCACTGGACTTGGCCGCTTTCTATGGCGATGCTGAGGTGGTGAGTGCCCCCGAACCCCCCCACCCACTACTAGGAGCCAATGCCACTCTCTGCACTGCTCGTCAACCTTCCTCCTCCCCTCTGTCTTTGTTCTCTTGCCCTTGAGATGTCTGAGTCATTTCATAGCTGACGAGCTCCTGTGCAAATTCTCCCCAAACAGCATGAAAAGCAAGAATTTGAGAAGTTTTATGTTCACAGAGGAAGATGGGGATTGGTCTGTCTGGCTCGTGCAGTTGCTAGTAGCTTAAGGATCCTAGAGTCTAATGGAGATGCCTCCTACAAGATCTTTAACTTCAATTATGTGTATTGCCCAACTCTACACTGATGCCCAGAGTATAGCCAAGACGATGGGGATTGCTTACCTACGCAAAACCTGCAATGGCTTATTTGCATCTTGTATCCATCCCCCGTTTAGAGCTGGTACATAGGCCAGTCTGTTTTCATATTGAGGTGTCATTATGAAGAAAATGGTCTAATCAGGATATGTAAATGAGATGGTATTCATGTCATTTGGTGTGGGGGAAAAAGACAGAAAAGTAAAAACATGCCAGAATAATAAATAATTAAACTGCTACTTTAATCTGAGCTAGAGCAGGTAAAGTACGCTTGAATGACGAAAAATATTGAACTCTGGATCTTTGAGACACTTATTCCCTGTATTTTCAACTCTGTGTTCCCTCCCAATTGATTTGTCCCTATGCCCTCTCCCTCTCCCTCTCCCTCTCTCTCTCTGCAGGTTCAGTTCTTGGTGGATCACGGAGCCATGATTGAGCATGTGGACTACAGTGGGATGCGCCCCTTGGACCGAGCTGTGGGCTGCAGGAACACCTCGGTGGTAGTGACCCTACTTAAGAAAGGAGCCAAGATAGGTAGGACAGACAGACAGTGAGATCGACAAACTGACAGGCATCCGCACTTACTGAGAGACTGATAGGGCAGGCAGGCAGTCCAGCTAAGTGGAAGAGAGTAGAGGGAAGACTGACTTTGAGACTGCAGAATTCAGCTGATAAATATTTATCAATCATTTATACTCATTTTTTTACACAGACTATTCCCCAGGCTTTTTTATTATTGAAAAACATTACTTTTTTTTAAAGAAGAATAATAATCAGGCAAATATTACTATAACAATTTAGATAAACATAGTACAAAAAAAATAAATAAGAGAATTATTTGATATTTACATTAAATATCTTGGAATAATAGTTTATGAGAATCAGGCTTTTTGTTTTACTTTGTTTTAAAAAATAAAATGCAAATTGAGTTTATCTCTGAAAAGCATTCATGTAGGAGCAGAACTTGAGAATTTGGATTTGTCATCTTGGTGTCAAGAAAGTATTTCTAATAGATTTACACTCCATTGCAGGAAAATGTATATCTGGTTTGTATTAGTGAATTTGGCAGTGAGTGATATAGTAACCAGAGGTCAACAAATCATCTGGAATACTTTCAGAATGCTCCTGCCAGATACAAGATTGATGTAGGTTTTTTTTTTAAATAAGAAAATAATATATACTTTCTACTCATAATGATAAGAAAAACGCATAATTACCCCCAGACAAAGTGAATATTGATGGTAAACCATGATCAATGAAATGTTTCACATCTTAAACTAAACAAATATGTTCAGCTGCAGTCAAAGTTAATGTAAGTAATGTTTACTTTGTGAATAGCCACCAGCATTCTTGTGAATCTGGTTTTGTCAAGTAACAGAAATTAGATTTTCCTCTGGGGACCAAACTTAATTTACTCCTGAAATGGCAAATTGATATGCATCCAAAACAGAGAAATATGGAAAATAAATCTATACATACAGTTACAAATATAAATGAAAATAACAAAAACAGTGTTGCATGTATAGCTTGATTGAGGTTTAATCAGTTGGGATGAGCTGTCCCTCACAGGAAGAGTTAATGAAATTAGGTTTGGATATTTTGGGTTTTCAGAATGGCCCTGTTTAAGTTTTTTTTGTTTGTTTTGTTTTGTTAGCTTTGGGGTTTTTTTCTGTTTGCGGATGGAGGCGTATAGATGCAGCACAGGGTTTTAGGCAGAGGTTGTGAGTAGTAGGTGGGATGGTCCCATAGTTCCCCCCCCCCAAGTGCAGATGCTGACCAGCTTTGTACATCCTCTCCACCTAATTCCTCTGCTCCGGCTGTGCTCTGCAGTGCTACGCCACTCTCTCTCCTTTCGC
Organism: Amia ocellicauda; assembly: GCF_036373705.1. Classification (NCBI taxonomy): domain Eukaryota; kingdom Metazoa; phylum Chordata; class Actinopteri; order Amiiformes; family Amiidae; genus Amia; species Amia ocellicauda. The sequence goes on along the minus strand of NC_089852.1, from coordinate 22,325,460 downwards.
TACAATCTACTGCTTCGCTAGCTCCCGGGGGGCCTAACTGTGCACCCCTGTGCTGTGCTGTTAATTTTATTTGTGTCTGTTTTTGGTTTTGTCCCCCCTCCACCCCAAGCATGTTTGTTTTGGTAACAGGTAATCGCCGTTTGCTGTTGGGTTGTTTTGTTTTTTCCTTCTTTTTTTTTTTTTTTTTGCTGACACACTTGCCTTTTTTCTTCGCCCACACCGCCCCCTGCCCCCCCAAAAAGACGGCACAACCCGCTTCTCACAGCTGCTTCTTTTCTTTTTTTTCTCATTTCTTCCTCCCGCTCTCTCTCTCTCTCTCTCTCTCTCTCTCTCTCTCTCTCTCTCTCTTTCGGTTTTATTTTGTGCTCTCGCCCCAACATTGCTCCACTGACTTCTTGACCACCCTCACTCTCCCACACCACCCAACCTCCTGACTCTCTGCCCCCTCACTCCCTTTCCCCACCCCCTCTCTCTCAGGCTGTCAGACCCTGCCCAGTCGGCCAAAAGGTATACCAGGTCGACAACCAAACTCCCAGCCTGGCACTTTGACAGCTCTCTAATTTTTGTGTGTTGTGTTACTTCATGAAGGCAAGCGATCGTGGCAAAAATATTTCAGAACTGATCCAGGTTTTTCTCCAGTTATTATCATCGAATCTTGTCATGGAAAAACTGTTCTTACTCTCTGTCTGGTTGCCTTGCCTTGTGGCCGTAGAGCCCTGTGCCAACGCCAACATGTTGCAATGGATCTCGAAGTGACAGTGTCATTTTGCACACTCCGTTCTTTGCTGATACCTGGGAGGAAAAAAGACAGGTGGAACAAAAGAGCACCACCTTTAACTGGCAGCCAAACTTTCATAAGAAGCCTTGCCTTCAAGATATATACCTGCGTGCGTGCATCCTTGCGTCCGTGCGTGCGTGTGTGTGTGTGAGCGTTTGCGTCTATGTATGTGTGCGTTCGTGTCCTGCTTCAATTACCCATCTGCCCCACAGCTCAACCCCCCCCGCCCCCTGCCTTCCTTTCCTTTCCTCTTTCTGCGTTCACATCTTTTCAAGACTCACTGATGCAGAGAATGATGGTAACCCCTTTAAAAGGTGCGAGATGTTGATTCGAAAGACAAAAAGCAACAGGCCCAGGGCGCTGTATGCCATGACTACTGTGCCGCGGACTTCAGACTTCATACCTTGAATTAGAACAGCATTCAATACGAACAAATGGAAGGGAACTGCCCTCGTGCCTTTGAAGAGGGCCGTGTGTATCTCTGACAACCGCAGTCATACATTCGCCCGCAGTTTGACTCTTCCCAGAGGTTTCCCATGCACAGAGCACTTTGTACATTTTGGAACTTTGGTTGAAATTGCACAACCTTTTGCAATAAAAAAAGAAAGACTTGATTCAATTAAATCGCTCAAAAACTTGAAATGAATAACTATTAAAACTCCCCTGGGTGGCAAGCCTAAATTAATTAGTTACGCTGTACTGAATTGGACCAATTAGTTCAAATTGATTTTGTGTGTGTGTGTGTGTCTGTGTCATATTTCTAATGATTTGATGTAATTTGTCAGAGAACAGCAGGCACCCCCTGATTTACTGGACAGTGATAGACTGACATATGTTGGCCTATATATTTATTACATATCTAGCAAACTAAAGTAATTTGCTTCCGTTGGGAAGTTCTTGCCTTTAGACATAAATACACTCATAGGCAGCTTATACACACACACACATCTTCAGAAATTGTCAGGTGAACTGATTCTTAGCACTTTGTGAGTCCTCAGCTCAAACTGTAGAGCTATAGCTTTGGAGCGAGGGCCTCACAGGTGTGGAGGTGTGGACAAGCACAATGACCTCATGCAAGAAGGCAGCTTCACAGATATTATTGCTACCAAGCATCTGTTACTTTTTGAACACTGGAGACAAACAGGATTGGTTGTATGGGATTGGATCAAATAAGCAAGTACTTCTGCAACGCAAAATAATAATAAGACTTCACAATCGCAGTGCTCTCCAGGAAGACAGCAGAGTCCCCGGCTTTACAGCCGACATCAGATACTCATCTGATCTGTTGGATTCACTTTCCTCTGCCTGGTTTCAAAATAGCACAGATGACGCAGGCTCTTTCACGTCTCTCGCTCTCACTCGACATACCCGTGGTGTTGATTTGTAAAGTGAGAGTTGCTTCCAGTCACAGGCTAGGCAGCTGCTGTGATCAGACTAAGTAGGGCCTGTGTAGCGCATTGGAGTTCAGTCAGCTAGTCTCTGGGGCGGGGCTGTTAATGTGCTCCTTGGAGACAAACCCTGCCCGGCCTTGTGTGAGTGACATTGGGGCACTCCGTTCACTAACACACACCCCCAGCAAACCAGGGCTATTGCAGGAGTCAGTGCAGTGCTCTCCCATCTCAGCTGATCCTTGGACCAGCTTTCAGTTTCCAGTCCCACTTCCATTAATTGTTGGTGTTTAAATAACACCCTCAGTCAAGTGCTCTCACTTGTAAATTGCGTCAAAGGTTTAGATGTGGCCGAAGCCATAGTCATTATGTGTAGATTTGCATTGAAGGGGAAAAGTGATCCTAAATTGTTATATAACAACTGAATTGAACCGGCCAAAGTTTGAATTTAACATTTTGCACGTTCATAATTACTGATCTTTGTCTGACCACAATGCCAGACAAAGAAAGCTTACCAGTGGATGTTTTAATCAGGTCTAATCATGACTTAATTGCAAAGGCCTTTCAAAGGAGTGATTACATTATGAAACTGAAGGTTGCTTTAGATGTGCACCGAATAGAAAAGTGTCTAACACTTGGTTAGGTTTTCATTTCCTCCGAAATCTGCAGCATCATTGTGCTTTAAACATTCAATAGTGGCTGCCTGAATTCCAGTGCCAAAAAACAGTTTCCAAATAATTCTCTGCAACAGGACCTCTATCCATTCTACCCCCCAACCTCTATTTTCCAATCTCTTCTTTTGTTTTGATTTTATTTTTTCGTTGGATTTCTTCACTGCGATTTTCGAGACACCCCGCATCCTCTCTTTCGCTCGCTCGCTCTCTCTCTCTCTCTCTCTCTCTCTCTCTCTCTCTCTCTCTCTGTTTTTTTTACCCATCATGCATCCTGTACACCACAGGTCCAGCTACATGGGCGATGGCCACTTCCAAGCCTGACATCATGATCATTCTGCTGAGCAAACTGATAGAGGAGGGCGACAGCTTCTATAAGGTGAGCAACACACCTCCCAGGTTTGCAACCATTGCACTGAGTTGCAGAAACCATCATTGTGTTGTAGTTGATGCTGTACATTGGCACAACACAGCACTGCTAATTGGATTTCAGTTTGATTCTTTAAAGGGTATTATTTTTAATTATGAATATATATATATATATAACTGTGTGTGTGTGTGTTTCTTATGAAATGTATAAAGCAAAATTGATTATAAAACTGTTTGGTAAAAGTTGGTAAAAAATGTTTTGGTAGCAATTATAACAGTTCTGTGAAGTTTTAGTTTCAACCTCTTATAGGTTTAGTATTTTTTTAAAGATATGCAAAATACCTTTGTTAGATTCTCTTGAAAACAGTAGAGATGATTTTAAGTATTTTAAACAATATTTGTTGTGTTTTAAACTATGTGAGTGCAATGTTTGTTCGTCCTTGCTTCCCCTCCACAACCCACACACCCCTACTCCAACACCCAGAGGACTCTTATGTAAACCATATGCTCCCTTTCAAGGCATGTCTCCTAGAGCTAGCTTTTAAAATATATACATAAGTAAGTAAATATGTGAAACCAATCTCTAGATTCCTGTGGCTTTCAGCAAATTGACTGTCTGAAGCTTGAGAGAATCACTCTGGGTGAATTTTTTGCTTTCTTTATAACATAAAGCTTCATTACAGCAACTATGCTTGTCGTCGGTGCACGTGTAATACTGCCATCTGCTGGGAGACATTCCTCACTGCCCTCAACCCATTCGTCTCCTTGGTTTAGAGCAGAAGACCTGCAGCACATACTTAACACTTATAGCGAAGCAGCACATTATATAAGCCCAATTGAACAGCTCTCTGGACTTTTTAATTACCTATTAGATCTTGGCAAAGGTGTGGTGCCTTATTCTCATGTGAACCTCATTCAGATTAAATCCACCACCCAGACTCAATAGAGTATCAGTGACTATGAAGTTTCATAGAGTGACCCTATTTTCTTGGCCAATGGTTATGGCCGGGGTCAGTGGCAGTGTCCCCAATATCCACTGTGCTGTGTCTCCGTCTGCAGAAGGGGAAGGTGAAGGAGGCGGCTCAGAGGTACCAGTACGCCCTGAAGAAATTCCCCAGAGAAGGTTTCAGTGAGGACCTCAAGACTTTCAGAGAACTCAAGGTTTCCCTTCTGCTCAACCTCTCCCGGTGCCGCAGGAAAATGAACGTGAGTGTCCGATACAGCCGGTGTGTATGTGTGTGGATATGTGTGTGTGTGGGGGGTGGGACTATACTGGAAGTAATTGAATTTGCAGACTATAATTCAGGTAATTCAGGGTCATTTTGTCAGAAGCAAGATTTAGATTCCTTCCATGTAATCACTCAAACAGTACAAATGTTCAAGAGGAGAACAGACCAGGGAAACAGCCTCTTTGGCCTCCCTCTGTCCATATTGAGGTGCATGCGGGCCACACTGTAAGATCGCAGTGCAGAAATTAAGGATAAACCTGCACAGAAATAAACATATTTCCAGCGAATAGCAGCATGGTTACCAAAATTAACAAATAGACTTTTTTTGCTATATAATTTTTAAAATATTATTTACTTGTTTTTAAATAACAAAGTACAGTACTAACTACGTTGTGTGCATATCTTAAGGGATATTAACTTTTCTTACGATGGACACACACAGCTTTCTGGAAGTTCATTTTAAGGCATTGTTTTACGATGCATGTACCAGGGTGTGCTTGTATGTATGGATACAGATATGTACATTCTTGGGACAGTACTGCACATCATTTTAGAAAACATTCTTAAACTAGCAAATAAGGATGAGAATGAGGTGCTGTGAGAGAGTCAGTGACCTGATGGTGAGCCTTACAGAATGACCTTTGGCCTTTGCCCTCTGAGAGTCATACATGGGGCTAAACCAAATCAAAACCGCGAATCGCAAACTAAAGTTGTACCCTTTTGCGTTTTGATTTATAACTAGTATAAAGTGACTTCTAACAATAAATCACAGTACTATAGGCTGCAGATTTGTACTTTGTAGTTCGCGGGTAGGTTGTAGTTGATGATTTAGTAGTCCTCAAAGGTCAGTTTTTCCCCTCACATTTACAGCCGGGGCAATCGTTCTTTTACTGATTTCTGTCTCTTGATGTTAAGTTTAACATTATACTAAATATACTAACCGTAAATTGACCTGATGCCCATATTTCTTATCACAGTATCTACCTACGGTTTCCTACCATAGTCATTATTACTCTGTATATTAAAAAAACATCATAGTCACAATAGCAGTTAGTTACTATGTTGTGCAGTACTGTGGGGAAACAAGTGTATGTCTCTGTCTTGTGTGTGCGTGTGTATGTGAGTGTGTGTTCTGTATCTGTACTGTGGATGTGCATGTCATTGTTTTTGTGTTGGTGTGTTCTGCAAAAGAGGGTTACGTGTCCTCAACAGTTTATGAATCGTTACAGAGCGAATCTATCCCCCACCCCTCTGAAAAAAAAAAAAAAAAGTCAAAATCACACAATTTGACGACTGCAATTACAGCACATCAAATCTCTGCACCATTTTCTCGACCCTAAAAGAAAAAACTATACATACTTTGGTTTTTATTTCTTTATTTTTTATTTGTTGGTTTGTTGGTTTGTTTTATTTTGGTCGGGGGGTGGGAGTTGGACTTGCAGTTGGGAGATCAGGGCTAGTTTTAAGCCAGGGAGAGATATGAGCAGATTTGTAATGCGAACGTGGGCTTTTGTGGCAGGTCCTCTGCAGTACACTACAATGACAGTGTGCGTGCGTGTGCATGTGTGTTTGTGTGTGTGTGAAAGTCAAACTGTCTTATTGTGTAGCTATTTTTGTGGGTACTGTCCTGTTTGTATTGGCCTGTTTGTCTTGTCTTGTCTTCTTGTGGCTACCGTGTATGTGAGTTGTGTATGTTTTGGCACACGTGTGTTGCCGATCTTGATTTGTGTCGTTTCTGGAGGGTGTGTGCGCTGATGTATGTTTTCAAGCACATGTGTAAGGCAGCAGACTATAAGCTTTGGTCCTGGAGAGAGACGATCCTGCAGCTTGTACAGGTAGTCAATCAGTAGAGACCTTGGTGGGCGTGTTCAAGGCTCTTGTCAACCCTAATGTGAGATCTCAACATGAACCACTCAACTTCCTTGATAGCATGATGAGCATTTTTATTTTATTTTTTGCTTTTTCTTGCCAGTTTTTAAAAGTATTTTTAAGAATAAGAAACAAAGTTCTGACTGTACTGCAGGGAAGCTGGGAAATAGAAGTTACCATAAGCAACTATGTACAACAACCCTAAAAACACATTGATTGTATTCATTTGCACAGTTGGATTTTTTAAATTGATTATTATATATATATATATATATATATATATATATATATATATATATATATATATATATATATATATATATATATATTATCATTGTGTTAAACTTATTTGCTTCAGCAAAACGTTGTTTAAACATTTTCCAATAAGAAGAGCATAACATTTTTCTAAAAAAAAAAAAAAAAAAAAATACAAAAAATGTCTGGTTACGGTTTCCAGAGCAATTGTGACTTCTGAGTTTTCAGCTTAAAAATTGAGCTCGAAATTGTGGCAAAACAAACTCAACAGGACTCAGAGTGGTTCAGGTGGATATGCCAGTTGGAAAGTTTTTATTGGTTCAGAGACTATTTGCCTTCTCAAAGTCATTCAGGCCTCGCCTGGAATTATAATTGACAAAGTCCTCTGGCTGGCCAGGATTAGCATTCCAGATACCCTGTTTAAGTGTGAAAAATACCCACCTCTATTGAAATGCAGGACTTACTGCAAGTGACTACAACTGAAAGAGCTTTTAGATCCCCTGTGCTCCAGTACAATCACAAGTATTGTACTGTACTGACTGTAAGTCTAGGAATGCTTAAGGGGAACACTAAGAGGAAATGTATTGACTTGTATGAGAGTTTGTGACTGGCAACTGAATGTGAAAGAAACAGGATAGAAAAATGTTTTTTTGTAATGGGGGGGCATTTGATTTTTCATTGCATAAGCCACAGTTGTAGGGGTAGGGGTGGGGGTGGTAAATCACACTGTGCTTCATACTTTAGACAATAAACCAAGCAATGCCAGGGTATTGGTGTGTGTGTATGTGTATGTGGGTTTACAGTGGGTGGCACACACTGACAGGTGGTCACAGGGGCAGCAGTGAGCGAGGTTTGTTTTGCTGGGGACTGTTGTTCCGGTGCTGACTCCAGTGTATGACTGTCGGACCTGTTGTTGCTTTCAGGACTTTGGAATGGCTGAGGAGTTTGCCACCAAGGCGCTAGAGTTGAAACCAAAATCATACGAGGCCTATTACGCCAGAGCCCGTGCCAAGCGCAGCAGCAGGTAAACTGAGAGAGGGACAGAAAGAAAGACAGGCCAGTGGGTACCTAGAGCAGGCTTACCGTTCTGTTTTCTAGAGCATGGAAGTGTGGGAGGGAAATGCGCACACACATCCACATCCACACACACACACACCCACACACACATCATTTCACACACACACTCACACATGCTTTCTCACACACACACACACACACACACACACACACAGACTCACGTACATGGCGTGTTGCCGTACACTCGCACTACTTTTTCAGGTTTAAAGTGCCTGGAGGAACACAGACACTGAGCTGAACAGTCCTACTGGCACCTGCAGAATCTGATATTTGCAGTTTACAATGTGTTGTTTGTTTTTCACATTATTATTACACTCATTTGTTTTTTTTTATACTTCAAAAACAAAATTTATAGCGATTTGGTCCCAAACATCATGACCAACATGTATTTGCTTTGTATCATAATATGATTATTATGATGATCATCAAATACAAATCAAACTTTAAAATGACTTTTGAAACATAGGATGCACACATTTCCCATTAATTTATTTATTATTTGGCTTTATTTCATATTTTCACTCACTTTGTTGCCTCATACATTATGCATTGTTTGGCATATGATTTATTGCATTTCTTTTCAAATGACTGCTCTAGAAAACACACAGTAGGAAGGCACTAGAACCCTCCCCCCCTTTTCTTTCTGTTCTTCTGTTTTTATTTTGATTCTCAATGTTATTTTCGACTCCCTACACTGCCCTGCATTACAAAATAACAGTCATTCCCACCACAACAATAAGACCAAAAAAAAAGGCCCCCCTTTACAAGATAATTAGTCAAAATTGTACAATATCATTTTAAAAGCTATTTAATCCCTTATCATAGATTTCAAAGTTTTTCAAAGTGTTTCTGAGGCCACAGAAGCCAATTTAAACTCCGACTCAATTATCTCTTAATTCAGAAAAATACAGCACCCTTATTTCTGAGCCCCATTAAGGCTTAATTTAAGGCCATGTCTTTGAATTGAATCCCTTCCATTTCAAAGCGATTTCTTTCTGGTTCCACTAAATCATGAGATGCATGGTCCAGAGAAACCTAATTTGCCTAAAAGAAATGACTTTCATCCATTTACATGGATTGTCTCTTGCTAGATGTGGCTCATTTTTATGATTGCTTTTGAAATTGGGTTTTGTTCTGGGGTGAATATTTTGTCGCACCATGACAACACTTTCTAGAAACTCATAAAGAGACCAAATAACTGATCTTAAAAATGGACCACAGCCGTATCAGATTCCATTGGCCTTTATCACTTCAATCAACCCCAATCATCTGCCCCCACCCCCACCCCCACCCCCAGCACCGCTGACCAGTGCATGGACTCATAGAAGTATAAGGTTTGTGTTTATGCTCTTGCACTTTTTCAGGTGTTAATCGTTCCTCTCTCTCCCTGCCTCTCCCATCTGTCCCTCTCTCTCCTCTTTTGTCGTATGCTTTGAAACCATCTCTCCTCTACCATCGCCTTCTACCTCTCTTCCTCTCCTTCTTGCACCCTGTCTCTGCCCCTCCATTCCTTCCCATTTCTCTCTCATCCTATCCGTTTTCTCTCTCCTTTCTAATTGTGTTCCTCGCCCACACCCCTGTCTGTCACATGTTCTCTTTTTCACTGTCTCCCACCCTCCTACACCTGTTGCCACTCTCCCTCGCTCCCTCACACATCTATTCTTGCCCATCCGTCTGCACATCTCTTCTTGCATCCTCCCTATTTTTCTGCCTCACTCTCTCTGTGCCTCTCCCATACTCCCCTGCCTCCCCAATCATAACCTCCCTCTTTCCTCTCCATGTCCCTCTTACTGTCTCTGTATTTCCTGCCTCCTCTCTCTCTCTCTCTCTCTCTCTCTCTCTCTCTCTCTCTCTCTCTCTGTCCCCACTTCCTCCCCCCAAACCAGGCAGTTCCCAGAAGCCCTGGAGGACCTGAATGAGGCCATGAAGCAGTGTCCCAACAACCGCGAGATCCAGCGGCTGCTCCTGCGAGTGGAGGAGGAGTGTCGGCAGGTCATCCAGCAGCAGCAGCTACAGCAGCAGCAGCCACCGCTGGAGATGGAGCAGCCGCCCTCGCCCCCGCCACCCCCCCCCCCAGCCGAGGAGCCCCCTCCACCTCCTGAGCCGCGTCTGGAGGACATGGAGCCCGTGCAGGACCTCTTTGAAGATGAGGACTACCTGGAGCGGGAGATGGAGGGGGTGTCCATGGGCCTGTCACCCGAGCCCAGGGCCAACCCCCCCAGCTTGCCCATCATCCAGAGCCCCCCACAGTCCCCTGCCCACCGCGACTCGGCGTACCTCTCGGGGGGCTCCCCACTGGGCCAGTCCTTTGATTTCCGCCCGAGCCCTCCATCCATGGCCTCCCCGACCCGGCAGGGCTACCAGTCCACCTCGCCGTCCCTCTCGCCCACCCACCAGAACTCCCACTACCGGCCCAGCCCCCCCCATACCTCCCCTGCGCATCAGGTCCCTTCCTACCGCTTCAGCCCCCCCCCGCCCCTGGGTGGCGGTGGGGGCGGGGGAGGGGGCCAAGGCAAGGACTACCAGAGCCCCCCTCCGTCCCCCCTGCGCCGGGGCCCCCAGTACAGGGCCAGCCCTCCCACAGAGAGCATCTGCCTCTACCGCCCCCAGTCGGGCTCCCCTGTGCGGTACCAGCAGGAACAGCTGCCTGGGAGGCCCAAGTCCCCACTGTCTAAGATGAGCAGCCAGCGCTCCTATCAGCTGACCTCCCAGTCCTCCCAGTCCTCCCAGCACCAGCAGCAGCAGCAGGGCCTGAGGCTGCAGCCGGCCAAGGCCCAGATTGTGCGCACTAACCAGCCCAGCTCAGCGGTGCACTCCAGCGCTGTGATGGGCAGCAGCGCCTACGGCCAGATGGCACACCCCATCAGCAGCCGCTACCAGGGCGGCTCAGTGGACGTGGAGAGCCGGCTGATGTACCAACCTTCCCTGGATGGCCGGCCTATGCCACAGGTGCAGGCCAGTCTGAGCGCTGGGGCCATCTGCCAGCATGGCGGGCGTGGTGGGGGAGTAGATTCAGGACTGGTGAAGGAGGAGCTCCCCCAGCGGCCTTCCTCAGCGTACCGTGGCAGTGGTGGAGGTGGGGGAGGGGGCCCCGGGGGGATGCGCTATGGCCAGACCCCGCAGATCAGCCGCAGCCAATCGGCCGCCTACTACCCCGTGTCCAAACACGAGCTAGAGCGTGCCGTGGGCCTGCCCCAGTGCCAGCTGGGCTCCCCAGAAATCCCCCACTTAGTACGGCGGCCAGTCAGCGCCAACCCCTCTGAGATCAAGCCCCACCCTCCGACCCCTCGGCCCCTGATCCATTCCCAGAGCGTGGGCCTGCGCTTCTCCCCATCCAGCAACAGCCTGTCCTCCGGCTCCGCCTGCAACCTAGCCCCAGGCTTCCGGCCCTCAGCATCCATCCAGCAGATGGAGATCCCCCTGAAGCCATCCTACGAGCGCTCCGGCGACGACCTCTCACCCGTGTCCCCCTCGCAAGGTGGCGGTGGGGGTGACGGCAGGGGCGGCGGGGTGTACCAGGTAGAGACCTCCCGCTCCCGGACCACCCCCTTCATGGGCATCATCGACAAGACGGCACGGACTCAGCAGTACCTCCACCAGCCGTCCCGGCCCTGGGCCGTGTCCTCCCTGGACACGGTCATCACCAGCCCCACCTCCCCCGGCAATCTGATTCAGCAGGTGGGTGGCGGGGGCAGCGGCTCCTCCTACAGCCCCCCCACCTCCCTGGGTAACATCGCCTACTACAACAAGACCAACAACGCCCAGAACGGCCACCTGCTCGACGATGAGTACTACACCCAGCCCCCACAGCCCTCCCTGTCCAAACTGGCCAACGGCTCCCGGGTGGGGGGCGGTGGAGGTGGGGACATCTTAGAGAGGGTCAGCCAGGTACCCACATACCCAGATGTCAAGGTGGCGCGGACACTGCCCGTTGCCCAGGCCTACCAGGACAGCATGTACAGACAGCTCTCCCGGGACTCCCGGCAGGGACAGACGTCGCCTATTAAACCAAAGAGACCATTTGTGGAGTCGAATGTGTAGATATCTGGGTGGAGCTTGGGTGGGGTGGGGGTGGGGAGGAGGGGTGGAGGCAGGTGGCAGCAGAGACAGGCTTCAGGTCTCCTGGTTAGTGAGTGGGACTCCTGGGAGGAGAAATGTAGATCTGTCCAGAGCACATGAGTGTTAATGTTCGCTGTGACAATACTTCACAAAACAAGCCCTGGGGGCAAAAACATGAACAACAACTGGACTTGCACACACTCCTGCAATGTGGGGATGCAGCAGTCGCACTCTGTGTACCCGCAGCCCCGGGGGCTGTCTGCAGCCTTCGTTCGCCCCCCCACCCCCCTGCCCTCAAAGTGTCAACTGAACAGAGACCGTAGCTCGTTTTCATTTTTATCGCAGTGCAGTTTTAAGCAAACAAAGCAAAGTTTGTAAAAGCAAGCAAGTTCCGCATGCAGAGACCTTTTAGAATATGTCTACTCAAAAAGAGTTTCTTTTTCAAAGGGGGGGGTGGAGTAACTCAGTTCAGGAGTAAATAAAGAAACCCCATTAATCACTGCAGACTTTAAAATCATCTAACTTAAGGGATGGCTATAATCAAATCTGTTTCTGCAACATCTTCACATGTTAAAGTGAAGCGATTGGGCCAGTGAGTGTCGATATTATGGTCGCTGATCAGTTATTAATCTCTTTCCCCCATTGCGTTCCAGTATTTGGGGAGTCACCCAGTAAAGATGCTATCTGTGTGAAGCCTGGACTCATTTCCTGTCACGCCTGTGGTAAACAGTTGTCCATAGATTTTTCTCTGCTTTCAAGCGTGCTCTTAAAGAGATTGCTGTTCTATACTGTAAGAGATTGCTATGTTCTATACTGTAAATGTAACAAAAAGACCGTTTTACTTATGTCAAACTTGTACTTAGAAAAACAACTGAATATTTATAATTTTAGGTATATAAATATATATACTTTTTTTGGTTTGTTGATTTTTGGTTGGCTTTTGTTTTTGATTTTTTGTTTTGTTTTGTTTGTTTTGTTCAATACGTCATGGGCAACCTGCTTTGAAAAATCAACAGGGAGAAAAAGGGGGACATTCACAAACTGCATACTTGAATTTTCTTTCTTTTTTTATCTCGTTTTTTTATCTCGTATTGAAGAATTAGTTCTTTTTCATAATGATGATTATTTATTTATTTGGAAAATCACTCCAATAAGTATATATATATATATATATATATATATATATGACATTTTTAAACATGACATATACTTTCACCTTTCACATTGCGTTACAATTTAGAATTGCATGCATGACAGCCATATTTCAAAGTTACACAATCATGGGAAAACAACCGTAGAAATATAGTTTATTGTATTTGTCGTCTGACGGAATTATTAATTCAGTGAAACAATTATGTTTACAAGTCATTAATATGCACCAGGCATTTTATATTCATAAATATGTGAATTTAAACATTTCTGACATTTTCCAGAAGAGAGTTCTCTACAATAGAAATATTCTGATATCCAAAATCACATTTTTGTGGGAGGTGGGGGTTATTGATGACGTGAGATCCGGGGAAAAGAATGTCTAGAAATTCACAGTAGTGTTTTCCCCAAAGTATTTTCACCGTTTATTCCAGGAACGTATTCTAACATTGCACTGCACTTGTGCAGATTTCAGCTCTGCAGAAACATCTCACCTCAACCTATGCTCTGTTTTTTTTTTTTAATAAGTAGGAATAAGGAAAGATTGGGGTGAATCAACCTTCGATAGAAAGAAATTAGAGCATGGGAATAACAGATGGACATACACAGAGAAAGAGAGAGATTGGAGGAGGGTGTAGGAGAATGCTACAGAACACATTCTATACTGTATATAACTGGAAACACTGAAGTATTAAACTGTACAAGGTATTCCTGTAAAGATCTCTCTTGATTTAGACATGAAAGGCCAAGGCATTCACAGAGCAGCCTGTGTCAGTAAGAACCCGTACTGTAGTTATCTGATTCACTGCAGCGTGAGCGGAGGGCTAGACATTACTTCTTGCAATAGCCTGTTTTTTTTTCCCTTCTACTGGTTCCCTATACTTCTCAATGTTTTTTGTATTTATTCCAACCTTTTGTACAATGTATTTTTGGTTTTTGTATTTATTTACATTTTTTGCCCGCTATAATACTTAATTGTTGTCAGGCTCTCACAAGTACTATAGTTTGCAGATGTCCCCCTCTAGCACTCATGGGAAATAATAGTGTGAAAATCTGAAGTTTTCTTTCGCAGCTAAAGGCATCTCCAGAAGCGCAAACACACGCACGCACACGATTCTCCTGATACAGGACAGCCATTGACTAGTTGTTCCATTAAATTTTTTATGATTATTATTATTATTAATATTAATATTGATTGTTTATTTAATCATTCACAAGGTTTCTGCACTAATTGCCTGTGAAGTTCTTCTATAAGGGTGCACTTTACCGTTATTCAATCTTTATATACATAATCTTTTTATTATAAAATGTATTCATATATATATATATATATGTGTGTATGTATGTATGTATGTATACATTTTCTGTTATTTTTTTATTTTTGTTTTTTTTGGGTGTGTGGGGGGGTTTGTCTCTGACTGATGATACTGGATAATTATTTGTGAGTAGTTGTCCTTATTAATAGAAAATAGCAAACCGTTTTTTGTCTTTTTCGTGGATTTTTTTTTTCCAAGCAAATAAGTAAATGAATAATAATAAATAAACTATATCTGTCGATCATATATATATATATATATATATATATATATATATATATATATATATATATATATATATATATATATATGTGTGTGTGTATGTATATATATATATAATGTATGTATATGTGTGTATATATATATACGTGTGTATATATACATGTATGTATGTGTATATATATATATACGTATGTATACATGTATGAAGACGTATTGCCTTTATAGCACAAATTGTATCTGCTGTACATAGTGGCCAAAAGATTGGGACATTTTATCACCTCTTACTTTTAAGAACCCCCCCCCCCCCTGCATCTATTCCTCTCTCTCGCTTCCTGGCAGTTTTCAACAAAAGAATAGGAAATCCACCTGGATCTGAAAATGATTCAATGTGCATTCACTGCAGGAGCATTGTTGAAGTTGACTGCTGGGAAGTGGTGTTCTATGTATAGTATTTAAGAACTTCAGTCCCCAGTGCTAGGATCCCTCAGATTGCACACAATCCAGAGTACCTGTTAGGTGTTCAGGTGTCCAAACTGCCACATGAGCGTACTGTGACAGGAATCTAAGAGTAGGTAGCCTACTTTTCAAAGCAAAACAGTACCCTTAATTTACATACCCTACTTTTATGCTGATCCATTATTTCTATTATCTGAGAGAAAGCAGAAGTCTGGGGACTAAACCAGAGAAGCCCCCAGGCGTTCACAAGGTCACTGAGCATCCTTAAGTAGGGCATTTTAAAGGGGACAGGAAATATGGTCTCAAGTGATCAGTTACACAGTTGTACATATTAATACAAATTTCACATTCCTTTTAACTTTATTTTTTATTTAGATTTTGCTTACACAGTGCTCACATGTTCATGGCATATGGCCATTGTACATAATGGTAGGTAGCGTACATTTGCACATGTCCTCTGAACTGAAAGGCACCCATGAAACCTTGGCTAAACATATATTATTGCCTGATTGCCGTGTGATTGAATCCAATTTTAAAAAACAATAAAAACTGGATCCGATTCACAGACCACCACCAATGAAGCTTCAGAGCGGTGCTTTAAAGACGCAAAGGGCAGTTATTTAATGGGAATCTTTGGCCGATCCATTCCAAGTCACACATCTGACCGAAGCTCTGTTGACAGTTAGTGACGTAAGTGTTTCTTGGAGCCTGAGCCGCATTGGGCAGCACTTTCCAGGAGCCGAATGTGTTGGCCTGGATTTTGCACTTCCAGGTCTGATCTCCTGAAAGTGCAGGCTGTGCGCACAGGGGGCTGAGGTACTGGTCAGGAGCTGTTTACAGTGTTGCACTATGAACCAAACCCTTCCCCCTGTCTTCCTTCAGTAGGAACCTTCTGCTTTCCTGTCTGTATTGCAAGCCATGATGGACTTCTGTTTTGGGCTTTAGTTTTTGTTTTTCAATTCCTCTTCCTATTTTTCCCAGAGCCCTCTTCTGCGGTTTGTCTCCTCCTTTTGCCGTCCAGGTTGGAGCTTAAACCCAAGGATAAGCAGAACCCTTATAGATGAACCAGGTGTGGTCTCTGGCCTTTGGAGGTGTAGAGGTTTCATCGCTGTATGGAATTGCATTAGGCTGCCCTCTCTAGAGGTGTAAAAGCGAACGATGAGAAATGGTATTACATCGGTGTATATAAAATAAGATTTCACTAAAGGATGAGCTTGAATACTCTTTTGCTATTATACAGCAGTTACTGGAGTCAAGCATGTCAGTGATCATTCACACATTTAATTGGACAGGTTCACTTTATTGCTGCAAAATTGTAATGGGGGAAAAAAAATAATCTTTCACTGGGTTTATATTAGCCCTCATTGGGCTGGATGCAAGACAGGTGTGCATCGTAATCACTGCCTTTCAGAGCAGGTGAGGGAAAGGGAGAGTATTAGGCAAATTCTGGACACCTGGTCCCCTGACACAGCTTCCCATGTGCAAAACAAAAAAGACACTCTCTGTACAGCATCTGGATTATTGCTTTTTCCATTGAAAACTGCCAGGAGGAGAGGTTTCATTAATTACTCAGTTCTGAAATGTAATTAAAACTGATGTTTGAAAAACAAAGGGTCATTTTTAAAATGACTTTTTTTTTTTTTTTTTTTTTTTTTAGATTTCTGATGTAAAGGATTTTTGCTGTACATAATCTAATGCATGTTTTGTTATCTTTTTCGGGGCTTACACACACACACACATATACACATACATATATATAGATACATATATATATTTACTGATGCGAATTGTGATATCAATATTGTATTGAAGTGAGGAAGAGGGGGCTGAGGGCTGGTGTCATTTTCAGATCCTTAACCTGTTCTATCACATTTCACAGGAGGAAAAGCAAAACTAGATTTTTTTTTATAATATTTTTTTTTAAACAACTTTATTTTATTTTAATGTATTTGCTTGCTGCGCAGAGTTCTATTGTCTGTACATGTGAGCTGTCAGATTGCTGTGATAAAAGTTTAACTAAAAAAGAAAAAAAAACATTAAAAAAGAATGCGTTTTTATCTTATGAAAACTAAAGAGATTGTGACCTGTACAATCAACTGTATGTATGAAAGAACAATGTACTTATTTATAAATGGTTACCACTTCAAAGAAAACAAACAAAAAATATGACTGCCTCTTTCTTTTATAATTTATTTATTTTAAAGTGTGCCACTAGACACTGTAGAAGCATCTGATTGGAATATGCACATTGGACAATATGTCTGGGTTGATGATCACCAAGGAAAAATCCATTTACACTCTGGTAGGATCAAAACAGGACTAGCTTTGTAACAAGAGGTGGACAAACAAAATACAGTACTGGAGAAATCAGTATGATAGTGGGATTATATCAGTTAGTATTTTGTTTTGAATTTGAATTGATATGCCAGCTGAAACTTCTCCCCAGCACAGCACGTTTTCCTCAGGAACTGAAATGGGTCTCGGGACACTTGCTTGTTCCAAAGGTAAGGTGCAAGTTTAGAAAGGAAAAGATTAATGCAGGAAAGATTTTTTTTTAATGGCAGTTTGTCCCGAGGTTATCTTCAATGCGGAGGATGTTTCACTGTCTGGCAGTGGCCTTCTACAGTTTCTCTGTGATTTTGTTTAATAAATATTCTTCTCTACACCATACTTCTCAATGAACTATTTTCAGAAGCTTGTGGAAAGCTGACATAATCCAGAGGAGACTGTAAAGATTGACTGACTTGAGTAAAGACGGGGTGTGCGCGCAACTCGGCTTTACCACTCAATTGAAATCACTGAATACATTCAACCACAAGCCCTTGTGTTTGTTTTCTCACTAAGCAGCAAACAAAGAGCAATGCAGGAACATGTTTATTAGTACAACAAGCACAGTTCAATTAAGGCAGTACACTCACAATACAAATAAGACAGGACTGAAGAGACTCGGCCTTCCTCTCGCCGGTCCCCTCCTGAGCCTTGTCAGCACAAAAGGGAGTTTTTCAAATGGCACATTTCTCAGTTTGGGTTCGGTTATAATATATACAGTTTTATGTAATACCTCTGGATGCAGTTTCCTTTGATTCTCGCATTCATAGCTTGGTCATTATGGCACTTTTTCCTGCAATTGGAAATGCAGAGCTGTATCTAAGCAGCACGTTGTGAAGGTCAGGGAGAAAACACACAGCGGGTAAAATCACTTCTTATCTCCCTGTTCTCAACACTGTTATTTTGCCCCAGTTGTTTCAATAGCAGAGTTGCTTTGTAATTTTGAGTAAAAAACAAAAACAATTGTGTTTGATCTATATCCCTTGTCTGATGGACTGCTATTCATGGCCAGTTTGAATAGAATACAGTTACAATGTTTATAAGATATCCTTTTGGCATACCCTGATGTCTTTAATAAATAATAATTACAATAATAATAACAATATTAAGGACTGAATTTGGTACTTCTTGCTTTGGTTTGGATCAGTGATTGATCAGCCTATTCACAACATCACACAGACAGGACAGCAGGGTGTCAGTTCGACAGTAAACGGGGAAGCTGCATGTTTTCACTCTGCCAGGCTTTGTGCTGCACAGTGCTAGGAGGGTGCTGGCGGGGCTGGGGGTTGTTATTACGGGCTGTTGGGGCTCTCTCCCTCAGTCAGGGTCTTGAAGTGCATGGACAGGGCTTCCTCCTCCGGGTGCGGGGGGCGTTTAAACTCGTCCCTCGTCAAGATGTAGCCTACCAGCCCCCCGAACACGAGCAGTAACAATCCCAACACGTTGGCCAGGACTCCCTCTGGGACAAACTTGGAATAGGTCGCCCTGGAAGAAAACACGCACAGATGATGAGCCCTGTGCACAGAGCGACACGGTCAGGCATCCTATAAAGTGTGCGGGCTATTGTGTGTATTCAGCAGTAGTTTGCATTAGCTTTTTGGATACCGCCACTCCCCATAAGAGTGTGGTGTTGGAAATAAGATCAGACTGTAACAGCTGACCTACCACTAGAGCCTGTTAGTTTTGTCAATTTGCTTTTCATTTACCTTTCAGCTTCGTTTTACATGCCTCTTTCCTTTTTAAATTTGTAGCCTTTATTCCAATTCAAGGACCTCAGTGGAAATAAGTGTCTAGAAGTGACTTTTAGGGGATAAACGTTGCACTATTGGACTCTTCCTTGTTAGATGTTAATCACTTTAGACACAGGTATCAGCCTAATAAAATAATATTTATGAACAATGATGGTTCTGTTAATTAGAATATTCACTCTTAGTAACGTTTCACTGTGTTGTGTTCCAAGAGATTGACTGCCATGTTGGGGTACAAACTGGGCAACTTCTTACATTACATTCTTCACATACAAATGTTGTGGAGTGAGTGTGAGTGAGTGTGAATGAGTGTGGAGGGATGCTGTGTCAGACCCACATGATGCTGAAAAGCAGCTTCTCCTTGATGCCCAGCAGGCAGGTGGCGATGGCCAGGATGAACAGCGCCAAGCCGAAAAAGACGTGCAGGGACAGGTACCAGCTGCGCAGGGCCGGCGACGCCCCAGGGAACAGGAAGATGGTCAGGCCCATCAGCCACTGGGAAGAAGCAATGAGACACACATTTATACAAAAACACAGCCACTGTCACTGTCTGAATATTATATTGAGAATATATACACTGATTCTTCTTCATCCCTGCAGGTTGTCTAGTATAACTAAATAACTTCAGTACAAACGTTTTAGATTTTTGTTCTTCTACCAGGTTCTTTTTTTGATTATGTATGTCTGTCTATTTATGTATTATACGTGTGTATGCACTCGCATCATAATTGAAACTAAAGAACGGAGCAGTGCAAGAGTGTGACGTGACTTTCATTTCTGCTTGTCGTCCTGAACAGTTTGAATTGGCTGCTGCTGGAGTCCTTTTGATTGTCTGTAGAGCAGTAATT
Source organism: Amia ocellicauda (assembly GCF_036373705.1). NCBI lineage: Eukaryota > Metazoa > Chordata > Actinopteri > Amiiformes > Amiidae > Amia > Amia ocellicauda. The sequence goes on along the minus strand of NC_089852.1, from coordinate 22,305,698 downwards.
ATGTTTTTTTTTTTTTACTAGCGTTTGTTGACTTTCATCAGTGCAAGAGCCACCTTGGCAGAGCCGCACCCACCAGAGCAGGCAGTGTCAGTGTGCGAGCGATTGTGTGTGAGGACACAGGACTGCACGCGGGTTCCCTACCTGTATACAAAACACAACGAAAGTAAGCATTCCACACCAGCTGTGCAGAGAGTACATATCTGGGATGTTGGCTTTTGCATGGAATCCAAACACAGAGACGAAACCTGAAAAACAAGATTACGTGACAGACAAACGCACACAATTGGATACGATAAAATAGATTAGTCCCTGCCTGGATTATTCCCACACTGTAACCTAAAAACTATTTGTAGGACACAGTAGTCTGAAAACATCCTATCATAATTTCCATATATATATATGTTTTGTTACTTTTAGTTTTCTTAGAGATTTTTCTGTCTCTCATTAAGAATTCATTTTTTTCCGCACATATACCTGACATTTCAAACATCCTAGATCCTACACACACATAGATTTGGGAGATGAAGAGAGACGCTACACTTATGCTCATAAATTTGAACTGTACCATAAACAGATAAACAGTATCATCACTTTTATGCTTTCCCTATGACTCGTTACACTCCTAACATTTCTGGTCCAAAAGGGAAATGGCAACACACATTTTAACTTTTATATTTCAGTTTTGAAAATTGTTAAGAACCACACCAGACTGCAGGCACAGTAGCCAGCTGCTACTCACAAGAAGCCAATCTAAATCCTTAACCAAACTGTACGCAGTCCTCTTTTCACACACAGAGAATAAAAAATACCAAGGATCATCAATAGATACGTAGCTATATTGAAAATCCATCTCCCCTCCCATTGTTCTTCATGAAAAGGGCAGGAGAGAAATGGTGTCTGGGATGAGACGCCTCCAGCCCATGTCACTTGGACTCACCGACAATACTGATAATCAGGGAGATGAGGTGGATGATGCCATGCAGTATTTTGGCCACACGCTTTGACTCATTCCTGAAGACACGATACACCAGGATGGCTGAGAGAGAAAGAGAGAGTGTGAGTTTTTACCTTTATTTCCACAAAAGCTGAAACAATCACACATATATTGATTTATATATGTATCTTGCAGTGAGCAGTAGTGGTCAGAGCTCTGGACTGTTGTACATGTCGGACTTTAACTTCACTTCTCCTACCCATCTTTGCAACCTGGCTTATTGTATTTGAAACCGAAACATCTTTCTTTAGAACATCTTGTTTGAATGCTTGTTCCCCAGGCCTTCAAAGGGAATGGTCTGCCCAGCTACTAGGTTATTAAGAGTGTACAGGAACAAGGTGGGAGTGACACCGAGTCAGACACTCCCATTAAAATGCCTTCTGTTGATCCGCTTAGGACTCAGTTGCTGACTTTCCAGATCTTCCAATGCTGTTGAAAACAACATTGAAATAAACATGTTTATTTGAATGTTGTTTTATTGGTAGGTTGATCCCAACAAGCCCAGATGTGCCTCCATTAACCTAACTTCCCTGTGCCCAGGTCCTTTGCTTTATCTTAGTCTCTCAAATGTTCCTGTTCACTCTGAGCTGTTCTGTCTCACAGGGAGACGAGGAGCTCCACTGAGATAATGACCAGCATTGTGCCTCTGGCAGGTGCATGGTGTGTTGTGTGTGTGTTGGGGGGGTCAGTTTGTATAGTGCCCTGTGCAGGAAAATTAAACTACAGACTTATTAATGCCCCCATGTCCTTTAAAAGGTTAATTTCTTAACTAAATTCAGTGTGAGCATGGGAGAGCCTAGGGCCTCACACTGATCTCATTTACTTATTAGCTGTTTTTTCTTTTCTGCTTTTGTCTGTATTTGTTTGCCCTTACACCAAGAGACAGATGCGATTACAATCCCATTAAGGATCTTAATTGTATTTATGCGTTTGAGAATCAAGCGCCACTGGGCACAGCGCAAGAGACTCCACACACACTCTGAAGTGTCTTTTTGTTTTTTTGTGTGGTTGCTTTATCATTTTAAACATATATAAATATACACACTGCTGTGCAAAAATCGTAGACAATTTGCTTTCTTCTATTGCGGTGCAAAAGGAAAACAAACTTTGCGTTAAATGCAAAAACACCTTTTAAGAAACTTAAAGATCTTATTCCAAGAAGATTTTATTCTGTGTTTTTAGGCTTTGATGAAACCATTTGTGAAGCCCTACTTCATTAATTCGTTCCTTCTACAAGAGATGAGGATTTGAGCACCTCTCCACTCGCTGCCCCCCGGCGTGTCAGTGTAGAAAGCGATTTATGTGCCGGTTCAGTTACCCCAGCCTTAGAAGCTCTGATTGTATTATAACCCTCCTTCTGAGTTTTGTAAGGCTTATTTGGTTTCTTAAAGTACCCCCCTGAAGACACTGTGAAGCAGTGATCTGATTTAGGTGATGTGATTTGTCACGGTGAGGTGATGTTGGACTACCAGTCCTTGTTTCTCAGGCAGGAATTAAAGTGTACTGTAGGTGAAAATCATTCAAGATACAATGCCATTGGGAGAATATCTTTTCCCAAAAAAATTGTGGGTTCCTTTTTGTTTTTCATAGGCATTTGAGGCCAATATCTGAAAGCAAGCTTGTGAGATGGTTTGATCTGTAGCCCGGTCAGAATGAATGATGCTCCTCATAGTTGCATAGGGAGCTCAATTGGAGACGTTTCAGCAGCTAGGTTTGTTTATGCACGACTACCCTTTCGAATTCTGTAACAGGAGCCTAAATATGACCGTTATATTACACAAGCAGGGCTGGGATGTGACTGGGAAAGGAAAGGTATTCCACAAAATAAGACACCAGAGAGAGATTTTTAGAAAGACACTGCGATATATGTTTGTATAGGTCTTAACATATGATACATGTGAAACTGTGTATACAGTCAGTTGACAGACATTACATATATAATGATATTTAGTTTGTAGTCACACCCTCTATATATACTAGGCCAGCCACCCCACCCTGCCATTCATAATAGCTTGTTACTAAATACTGGCCCAGCAGATGGCCGGAGTGAGGCACACAATGCAGTCCGTTTCAGTCGACAGCTTGGAGACGAGACCACGGCCCTCACCCGGCTGGAATTCAGCAGGTCAGTGCTGCAGTGGGGCCTGGTCTTCGCCCCTCCTGACCTGAACTGCTTGGTGAAGCTGCCTGGACCTATGGACATGTTTGAGTTGAGTTTTAAGAAGTGCTGGAGAGCTTCTGGAGCATTTTTAGAGAGAAGAAAACTGCATGCCCCTGAGTGACTTTGTAGTCGAGGCTTTGACTGCCAGAGAAGTCAAGATTATAACTGTACAGTTGTTTAATGAAGCGGTGGCAGAGTACGATGTAGAGGTGTGGCCGAGGAGACACGGTGAGATCCAGTCAGTAAGAGAGTAAGAGAGTCATGGATGAGGATGGGGTTTGGACCGGTGCTCGGCAGTGGCAGGTACACCTGCAGGTGGAAGTGGCCTCCATCGGTGGGGTATGACAAACAGAGGGCAAGTCTTCTACCATGGCATGCCCAAGCTTTGCAGGAGCTGCGGGGCCCTGGGTCATCTGGCCGCAGCTTGCACTGTTATTAAGTGGAAGATATGCGGACAAGACCATCTGACCAGGGCCTGCAAGCAGGATAGGGCCTGCAATCTGTGCACGGGCCCTTGGGGGGAGTGGAGAGGAAGAAAAGCAAACTGAGGTTCCTATAAACACCCCAGGACGAGGGCAGGGAGGAAACAGTCCTCAGGAGCCTCATAGAGTCGGAAATGGAGGCGGAGGGGGAGGGGAAGTGGACCGTTATGGTAGGGAAAAGATGAAGGGCAGGGAGGAGGAGAGTGAGTAAGGGGGTGTGGAGTAAGAGAATCAATACTGCTAGCCCTGATGTCATCTGCCTCCAGGAGTGCAGCATCCCTTTCCAGAAGGAATACAAAGATCTCCGGGTAGCGATGCCACATAATGGGAGTGTGTTTCTTAAGTCTCACTTTCATTTTAAAGATGGCCTCTGCAATGCTGACTGGAGGGAATGGCTGTGGGGAGAACAATTGAGCTATCTGGTCTGTGTGTGTGTTTGGTTCTTGGTGTTTGCCAAAGACTGTAATGTCTCCATAGATGCACTTTTCATCTTTTGGGGCTAACAGAGAGTTTCTACTGGTTTTCTTCTGGGGGAGTGAATCACCATCTGTTTTTTGACTTCAAGATCCTACTATTGGGAGTTTACAAGATATGGACTTGACCTTTTGGGTTTCTGTTGCTGACTTTTTTGGCGTTTGGGCTTTCCATCCTTCATCTGGGATTTAAAGACTTTACTTTGGATGGAAAATCGAACATTTGGTGGCAGTGGTAAGATCCAGGCATCACTGGAAGATTTTTGGGACTTTTTGTTACTATTATTTTGTATTGTATATGTTGGCTATGTTGCTGTTATCTGTACTATGTGTTTAAACTAGTGGTGATGCCAATCTGATGTTTTGTTGAAGAGACCCATTGTTGTATCTGTACCCAATATGCTGTGTAATGTATGTCTTTCTAGCTTGACTTCCCTGGACCCCTTTCTTTATTTCTGAGTGTTAGCGGATATAGTTCAATGAACGGTTACACTGGGACAGTAGGACCCTGGGTGAGTCTTTCTGGTCCAGGTCCAACGTGTCCTGAGTGAATGGGATTGCCGTACAGGGGTTCCCGGTGAAATCCACACGGGATGACCAGCCCACACGTGAGTCAAGTGGCCCACCAAACTAAAAAATGGTCCAGCCCTTCTGGCATTTGCCAGAATTGCCCGATGGCCAGTCTGCCTATGGTGCCAGCACTCAGTGATAAAATACAGGCTGGATATACAAGTATAATGTGTAGATGATTATAAGGGAACAACATAGCTCCATAAAAAGTACATGACCAACACGATGTTTAGTTAAAACAGGCATGTCAGCTTGGAGAAAGGTGGCGGACAAAAAACTTGAGAGGGACAAGAGACAGACACAGACAGAGAGCGAGAGGCACTGACCATCTCCGTACAGGAACACCAGCCCGATGACCATACACAGTGGGTGGACGTTGAACTGCTTGCTGGAGCCGTCCCAGGCGTAGCCCCCCCTGTAGTGACCCATCCACACCCCAGTGATCACCACACAGGCCAGCCCCACCACCTGAGAGCCTCCCACCAGCCAGGGCAGGCGAGTTGGGCTGGAGGGTTCCAGTGGACTGTCAGCCATGGTCCTGGGGAGGACGAGAGGGAGAGCTGGGCAGAGAGAAAAAGGGAGACTGCAGGGGTTGGGGAGAGGGAGGAAGAATCCGAGGGAGAGAGAAAGAGAGAGGGAGGAGAGCGGAGGAGGAAGGAGAGGAGGACGTATAAGGGGGAAAAAGAAAAGCAATAGGCAGAGGTAGAGGGAGAGAGGTGGAGTGAGAAGGGGAGAGAGGAGAGAGGTAGGAGGAATGGGAGGAAGAGGAGGCCGAAATTGGGAAAGGCAGAAGGAATGAGATGGAGGAAACAACAGGAGGGAAAGAAAAGCAGCCATTGGAAATGTAGAGACAGTGGAAAGGAAGGGAGGAATGGGTGGTGTGGGGCTCGAGGAGTGGAGGCAGGGATTGGGAAGAGGGAGAGGGAAAAGAGAGAATGGCAAACAGGGGAAAGGGTGAGGGAGAGATAAGGGAGGAGATGAGTGGGATTGAGAGAGACAAGAGGTGGTAGTAGAGGGAGAAGGAGAAGGATGTGTGAAGAGAGGAAGGATAAACATTTCAGATAACTGAACTGAATTGAACAGAAAACGCTTCGCACATTAGTTCTGGTGAAGAGGAGTCAAATCGTAAACCTTACTGTCGAGCCCTCCTATAAGACACCACAGGAAAAAGTTTACTGAAACTGCAGACTTATGTTTAAGATTGCCTTAGTTTGTGACAAAGTTTGTGAAAAATAGGTTATAAGGTTACAAACCCGTTCAACCTAGAAAGATATAGTTATCATTTATAGATATTAGCACATATATATTTCCTCACTATAACAAATATAAGCAACAAAATAATAAAACATACACAAACATGCTAATATTATTATCTAGTGCTCTTAGATAAGTGTTGGAACTCCTCCAAGTGTTCTGGTTGCTTCACTAATAACAGACACTTCAGAGAAGCACTGTGGCATTTATGTATAAAATCTCAAGTCATGCAGCATCAGTGAAGCCATTTAATAACCATTTACATCACCCGAACCACTTAATGATACAGCCAGGACCCATTACTGCCTATAATCTCAAACAGACCACATGAACACTCATCTCCTGTGGTGCACACTGTTGCCCCCTGCACTGCTGTCCTAAGCCAGATCAGCTAAATCAGTACGATATTTTATTCTATACATTATAAACAAATCCATGCAAAACTGAGCCAAAAAATCCTAACAGGTAAGAGAAGTAGACTTTGTAATCACCTGCTTTGCACTCACACACACACACACACACACACACACACACACACACACACATCATCAATCCTGCTCAGAAAGGTACACCACACTTGGAGGAGAGATTTCTAGATAGAGCGCCGTGCAGAGATGAATGTCACCTACCAGGTGTTTGGAGTTCCAGGCTGATTGTGTTTACACCGGGAGCTGGCTCGAATTCACAGATCCTGCTTTCCAAGGAAAACTAATAAGTAATCTCACAAAAGAGCAATCAACCCCCTCCCTCAAACCACAATGCCTTCTGCACAAGAGGCTGCTATTTTCTGTAGCTGTTCAAAGCAGTGGAAAAGTATTTTCTTTGAATGATTATTCCTTTTCCCCAACCTCACTCTTCCTGCTCTACACTGTTGAATATGGACAGGAGTGCAGAAACTCCCTCCCCTGTCATTTACTCTATTTGCCTGGCCCAGGAGGCTGGGTTTAATGGACCTCCCCTTACCCTGTGTGACGCAGCTGCCCCCTGCCTGGCGGAGGAAGTGCGAGCCCTACCCTCCGAGGCTCTGGGCAGTTGCCATGGAAAGCAGGGAGCGTTGCTGTTGGAAACCGGCTCCCACTGACACATGCCTGTCTGCACCTATAGCAAGACAGAGCCGGCGGCCTGCAGACCCAGGCTGTGTGTGCTGTGACTCATTCCCAGTGACGGAGCTTCCTTCTATTGAACTTCTCTCAATATGCTCCCAAGAGCGATACTATGGTGTGGAAAGCAGCTTTGTGTGATTTCCTCCACTTTGTGTGCACACAGCATTGACGATTATTATTATTATTATTATTATTATCAATTGTCATTTGGCTGAGCTGTTATCCAACACAACTTACATGATTATACAAACATTTACATAGCACAATGTATAGACAATGGAGGTTACTACAGACGACAGCAGTGCAGGAGAACATCAGAATGGTTTGCAAGTGTGATTTTTTAAGAAGTCTTACAGTGCATTATTTGTTTCACCTCCTCCTCAATGTGCTTTCATTCAACAATAAACTGTAGATAAAAGGTAGGCCGTCATAGTGCCAAAGGTACATATTGTATAACAAAACTGAAAGACAACAAATTATGAAAAGGTGTACAGGGACAGACAGCACAAGCATACATCACAAAACTAAATGACATGCAGTTACTAGGTTTAAAAAACAATTAATATTTTTCCTCTACACTGACTTATTGAGGTACTTTAGGCAACTCATTTAAAATTGAGGATCACTGCAGGAGAAACTAAGGGAACTTTATGCTAAGGACTAGAGAGCATGACTTGAGCATTAAATGTTCTTGTGTCCATGCAGGTTCCTTGTAGTGGGTGTCATCAAGAAGTACTGGTCTAGGAGGGAACCGAACAGCAAAGGAAACCAGCAGCTGTGAAGGGATTCGTACTTTAGCTAAAATAGCTTTAACACGGCGTGAGATGTAAACTTCTCTCTCTCTCTCTCTCTCTCTCTCTCTCTCTCTCTCTCTCTCTCTCTCTCTCCACTCCTTCCTATAGATTTGCGTGATTGTTTGTGTCTCGCTTCACCGCGGTGTAATAACCCAGACCCGCCACACGGTGGAGCCAGAGTAATGTCCTTACACAGACGAAGTACCACCTGGGCTTTCTACGTTAGAAATTAACAAGTTTAATTGTATCATCAAAACCACAGCGTATTTTTATTTTTTATTTTTTTTACAAAAACATAATGTAAAATTATACTACTATAGGTTTCAAGTAAATATAATATACATTAATAAATGTTCGGCAATTTCATAAATGAATGAGTGAAAGATACAATAATGTTGGTGCCAACCGCTTTGTATTTCCAATTTCGATTTGCTATGACGCAGTTTAGAAATAATCTGACTATGGCTGTGTAACAAGGCGGTGTAGCCAACCATCAGAGGCGTCGCGTAAGGACCGGCAAGGCAGGCAACTGCTTGGGGCCCCCAAGACTCAAGGGGCCCCCCAGAACCCCCCCAGAACCACAAACCCCCCGCTAGCATGAAAAACACCGTCAGCAACCCCCCGCTTTCGTGATGGAAACGCTGTCAGCATCCCCCCCTGAAATAGCCATGCGCCCCCACTCCGCCACCCCATTGAAAATGTTCTGGAAATGCCACTAGTGTGTGTGTGTGTGGGTGGGGGTGGGGATATAATCCTGTTTAGGGCTCCCAAAATGCTAGAAACGGCCCTGCCAATCATAATAGCCATCATTCGTATTGAAATAGGCATATGACCAGATTAAGTAACCTGGGGTGGTGTGCTTTTGAGACTGCACCACCCTCTTTTTAAAAACCAGAGGGAAATCACATATCTATCTAGATATACAGCAAGTCCCTTCAACTACATGAAGTAAACCAAAATGCAGTGTAAATGTTATTACAGAAACAAACAAAAAAGCAATTCGTTGATCACATATAACAAAACTAATAACACACTTGTCTGTATTGAAACACATATGTAATATGTAGATTAGTACTTATCTCCTCCTTTTGTGTAATACCAAATTACTCAATACAAATCATCATAATCATACAATAACAAATTAGACTTGTAGAAAACCAAAAGTGAACACACAATATGCAACCAACAAACAAAACCCGAGGCGGATAATACGCTAAATGGTGGTGACCACAAAGGGGCTAGAGATGCTGAACTGCGCGTCGTCTTCTTGGTAAAAGAGTGCAAGACAAGCAACAAAGAAAAAAAGAAAAACGGGAACCAGAAACAGTGGCTTGGGCTGCTAAAATAAAAATACATCTCCTGTAAAACACAGAAATAACCAATATTATTAAAATAAATGAAACAAGACCACACTGGGGATTAGCGAACAATGTGGGTTCACCTTTCAGCACCGTAAAACAGGCACCCGATACAGCAGCGGGCAGTCCCCATCGTGCGTTCCAATCGTTCAATTATTCAATTAACCAATTAGGAATAGAGCCACAGTCCCAAACGTTACAAACGAGAACATTCCCTACATATGTATACAAAAGCATAGTTCCACAGATAGTTATCAAACCAGGAGAAAGCCATTGAGATTGAAGCTGAACTAGATTATCTTTCTTTAATAATAATAAAGTGACGAACGGAGTGTAAAATAAATAACAATTTAAACATAAAAAATGTAATGTGAACTACTGGTAATATATAACAATAAAAATAAACTGGCATTGGAATAATTATTTGAATCCTTCTTTTCTGTAATTACAAACAAATGCATCACGTTGACCTGGGAGCATGTGCAACTCTTGCCTAACATTTGATAATACTACCATAACCTGTTAAATATTGAGCTGCTAAAGCAATCATGTAGTACTGAGAAATGCAGCGTAGCAATTTTCAGCAAAACTTATCAGTGGAGACAGACGGAGAACGCGTGGTGTCAAAGTTCAGCATCAGCAATCAAAGTAGATAGATTAAACGTGATGATAGCACGATTTATTTATTTTTTCTCACAGAATAATTGAAAGAAATTAGTCATGTTAGTAATTGTTTCAAGGCTACTATGCAAACTGCCAATTTGTCCTACTGTTTCTTGATTGCTTACTGTATTTATTTCTGTCTGTCTTACCGAATTTACAGCTACCTACTGTGTGGTCCAAAACACAGTTAAAAGAGATGTGTGAGAATGTCAAGTCTAAGGCAATATGTGCTTACTCTACTTGGCTACTCATGTGCTTAAGAGCACTTATCTGAGCAGATGCAGGGAGGCTCATTGTGTACATGAGCTGGTGGCAGTGACAGCCCCTCTGAAATCATTAGGGTGTACGGAAGTGGCCCTCAATCCTGGGGCCCCTACGTTCTGCTAGGTTTTGTTCTCTGAATTCTTTCATTCTTTTCAACTAATAATTTGCCAAATCGGAATTTATTCATTTCTTTTATACCATTGGAGGTGTCCAGTTAAACATTAAGGATGGTGGTTTAGAACTCGTATACTGGAAAGATGTAGCCGATGTTTTTGTCTGGTCAGCATTTTTGTAAGCTTATCTGCTTATCTAAAAACTTTAGTTAAACCCAATCTATTAACAAACAGTTTATGGTATTTAAGAGAGCTGTGTGGTCATTAATGATTAGATTATTTACTCATAAATACCATGTTCCCTGCTTAATCCTATTGAAGTATGTTACTTTATGGCTTTTAACAACAAAGCCACATGTGAATTAAAGTATCCCCATGCACAATTAATTGTATTTCTTAAGGCCCTCATTCTGCCCAGAATAAACCTGTCCACGTCTGCATGAGTCTATCTGAGCACAAATCAAAGTCCGTTCTTTGACATTTATCTCAGGGCAGAACACTACAATTCACTACAACGGTCAACAGTCACTACAACGGTCTCATGGCTTGTGCTGAGGCACTGTGTCTGTACACATGGAGAAAAGACAGACTCCAAAGAAGAGAGGGCCCATACCTTATTGGTCCCTCAAGATACTTTCCGAAAGGAACTAAAGTCAGTTAGCTTACAACTGCACATCATTCCCATCCACAGCTCTGATGAAATACAGCTGCCCCATCTCAACGCTGGCTCCATGAGCGCTGCCTGTGTCCACTGATCCAGGAAGCTTTACCTTGTGTGAGGAGACTCTGAGCTTCAGTTCATGCTGCAGTTTCGAGGCATCAGGGTCTCCTGTGCCTACAGTGTCTCTACAGCAGGCCCCTCACCCACATGTCACATTATATCAGCCTTGAGATGTTTTTGACTGGTCTGAAGGACGATCCCTTGTTCTAACTCAAATTGCTAAAAATCCCATTCATCCTCACTTCCTAGAGGATTAAATAACAATTTGATTGTGACAGTTAGTGTTATGTAAGGTTGTAGCATATCACAACATAAACCGATCAGCCATAACATTATGACCACTGACAGCTGAAGTGAATAACACTGATAATCTCATTATCATGGCACCTGTCAGTGGGTGGGATATATTAGGCAGCAAGTGAACATTTTGTCCTCAAAGTTGATGTGTTAGAAGCAGGAAAAATGGGCAAGTGTAAGGATCTGAGCGACTTTGACAAGGGCCAAATTGTGATGGCTAGACGACTGGGTCAGAGCATCTCCAAAACTGCAGCTCTTGTGGGGTGTTCCCGGTCTGCAGTGGTCAGTACCTATCAAAAGTGGTCCAAGGAAGGAAAAGCACTGAACCGTCGACAGGGTCATGGGCGGCCAAGACTCATTGATGCACGTGGGGAGTGAAGGCTGGCCCGTGTGGTCCGATCCAACAGACGAGCTACTGTAGCTCAAATTGCTGAAAAAGTTCATGCTGGTTCTGATATAAAGGTGTCAGAACACACAGTGCATCGCAGTTTGTTGCGTATGGGGCTGCGTAGACGCAGACCAGTCAGGGTGCCCATGCTGACCCCTGTCCACTGCCGAAAGCGCCTACAATGGGCACGTGAGCATCAGAACTGGACCACGGAGCAATGGAAGAAGGTGGCCTGGTCTGATGAATCACGAGTTCAAGGTGTTGACTTGGCCTCCAAATTCCCCAGATCTCAATCCAATCGAGCATCTGTGGGATGTGCTGGACAAACAAGTCCGATCCATGGAGGCCCCACCTCGCAACTTACAGGACTTAAAGGATCTGCTGCTAACGTCTTGGTGCCAGATATCACAGCACACCTTCAGAGGTCTAGTGGAGTCCATGCCTCGACAGGTCAGGGCTGTTTTGGTGGCAAAAGGGGGACCTACACAATATTAGGCAGGTGGTCATAATGCTATGGCTGATCGGTGTATACAATCCAAAAGCAAATCATATAGACATGCAGTACAAAAATACACCACTGTGGCAAATGAGATGCAGGACTGCAGAGTAGGGGTAGAACGACTACTAACTTTATCTAGTCGACTAGTTAAGGATGAAGTAGTCGACTAGTTGACTAGTCTGGATTGTTGCCCAAAAATATATAAAAAATAAAATGCATAATTTCACAATTTTATTTTGTATTTCTTTGATGCATGTAGATTAATAATGCGAGATAAAATATCTTTACCAAATTCCATTTTGATCAACAAATGGGTAACAAATAAAAGCCTTTCACAAGAAGCACAATTCTACACTGCTGGCAGCTGTGAAGCGCACACACACAGGGCCCTGGCGTGCAGTGACACTGTAGCAGCGGGACCGGGCCTGCGGGATGAGAGGGGAGCGGCGCGACCAGACTGATCTCATGGAAATTGCTTATTTTCGGTTGTTTTTTTCATCAATTAAAACAACCCAGCTAACACACAATGTTGCCACAACTGTCACTGACATAACATCTGCTACTTTAGGAAACAGTGTGAATGAACATTTCCGGTTAGTCGACTACAAGCGCCGAGGTCGACAACAGCTGTAATTAGTCGACTATTCAACTAGTCGTCTTTTTGGTGGTAAGCCTACTGCAGAGTGTTCAAAAAACTGAGTTCAAGATACAGCAGTATAGGCACTGGGTTGCAGGAATACACGGTGCTTGAGTGAATGTCCTAAGAAGGGACTGCTTGATTGTGGAAATAGTAACGCCACTGGGATGATTAAGCTATTTTGGAACTCATTACAAAAACATTTTTAGCTTTAAAATGCCAAAATGAGCCCATTTGTGTCCTGTAACTTTCCAGCATGTCTGCCAAAAGTACACGCATTCTGTTTGCATATGGACATCGATGCAGACATGTTTTGCTTAGCTCACTGCCTCGCTCTGCTCATTCCCTTGATTGATTAATGTGCCGAATAAGAAATGCCTGCTCTCTGTCACTTGTCTCTCCTTGTCTTGTATAGTTCCCAGTATAACTATCACTGTAAACAGTGTGTGCTGGATTCGGCCTGGCGGGCTGCTGCCTACAGAACCTGTGTTCAGCGGCTGTGCGGACTGGGTGGCAGCCTGACTCCATAATCCACATCAGTGGGACAATTCAAGAAGCTGCAGGAATAAATGTAGAAATTAACCATTGATACTTGTAGAGTTGAACATTGGTGCTTAATTTCTAAGTGCAGCAAAGGGGTAATGCTGAGCAGCTGTGCATTGTTCCTGCGGCACCAGTTAATGGCTGTTCACCATGGCTCACTCGACTGGGAACTCGCTCATTAGCATTTCCATGTGATGAATAGGTACTTTGACACATTAATAGCTGCGAACAAACAACAAAAATCATTAAAGTGAATAGAAGGGAAAGCAAGTACCTTATCAGACTTTATTTGTTATTTTCTAGGATAATTACACAGCAATGCTCAATTTAGCAATGGTGTAATGCTCGATTAACTATCAGTCTATGCTTTTAGGCAATATTTAAAAGGTGTCGTGTCTCAAACTGTCTTGGCCGCTGTGAAGCCATATGTTCACCTATATAGGGTAGAATTTGGAAGCACTACACAAATGTTTGCTTTGAAGATTGTGTCTTCCTTGAACCCTGGACGGTCCTGATAGGGAGAAATTTTACTCCCTCAATAAATAGGCGGACTAGGAATACTCAGGACCCGATTTAACTGAAATAAAACCAAAATAGTTTATTCAGTTGCAACGAAGCGCTCCAGAGATGGTCAGCAGCAAGACACATCTGAAGTTTTTCTAAAGAACGTGCTATCATATACAAGAGGACTCCCTTTGGTTGCTGGGCAACTAGATGACGTCAATGAGGTACCCCAAACTTTATCACACGTCTCCTTTGTCTTCTGTTCTCTCTATGGCCTTGAATGAAAATATTTTTCTAAAAATCAGCTACAAAGTGCTACTGCAGCTGGCCACTCCGGGGGAATACACTAAGCTTAAATTCATACATGGGTTACGCAATCTTGCTGCAACAATGGTGCGAATATAATATATTTGGCATTCAGACAGAGCACTGTCCCGCATCAGTCCCTTTAAGAATGAGACCTACAGTGTACAACTCAGATACCCATCCATCGTCAACCTGTAGTCTAGAAACTGGGATCTCTCCTGGATACAGGCCTTCCACTGATCCTCCTATCGGTCTCCATCTGCGGTGCTTCTCACAATTCATCCAATTCATTCCTACCATCATAATAGAGTATGTATCCATCTCTATAGATTTGCTTTTTTTGTTGTTGTTCCCCTTTTATACTTTACCTGATCTTATCCCAGTTGCTGTAAAACTGCAATATTAGAAGCCATTTATGTTCTTGACCTTGCCATTGATTAACAATCCCCTCCCCACCCTCTCTTCTCATCAAACTCATCCTCTAGCAGATGTAGATGCATAAGCCTTTGTGTGTTTTTCCACAGTCAGGATGTATTTATCCATTATGGGCATATTGATTAACTGCTGCAGCATCTGATATGGTTGAAAAGGTACCCATCATGGTGCAGTACTGACACAGGTGGCTATCGATCACTAATTATGCTGTAGTACAGATCAGCCCTTTCTGTGAGACAAAATCTAGGCTTAATTTATTTAATTGTTATTTTGACCTGTGGAAAGTCACATGTCTGAATAGAAGTTATGTATGTAAGTTGAAGAGGTAGCTGCTATCTTTGACAGTATTTACAATGTCATTTTTCAGTTCTGGCTCTGTGAGATTAGATAATATAAAAGTTCATGTTCTGGGAAAACATTGGCGGAATGCAGCAGTAGGTAAAAGGATGAGTGCTATGTTTTTTTTTTATGATGATTATTTTACTGCCATGCTCATGTGATAGTGTTTCGCAGCTGTATGCAGGGGTAATGGGCCTTCAACAAGTACTCTGCAGTGTTTTTAAATCTAGTCCTTATTATATGTTTCCTACATAATAGCTTATTTATTTATTTATTTATTTATTAATCTTTCTTGAGACACCTTGGGGCTACTTCGTCCCGTTTAGTCGCAGTGCTTTTGATATGACCGACGGAACTTTCATGGTCCTTTTTGGTTTCAACTTTTAAATTGCTTGTCCCAACCACAAAAGAGACCCCCTTCACCTTTTCACTGCCGTACGTCGTACAATCGGTGCAGTACATGATTTTCTTGACTGGATCATACACCACCCATTCTCGACCGGACCTCCACTTTTTGTTGAACAGTCTTTTATTTTTCTTTGGATTCATCATCAGTTTTTCTCTTGTGTGTTGTTGTCTGTTCTCCGGGTTTTCTTACACCTGTGCCACCACATCGTAGCCTATCTTGTTCACACTGTTGGTCACTGGTGTGCAAGCTCAAGGCAATAGGCCTAACACAAATGGATCAGAATCAAACACTGTATGCAGGTAGTGCTCATGGCAGTTGTAGTGTCGTAGCTTGTAATGTCACTCACATTGCAATGAGTTTATTATTTCAGATGTCTTTTGAGAAGACTACAATTAAAAAAAGATATAGAGATATATAGAATGCCACCCGCCAAAGTGGCTAGTAAGAATGACTGCGTTACACGCCACAGCCGAATTCTACTTGCATTTGGTGGGTGGGTGGGTGCTAATGTGAAGTCCTGCTTCCAATTAACCGGTACTAACTCTTAAAAAATGATAATTATGACATATTCTGGAACCAGTCTACTGATCAAAACAAGACCATCTACATTTTGGTAGAAGCAACACACACCCGTAGAGAGCTCAAAATGTCAAGATGGAAAACTAATGTGTACTAATATACAATGATTTTACATAATTGGATCTGAACTTCTCTGTGTTTGATAGAACATCAAATAATATATACTGGATTAAAACAAGCCAATTTGCAAAGAAATACGATCGAAACTGAGTGATCTTTGACTGTCCGAATGAGACCTCCCCGAGCAGAATGAGAATGAAACATGCTGGTGCCAAGAGAATACGTTTTCACACTATGTGCGGCGTAGTAGGAATACAGTGTAACGTCTATGCACAGGAGCTGTGCGTAACACTGACAAATAATGCTTAAGAGGGTGTAGTAACACAGAATATAACTCTGAAATGTACATTATTTTTCAGTTTTTGGTAACCTACACTTTTTTTTAACCTCTGGCAGTTTACCACTTACCTTTGTACCATTTCAGGTTATTCCCTGGACTTAAAAACTGGACAAATGGGGTTGTTCTAAAACTTTTGACCGGTAGTGTAGGTGTTTATTTTTAATGCTTACTCCTATCTATTGCCTAGTAAGATGCTACCTGTTTGGGTCTATTGCTTCACTGTTTACCCATTACTGTGTCTTCAGCCATGGAGGTCAATGCAGGGTTAATACTCGGTTATTCCCTCCAGGAAGATGATTTGCTGCCAGAGGATTAAGAGACAGAGGATTCATTACAAATGACAGGTCTTTTTTTCCTCCCCTACTTCTTTTGAAAAGAAAAAAAAACTATATCAATCTGAAAAAGACAAAGAGCACATCACATTAATGGAACAATAAATCTAAACAAAAAACCCTGAATAAAGTGTCCACTCCTCTCCAGCCAACAGCTGCAGTGGAATCGCCAAAGTAGAGGGAGTGTGTATTCTTGTGTGTATTCTTGTGTGTGTTTGACTGGGACAGTGTGGCTCTTCGGTATAATAGAACATTAGGAGATCTTTTCATTTCACCTCCTCCTAACAGCACCATAATACTTAGGGCTACATTTTATCAACTTTTATCCACCCCTAAAGGAAATGCAATGCTGTGCTTTATGTTTCAATTGCTACTACTACTTCGGTTTTACTACAATTCAATTTAGACCTTGATGAACCATATCTGTATAGCCCAGCATATTAAATATCATTGTATTAACTTTTTGTTTTCTCCTTTTCAGAAGCTTTAATTTAAAACTGTTATAAAAGGGTAACATACAGCTATGGAAAAAATTGACCACTTAACATTGATTTCTGAACTTGGAGTGGTCTGTTAATTTTTTCCAGAGCTGTATACTATGGACTCAAACATCCATGTTTATCTCATGTAGACTGTCCTAATTTACAGTCATGTGTTGAAGGGGACATGAACCGTGTGCTTAAATAAGCTCAAGCCATAGTAAAGGGTTGCAGCAATCAGAGGCATCTTGTTTTTCAGTGCTTGCCTTGGAACAGTGTTGGGGGTCAGGGGTTCAGGGGGTCGGGGTGTCACTCCCCACCCCCCATTAAATAAACATGTAGAAAGTGTTATGGTTAAAATGGGATTCCCCCAGGGTTGTTGAACTTGTGTCAAGTGATAAATGTACACTTGAGTGATAATGTCAATTTAACCCCTGGTGTACATATACAGGGAATTGCAGCACCATAGTAGGCTCATGGGTTTGTTATGTGACACCAAAAAATTCAGACTCGGACTATAAACTGTCCACTCAGGCTGGTAGGATCCTTGGTTTTAGTTTTGTTCAAGATTATTGGACTCCAGATTATGAAATCCACCAGTTGGTTGAACCAGTGAGCTGCAGTCATGAAGTAGTTTAGTTTTTGCCTTTTTTTCTATAAAATCTCTCTCTGTCTCTCTGTTTGTATACAGTGAGGGGAAAAAAGTATTTGATCCCCTGCTGATTTTGTACGTTTGCCCACTGACAAATAAATGATCAGTCTATAATCCAGAAAAACACATTTCAAAAAAGTTATACATTGATTTGCATGTTAATGAGGGAAATAAGTATTTGATCCCCTATCAATCAGCAAGATTTCTGGCTCCCAGGTGTCTTTTATACAGGTAACGAGCTGAGATTAGGAGCACTCTCTTAAAGGGAGTGCTCCTAATCTCAGCTCGTTACCTGTATAAAAGACACCTGTCCACAGAAGCAATCAATCAATCAGATTCCAAACTCTCCACCATGGCCAAGACCAAAGAGCTGTCCAAGGATGTCAGGGACAAGATTGTAGACCTACACAAGGCTGGAATGGGCTACAAGACCATCGCCATGCAGCTTGGTGAAAAGGTGACAACAGTTGGTGCGATTATTCGCAAATGGAAGAAACACAAAATAACTGTCAGTCTCCCTCGGTCTGGGGCTCCATGCAAGATCTCACCTCGTGGAGTTTCAATGATCATGAGAATGGTGAGGAATCAGCCCAGAACAACACAGGAGGATCTTGTTAATGATCTCAAGGCAGCTGGGACCATAGTCACCAAGAAAACAATTGGTAACACACTACGCCGTGAAGGACTGAAATCCTGCAGCGTCCGCAAGGTCCCCCTGCTCAAGAAAGCACATGTACAGGCCCGTCTGAAGTTTGCCAATGAACATCTGAATGATTCAGAGGAGAACTGGATGAAAGTGTTGTGGTCAGATGAGACCAAAATCGAGCTCTTTGGCATCAACTCAACTCGTCGTGTTTGGAGGAGGAGGAATGCTGCCTATGACCCCAAGAACACCATCCCCACCGTCAAACATGGAGGTAGAAACATTATGCTTTGGGGGTGTTTTTCTGCTAAGGGGACAGGACAACTGCACCACATCAAAGGGATGATGGATGGGGCCATGTACCATCAAATCTTGGGTGAGAACCTCCTTCCCTCAGCCAGGGCATTGAAAATGGGTCGTGGATGGGTATTCCAGCATGACAATGACCCAAAACACACAGCCAAGGCAACAAAGGAGAGGCTCAAGAAGAAGCACATTAAGGTCCTGGAGTGGCCTAGCCAGTCTCCAGACCTTAATCCCATAGAAAATCTGTGGAGGGAGCTGAAGGTTCGAGTTGCCAAACGTCAGCCTCGAAACCTTAATGACTTGGAGAGGATCTGCAAAGAGGAGTGGGACAAAATCCCTCCTGAGATGTGTGCAAACCTGGTGGCCAACTACAAGAAACGTCTGACCTCTGTGATTGCCAACAAGGGTTTTGCCACCAAGTACTAAGTCGAAAGGGTCAAATACTTATTTCCCTCATTAACATGCAAATCAATTTATAACTTTTTTGAAATGCATTTTTCTGGATTTTTTTGTTGTTATTCTGTCTCTCACTGTTAAAATACACCTACCATTAAAATTATAGACTGATCATTTCTTTGTCAGTGGGCAAACGTACAAAATCAGCAGGGGATCAAATACTTTTTTCCCCCACTGTATGTATATATATACATATATATATATATATACACTCACCTAAAGGATTATTAGGAACACCATACTAATACTGTGATTGACCCACTTTCGCCTTCAGAACTGCCTTAATTCTACGTGGCATTGATTCAACAAGGTGCTGAAAGCATTCTTTAGAAATGTTGGCCCATATTGATAGGATAGCATCTAGCAGTTGATGGAGATTTGTGGGATGCACATCCAGGGCACGAAGCTCCCGTTCCACCACATCCCAAAGATGCTCTATTGGGTTGAGATCTGGTGACTGTGGGGGCCAGTTTAGTACAGTGAACTCATTGTCATGTTCAAGAAACCAATTTGAAATGATGTGACCTTTGTGACATGGTGCATTATCCTGCTGGAAGTAGCCATCAGAGGATGGGTACATGGTGGTCATAAAGGGATGGACATGGTCAGAAACAATGCTCAGGTAGGCCGTGGCATTTAAACGATGCCCAATTGGCACTAAGGGGCCTAAAGTGTGCCAAGAAAACATCCCCCACACCATTACACCACCACCACCAGCCTGCACAGTGGTAACAAGGCATGATGGATCCATGTTCTCATTCTGTTTACGCCAAATTCTGACTCTACCATCTGAATGTCTCAACAGAAATCGAGACTCATCAGACCAGGCAACATTTTTCCAGTCTTCAACTGTCCAATTTTGGTGAGCTTGTGCAAATTGTAGCCTCTTTTTCCTATTTGTAGTGGAGATGAGTGGTACCCGGTGGGATCTTCTGCTGTTTTAGCCCATCCGCCTCAAGGTTGTACGTGTTGTGGCTTCAAAAATGCTTTTCTGCATACCTCGGTTGTAACGAGTGGTTATTTCAGTCAAAGTTGCTCTTCTATCAGCTTGAATCAGTCGGCCCATTCTCCTCTGACCTCTAGCATCAACAAGGCATTTTCGCCCACAGGACTGCCGCATACTGGAAGTTTTTCCCTTTTCACACCATTCTTTGTAAACCCTAGAAATGGTTGTGCGTGAAAATCCCAGTAACTGAGCAGATTGTGAAATACTCAGACCGGCCCGTCTGGCACCAACAACCATGCCACGCTCAAAATTGCTTAAATCACCTTTCTTTCCCATTCAGACATTCAGTTTGGAGTTCAGGAGATTGTCTTGACCAGGACCACACCCCTAAATGCATTGAAGCAACTGCCATGTGATTGGTTGGTTAGATAATTGCATTAATGAGAAATTGAACAGGTGTTCCTAATAATCCTTTAGGTGAGTGTATATACATATACATAATCTCATTATCATGGCACCTGTCAGTGGGTGGGATATATTAGGCAGCAAGTGAACATTTTGTCCTCAAAGTTGATGTGTTAGAAGCAGGAAAAATGGGCAAGCGTAAGGATCTGAGTGACTTTGACAAGGGCCAAATTGTGATGGCTAGACGACTGGGTCAGAGCATCTCCAAAACTGCAGCTCTTGTGGGGGTGTTCCTGGTCTGCAGTGGTCAGTACCTATCAAAAGTGGTACAAGGAAGGAAAAGCGGTGAACCTGCAACAGGGTCATGGGCGGCCAAGGCTCATTGATGCACGTGGGGGGCGAAGGCTGACCCATGTGGTCCGATCCAACAGACGAGCTACTGTAGCTCGAATTGCTGAAAAAGTGAATGCTGGTTCTGATAGAAGGGTGTCAGAACACACAGTGCATCGCAGTTTGTTGCGTATGGGGCTGCGTAGCTATAGACCAGTCAGGGTGCTCATGCTGACCCCTGTCCACTGCCGAAAGCGCCTACAATGGGCACGTGAGCATCAGAACTGGACCACGGAGCAATGGAGGAAGGTGGCCAGGTCTGATGAATCACGAGTTCAAGGTGTTTATTTTTTCTCCAAATTCCCCAGATCTCAGTCCAATCGAGCATCTGTGGGATGTGCTGGACAAACACGTCCGATCCATGGAGGCCCCACCTCGCAACTTACAGGACTTAAAGGATCTGCTGCTAACGTTTTGGTGCCAGATACCACAGCACACCTTCAGAGGTCTAGTGGAGTCCATGCCTCGACGGGTCAGGGCTGTTTTGGCGGCAAAAGGGGGACCTACACAATATTAGGCAGGTGGTCATAATGTTATGGCTGATCGGTGTATCTACACACACACACACACACACACACACACACACACACTGATCCTTTCTGCATTGAAGATGGCTAGACTGGACTAACTCAGCAGGTGGCCTGGGGTGACTGCTCAGAGTAAGCAAGACAGACATTGGGCTACTTTGTCACACCCCAAAACTCGGGCGGTATGTGAATGAGGCCCTGCAATAAAATGCAAAAAGAGGAGGTTTTTGCTGCAGCTGCTTGCTTCAGACCTACTCCATCTTTGCTGGTGCCTCCGACAGTGCGTGGAATCTGTCACTGTCTCTTCCTCTGGGGGTTATTAGGCTTTCGACACACTTGAAGGAGTTCCATTACAGCTGGAAGCTGAAAGTGGCCTGTGAATACAGTTAAATGATGGAGCGGCAGGCTGGCAATGACAAAGAAGCGAATGGATTTGAAGTGGATGAGGCCGACACTCTAAAGGACGGCTGAGTTATTATCATTGTTCTCCTAAGATAACAGTTTGCTTCTCAAAAATATGCCATCTGCAGCTTTTCAAACAAGGGATTTTTTTTTTCAGTTTTTCTGAAAGCCATTTCTTCTCATTGTCTACTCTCTCTCTCTCTTAAACCTGTAGTGTGTGTATGTGACAGAAATTGCAAAACGACACAAAGAAGCATGGAAAGAGGTAGGCTTGGAATAACAGGAAGAGAGCGAAAAACAAACAAACATGTATAAGAACAAAACAAACAAAAGTGTGTGGCATCATTGAAAGAGTGAAAATATTAAAATGGCAATGGGGTGGACCCTTTGCAAGAAAAGCAGCCCAAAGATGGACAAAGGAAGCTGTTGATTGGCTCCCAGGAGATGAAAAAAGACCTTGAAGATGACGACATAACAGATGAAAAGATTACATAAGAAACTTTGCTGGCATGACCTGGAAAAGAGACTCATTGAAGTTCAAACAACATGGGGAGACCTTAGCAGTGGATCATTAAAGACTAATGATGATGATATTTCTAGTAGTATTTTATTGTGTGTGTGTGTGTGTGTGTGTGTATATATATAATATTGGTTTAAAACTCAGTGGAACAATAAGCTGTACATTGATCTGATAGTTAAAGAAAGAGAACACTTCCTTTTTCAAATGCAGCCAGTCAGAGCCTCTGGTCTTTAGCTCTGCAGTGTGATCTAGCTGTGCACTGTTCCTATCCTGAAAGGCCTCAGGATCCTCTGGTTCAAGTTTAACTTATTAGCCTTCTTGAAACCAATTTTACACTTTCCCCAAGTCTTAAAGTACCTGATGATGTTCAGGTACCTAAATACAGCCCTGCAGGGTCCAAGCTGAAATGGAATGCAATCATTTCCCAGGGAGCTAGCCGAACAGGTGTTGAGGGCACACATTCCAAAATCGCTTCAGTGTTTCCTATCTCTGCGTCATTTAAAATAGATGGAAACCAGCTACGGATTCATTTTGAAGTGCATTCAATGTATTTAATAACACACTCCACGCTCCAACCATGGGAAAACTAATGCAGCAGATAGTGAGCAACAAGGGGCAAGAAGAGTCTGAAATTGAACTCTAAAGGGGTTGATTGCTCTGCTGCTAGGGGGGCTGTGGCAGTGCATCCAGAAATGATAGTGCTTGATGTTTTTGCGAGGTTGTTGCAGAGCGAGGGCTACAGAGGTCATATTTATGAGGATGGGAGCCCATCTCTGTCTGGCAGGGAGTGCACGTCTGTTCCATTCAGATAAGAAATCCCAATTTCAACACAAGAACAGCAAGAGGCCTTCTGCAGGAAGGTGTGCACTGGGTTTTAATGGAGAGGAACAGCGCTGCACTGGGCCTGTTACAGACATGAGTACTCTTAACCAGTCTGCCATCAGAGGTATCACAGGGGCTCCCTTTCATACTCAGAGATGTGATTTGTATTCTCATCTGTAAGACTGATGGCCTGTATACTCTGCTTTATGTTAATCTGAAAAACCTTGGTTGAGGAAACACTCCAATTATTTACCTAATTTATTATTGTCTTCAGTTTCTCCTTACATCAAGAAAACATATTAAGTTGCTGCCTCCCAGGGTAAGCTACTGCTTTTGGTCATAAGTCATTTCCAGTTTGCTGTAGCCAGTGACTGGAATGAGGTACAATCTAAGATAACACATAACATAAAAACATGGCATTTAAAAAAATCTGTTGCTCTTAGACAGAGGGTTAAAGCACTGTTGACCGATCCGTGCGCCGGCTAATTGTGTTTGACAATTTGACTGGGCTGTTGGTTCACACGTATTCCTTGCATTGAAATACGATGTCAGTACAATTCAGCTGTGCCCAGAAATGGGCCTGTTGTGAGTGACTGGCTACCAGAAGATCAGCCTTGCAGTATGAGAATGGGGGACCTTTTCCTCTCTGACTCCTTATCAGCAGTGGAGCTCATGAGAGAGGCTCCCGACTACCTGAGTGAAGACAAAGCCTCAGTTCCCCAGAGCCGAAGACCATCGAGGCAGCTAGTGAGGCATAAAAATGTATTTCGGCGGACCATTTTATCTGTTGCCTTTGCCTGTTGCCATGGGGAAATTAAAGCATTAATTAAGACTTAGCACTGTTCTCTAAGCTGGGTCCTGCAGGGAGACAGGCAAGGGTCTTCCAGTCAACAGCAATTGGTCTCGATGACAGAACTGCCATATTGTGGAGAACATTTTAACTCTGAGCAGGTTTTTTTTGGCCAGATTCCTGGTATCACTAAGCATTCGGACACTGCACTGTGCAGTATGTGCTCAAGACAGAGTTTGTGAATGTCATCTGGGAGTGATCCTACTAAAGCAAAGCCTGTTATTTTTCATTCTCTCTATCTATCGCTATCTCTCTCTCTCTCTCTCTCTCTCTCTCTCTCTCTCTCTCTTATATATATATATATATATATATATATATATATATATATATATATATATATATATATATATATATATATATTATAAGGCTGTAAGGGGAATGATCTTGGATGGGGTGTACTTTAGGTGGAAATGGCACCATCTACTGGCAGTTTGAGGTACTGGGTGCCTACCTGGAGAAGATCCCAGCCCCACAGCAGGTGCAGGTGATTGGAGTCCACCACACCTGGTGCTCATTAACCTGACTCACCTTCCTACATAAGGGGATGGGTTTCCTTTGTTTGAAGGGGATGTACGACAGGGAGGAAAAGAGAGAGTTGGAAATAAGGACCCGACTTTGCTGATCTTGACCCTGGACTGGACAGAACTGGACTGGACAACTAGAAGTAATGACCCCACCATGGCCCAAAGACCAAGAGCCTTCCTACTTCCTATTTGATTTGCTTTGTTTGTTTTGTTTTCCCAAACCGTTAAGCCTCTCAGAAGTCCGGAGCTAGTTAAGGCGGACGCCCAGCAAGAGGTTAGCTAGACCCGAGCATGGAGTATAGGTTTCTTTTGTTAATGTTTTTTTTCTTTTTATGCTTTACAAGACCCCGTCTCGCAAGCCAACTGCCATTAATAAAACAATGGAACACTCTGTTTTCAACCCCTCTGTGGCTTCCTGCTTTGTCTGTCTCCCTGTACGCTAACCTTGACCCCGTGTCAACACGCCCCAACCCCCAGCCGTGTTACAATATATATACACCAATCAGCCATAACATTATGACCACCTGTCTAATATTGTGTAGGTCCCCCTTTTGAGCCAAAACAGCCCTGACCCATCGAGGCATGGACTCCACTAGACCTCTGAAGGTGTGCTGTGGTATCTGGCACCAAGACGTTAGCAGCAGATCCTTTAAGTCCTGTAAGTTGCGTGGTGGGGCCTCCATGGATCGAACTTGTTTGTCCAGCACATCCCACATTCTCGATTGGATTGAGATCTGGGAAATTTGGAGGCCAAGACAACACCTTGAACTCAGACCAGGCCACCTTCTTCCATTGCTCCGTGGTCCAGTTCTGATGCTCACGTGCCCATTGTAGGTGCTTTCAGCAGTGGACAGGGGTCAGCATGGGCACCCTGACTGGTCTGCAGCTACGCAGCCCCATATGCAACAAACTGCGATGCACTGTGTGTGGACTGTTAGACGGGAGCTGCTATCAATCTTTCCTTGAATGGTTTTCCATTAGAGGATAATCTGTTTCATATATATATATATGTTTGAAACTGGGGTTCAGAACACAGGAGCTTTGCAGTGGCATTTGTTTAAGAATCATTTAAGGGGCCAACAAGAAACTTTGCAATGGTTAAAGTTAAAAGGTTTAGGCCTGAATATTACCAAGGTGATTCTTGTGAGGTCACAGAAGTTTTCCAGCTCTGAACAAGGATTTAAGACCATGTGTATTTTGACAAAATTGCATTAGTATTATTTACAAAGAGGAAATATTTTTATTAAAAAACATTTGCACTGCATTTCAGGGAATAGCGCTATCATGGAGGCCAGGAAATTTGTATTTTCTCTGGCCCAGACTTGAATGCTAAGTGAACATTATATTGCACACCATTGCTGGGGCGAAGAAGGTCACATTGCAAATTAGTTTTTTCCAAAATATCTACTTTGTTACTTAGACACAATTGCTTTTCTTGCATTATTGTTTTCTTTTTTCTTTGGAATAAGAGTCAAGTTTTCAACCTGACCCCATGACGTCTTACTGTGAATGCCTGGATCGAGTTACGACCACTGAGTGGCGCTTCCCCACGTCCCCAGTATAGTACAGCACAGTGAAGGCATGTTGAACCTAGTGTAGGAAGACTAATATACAAGCAAAGTAAAACCACATGTTAACTATCTAAAAGGTGCCAAATCCCTGTGGGAAATTGACCAGGGTAAACTTGCATAAAATATGGAAATGCGATCCCCGATCTGGAGGTCTACAAAACCTTTCCCACAACATGTTTTGCTTGGGATATTCTCCGAGGCTTAAAATGATCTCAAAAAGTTGAGAGAGAATCACCAGCAGCACACTAAGCAAAGCAAAGAACCACTTTAAGCCAGCTGCTTCTTCTCAACCACCTCCAAAGTTTAATCCCAGATGTCTGATATGGCCAGATGAATGTCTTAGGAACCCGTTGCACATCTTCCATTTCCAATCTGTTTATGTCTGGGCTTTACTTACATAAGGAGCGCGCCTGCTATAGGAGAGTGTAGTAAAAACGTTCAAGAGCATGAGCACACATCCCTTTGAACTCGGACTGCAGTCTCAACAATGGTGACCCTTATCTAAACATATTGCTGAACAGCCTATCATGTCCTTGTCTTTAAATCATGAACTTGGACCTGTGGGATCTTGGATCTACTGTCTGATTGAACATCTACTTGGATTATGTACTTGCCGAGACTATTGAAATCAGTAATCTACAAAACGGCTTCTATTCCTACCCAGGGCACCTACACGATTTTGCCTCTTTAAGTATATTGTATATTGTTCAGACTCTGAGTTGGTGTCAAGTGTGTTTCTGTGTACTCCTTTGTGCACTACCTTTCTGATAATCACATTTTTCTTTTTGATTGTTGTGCCATCTTCATTTTTCAGGGCAATGATTTTATTATTTCCTGTTCGGAGGTGTTGTTTTGCATTTTTGATGTTTCCATAGTTTTCAATGGTTTATTTAATTAGGTTGTTGTTAAACTTTTTTACATTTTCAGTAATACATTTCCTTCCGATTTTGCACAGCTCAATGTAATTACCATTTGATTTTGTGTCTTGACTTTATTTTATTTATCTTATTCATAAGTTCTCTTGTTTCTTGAGAGATATTTTGATCATGTAAAGTTCATCCAACTTCTCTTGCAATTTCCATAGTGTCACTTAATATCGTATTACATAACTGTGATGCATTTAGGTCTTCTTGTTGGTCATAAGGTTCTTCAGTTATAATTTGTACTCCACTTGATGATTTCTTAGGTTCTTGATGGTGATTGTTGTTCTTGGTTTCCTGCTGCCCTGTGTTAATGGGAAAGTCATCCCTTAGATTAAACCAATTAATCCATCTGCAAATAAACAAATTTACCAATAAATTATAGAACAGGAAGTGTTGTTCATTTGTGTTGTGCTTTTTGATTGTGAGGGATTTATTGCTTATTATTGTTAATACCATTATTTTTTACAGTGCCATCATTAAAACTCAACTGTGTTCAACATGAACATGAAAGCCAAGGCCGAGTTATGTCCAAGACCACCCACGTACACACACACACACACACACACACACACACACACACAAAGCAACACTGTTAATATTTGTGTGGTTTTGGGCTCAAGCAGCAACATACAGCAAATGAGGTAAAAGAGAGATACTAGCACACTGAAACTGAGGCATGGTGTGAGGGTACTATACTATACTGCCTGGAGGGGAGGCAAACATTAGGCCTAGGCCCTAAGCCGTGGACCCCCAGAGATTCATTTTCTCCTACATGCCATCCATAGGAGATTTTTGTTTTTCTCTCCTCCGTGCCTAAATGGTTTATTTACTTAAATGTTCACTCACTTTATTCTAGATCATGTAAAATGTTTACAGGTCTATATTTTATTTTATTGTATTTATGTATTTTATTTTGCTGTTTGTTTGTTGTATGTTTACCAGTCTGTAAAGCACTCTCTGGCTACCCTGTGAAGGGCGCTATACAAATAAAAATGGATTGATTGATTGATTGATTTGTGTATACTGTTTGAAGTTTTCTGTTTGAACAAAGTCCTTTGTGACTAAAGTTTTTCAATGAACGATTATAAACTCCATGTGAGGCTGTAATAGAAGGTTCTCTGCTTCTGATTGTTTAAACATTAATATGAGTTGAATAAGGTTCCTACATTGATATTGAGTGTTTTAATCAGCACCTTGTTTTACAACCTCTTGTAAAGTTCAGTTCATTACAGCACAAATGCACAGCTCAATAAATTACAATGCAATTTAGAAAGGATGGAGATATTGCAAAAGGTTGGTGCTGTAGCCATAGTTCATTAGCAAGTTCAGCACATTTGGGGGATGTTTTTTTAAATAAATACAAATCGTCAGCAGATTCAGTAGGGTCCAATGACCAGCCTGCCAGTTCTCGGTTGGCATCTGTGCTTTCAAGGTTAATCTGGCACCTGCAAATTCCCCTTTGTGTTTGAAACAAGTGCAGCATTTTATCTTTGGTTTGCCATGTCTTTCTTATGGGGAGCCAGGTGTAAAATGGTACTTTGGTAATTAATGTGATCAAATATCCCAGTTTTGTGGCCTGTTCCACAGCCTTATCATAGTGTTTCTTTTAATCTAAAAAACACTATAATAAGCT
Organism: Amia ocellicauda; assembly: GCF_036373705.1. Taxonomy (NCBI): domain Eukaryota; kingdom Metazoa; phylum Chordata; class Actinopteri; order Amiiformes; family Amiidae; genus Amia; species Amia ocellicauda. Next base: position 22,277,031 of record NC_089852.1, on the reverse strand, counting down.
TTAGTTTAACACTATCAGGAATAATAGGTAAATTGTAAAGTACTTTGGTAATAACCTGTTTGTTGCAATACAGTTTTATGGCACTTACCACCAGTTATGATGTTTCAAATTAGCACAGTTCATTGCATTTTAAGACCACACTCTGAAAACATCAATCCCATACAAAATACTTACCATAGTACACACAATTGACAGGTGAATTATCTCTGCAATACTATGTAATACAATAATTCCCATACTCATAATAAAAAGCAAATTATTGTCATTATATTTACCATAAGTTAAGATTTTTGTGGTAAAGTGGTAAAGACAATGATAAACATTCTTCATATATTGTAGTGATCTTACCGCATTAGCGAGGCTCGAGATTGCTACGCAATGTTACCATTGCTACACATCCACCTAAACTACCCCTGAATGTGGAACTTTGGTTTAATTTTACTCTATGTCAAAGTCAGGGGAGAATGTCTGCTAACAATCAATTAATTAATTAATCCATTAAAATAAAACACACACCTGTCAACAAGGAGATGAGCTCTGCAGCCCCAAATGTCTGTCCTCTCAATGTATGCTCAGTTGATTTATAAACAATGCTGTGCTATAGTGAAAAGACTGCATAACCAATGGAAAGTTTGTATTTGTGCAGAGATTTTGGATTTCATATGCTAGAGTGCATTCCACACCCACAGTTTTTCAGTTTTGTTTTAATGGATGACAAATGATTGACCTGATCTACTGATCTGCCCAGGGATTCAAAGGGTATTGCCACAGTGTCGGTCCCATAGGCTAAGGAGGGAATGGCCTGGGGTTGACTTCCTTCAAAGCATCAAGCATCCCAATGGGTCCAGACCGAGACTGCCTAAGCTGAGCATTATCTCATGCTAACTGAACACTTATCTGATCATATCAGCACAGTAGAAATGAAAACACCAAGTCAAGCTGTGAGTTCAGAGGGTAGTTCACATCCTCCTCCAGTCCGGTATAGTACAGGTGATATAACTCTTGGGTAAAGCTCAGCAATGGGAAAAGCAGTTAAAAAAAAAAATGCTAGAGCCAGGGCAGACTTAAACTAAAACATGGATCTGTAATATGTTGCAGTGACTATAAACCCGGCACAAGTGAGGGTGGGGAATTGAATGGTCTACGAATTAATCTTAAAAGAAGACCTGTTTGAAGTGGGACACTCTCTGCACTCACAGCCAGAAAGCCAGCTGTTGAGCACTATATTATGACATGCTTTTTACTTCTCTCTCTCTCACTCTCTCACTCTTTCTAGCTCTCTCTCTCGTGTTTTTTTCTATGAGGCTATGTTTTGTTTACAGGTTCTCATCATGAAAGCAGCCCACCAAAAAAGAGAAAGAGCCAGCTTGAGAGATTGCGTTCTTTTTCCTCAGCTGAATGTGCAGCCTTGAGATGAACAATAACTGACGAGACAAAGAAAGAAAGAAAGAAATCCCTGATGGTTCATGTAAGCACACTATAGTCCTTGTCTTTGTCATAAATCTTGTTTTAACCTTGAGAAGAAGAAGTAGGAGAGAATTAAGTATTACTTTTCTACAGTCATTGAGGTAAACGGAGCAGGGTAATGAAGTGCGGGGTTATGGGCGTGAGCTTCGGGAAATCAGAACGTGTCTCCTTGTTCTTTGCAACACTACAGTGCTGAGATGCAATGCTGCATGGGTATTATTTGCTTGGTTGAAAAGCTCTGAAATCTAGAACACAGGACATAGGCTGATAATAACATTAGGTGTTTATTCTTAATCTTTCAAGAAAGCAGTGGAAAACTCCACTTTATGTTAATGTTTTATGAATATGTCACATATTGGGCCTGTTTTCCCAAATTTGGTAAATTATTTACTCAGGAGTAAGACCAACTGTTTGAATTCAGTTTGATCCATTTTGTAGCTTAAGAAAAGCATATAGACCTATGTGGTTTCATTTAAACCATTTTAAGCGAGAAGGAAAACAGAAGGTATGTTACAGAATCTTCTACAAAATATATACTTTAAAACGCCTTTGTTTTTAGTTTTACAGGCATTGGCAGGTTTATGAGACAAACTGCACAGTCATGTTGTCACTGAGCACGTTTAAGAAGAATTTTGCAAATGCAAACTACATCCTCTTGTACATTTTCAGGTGTCAAAACCCAGTCAATTGTGGTCATTTGTGTTTTGTCATCAACCCACGTCATCTAGCTGACTCAAACATCGCACATTGTGGTTGTCCTCTTGAAAGGGGCTGACCTGCTTACCACTGCAGCATGCTGTCCTGCAGACAGGTTTACCTTGATGTTAAGCTGATTACTCTTAATTTTTCATTTGCTTTGGGACCCTCCGCTGGCATGTAATACTGGTTGCTGAGCAGAACAGAAATTGGTGGTGAGATGAACTGATTGATGTTAATTTCTTTCCCCTTCCACCAGAAATCCTTCTCTTTGTAGCCCTGCTAGGTGAGGTGTATTAAAATAATCTGCTGTCTTCCCCAAAACAGGACCCTTCCAACAAATTCAACACATGCTTAACCACCATGTATTAACATTTAAACTGGACGTTCCCAGGGGAAGGTGTTTTAATAAAGAAATAGGGTACCCATATTACTGAGCTCAGTGCTGCATTTCAGTCCTATGGATGAAGCCAGATCTCTTCACGGAGTCCTGTTATTTAATTGAACATGAGAGTAAGTCCCTCCCTACCCCTGAACCAACTGGTTTTGAGTTTAATTTCAGATGCAAATCAAGACCAAAGAGCTCCATCAGTAATTAGCCGGTCAGAACCCGTGAACGGTACATTTCTAACCACAATCCTATTTGCTCAGTAGATTATCCGTCCCCCCTCTGAATCTTCTCTCTCTCTCTCTCTCTCCACCTCTCAATTTTTTTCTCATTCAGCACAGGGACAGAGAATCAAGAGCATGAAGCGAAGAGTCATTGAGAGCCTAAAAGATACAACTGAAACAATGGGACCAGAAAAGCATGGTGTGTAGAGTAGTCCACTGCAATAACAACTACTCTGAGCCTCCGAAATAGAAAGCATTTGTGTGTGTGTGTGTGTGTGTGTGTATGTTTTCTGCCTTCACTATTCTGATCGTTTGCTAGAGCTTTTTATACAGCAGGTAGGTTCAGAGAGAGAGAGAGAGTGAGAGAGAGAGAGAGGGGGGGGAGGGAGGGAGGCAGGGAGGGAAAGAGACAGTGACTGAGTGAGTGAGTGAGTGAGTAGGCTATGCTATCAGCTTGGGCTATATGAGGAAAAAGGGCTGCACTAAAGTGTGGGTTGGGTTAGACCAAAAAAGGCTGATACTTAAAAGGAGCCAAGCAGCGACTGATCAGTATTTTTGGGAGGAAGAAGGAAAGCGCATGATCACCAGGGGATTGAAAGGGTGCAAGAGAGGAGAGGAGAAGCCACACGGAATCGTTGGAGGGAAGCGGCAGCAATATATTATTTCCCCACTTTTTCTGTTTTTGTTTTTTATCTGTGGTAGTTCTCCTTCATTTGCCCCCCCCGACCACACCACTCTTGACCAGTATGCACTGGGCACTCTGTGTTCTGCCCTTGCTTGGGTTGGCCCATGCCCTGTCTCCTGATGAACTCCCAGGGAATTATCCTGCCACTGATGAGGGGGCTTCCCTTTTTTTAAGCGAGTACAACAGCACAGCTGAGCAAGTTTTTTACCGGAGCACCTTGGCCAGTTGGACGTACAACATCAACCTGACCCCACAGAACCAGGAAGCCCAGGTAGGGTGGATATGGGTCATGGACTTACCTGTTCCTTTGATGCATATATATTAATTTCCTGTTCATCAAACCATTTCAATTGCTTTTATTGTTTTTAACCCCTGCAGTCTCATAACTGAAATTTTAGAAGACTTTAGGTACATATTAGGAATTTAGGGTTGGCAGCATTAGACAGTTATGTGGATAAGCAAGATGCTTGCTTCTGCACTTTGTTGTTATTGACAATCCTGTTGCACAGTGAGTTACAGTGTGGTATGCCTTTCCCAGCACTGGCATATTTGGACCTGTGTTTATCGACGACTCAGTCAGTTGCATTGCAGAATGACTGTGGTCCTCTTCTTTTGTGTTAACAGTGTTGATATGGCTGAAACTGAGCAAGAGGTGTTTTCAATCTCCACAAAAACATTGGAGAACTTTGACAAGTCATAGTGCTATAGAGCAGGACTTGCATTTCCTATATGTATGTATATAGGATTTCAATGACTAAATGAAATGGTTCAATGAATAAGAATACAAAAAAGTATACATACACCTGATGTATTTGTGTGTATATATGTGTATATATATATATATATATATATATATATATATATATATATATATATACAGCTCTGGAAAAAATTAAGAGACTGATTTCTGGTCTCTTAATTTTTTTCCAGAGCTGTATATACAAATGTGTGTGTGTTTGTGTATACACGTAGAGGAAAGAGGGCTTTGTGATGGGGATCAAGGGAGTTGAATATTCTCTGTATGGGATCTTTGTGTTTCAATTCAATACCAAGTTTGAAAAATGTCTACCATTCTTTTAAATACTCTTCGAATTGTCTGCTTGGGAGGTACCAGAGTTCAAGCTCCGCTACCTCCCTGCTCCCATTGCCCCGATTCTGTGATCCTACAGTGTACAGTGGACTGGATTGAAATCGAAATGGAATTCAATTACAGAGATGCAGGCCTCTGTAATAAAGTTGCATTTTATCACTTGGCGTACCACGCCACTGACTTATGAAAATCTATTATTCCTCACTCTCAGTGGCAGTGTATGATTTATCATGTTTGATTTTTTTTTTAATATGACTTAAAATCCTGCAAAAAGCTCTGCATGTTGTACCTCACTGGTGCAGAACAGGCTGTTCAGGTGCGGAGGGAGATGAGATGATGTCTACAGCAAGGGAAAAGACCAACAAAAACCCAACTGGGTAGAAAGGGAAGAGGCTTAGGACTAGTAAATTGTAAGAACAAATAACATTGAATTAACATTCAATGACACTGAAGGCATTGTTGTGATTAGAATGTGATTGATTGATACAAGTAATTGAAGAAAAAAGTAATACATCCTTACACAATATAAATGGAGAGATATGGAGAGAACTGTGTTTTATTAATTATTATGCCTGTTATGTTTTGTAACCTTAGAGCACACAGTACGAAGGTGCAGTTATAGCTGCAGCTTTATTGAGAGAGAAAGGAAACTTTGAATGGGGTGATTCATATAAGCATTGGCATGTAGTATGCTTTCATAAAGAGTGTATGGTCTTCAACTTGCAAATCAAAGTCAAACTTTTTTTTGTTTTTTGGTCAAAAATAGCAGATGACTTCATGAGAATGTTTGCACTGATTCTGAATAAGCACAGAAATGACAGGGTAGGTGCGTTCTGAAGAAAAGAAAAAAGTGACTCAAATGCAGAGTAAAAAACACTACCTTTAGTCAGTTACAGTGTCACATTAAAGGATACTGACATAAGAGCATTTGTAGCCCCTCCAAAAGGTTTTCTGTTCCTTTCTGTTTTCCGCCTGTCTTATAAAAGTTATTACATGATGGCCGAGTAAGAGAATACCAAGACTCAAAACTCCTCATCTTGATTTACATTTGCTTTTCACCCACATTTTGGGATAGTCTCACTCTTCTTTTAATTTTTTTGTGTTTGATTTTGTTTTGTAGCCTTCTTGTGATATATACGACTTCATTATAATGTGCTGACCACTGCAGCTTGCATGTGGGCAAAGGATATGGTACATGGCTGCAGGAAACTGTTCAGTTCTCTAGAGGACAGGATGGTATGTTGACTGCAGCCCGCTTTGTAAGCATACCATATTTATTTTCTCAACTGGTCAGTTTTCACTCTTCATTTTACTTATTAGACCTTTATAAACAGCCTTTGACTCACACTGTCTGCTCTAGGTTTTCATGACTTTTCAGGTTTGACCTCCTGTGGCACCTCACACTCTCTCGATTTGTATTGCATGTGTAAATGTAATAGTAAATGTAAATATTTGAGTGTGCCCCACAGAACAAGTAAGTGAGTCTACACGAGTTGGAAGCTCGTCCTTTTTAGAGATAGTCAGGTCTATCGTATTTCAGAAGGAAAAGTACTGCCTGCGCGTGTATGGCTTTTTACAGCACGCCCATGTGTACAGGCCCTCATAGTACACCTCTCTAACCTATAGCCCTCTAGTCAACTCTTCCGAAGTAATAAGGAGGGAGGGCAATGAGGCGAGAAGATGGAACGTGGGGCGCCTAATTGGAAGGGTGCTGATGTAGCCCATGTTGGTAATACTGCGATTTAATCAGGAAAGTCATTATCGTATACCTTAATCCTGATACAATTTGCACTACTTTCATGAGGAAATAGGGGAATTCTTCTCATTATAAGAGAGGATTTTGTTATTTCATTGTGCATTCTTTTATTTCGTGGGGAGGGTTGGGTTTATGCCTCTGGCAATATATGACTACGGTGCTGATTTCTCATCCACAGTATTTTAGTAGTGCTGTAGGTATAGGCAGACTGGGGCAATGGATCAAACAGCCGTGCTTTTTGAAATTTGTCATGAGGGTTATTAATCAGGATCTAAAAATATCCCACTTCAACCGCTCTCCTCACAATGGCCAATCCACCATCCAGTCGAAACAGTTTGTTCACGTGGCCCTTTATAAACAAGAGGAACTACAATTGTCACCTCGGTTCCAAAATGTATGTTGTTAGTTTGAAGTTGTTGTAGCTATTTTGAGATATGCATTTATTTTAATGATTCTGCCTTATGTATGAACACTGATATCCAGTAGAGCAAGCTGTAAGGCAACTGAGCTGCTCAAAGAACTGTTAAAACTCTGCCTGATGGGAATGTGTTGTTAGCCTATTATCTTAATAAACCCAGCACCACTTCAGCTTTCCAGAATGCATTTTCACTCCTGCTACATAATGTATCAGAATGAATTTACATTAAATTAGGGTTATTAATATCACCCTGGAGTGTAACCCCGTTGAATATGCAAACAGGACTGCAATTTCATTTATGTTAATCCAGTATAACATATATTAAGGGAGGAAGGGGATCCTCTGAACCTGTTGCTCTTTGTTCTCTCTATGTATTTTTTTCAGGTAGACGGACTATGTTATGGTGAGTGTACTAGAACACTCTTACCTAATAAAAAAGCATATAAGCAATAAAAGCAGCTTTTACAAGATGTGGCATTTTGGATTTACATGATAAACTCTGAGGAGGAAAGTACTCAACAATTTATTGGCATTATCGTGTATTAAACAAAGCACCTAGCCCGTATCAGGACAGAGCATATGTGTTACTGAGTTACCTAAAGTAATATAAGGCATGCCAAGACTAGGGATAATCTTTGTCTATGAAACAGCCCATTATGAGTCAGACACCTCTGCTGATGACTTTATGATCACAGGACCTATTGCTGCATCAGATGACTTATTATTGGAGCAGTGAGAGAGGAGTAGCACTTAAAATACTAAAAACTTCTTAAAATACTAATATTGAAGCAAATTCCTCAGATAAGATAATTTTCCACAGCGTTAACATGGGATGGCAAATGGGACTTTGAGTACAAAAACAAGCACACTGTTTTTAAGAAGTCTTGAACCGTGGAAAATGTTGTAATTGAGATGGTGTAAACTCTTCCACAATCTGTGACCTACAGGAAGTGGATGATCAAAGAGAGGCCGAAGGATATGAACATTTCTGCATAATCTTTGCAGTTTGTTTTTCTGTAACAGGCCACACTCTCAATTTTCTGACAATCCTTGTGGAGCCCAGGTCAGGGAGGGGTTGGAGTGAGGTGGCCGGGGAGCACTGATGACCTGTCACATCAGTTTCCCTCCATCTTCAGTAAACAAAGCGTTTCAGACCCCTAAAAGATAAGACCGGCCTAACAAAAACATTACAGTTCCAATGATGGCGCCCTGCACACAGCATAAAAATGTTCACACAGCCAAAAAAGCTGTCAGTGGACAATTTTTTTTTTAACTGATGTTAAGCACGTAACATTTGCAGCTGGTAAAACAGCTGCTGGCCTGAAAGCTACAGAATCAGTCTCCCATATATAAGTTGTTAATTCTTGTCAGTACAGGTACAAGTACAGGTACAGGTAGTGCTTGGAAGAAATTCAGCAGTTTACAGATCACCTTGTACAAACACCCAAATAACTTACAGCTCCACATGCCCCAGATAACCCTAAATGGAATAAGTAATGTGCCTTAATTCATCTATAACTAGCGAGTTACCAGCATTTAGAAATCAGTGATTTAGCGTGACCTATAAAAGTACCTGAACTGGGGCTCCCTGGGACCAGGATTGGACTCCGTGGCTCAGTAAACACTCCTGGCGGCTTGTACACTATTCCTTCTCAAGGCAAGACTCTTTCATTAACGCCAATACCATGAACTCTTTGAATTTTCTGCATGGAGAGAGGTTTCAGTTAAGCAGGTTTCAGGTTACCAGCACCACATGGTCAGCGGATTCAAAAACATTCTACTACAATTATAACCTCACACAATGAAATGTCAGCTGGGTATCCCCTTATCCTGCCACATTCTCTTTCTGTGTCCCTGCAGGTGAACGCCTCAATGGAGGAACAGACTTTTATTGAGGCTTGGGGGAAGAAAGCCAAGGAGGTCTTCACTGAGGAAGTCATGAACACCTTAACCGATGAGACAAACAAGAAGCTCCTCAGAAAAATCAAAATCCTTGGAGCTGCAAACCTGCAAACAGAACAGAGGCAGAGAGTGAGTCCCCTCAGTCCTGCCCTGCCCCACACTGCACACTACCCACACCACAGCACTACAGACCCCACCTCATACCATCCCACACAACCCCACACCACCCCACAGCAAACCACACAGCACTACACACCACACCACACAAACACCACACCACACCACTCTAGTCTTTAAATAGACTCCTACTCAGTTCTTCTGCAGTGCCTTGCTCTTTGTTACATATTTAATTAAATGTAATTTTATTTCAGGTAGGGTATCCCTTGGTTCTTAGGCATAGTAAACACCGCAGCACGACTATAGTATGCTTGGGCAACCTTGTCACACCAGTGAAGCTTCTTTAAAATGTCAATTATATCATTTCTGACATTCGTGAGTGAATAAATACTGATAACGCTAGTAGCAGGCAGTGCTGCTCATTAGCCATTGGTGCCTAATGCCCCAGATCACCTTATTCAGTTCATGTACCATGGATCTGAGGCTATTTCTGCTGAACTGCTGTAGGCTATTGCATGACTATACTGTGGAACCTTCCTTAGTCCTCATGCTTCCCTTAGCATTCCATTCTGGACATAAATGTGTAAATACGTCAGGCTGTATACACACAATGCAAGAAAATGTAGTGTAAGTGCGGTTTGTTTAAATTGGAACTAAACAACATATTGGAAGGCCAGTGAAAAGGGGCACTCCAAAAATGACTGGTCGGATTGCACATCCTGTTTCATCTTCATTTCAGTATAACACCATCCTGAGTGAAATGGACAACATCTATTCCACTGCCAAAGTGTGTCCCCCGGGGGAGAAATGCTGGTCCCTGGAGCCTGGTAAGTACAGAACCCACACCTGAAACATCTGGGCTGGCGCACCTGTGGTTCGTTGCCTTGTATCAGACGTGCCCTTGTGCCGTGTGAAGTCAGAGGTGCGTCCAGTGGGCACTGTCAAACCTTAAACTTAGCTTAAACTTTAACTATTCTTAAAATGCAAAGCCAGGCACAGGCATACAAAACTATTCAGGGCTACTTACTTTGCGAGTACTTGAAAGAGCCCACATTGGTTGCACAGTAAATTAGATCTGTGCAATGATATGTGCACAAAGGGGTTATGTGCAGGAGTTAAACTGGGCCAGGGCTGGGAAAAAAAAAGTTTGTAATATGTCTTAGCTTAACACCATGGAGAAAACACAGTCACACACACCCCCCAGCTAACACCGGGAAGAAAACTGAGTCACCCCCCCATTATTCTAAATTATTATCTGGGATGAAAAGGGAATAACAGGAAGAGATACTGGGACAAAGACATTGGGAGTTCCCAGGAGGAACCTTGAAATGATCAGTTTCTTGTACAGAACAACATGCAGTTTGACAACACCCAGAGTTAGCATTACACTGCATCAGGGTTTTCTTGCATAACAAAGCCATTCTGAACATTTCCTGAAGTATGGGTCAAATGACTGTTGAGTATTAAGATATATATTAAGCAGAAGTTGCTCTCTAGGAAAACGGGAAGCATTCCAGATGCAATGGAAAAGAAAACTGAGTGGTTGATTTTGGTTATTGCATTTTTTTTTTATCAATCAACAATGTTTCATTATTAGCACATTGCTCAGAATGGCCTTTCTTCTTTTGAATGTTTCATTCCTTCACAGGTTGCAAGTTAGTTTATTGCACGTTTTGGGAAAGGTACAAAGAAAATGTCTAACTGGACTGCTGTGTCTTGTCACACATGAGAGATGCAGGCTAAACACAAAACAATTTTCTAAGTGAAGAAGAAATATCTAAAAACATACAACCCCCTATTTCTATTTAGATTTAAATATATTTTTTATGCAGTGTGGGTTCTTTATTGTTTATTAACAGTGCATATGTATTTTACTTTTTGGACAATTTTGTGTGTTGCCCTTTGGGGTTCGGATTGCCTTTGATGGGGAGATGTTTGTTTTTTAAAGCTCAAGATAAATAACCTCCCTTGTTGTAGAGACTAACCCCTGAGTGGACAGCACTGGAGCTATCAGATCATTCCATCAGACCATTCATCTGAGAGTAGAACTGATTTTCGTGTGATACACTAAATAGCATCATGTGCTGTTTTTACAGATTTTTTATAGCAGTGCATGAGATATCAACCTTTGCCTAATCTTCTGAAATTTTTTAGCAGACACGTTATCCAGGGCAACTTTACATGCAATTCCCCATTTATACAGCTGGGTTTTACTGGAGCAATGTAGGCAAAGCTCCTTGCTCAACGGCACAACAACAGTGTCTCCATCTGGGACTTAACCCACGACCCTCTGTTCCAAAGTCCAGAAACCTCAGCACTACTCCACACTAAGTTTCACAATTAACTGATATAGCAAAACAGTGACACTGCACAGTTGTAGTCTGCTAAAGGTAGCTTAATAAGGCGGATATGTCTTTCGTGTTTTCACATTCTCTATTGCACTCCAGTGTGAGCTCTGTACATCCGTTTCACCCTGTCTCTAAGTGCGTGAAGCTGCTGTTTATTTCAGATAAGCCAGATAAATCGCAGAAACATTTTGTAGATTGTAATTACTCACTTGTTTTTGTTTTTCTTATGATGATGTTAGATAAGTTATCAAGTGTGCCAGAATAAACATAGCTTACCCTGCTGTATCAGCCTCTTCCTGTATCCCGCTCTGGGACAACTAGGAAAACAGAGCTCAGTTCTAGTGATGACTGAGTAAGTTAATTAGTTAATTTCAGCACCATTAAACAGATTGTGACGAAACGAAAATTCAACACAAGACTAATGGACATACATTACAGGATTGTGCAAGGCGGCCGGTCAGCGAGCTGTTTCTTGGTCCAGTCATAATCATGCCTGTCTTGACTCGGTCATCGCGTTCGAGGAGCGCAGTTTATCACACATCTGCCAGATCTGCGCTGCTCCACCAATGTCAAAGTCAATCAATATGTTTATGTTTTGCATCTATCCACTAATTGATTTAAACATCTCACATCAGACATAATGCATTATGGTGATAATTAAGTAAAAGAAAAAATACGTTGACTAAAATGTGACCAAAATTACATTGACTAAAACTAGACTAAAATGACAATTTTTGTCAACTAATATTTACTAAAACTAATGAAAAATTAAGTGACTAAAATGTGACTGAAACTGATAAGCATTTTGGTCAAAAGAATAAGACAAAAATTAGCTGCCAAAATAATACTTGTCCAGCCCTATGCTAATTGCTAACAAAAACTTGCCTCTGAACCCAGCACAAATCTGCTTGGTTTCCTGTGCCCAGGCTGGGAAAATAGACATGGAATGACTCTGGGATCCCTTTATATTCCAGGGAAAAAATCTTTTTTATTTTCCTGTATATTTCCCCACCCCCATTTTTCATTATTCTCTCCCCCTTTCCTCTTACCACTACCATACTGCAGCCACCCCATCTTCATCAAGGTGTCTCTGTGTCCAGAATGCAACTCTGATACAGAGATGTCTAATATCAGAGATGCAGGGAGAATACAGGAAAAAAAAAAAAAAAAAAAAACCCACCAGATTATTATTTGATTATTTTTTATTTCTCAGCAGACATTTTAAGAAACATAATAGTATTATTAATATAGCTAGCTAGAACAAAAAAATATGATCCATCTGTGAGCCATGGGGTTGTGTTTTCCCTATCTTCCTGTTTGTGTCGGACAGTGCATGTAAGTGTTAGTATAGTGTTATGGTAATGAGTAATCTGTGGTCTATTTCTATGTCATTCTACTGTCTATTCTGTATATTTTCCATCATCCTGTTACATTTCCCTCTGTTTATGCATTGTTACATTCTCCATGCTCAGTTCTCAGTCATCCATTTGAAAAATGTACTTGTTTTCTTGCATATTACTCACACTTTGGTTCTCAACGTGACTCTCTGCTTGCCTCTGCAGATATTGTGGACTTGATGGCAACCTCCAGGAATTACAAGAAGCTGTTGTATGCCTTTGAAGGCTGGCACAACAGTTCTGGTGTGCCACTGAGAAAGCTGTACCCTGAGTTCGTGGAGCTCAGCAACAATGCTTCTCGGATGGACGGTGAGTTTCAGATGAGGCCTGGCACAGATGAACCCTGCTAGCATCCTCTCCATTTGTTCTGAAAACAGATGCACTGCTGTGCATCATGCAGTGGATCTGTCAAGAGACACAGGTTTCAGATTTAAACAGTGCTCAAAAAGAACAGCAATTGAAGAGTATTCATTGCATATTAACTGCTGATTCATTTCCTATTCCTTTGCAGTCAGCAGGGTAGGAGTCAATGCCACTTCTTCAATTCCAAATCCCCTTTTCGGACCCACTTCCAAATTCCAATTTCACTTATTTTTGCCATTGACAGAACAGGTTGTACTAGAATTGGAATTTAATTGTTAAAGGATCAACGGATTTGAAAAACTGGAATTGACCCTTACCCTGCTTACTGCACAATAATTAAAGACTAATTTCTGAAGCCTGGATTTTCTTTTTATATGCAGGTTTCACTCAAACTGAATAAAATGACTGGATTTCATCAATAACTAACATGTGTTCCCAGTCTTTCAAAACTGATGATTCAGCTGGGAGGGGAATTCACTAATTGGTCATAAGATCTCCAGGACCAAGGTGGGGTCCAGCATGGACCTAGATTTGCTGAGTGTGAGGCACGGTCCAGTCTGCCTCTGTGCATGACATTGTGATCTGAGTGGTTTGCCTTCTCCGCCCCAGGGTACAAAGACACTGGAGAATACTGGCGCTCCTGGTACGACTCCGACACCTTCCAAGAGGACCTGGAGAAGATCTACAAGCAGCTGGAGCCCCTGTACCTTCAACTGCATGCCTTTGTACGGCGTAACCTCTACCAGCGATACGGCCCCAAGTACATCAACCTCAAAGGGCCCATCCCAGCACACCTACTGGGTAAGTGCATCCCAGATCTGGACAGATGGATGTGCTGTGATGAGGGGACCCTCACTCAATCTCTCAGGACTGGGATCTGTATTATAACCCCCATCTTACTCTCTACCACACATTTAAGAAGGTATTGAAAACACAGCTCAACAAAGAGCTCAATCACACTTCTGCAGAATTCACCAGGATGTGATTAAGCAAAAGTACCATATCCAGGAGTGTTTCCAAACAGGAATGGACTGGGTGCTGAAGTAATGCTGTTAAATAATATTGAGCAACAAGTGACAGAGATACGAGGATCCCTGGACTCAGCGAAGGGTCTGAGCCCCGGAAAAACAGTGCAGTCAATTATAGGTCGAGACCCTGAAACAGAAACTGAATATCCATATATGGGATTTATTGAAAGGATCAATTAATATGCATTCTATGCTGATGAATCTGTAGATTTACAAGATTATATTGAGTTGCTGAATGATCAACAATATAGTTAATATGAGTAACTATGATGCCCCATTGATACAATTCCACTTCACATCTTCTGTGACCTTGTGGACAACTCTTTGAAATAACAGGACAATTTGTTAGCAATTTACCAATGTGTAGCTCATCTTCTGAAAATGTCAAGGCAAGGAACATTGTGTTTTGGGAACTCAGTGAAAGACACTCAGGCCCTGTATAAGTCAAGTTGAGCAAGTTGAATTATTGGAATTGTTTGCAAAAGGTGCCAAGCAATACTCACATTTCTCACACAACACCAATCAAAACATGTAATGCTAGGTTAACTGTGTTGATTTCAAGTTTTGTTTTACTTTTTCATATCCAGGAAACATGTGGGCTCAGCAGTGGAACAACATTTATGATATGATGATCCCTTTTCCTGAGAAACCTAATCTCGATGTGACAGACGTCATGGTCAAAAAGGTGAATGTTTTCCTCTGTTTCAGTTATACCAATTTATCTTTCAAGGATCACATGTGTGTTATCTACCAGAACAAAATTTAACTATAGCCTACATTTTGGACTAAAACAGAAAAGCAGACAATATAGTATAGTGCATTATGTTGCACAGTCAAACCATAGAGGTAAACCTGATTGCCCTTCTGCCCTGGGTTCACAGCTAAGATTTCCAGACTTTAGACTGGAAATGCCAGTTGTACCCTCACTCTCATACACACACACCCACACCCAGACCCAGACCATTCCTTATGTTTGAAGACAGGGGAGGCTCCAGGATAACTATACTCTCCACATTCACAGCAATGGAACGCCACCCACATGTTCAGAGTTTCTGAGGATTTCTTCAACTCCCTGGGCCTGATTAAAATGCCTGAGGAGTTCTGGAGCCATTCCATGTTGGAGAAACCGAAGGATGGACGGGAAGTGGTGTGCCACGCCTCTGCCTGGGATTTCTACAACAGGAAAGACTTCAGGTGAGAGGATTAAGATTAAGGTGGGGGGTGGGGTTGACTGGGACAGTCAGTAATATTCGCTTGCCCTCAAGCAGATCACCGTTGACTGACTGAATAGACCCCTGTGTGGATTGGTGTTGAACACTTTAACCTATATACCTAAAGTCTTCTCAAAGTTCAGTTCCATGCCTGCAAGGGTAAGAGAAATACAGGCAACATTTGTGTGCTATTGGCTTGTCAACGTGAAATTCCGATCTCCGTCACTGTCGAACAGTGGACAGGTTGTTTTTGTGCTTAGCATGTGAACCATTCCCTGTGGCTCTCTTTGCAGGATAAAGCAGTGCACCACTGTGACGATGGAGCAGCTGTTCACAGTGCATCACGAGATGGGTCACATAGAGTATTACCTGCAGTACCAGAACCAGCCCGTCAGCTTCCGCAGTGGGGCCAACCCCGGCTTCCACGAGGCAGTGGGGGACGTGCTGTCCCTCTCTGTCTCCACTCCCAAGCACCTCAAAGTGATTGGCCTCCTGGAGAACTTCAACCAGGATGAAGGTATTGTACACACTTGTGCCCCTCTTCCTATGTGTCCTGATTCCATCATGGAATCATGGAATATGTTAATGTGCCTGTCGCTAATATGAATTGAGGATCTTGGTTGGGGGAGGGAGAATGTTCCTCTTCAGAGAAATGCAATTTACTCTGAGACTTTGGTGACTTGAAAGGCCCTTATTTTGCTGACCTGATGATCGGTGCCCTGACACAGACCTGGTAGTTGGCTACACTAATTGTTTGTTTCCTTACAGAGAGTGACATCAACTATCTGCTGAAGATGGCCTTGGAGAAGATTGCCTTCCTGCCCTTTGGATACCTCATTGATCAGTGGAGATGGAACGTGTTTAGTGGACAGACCCCCCCAGAGCGCTACAATGCTGATTGGTGGTACTTGAGGTAGGTGGGAGAGAGAAAGACTGAGTGGTGTCAGTCTACTGTGGAATTGAAGTTTAAATAATAGGAAGAATAGAAATGCTGCAGAAAACTAATCAACAGAATACAGTACAATAACAGGTGGCCTTATGATTGGTATTTGTCCCATGCCATGGGGATGAGGTGGGCCTTATTTGAAATCACATTAAAAAAACATTTTTGTCAGTTTGTTTCTTGAAACATGTAGTGTTTTACTTATGGTACATATTTCTGATATGGACACGCATCTACCGGAGTGTTTTATAAACTCTGATCTCTTCTTTTAACCTCTTGAAGAACCAAATACCAGGGGATCTGCCCCCCTATTAAGCGCACCGAGGAGTTCTTTGACGCTGGAGCCAAATTCCACATTCCTGGGAATACTCCATACATCAGGTAGGATTCCCTTCCATTCCCTATCTTACTCACTTCCCAATATGCACAGCCTGTGTCTTAATGATATGATGTTAACTCCGGATGAGATGTTTCCATTTCAAATGTTTAAGTCCAATGTAAACACAGACAGCTATGTGTTTCATGAAGATGCTAAAGAAAATGCAAGCTACCTTGTGACATGCTTTTGTGCCACAAAAAATGTGTTACATCACAACAAAAATATATTGGATGACCTTACCCTTACACAGTTCAGAGTGGTTTGAATGAATTGGGGATAATTACAGTTTATAACATAAACTTTGAGTGGTCAGTTTATATCTGCAACTTGTAAAACAAAAAAACTAAACAGAGAAAGAGGAAATGTATGTTTTTAGTTAATATTATTAAAAATAACAAAATCACATTTGCATATGTGAATTTCTTTTTATAAAAATCACACATCACACATGGCTATGTACTAGTACCAACTACCATTACGAAAGTGTTCATGATGTCATATGATGTCATATTATACAAACACATAATCAAATTGGAATTTCCATTTTTCATCAACATTCACATCGGTATAAATTGGTATGTACTTGGTTACCTGACCGTTTTTCCTTTCTCTTTAGATATTTTGTGAGTTTCATCCTGCAATTCCAGTTCCATCAAAAGCTCTGCCAGGTGGCCAATCAAACAGGGCCCCTTCACCAGTGTGACATCTACAAATCCACTGATGCAGGAGCAATCTTAAAGTACGCAAATGGGGGGGAGAAATGAGTAACACAGAAATAAAGGGTTTGCATGCATTCAGCAAATAATGTTCAAAACATGGCAAAAACCATTTAATCTCCACATATTCATTCTTATTGTTTCTTTGGAGAGAGAGCAACATTTATATTCAAACAAAAAATGCATCAAAGGGGCTTCATACGTTACCTACTTTGACTTTAAAAGTCTTGTTACAGCCCTAAAATAACAATAAAAGATAAGGAATTGCTTTGTAAACTTCCGATAAAAATCTTTGATAGATATTCTTTCCGTTATATTAATTTATTAAGCAGAATTTGATAAATAAAAAGGTTTCCAAAAGTATTGCAGTAAAATATTAAACTGTAGTAAGGCAGCTTCATGACCACCTGATTGATCTGTTTTTGACGGTTTTGTTTTACTCTTTTGGGGATGGGGGTTTATTTTAGACAAGTCCTCAGTGTCGGGTCTTCCAAACGCTGGCAGGATACGCTAAAGGAAGCCCTGAATGTCAGCAAAATGGATGCAGCTCCTCTGATGGAATACTTCAGACCCATCTATGAGTGGCTAGAACAACAGAACAAGAACGAGACCCTGGGTTGGCCCGATTTTGAGTGGCGCCCCCCTGTACCTGAGGGTTACCCTGAGGGCATTGGTAAGAATTGAGTTGCAGTCTGTCCGAGCCCTGGTCTCTGCTGTGCTCCCACTGTGGACACAACGAAGACCCTTACACAACTGTGCCCTGGTACACTTTCTACAGGAGTTTTGCACTTTTCAAATAGTTTGACCATGCTCTGTGGTTCCCTTCACTAGGTGGGAATTGAGCGGGATAGACTTGGTGCAAATCTTCTCTGTTGTGCAGTCGATACAGATAGTGTTGCAGTACATACATGTGTTCATATGCTGAAGCATTCTGAACTCCTGAGGGGTGTCTACAGTGTCTACTGCTCTACCTTTTTGCAACTGTTCATAATGCAGTTTATCCCCAATCTGCC
The DNA here is from genome assembly GCF_036373705.1 of Amia ocellicauda. Lineage (NCBI taxonomy): Eukaryota > Metazoa > Chordata > Actinopteri > Amiiformes > Amiidae > Amia > Amia ocellicauda. The sequence goes on along the minus strand of NC_089852.1, from coordinate 22,258,890 downwards.
CCACTCCCCTCAACTGAATAACAGTTGACTGCCATCCTGTTTAAATAAGTAAGCACCACATCTGCCTAATATGAGCCATCAGTTGTAGCAAGTATATTTTAAATCTGCAATACTCCAGCAGTGATGTTTTTTCCTCTTCTTCTTATACTCTTTCTTCTTCAGCAAGTGAGCTTGCTCTCTGCCAGACTAACAATTAAATATAAATTTCTGCATTGTGAAACTATCTCACAAAGATACTGTCAAAGCCCCATTCACACTGTCTGCCAAGCTTGAATTACAACTCTGGTAAAAATAGACAGTGCTGCATTCTGCACGCTGATGCTCTTGTCAGCCTTGAAAAAATCCCCCCATTAATCATCTAAAGAGTGACAAAACAATACCAAATACATCTAAAACACAGCCTATAGGGACTGTGTGTGTGTGCGTGTGTGCGTGCGTGCCTGTGTGTGTGTGGTGACAGATCTAACGTGAGTGATTTTATTTGTATATATTAAAAAATCTCAATCTGACAGCTGGCTGGATACAACAAAACAATCACTTCTGACTTCCATGAAAAGCCTTGCAGGGTGTTAAACAATGCATTCCATGATGGAGAAAAGCTTGAAGGGATTATTAGGTTTTTTTATATGTCACAATAGCTCTGTATTCATTAAACTTGCACTCTGGACCCCCTCACTAGGCTGGAATGAAACAGGACGTGTGCTTCAGACTCTTGCAATGTGTTTTCTCCTGTGAAGTCTTCAGGGATGTATTTCCAAAGCTATAACCAGATTGTTTTGATCTCTTTCCCCATTGGACTCTGATTTTGACATGGTTTTACCATAGTTTGACAGTGCTGTCCTATGGGTTCAACACCCCTTTCCTGTGCTTTACTGCACTAGACCATGGGAATACCATGATAAACATGTTTACCATGGCAGACCATGGATTATTCATGGCACAGCATAGTAAAGCACAGTGTATGCATGTTAAAACCATAGAAAGCCACTGCAAAACGATGGTACAAACACAGTAAAAACTTATGCTGAACCTAAATCCTATGATGAATTTACCAGGGTAAACTCGCATGAGGGAATAGGTGAAATTATAAAGATTGTTTATGTTTATTAGCAATTGTTTGTGACTCATCTGTTATGTCTAGTTTGAGTCTAACTACCGTGAGATTTAGGGCACTGAGAGACCGCACCAGTGGCACACCAGGCAGAAGGGGAGGTGTGTGCTGATGTCTATGTCCCTCTCACAGATAAAATCACAGATGAGGTACAAGCCAAGAAATTCCTTGACGAGTTCAACTCAACGGCGGAGGTGGTGTGGAACGCTTACACAGAAGCCTCCTGGGCTTACAACACTGACATCACCGAACAGAACAAGCAGGTCATGGTAAGTGCATTGGGCATCTCTTCAGACTTAACACTGTAAAAGTGGAAGAGAGAGTTAGTCTGAAGCAGTGTTTCGCTGTTTTTTTTCCATAGATTTTTAATGCAAGAAACATAATTCTGTCAGTTCAGGCACTAGACCGGTGATACCCAGTGCTGGTCCTGGGGAGCGCCAATCAAGTAAGACTCAATCACCAATTTCTAAATAGTGGGAACACATATTAGTTGATATATATTAGTGGACCTTGAGGGTTAAAGGCTATCCAGAGGTCTGTTCCAAATGATCTCTGAATTACAGAATTTACCACCAGCATTAGACCCAGGGGGTAGGGCTTAAGTCTGTTTCAGTTAATCTGTTCACTTACGAAGAGCTCAGGTGAGACAAAAGTCGGACGTGCCCTAGCCCTTGCATTTGAAGAACACTGCTTTAGGGACTGCAGCTGAGCCCCGTTGGTTGAAAAGAGACGAGGTGAAATTAAAGAAGTGAGGGTAAACGGCTTATATTGTGGCACAACCCGAGGTGTCCACCACACCCCCACTGAAGTGAAGCGTACCTGTTCTGTGTTTCAGTTGCAGAAGAACCTGGACATGTCAAACCACACACTGAGGTATGGGCTGCAGGCTCGCAAATTTGACTATACAGACTTCCAGGACCCAGCCACGAAGCGGATTTTGAAAAAGCTGAGTGATATTGAGAGAGCAGAGCTCCCAGAGAACGAACTGAAGGAGGTGAGAGCCAGCCACCGACTGATGCACTGTGCATACACTGACTGACTGACTGACTGACTGACTGACTGACTTACACACTGCGCACACACTGACTGACTGACTGACTGACCGTCTGACTGAGTGACACACTGTGCACACACTCACTGACTGATGCACTGTCCACACACTGACAGACTGACTGACTGACCGGTGCAGTGCATGCACACACTGAATGGAAGATATCTGATACTAGGATATATTAGAATATTTTTCATAGCTCCTGCTTTGGAGTACAGTACTTCCAAATTCTATGCAATCTGATTTCTGATATACGTCTTTGGTCTCTCCTAAGTACAATAACCTGCTGTCCAACATGGAGACCGAGTACAGTGTGGCTACAGTGTGTCGAGACGATAAACGATGCCACCCCCTAGATCCTGGTGAGCCCCTCTGTTTCTCTGTCCCAACACAGCTTCCTCAGTCATATGAAAATAAAACTAGTTTCTGTGTTTTTAAGGAAGAGGTCACTATCTCTAAGGTATGCAAAATTAGTTAGCAAAAAAGGAAAATAATAAAGAAATAAGCTAAATACATCGATCTTTTATTTACATCCACCTTTGGTTTGTCTTTTGAGCTGTAATGTTAGTGTAGTTGCTGATAGAGGCTTAATACCAGATATTTTAAGTGTGGCTTGTATAAACTTCTTACTGTGTTGTGCTGCACATTGTGTACATACTCAGAGCTTTATTGGGGGTTCACACACTCACCCCACTAGGTTTCCACCCTGCCTAGCCCTGGCTAATTCATGCAGGCTTAAGAACGCACCTTGGAGATGGCATCGCTCTGAGATGAACACATTACTTTTCGCAGATCTTACTGAGATCATGGCCAAGTCCAGGGACTACGACGAGCTCTTGTTCGCCTGGGAGGGCTGGCGTAATGCCTCGGGGAAGAAGATCCGCAACAGTTACAAGAGATACGTGCAGCTCAGCAACCAAGCAGCCCGGCTCAATGGTAAGATCCAGGCACAAACCTGCCAAGTACAAGAGAAACGGAAGTTCTGAGGGTCAAAGGTTTGGGAGCTACTAGGCCCAAGTCATTCTAATCCAGTCATCACAGGCCACATCCAGCATGTTTTCTATGTATTTTAATAATCTCAGAGGAGCTACAGGGCACAATAATGAGCTCCATTAACTAGTGTGTAGGAGGATATATCCAGGCCATCCAGGAACAGAAATGCAGAGCACGAAATGCATGTGAGAGTTCCCATCCCGTACATTTTAGTATTGAATTCTGATACATTTCTGCTCACGTGGAATGGTTGGTAAGTTTAGGAATTTGCAGCTCATTTGGGACAAAGAACTGAACGCTTTCCAACTCTCAGAGACCTGTGATCATCAATCACTATGTTCCCAGTCTTTAGAAATGGGTGATTCAGAGTGATCTCTATATAGCTAACTGGTTTGGGGGCTCTCCAGGACCTGGGGTTAGAGACCATCACTCCACACTAAGAGGGGAAAGCCAAAATCCTTGGGAACAGCCCCGGAGGAAGAAAACATCTGAGAGGAAAGTTATGATGATGTAATGCTCTACCTTGTACCTCTCACCCCTGCAGGTCACTCTGACAACGGGGCTTTCTGGCGTTCGCTGTATGAGACACCCACCTTCGAGCAGGACCTCGAGAAACTGTACTTGGAGATGCAGCCTCTGTACCTCAACGTGCACGCCTATGTGCGCCGGGCTCTTTACAAGAAGTACGGCCCCAAGAACATAAACCTGAAAGGACCCATCCCTGCTCATCTTCTAGGTGAGAGATTCCTAAACGACATCACAGAAGCATTGTAGTCCCAAGAGAAATTGTGTTTACCTGGTTGGGTTTCCAATAGGTGGTCTGTGTCCAGCAAACACACTGTTTTAAGTGTTATGAAATTGTATCAATACTGTTAATGAGTACAGCCCTGTGTTAAACTGAAATATAAGAACAACAGTGCAGGATTAATTAAAGCAAGTTTACATTCTCATTGTCCTTTACATGTCAGGTTAGTAATTCTCCATGTTTTTAATTCACTACCAGGTAACATGTGGGCCCAGTCCTGGTCTAATATATATGATCTTGTGACCCCATACCCTGATGCCTCTCAAGTTGATGCCACCCCTGCCATGATCTCTCAGGTAGATAAAATAATAACAAATCATTAAATTATCCCTTTCTGGACCATTAAAACGTGAAATTAAAGTGGCATTAAATTGCATTTGTGAAGGGCAGTCTGTCCTCATTGATATCATTGTCATAATCTCCTTTCAGGGCTGGGATGCAAAGAGGATGTTCGAGGAGTCTGACCACTTCTTCACCTCGCTAGGCCTGCTGCCAATGCCCCCGGAGTTTTGGAATAAGTCCATGCTGGAGAAGCCGAAAGACGGGCGGAACGTGGTGTGCCACGCCTCAGCCTGGGACTTCTACAACCGCAAGGACTTCAGGTACGGGCTGTTGCTGTGCATCAGCGTGATTGTAAAGCCCCAGTAACCAGACTAGCTCCCAAGAGGTTACTGGTCTCTACCTGTGGCATCTGCTAGGAGGCTACATTCGAGAGGCAAGGCAATATGAGAAATTTTCTTTGCTGTGACACTGTTGCTGTCACAATTGGGTTTCCGCTCATTTTGCCACATGGCAAATTCTAATTTTAAGTGCAAATTGGATGTCCATTCCAATGTAATTTATTCCTGGTCCTCCACAGAGTGCTTTCTGAGCAAAGGGCAGCACTACATTACAATCAACTCGGTGACTGTGGACTATTGGAAATTGACATATTTGTGTTTATCTTTATGTTTATGCTATTTGTGATGCTTTTTATAATCCCTGCCCACTTTTAGAATCAAGCAGTGCACTGTGGTTACAATGGATGACCTCATCACTGTGCACCATGAGATGGGGCATGTGCAGTACTTCCTGCAGTACAAGGACCAGCCCATCTCATTCAGGGACGGGGCGAACCCCGGTTTCCACGAGGCCATCGGAGATGTCCTGGCTCTGTCTGTCTCCACACCCAAGCATCTGAACAGCATAGGACTCCTGGACAAAGTGGAAAACAACCACGGTAACTATCCCAATTCTTCAACACACTGACTTGAGTGTCACTCAGAATAGCATCTGCCATTTAGGATTACTTGCATTATCTTTTTAGGGAGGGGTTAAGGATAATTTTGCCATTACTTAAATAAGTAAACAATAGTACTGGTTGAAAGGAAGTGAGTGTATGGGTTTGAGATATGATTGCAGGCTATTTGCTGTCTCTGTCATTGAGTTAGTGGGTTAACTTTGACGAATAGTAAAAACTGGGCCAGTGTGGAGCAGTCTTATTCACTGCACTTCATGTGTAGCATCACCCTCTGCTGCTCAAATATCATATGACAGAAGTTGCAGCATGAAATGAACTGAAGTGGCTATGCAGTGGTATAAATCTCTTACTACAGTTAAATGAAAGGAATTCTTTTCAGCAACATAGCTGAAACGGCAACCATAGAAAAACACAATTAAAGACATTGAGACATTACTGCATTACTCAATAACAGTATACAACTGTAGAGTGGCTATATAGTCACCCTTTATACTTATAAGCATATTATTGTTTTTCTTCTTCTTCTTTGTCTTAATCTTATTTGTATTAATATGCTTTGTCCCCATTTCCCCTGCAGACAGTGATATAAACTACCTGATGAGCATTGCACTGGACAAGATTGCCTTCCTGCCGTTTGGATACCTGATGGACCAGTGGCGCTGGAAGGTGTTTGACGGGCGCATCACTGAACAGGAGTATAACAAGGAATGGTGGAACCTCAGGTCAGACAGCGCTGCCTTCTCCGCCCACTCTCACACTCACCCGCTACTTTTACACAAAGGAGGGGGATCTGGGCAGGGAAAGGAGTCTCTTTTACCTGGAGGGGGGGCAGCTAGGAGGCCGAGGCCTTAAGCCAGGCACCCCCAGAGATTTATTTTCTCCCAAAACAGTCTATCATTCTGTAGGAGTTTTTGTTTTTGTCTCCTCCATGCCTGATGGTTCATTTGTGTTTGAATTCAGTTATACTGTTATTTTATTTTTTGAAGCACTCTGTGGCAACCTTGCGAAGGGTGCTATAACAAATACAAATTGATTGATTGAGTGCATTGGATGAGATGGGAGTTGGAGGGAATCTTAACCTATTTAGACTAAATTAATGACAGGCCAGGACAAAGAGAAATGAGTGCATGGAAGATATAATACAATTAGATATTGTAGCAGGTTGGGGGGCCTGTCACAAGGAAGGGCTGTATGTAGGTGGGGTCTGGTCTTGAAACACACAGTAAGGAGGCAGGCAGAGGGTACAAAACAGGCTCGCTGTTGTTTGATTTCTTCCCTCAATGGCAGTGTCAGAAACCTAGCTCTGTTCAAGCACTAACTAAACTTAAACAATCCCTAACTACAAAACAAACACTACTAACAATAATAACAGTAAATGCCCGGGTTGCCAGAGCCGAACACCGGGCAGACAAAAGTACAACAGGGGTAAGGCAGGTTCCTAATCAATGTCCGTAATCCAAGTTCGTTACTGGTGGAAGGTCGTCAGACAGTCCGGGGTTCAAGAGGGAGAATGGTCCAGGTCCAGAAAAAGGGTCGCAAGCCAGTGAATCTGTCAACTGTGAACTTCACCCTTCTTTCTCCTGTTCTCTTGCTCTCCTGTTCTCTTGCTCTCCTGCTCTCCTGCTCTCCTGCTCTCTTGCTCTCCTGCTCTTCCACTCTCTCGCTCTCTTCTCTCTCCGTCATCTTCTCGCCCTCCTGTGCACCTTGCTACCCCCCAGCCAAGCATGCACCCCCTAGTTAGTTTCCTACTTCCTTTTATAGGAGAAGTGGTGGGCGGGGCTATGGCCATCAGGAGCCCTGCTGGCTTCTGGGGTTTGGAGTCTTGGAGGAGAGGTTTTGTAGTCTCCTCAACTGAAAGACCCGCCCTGACCCCAGCCTTGCCTCTCACACTGTTACAATATCAATACATCATCTCTATATACATATATTGATTTAAACGTACGTAGTAGGAGCCCTTTGTGTTAGAGCTTTCGATTTGGTTTTCAATATAAATGACGTACGAACACACAGATCTATATGTATATCTGTACATAGATAGGTTAAGACTGGCTGGGATTAGCAGCACCTTAAGATACCTCTTTCAATTTGTTTTCAAAAGTCTTCAATACAATGCTGCTATTGTAACCATGGGGGGCATAGGCCTAGGTCGATATTATTAAGCAAACCTGTCACTGAATACAGCAGCATCAGTGTCAGTCACTGTATACTAAAACCAGCTTAATGTGTTCAATGTTTCAGGTTAAAATACCAGGGACTGTGCCCACCTGTACCCCGTTCTGAGGAAGACTTTGACCCAGGCTCCAAATTTCACATCCCTGCCAATGTGCCCTATGTCAGGTAAAGCCCTTCCTATGGCAGTCTGGAACAGCACTGGTGTCTGTGAGGTGGCAGTATGTGACTGGCTGTTTTCTTCGCTCTCAGGTACTTTGTCAGTTTTGTGATCCAATTCCAGTTCCACGAGGCGTTGTGCAAGGCAGCCAAGCAGACCGGGTCTCTCCATACATGTGACATCTACAACTCCAAGGATGCTGGGAAGTTGCTGGGGTGAGTCCATTGACACTTCACTCAGTAATTCCCTTATTTACAGAGGGAAGTTGATGTTTTTTAGTAGTATTTAACATCCTGATGAATGCTGTCTGAATTAGCCTTTTATGTCTGTGCATGCTCTCTCTGTTTTAATGGTAGTTGGATTGCTAATGACAGGCAAATTAATTTGTGGCATTTTCAGAGGGGTTCATACCAGTTCCTTTGTAAACCGGAATCACCCTCTGCAGTCTTGTGTTGTTGTGTATACGTTATACCCCTAACAGACTTATGGCTAGTTTCACAGACCGAGGGCAGTGCTAGTCTGACGCTTCCTTACATAAAATAACATTAGGTAGCCTTAAGATTGGTGCTAATCAGACTATGAAAAAAGACTATTGTGGCCATTCACAAGCTGGATCTTCTAATGCAGGGGTGGGGAACCTTTTTCATCAAAACATTAATACAGATGAAACTTACATTCTAATGCAAGAACAAATCACTTTTTTCTAAACGCACACACTGCAGTCAAAACATAAATAAGTATACAGCCTACAATAAGCAAAAAGCTCAAAACGGCATACAATAAGATATTGTAAATATTGGAATAATGCTCAAAAGCAATATTTTATAGTTCAAAAATAACTATTGCATTTTACATAACATAATTGTACACTAAAGTAAACATATTCAACACTGTGTAAACTTTGTTTTCAACATACAAAGCTACAGTGAATAAAATCAGTGTATTTCAATAAACTATTTACTATATATTTAGCCTGCATACCTGACAGCTTGGTACAGTCCACACAGGACACGTTTCTCCACTTTCCCTGCATGAGCTCGTACCTCACACTGCATTTTGACAGCCCAATCCAGGTGAACACTTTTACTCCACGAATATATAGCATCGCAATAAATGCTCCTCCGTTGATAATGTCCATGAATCATTATTTTGCGTAAGAAAACATGAAAGACTGTAGACAGGTAGAGATCACCACTTGAGCGCCAGACTGACTCTAGTGTAAAGGGCAGGCAGGATTATGGGTTATATTTGAGTTATTATGTATTTTAATGACTGGTGAAAATAACCCGATTTTGGCTATTCTAGGTAAGTGTGCAGTAGAGATGTTTAATACATAAGATCGGCGCTTCTAGTGTTAAGTGTATGTCACAGAAATATACGGCCCAGAGGCCGGACATTCCCCACCCCTGTTCTAATGCTTTGTATGGGATTCTCTTTCTCTCTCTCTCAGGGATGTTATGAAGCTGGGATTCAGCAAGCCGTGGCCAGAAGCCATGCAGATGATCACTGGGCAGCCCAACATGTCTGCCCAGGCCCTGCTCAAGTACTTTGCTCCTTTGATCACATGGCTGGAACAGGAGAACAAGAAAAATGGCGAAGTTCTTGGCTGGCCCGAGTACGATTGGGTCCCAGGTGCGTCTCATTGCTGATCTAAATATATACCTACCTAAAGGTGATTGCTATTGGCATGATATTAGTAGAATATAAGTATTATTATATGCATTGTGTTATTACTCTTGTAAACTCTGTCACCTGGGATAAAAGCTCTTGATTATATAATATTTGTATAGACAAATCAAGATATGAAAAACAGTAACCGTAACCGTAACAGTAACAGTTACAGTTACTGTAGTTTCTCTTCAAAGCAGCATAGCTATGGATTTCTGTTTTGAGTTTTTTCAAATGGAAGAACAAACCAACCCAATTCAGAATTAAACTGTGTAGCAGACTCTCCTGAGCTGGACTAATGCAGAGGTGACTTGCACTTTCCCTAAGAAGCGGTTTTGCTCTGGTTGCTTGACCCAGTTTTGTTTGTGCTTTCACTTTAATTTAATCTCTGCGTTTCAGCAACAGCAACAGCAACAGAAATGGGTTCTCCTTCAGAGATGAGCTTCCTGGGCTTGAGTATGACCTCAGAACAGGCTGCAGCTGGCCAATGGATCTTGCTGGTGTTGGGCCTGGGGCTCCTAGTGGCCACTATATACCTGGGCTACAAATTCAAGTCCATCAAGAGACAGAAATCATCCTCTGAAGTTGAACTCAGTTAGACCTCTTCTGCACTTCCCATGTTTGTTTTTGTCATCAGTCTTTCTTTGTTTTTGTGTTTTTTTGTTTTTATAAAAATCGGGTCAAAACTGTTTGACTATGCAAAACGAGCCAACAAGATTTTTCTAATTTATTTGTAAAATTTGAATAGTTTGAGAAGAACAAAGGATTTAATCACTTTTGTTTATCAGAGAATTGTGTATGCAGCTTTTTTATTATTTAAATTTTCTTGGGGGCAGGGGAAAAGAAGAGCACATGTTTTGCCTTTTCTTGAATAAAAAATAAAGAAACCTAAAAAAAAAACTATTCATGAAATCTAAACCTGTCATTTTTTTCATGAGAAGAGTTGGTGTGAGAAGGAAATACAGCCTGAGAATAGTGTATGCATAGTGATGTATTGTTATAGATACTGATTCAATCATTACCGATTTCAAACATTTTAAAAGATCTCTGCATATTGAGTGTCAGTAATCAAAGGCTAACACCACAGCTTCCCCTAGTCTTTGCATGCACAACTAGCACACCAGTACTAGTAGCATACTACAACATTTCTCTGCCTATGAAATATTGCCAGAGAAGCCTTACAATTAAAAATAGGACAAAGATGACTGTGAACACAGTGTAGCTCAACAAAATAGCCTTCATGGCGTACACCGACTCGGGGTCAGAGAGTTTTCGCTTGCGAGCAAAGCGCCGTGTTATCGAGAGTCTTATTTCCACCGCTAGCTTGCCCTGGAGCCAGCAGTAGTAGGTGCCCCCGTCGTTCATTTGCACGTCACGGAAAACCAAGTGCTGGCTGGCATCGATGTACATCCGGGCCGTTTTGTTTACTCCTTCCATGTACTGGGCCCGGTAGAGCCGCAGCTGATCTTTATCCCAAGCGACGGCTTTGTTGGCTTGAGCTCCAGAGCAGGCCAGGACGAGAGGGCGGCCCTCTGGGTGACTGTAGTACTGGACAACGAGTTTAGGAGCATCAGATCTGGAGCCCAGGAAGTCTAAGAAGGATTTCTCCTCAGGAGGCAGCGTGGGCTCCGGAGGGCAATTGGTGATGCAGCTACGGACTGCGAGCTCCGCCCTCTTCTCCCGCAGATGTTTCTTGAAGCGCTGGGGCACAGAAGCCGAGCCACAGGACGCCACTCCAGGGGGCTGAAGCCTGTAGCGGCTGTAGAGGTAGGGGCTCTCCAGATAGCACAGCCCCACGCGTGTCTGCTCCCCCCTGATGCCACAGCGGTCACACACAGACCAGGGCCAGAAACTGGTGAAGACCCGGTAGTGTGGCATCCTCCCAGCATCCCCTGGCGGCCCCAGCGATTGGGGTTCAAGGGAAAAGGACACCTCGCCCACTTCCTGGATGTCCACATCATAGCCGTAGAAGAACTCCCCAGTGGACGTCCCACAGATGTAGTGGCCTGAGTCAGCCGCTTGCGACTGGAAGATCAGGAGGCTGAAGAGACGGATTGAGAAGCGGCTGCGGATGTCCAACCCCCTTCCCACCTGTGCAGAGTCCACCACCTTGGTCCCGTTGAAGTCCGTCAGGACTCTCGTGTCCTTGACCCCCAGCTGTTTCTGGTAGTACCACACCACCGAGGGCACAACCTCTGGTTTGCAGTGGCAGGGGAGCTCTATGGTCATATCACTAACGTAAGCAGCATTGTCAAACATCAAGAATGCAGGGCAGGGCCTCCTGGCAAAGATATCCTCATCTTCCTGTATGGCTTCATAAGCTGAAAGACCTGAGGGCATGGCCAGGAGCATCGCCAAGAAAGTCAGCAGGTTCACTTTCATCTCTGTGCCTTTCCTCTCTAAAATAGTTAGCACTGTCACATAACCCTGCAACATATGGTACTAATCCCTTACCAACTGCAAGGCTTATCTTTAGAATGTTCTAGAACAACCCATTTAGAATCTCCGAAGGCAAAGGCCAGTTCTAAAGTCACCATGGATACATTTATAATCTCATGCCTGCATCTGCAAGATTCCTTACAAAGCATTCTGAAAATGAGCTACTGGAGCAATCTTTTATTGTTGTAGAATAGGCGATTCCAAGTGCATTTACACTATAAGGATAAATATTAAAAAACAAAAACAAAACTATAGCATTTAATAAAGTCTGCTTACATAGAGTTACTCATTTACTTATTATTTCAATCCAAACCCAAATGGTATGCCGACTCTGAAGTAAGTTATCCACTAGGGTATCTGGAGTAGCTGGTCACATACATTGTAAGACAGTGAATGCTACATCTGATAAATTAAGGTCTCTAGGTTATGAGTCGGCTTGCACCTTGTACAGCTTCATTAAGTCTCTCAGTTCTGTCATGACATCCTTCTCCTCTTCCGTCTCCTCTTCCAGTCCTGAACTCAGCTGAACTTCTTCAGCGTCTGTTGCACTGTCACTTGCCCCCGCCCCGACACAGCCTCCCGTGTTGCTGCCAACAAGGGGCACTGGCAGTGTCTGCAGCTTCTGAAACAGCTCCCGACAGACCTGTTCTTCCAACTGGCTCAGGAACGCCATGCTAAGCCCGAACCTCTGGGTCTGTGAGCATCCTTTCAGGATGGCGGTCACAGCCACTTGGTCCCCGGCTTGGAAGTTTTCACAAAGGACCGAGAGGAATTCCCCCAGCAGCCCAAATCCAATCTCGGTGCTGAAGATCCTCCTCAGCCCCTCTCCACCCAGAGACAGCAGGAGATGGTATTTCCCTGCACTGCTCTGTGTGCCTCTGCGCCAATCTCTGTTGAACTCTGCTGCAGTTCTGGGCTGGAATTCAGATTCCTTTGGATGAAAAATGAATGAATAAATACACAAAGCGAGCTCTTCACCAGGTGTTTGAGTGTTTGAAATAGATCTTGTACTTTCTGTGGGCAAAATGAAAGGCAACAAGCAATAGTTTCTTGTGTTGCCTAAGCACCATTCTCAACACGTCTTGAGAGAGTGGTCTAACCCCACCCCCATCAAAAAGATAAAGTATATGAAAGCCCTTTCTTTTGTAAAAAATAAATACATCCTGAAGATCACAATGCAACACAGTAAGATGGGTTCAGAAGAGATATCAGAGATTATATTAACAGAATGGGAAAAAAACGAAATGCAAATGTAGAAAAATCTTTTACCAGATTTAACTATGTAATTTAGTAGGCGTTTTCCCTTCTGTTGAGGTTAATATCTAACCCCACAGTCTCAGTTGATATAAGACTGTACAAATCATGAGGCCATACACATGCACAGCACAGTTTTTATGCATCTGGGATACTCTTTCACTTGTTTTGGAATTCTTTGCTATTGTCCTTTGACACAGACTTAAGGGTTTCTGGGCGATGCAAGCAGACTGGTGGAGCTCTACAGTGTGGGTTACTGATTGAACTGTTTGCAGTGTGTAAGTGCCCAGGCTGACCTCGATGCTCTCGCTGTGTGACCGGTCTGTCTGTGCCGTTGAGGAAGCTATAGTGTTCCATGGCTGTTTCCGTGGGGCACTGGCCTTGTCTTCCCTGTGCAGCGGCTTTAGGTGAGATGCAAGCACAATATCCCTGGGGAGAAGAAATCATATACTTACAAAACAGGTACAGTACAGTGCATTCATTTGGAACAAAGGGTGTAATAGCAGAGCAAAGTTGCAGTCAAAACTTTAAACAGCTGACACTGACCTGAACTCCTCATAGGAGCCCACTTTCTGATGGATCGCCCGAAACTTGGCCTCGTTCTCCCTCTGGTACTTCCTGTCAGCCGCAATGGCAGCGTGCAGCTCCTTCTCCAGGGCAGTAAAATCAATGGCTTCAGCTTCCCCCATCTCACAGCCTAGGACCGCAGCAAACAACAGTTATCATCACTCTAATCAACAATAGTACGTTTTTGTGACCAATACATATTTTAGTTATTGCACATGAATTTATATAATATACAATTAGTGTTCGGTGAAATGTATTTTCCAGCTCACCATGCATTTGATTAATTTCCAGCGCTTTTCGATATTGTGCACCTTAGAAACTGAATGTGAGGCCGGTGACCATTTTATATTACAATTGAATTTGTGCACATTCAAATAAACACCGTTTAGATTATTAAGCGTAGGCTATATGTATTTTCTTTTTTAAAGTTTAAAACCCAAAACTACAAGCGCAGTTATTACATACCTGCGCGCGCCTGCAACGCTGTGGAACTGACACGCGTCTCTATGGCAACCCCACAGCCACTGACGCGGCGATTTGATTGGCTGAAGCGCCCCACGTGTTCAGCGGAGACGAATGAGACGGCGAGCGCGCAGTGAGTATCAGAAACGGAGCTCTTGATATGTCCTTCGCATTGTAAAGCCTTTATTTACTAGACCACCTGTAAAATAAGCGTTTATGACTTTTTCCCCCCGGCAGAGCTTCTCGTACAACAAAGGAATGTATTTCTAATCTGCTGCATTAGAATATGATGGTTTAGGGCGGCTGTATTGCACCGCAACATTTCCCTTGAAATAATACATTGCTTTGAAATGATCCTGTTAAAAACGGGAAGCGGGCTTTTGCCACAGTATATTTTAAGGTGTTTATGGTTTATAAACAGTGATATTGGGTTTTTATGCTACTGGTGTTTGCTTGACAAAAGTCAACACAATCGTGCTGACTCAGCCTATCATGTTCCTCCAGCAGGGGGAAGCAGCCGTCCATTGAGATGCTGAGTTGTGTGTGACGTGGATATCGATGTAATAGTTTGATTTAAATCAGTGGCACTTGACGAGAATGAAAATATCCAATTAAAACCAAAGTAATAAATAAATAAAATAAAAGCAAGTCCCAAAGTTTGACTGAGATCAGATCCCGTTTATGTCTGGACAGTGGGACACCATTAGGAAGTCAGTTACATTGACAACCAGTCTTAACACTTTAATGCAGGCATATCATTCTGCAGCATGAGGATGCATTCAGTTAAGGGTGGGAAAAAAAAAGTTTCTCTCACAAACAGTACCCAACTCTTCTCTTCTCTCATGCAGTTTTTCTTATAGTGGTGGGGTCACTCAACCAGAGATTGGTTGTTGCCACTGGTTCCACAAAACAGACCACAAAACAACATGCCAACAAGAGCCTAGAATCTCAGGTCAAATCAGTATCTGTTTTGTTCTGTAACTGACAGATAGATACCTCTTCCCAAAAAAGGCTTTTTATCACTGGGAGGTTGAGCAGGTTAATAAAAGGGGCTTCCCTAGATTGACTACTACAGGTCATTCAGTGCATAGGGTTCACTAAAAGCATAGGGATTACACTAGCTCTGCTCACCTTCTGTTACTTCAATATTGAATATTGATATGAAGGATGTTAATTGGTTGTTCAAGGTCAAAGAGGGTGGAGAGCGAGAAATGGCAGAAATATAGTTTTCACCTGAAATGTGCTGTTTTTTTATGGTTTTCCCATCAAGGACTAAATTAATGTCTTGCTCTCCACCATGTTTTAACTTCAACAATTTATTGCCATTTTGCATATCATGATGCAATTTGTTCTTGTTTATAGGCTTTTTATTTCAGCCATTATTCAACTATCATAAATGGTTATCATTAATGTTTCTAATGAAGTTAACAAGAATAAATAAGCTTAGTTTCGCTTAAAGAGAAGTTGTAATATCTGCTTCCGTTTAGGAGCAATTGCAATACAGAATTTGGGAACAATTTGGGAACTTCCTTGTAATGAATAATGTCATGTGCTTAAAACGGTTTTCTTGATTGCTTTGTGGTCAGAGAAGATTTGAAAAGATGCTCTGTCTCATAGTATCTGCGGTATTAGGTTGAGACAGACTGCATAGACCTACCAGTACAGAAATATTACCTTGCACTGAGGGGATTTCTCAACTGATTGACTGACATTATTGCAGAAGTGAATCAGTCCCAAGTCCCCATCTGATCTTATTGTAATGAAAGAAGAGACTGCAAATACTGTCAGCCTATTTGATCAGACATGTTTTACCCACACTGGTTATTAATGAATTTCTTTTGTCTGTATAGCCCTCTTTTGCAGGGCTTTCTTTTCCAGAATGTGTCGTTTTAATCTACCAAAAGGACTGTCTGGGAAATTGCTTCTTCTCAGGTCTGTACAATAATTTACAGCATCTATGTTTCTGCCTCTGGTTACAGTATGACAGTGTTTTCTGCCATTTGGACTATAACAAAGGGAATGTCTCCAGTCAAGCAAGCTATCAAAAGGGTCTGCAGCCCTGCTCCTGGAGAGTCACAAGGTCTTCAGGTTTTCAGTCTAGCTGATCTCCCAGTTACAAAATCAGACCGATTAGTTCCTTAAAGAGTTCAATTAAGCACTTTCTTTCTGCAGGTAAATTACCCTTTTACGGTTACTGTTTTTACAATCCTGTTTTAAAAAGTGTCTATTGATTTAATCAGTAACATGAGGCACACTATTATTGAACTGCAGAGAACACGGTTTCCACTGGGGTTGAATTTTGTTTTGTGTAGTGCAGCACAGTGATAGTTTAACAAATCTATGAATAACTAAAATAAAATTAGCCTACCACCTATGTCCCCTTTTCTGATGGAACTTTTTTAGGTAGCACTAAATTAGCAAAGGAGAGAAACGTACAACATCGTTTTTGGAACTGGGCATTTATTGTGTGACAGTCATGACAGAAGCAAGACAGGCTTTGGTTTTCCAGATGTCAGAAGTTGTAGAACAAAAATATGAATTCAGATGCGGATGATGAGTCCAGTTGCCCTACTAAGTCTTCAACTTGAAATCTTAACCTTTATTTTTTTTCCCTCCTGATCCTAATTTGATTTCAACTAAAGGAATATTTCTTAAATGGTGAACATGCAATGACATCACCAAATCTACTGTGTGTTACATGTGTACTGTCTTTTCATGTGAATTACTGAAACATTTAAATGTCTTCACACTATCGCTGGTAATTTGTTTCTAGCCATTGTTGATGACCAGTATTGCTAGTCATAATGGCCAAGTGTAAATCCAACCGTCAGACCCATGTGCACCCTGTGAAGTATGTGCTTCAATAAGACATTGCCTGCTGGCCATAAGGAGTGAACAGCTTATCCCACACCTCCACTTTCATAATGGCTCTCCCCATAGGACACATGGTGGCCTTAATATCAAGGTAGTCCCCGACATGATTGATGGCTGTGCCTGTGGCCTCTGCGCTCACGAAGCCCTTGTGGTCCTTACTGTTATACATTTCTTTATACAAGGATTGGTCGCAGTTGCGGCCCCTGCTGTAGATGCCCACCGCAAACCTGTTCTTGTACATGTTGTAGTCAAAAGGCACCGAGAACATGATGGCCATGCTCTCTATGTAGTCCTTCCTGTTGCGCTCGAAGAGGTCGTAGGTCATTACCCCCACTGCCCCCTCGACCTTGCTGGCGATCTTGCTGAAGGTACACACTTCCGTCTTCATGGGCCGGATAGTGGGCTGAGGCGGGTTGTAGACGTGCCCGCTCTCCAGGAAGATCCTGGAAAAGACAAATGCAGCGCTCGCTCACATAGACCACCACAGAGAGCAGCACACAAACACAGCAGAACTTGAAAGGAAGGTGAGATCAAGGGAGATGTGAAGACAGGCCCTTGGACCTATTCTGCAGTGGAAACCTGTTCTGCAGCAGGAGGGGATTTCACTGTGTCTCCCACACAGTTTGAAAGCTTTAGGTGGCCACATTTGCTGTAAACGATATTTGTAGTGCATTATAAGCCATCTGTGCTTTAAAGAGTCACATTAGCTTGGTAATGGCGGGAGATAGCAATCCAATCATTTTTCTATAAGCTTCTCCACCCTCTGCCACTCAGCATCTACATAGATTATTGCCAGCTTATCATAGAGAGGGTAATACACACATGCATACTCCATCCATGACAGTTCAGTGGACTTACCTCGGGTTTAGTAAGCAGTAGTTGCTAGTGAGGTTGCTGATCTCCACGGTCACGTTCCTGTTGGTGCTGACATTAGCTGCTATTGCCTCTGCATTCTCTGCCATCTTTGCAGTCTTTTTATATTCTGCCAGAGAAAGAAACCATGTGTGTTACCAGGGATATAGGCTAGTTACAGCCAGTGGCATTTTAAATGACTCTTTAAAAACATTAAATTAATAATATTTATTTTTTCTGTTTTTTAATAGCACTGATGATAATATAAGGGCAATTCCAGACGCTGAGTGTTGGGCTTCAGCAGGTTTTCTAGGTTTTCTTAATATGGACCAATCGAGCATCGCGATATCTCTTCTGTAAGATGTAAAACTGATGTCAATCATTGATGCTCGTGAATCTTCACAAATTGAAGAAATTGGTTCAGCAATTAAAAAATAAATTGTGCTGCTCCTGGTTAGACAAAGAAGTTGAAGTTTATTTATCAACCTCACATTAAAATTGGTGTCAAGAAATACCAAATCAACACCCCCGGTAAAGCAATCAATAAGTGGTGTACCGACTTGCTAAACTAGTGTGAGATACACTCATAGGTGTATATATGTCTATGGTTATATTTTTACATAATTGCGTATGATGTTAATGATGTATGTTTAGGTCTAGGCTTCAATTGAATGTTAATACATTTTAATAAGTAAAATAATCGAAATGTAGGTCTTAAATTCAAATCTAGATTTATCAGCCTTCGCTATATTTTGATTTGCTTAAACTCTCTTTATGTATTTTTTTTTATGACGACTGTCAAATGCACGTGTCATTGAATACATAAATGCATTTGATAGTTTAAGTTTTTGTAAATAATAGGCCAAAATAGTTTAGTATTTTTAGTGCTGAATGCCACTTTCTTTATATCTAGATTTGTGTTGATGTCTGGTTTGTTTGTTGTATTAAAACATCCTGCTTTTAAAGTACTATTATCCATACCCCTCCTATCCTTTATTAAAGTGCTCTTCCAGTTCCCACTGTCCTCGTCTTGAGCTTTGTCATTTCCTCTGTAATTTGTCATACACTTTATTACATTTTATAAAACATTGTTTTATTCTTGTACTGTTGGTAGCTTTAGGGTGATGATAATTGACATTTATTTTGTATCATTGTAGTGACAGATGCACCCATGAAACAGTAAAATATCCCACCAACGGATTCAAATGGAGGCCTAGGCAACCCCCCCAGACCACTGACCTATAGGTGATCACCATTGGCACTCCGTTTATACACTTCAGATATTCTTCTTCCATTCTCCTGTCTGTAATTTCTACACCTGAATTATATCTATTAATCAAGCATAATAATAATATAACTTAACACTTAATATTAATGCTGGTGGTGCCCAAAGTCCTGCAGTGGAAAACATTTGACTGAAGTTGGCTACATTTGTCACACACAGGCAGAGCAGGTTAATTTTCAGCAGTGACCTGAAAGCTGCTTTTCTGAATTGGTTCTCCTTGGAAGTCTATACTTACAAGTATCTGTGTAGCAGAAGCTAGGCATACAGCCAAGTTCAACCTCTCTCTCTGTAGGAAGATGAATAGGTGTCCGAAAAACTGCCCATGCACGATTCCATTTCAGTTAAAGCTCTTGCTAGCTCACTGTCACTCCCTTATTTTGCCCACTTCAGAGTATTATAGTCATATCCCAATAAAAATGTAATACATTTTCGTGAAATAGACAAATTTTTCATGTATAATGCTGCAAAATATATATGCATTAGTCTTAACTTAGTCAGTCAGGGTGCAGTATTGTTTCTGTAGCCATGCTGGGCTTGGGTCTACACTGAAAATCCAGGAGAGCTTCTTTTGTGTATGCTGTTCATTTTTAAACTCTAATGCAGCTGACCTCCACAGGATGTTTTCTGTGCTCTAACATTTCCCCCACCACCCCCCCCCAAAAAGAAAAAACCTGCAAAACGGCTTCTCCATTGACACAAATCTACAGCAGTGCTTCGCAGTAGTTTCATCGTGTTTGCATAGTTTGTTTTTCAACTCCATGCAGCATTTCAGATTCCTTACATAGGTTCTTTAGTATACAATAAGTCTTTTTCATATCTATACACACAATATTGGTTCTAATAACTAAAAAGGCTGACTTCCGACAAATACCCCAGTCTCCCAGTAATTCCCCATTGGTAATATCTTCTTAAAAAAAATAGAATATTATAGCCCCCTACTGTAATTAACCATGTCTGTAATAACACATACATTTAACCGTAAATAGAGCTAATACGTTTATACACCAGTGTTAATATTTGTTCAGTTATACATGTAAGCAGATCAACTTACTTCAGGAGGATCAGCAACAGCTTGTGATCAGGGCGTTTTGTTTGGCAGCTCTGAGTTATGAAGTTAAAAACTCCACAGCAATGGAGAACATAGTAGCTCAGACATCCTGACACCCCCCCTCACCCATACTGTTGGGTGTGGTGGTATTTTCAGCTATTTTTCCTAAGATGAGGCACAGGTAGGGTGTGTCAAAGTGTTTCCACACGGGGGGGGCGGTGCAGGGGGGTCGGGGGGTGTTACCTGTGCGCAGGCTGATTTGGAAAGGCTTGGACAAGTTTGAAGAATTTTTACCAGTTTTATATTGAATTTGATCTTCTGATTCATTTCTGTAGGGGTGGATATCTCATGTATAGCTCTTGTATTAAGTGTAAATTCCAAGTCTTGTAAAAGCAGTAAGGAATTTTGTAAACTTTTTCTCTTGCTTAATGAATGATAACAGAAGGTAACAAGCACTGCATGTTGGCTTTAAACTTAAACCTACAGATATAGACATAACTCCTTTTCATGTCTGTATGGTTGGTTTTCATTGAGCAATTTCAGGCTAAGAAAAGCCAGCTGCGTCATTTGATCCAGTAGGAATTAGCATTGCGTGATCTTATGGGAGTGGGTGACGTAAGGTTGTTTTGAAAACTTCTGAGGATATGCTGTAGAGTACACTGAACTATACAATACTAAAACATATTCTTTCATGACAATATTTTATGAGATGGATGTGTGTTACTGTTTTTTTCTTCAACAGTGAGAATATATACTCCAAATTCTAGAAATCCTACACTCCTATTGAAAATGACTGAGGTTTTCCAGACATATATTCATATATAGATATAGATGGATTGATAGATAGATGAGTAGGTAGGGAGTAGGGGCCATAATCTGATTACATTCAAGTTTTGTCTCTGCATAAGGCTGTTGTGGAAGTAGCCTTTGGTAGTTTCAATCCTTCCCTCCCCACCAACTTTGTGTGTGTGTGTGTGTGTGTGTGTGTGTGTGTGTGTCAGTAAAGTGTAAACTGTTTTAGAAATGGAAACAAACCAGCACGATTGATTGAAAACACCTCCATGTACTTTATTAATTTATGTTCAGCAAATTGTGCAACAAAAGCAGTAACATATTCCCTTTCCCACAGCTGGAGAACTGCAAAATTAGTTTGCAGGCAGAGGTAACAAGAACATTTACTGCTGTGATAAAGATTGACATTTTCTTAACGCAACATTTCAACCTAAATCGCTTCTAGTATAGAACTAATAAGGTATAGATAAGAGTTGTGGAACACTTACAGTGGCTATGTCTTTCAACTGATTGTACTGCCTGGTGTGATATTGTACAGTGCAAAATGATGAGATTGCAAAATGCTTACTTGATTGGCCTTTCTATGTAAATGTCAGCCGACATAGCTAGTGGTGATTCATCCAATATTTGCTGTAATTCCCTGTTTAATGGAATATGTACACCACATCTTTCCAAAGCATCTTTTTTTATTATTAGCTGTTTAACACAGGATCTTGAATTTATAAAACAAAGGTGTTTCTAGAGAGAAATGACAGGATTGGAGGGTGGCCTAGTTTAATAGAACATAACCCTCTCCCATTTCATTGCATCCCCGTCACTCTAGTCCATCTTGTCGTACACCTCCAGCTTGAGGATTGCCTTGCCATTGGGGGACATTGTGGCCCTGAGGTCGACCATCCTGCCTTTGTACTCCAAGCCGGCCCCCGTGGCCTCGGCCCGAGCGAAGTTGGTGAAGTCCTTCTCGTAGTACATCAGCTTGTACAGCGCCTCGTCACACTTGCGGCTGTTCTCGAAGATGCCGATGGACAGCCAGTTCTTGTAGAGGTTGTAGTCGTAGGGCACCGAGAACATGATAGCGATGCACTCGGTGCAGAGGCGCCCCATCATGTCGAAGAGGTCGTAGGTCAGGATGCCCACGCTGCCCGTGGCGGTGTTGTCGTCCTTGGTGAAGGAGCACACTTCCATCATCGTGGTCCTGATGGTGGGCTGAGGGGGACTGTGGTTGAACCCCTTTTGGGTGTAGACCCTTAAAAGAGAAGAGACAGACAACAATTGGGGAAACCGGACATGGCCAACATGGTCAACAACAAGATGGGTCTCTGGATAAAGGTACATGAGCTGAGGATCTGCACACTCAGATCTGCAGTAGCAGGTTGTACACCATCATGGCACAACCTGGCTCTTTATGAATAAAGCACTTTACACACATTGATGAGATGCTGCCTCACAGCGTGTGGCCAGTAGCACACCAACCAGCTAAGATTTGAAAGTAAAATTAAATGTACATGTTGTATCCAAAAGTTTTCAAAACATCTCTTCCAATTATGCAGTTGCAGTTATTTAGAGGGTGTGCAGTGGATCAAACCTGTTTGGTTTGTTAAATGGTTATGGGCAGAACTGAGTGCCTATCAAGCCACACAACTGCTTCAATATTACTCTTGACTGGCACCATTTTAGTCATTATGGACGTGGAAAGATGTAGAAACCCTGGAATTAAATGTATCTGATTCCAAATAATCGCATCCGCTTTTACCAGCAGGTTTAATTTCCACTCTGAAATGGGTGTATATTATGAGACACAAGCTTTTGGAGCTGCAGTATATTGCATTTTCATTTGCAAAAATAAATAATAATCTATTTAAATTAGAAAACATCAATATGGCCCTGACTCATGATAATTAAAATTAAATTAAAAATCACATATTTCAATCAAACCCTCAGCTATCCCCTCAGGCGAAAAAAAAATAGGCAAGGACAGTGAACTCCAAAAAATGTGAAAACAAAGTGACACTTAGAATCCAAGATACACCTGATATTGTATGATTGAAACTATTTCCATACGAATGCATTGGGTGAATGTGCCAGAAACCAAAAGTTACAAAATAAACCCAGAGGTTTTCTTCAGGCTTACCTGGGGTTAATTAAGCAGAATTTGCTGCTGAGGTTGGTGATTTCAATCGCAACATTGCGGTTGGTTGTCAGCAGGGCGGACAAGGCCTCGGCCGTTTCTGGCATTGCTGGAGAATTATGTGTGTAACGTTAGATCTGCAAAACGGAAAGCAGTGTTATATTTAAGAAAAAAGTAAAGTTGCTAATAATGGGTTGGGTGCTCTGAGCTAAAACGTCACAAGAATGCTTTAGCAGTGTGGCTTGTCAGTGGGCTGGTTACAAACCATGAAAATGAATGAAGGTGGACACTGCTACTTAAATGCATGTTCGTGGCATTTTACTGAGCACAGTTGGTGTTGCATTGCCTTGTGAAATAGAAGATCGTTAATATGAATTACCAAAATATTGCGCCACGTAAAATCCTGTTTTTGCAGTTATAATAACAGAACTAACATAAAAGTTTAAAACATGAATGCTTCTGCCTATTCAGTTCAGTCCCAGATTTGATCTGTAGGTTGAGTTTTGAGAGAGTGTCTGCACTCTATGCATGCTTTTGTTGTCACCTTTTTTCTGATTGTTTTTACCATAATGAAGTTTAACAGCAGTACTTTTATCACTCATCCACACGTGCCTCCCAGACACAAGAGAAATTGCCTCTTTCTTGGACAGATTCCACCAGGGAAAAGATTACAAAGCCAATGCAAGGTATGGTTGTCTTTCTGCTTCCAAAGTGAAGTACAGATATCCCAATCTTGTGAAAGCATACACCACTAAATGAATCTATCCGTTTGTACCCAGTTTCTATATTAAACAGTTTGTTCTATGTCCTCTCTCAAGTCTATTGAGAGTCAACAGAATTAGACCAATGCATGCATAAGAGCAGGAAAAAGAGCAGAGGAAAAACTCACCTACCTTGAAAATGGTAACCAGATTCACTTTTTCTCGGACAGCTTTCTGATGGAGTTTTCTCCACGGCAGCCGAGCAATGGGAGATCGCAATACTCCTCCCCACCCCCACACCCACCTCTCAGAGTTATGAACATGGGTGTGGCTGCACAGCGGCACAACAACTGATCAGGCAAATATCTTTCAGCTTAAGCAAAGAAAAAAAAAAGCATACACGTAGAAAAAGAAAAGAAAACGCAAATTTATCTGAGAGACAACGTGTGGATGCTTGATCTGACCCTTATTGTATCATTTTAGTCCTGAATGCTCCGGCTCTTTTTCTTTTTCTACCTGTGCATTTAGAGTCTCTAATGACCATTGAAGTTGAGGATGTCCTTTGGCTTGAGTTCTGCCGAGACCTTTCAGGATGTGTCTGACACAGCATTAACATGCCATTGTAAATCATAATGTCCTCTGGATGATCATGATGCTGAACTCTACTCGCAGGTTGCTTCTTCAATTTCAGTTTCTCCCATTGAATATGTATGGCCTACATTGTTCCCATTAGCTTGAATCACTGTGGAATTATAAAAAAATAAATTTGATTTCCATGTGTTGAGTAGGTCATATATCCTTGTGTGTTTCCTTTGCTTGGAGTTACAGTGTTCGCAACCCCCGTTTGTGTGTCTAGAAATTGAACAAGTACATTCTAGAACTGTGCCATTCTAGGTCATGAATACAACCCAAGATATAGGCTATAACAACCCTTGTGTGTATCTCTGTTGTACTCCATTGATTATCTCCCCTAAGTTTAAGCCTTCTCCCCTTATCAGTGCTCCATGTTATACGCTCAATAACCAGTTCTTAATCAAGGTGCACTTGGATTAAATCCTGCACCCTTTTTCCCAGTATCAAAAGCCTTCTGCAGATCTGTCATGCTCTATTCCGTGCTCTTATCTTGCTTCTCTTTCAAAGAAATGCAAGTTAGTTAGACAAGATGCCATTTCTAAATCCATGTGATTCTATAATACAGCAACCCCAGTATAATACACAGAATATTCTACGTATGTACTTATATTTACTTATTTACTACTTATTTGTGTTGTATTTTGTTATTATCTCCTGTGATGGATGATGAATTGCAGGCTTTTTATATAGGAGAAGTCCAGTATGTGCACTACAGTATGCAGTGCTCTGATGTGCAAGATAATACCTGATTTTCCTGTTACTGCAATGGTTGTTGTTGTTTTGTTTTTCTTTCCTATACATTTTTAAAAATTGGAGTCACTAATTATTTAATCAATTCATACCGTGCAATTTGGTGGTGATCTGTTTTTCATTTTTCATTTAATTTGTCATATTTGATTGGCGCTTTAGCTCGATTCGCCCCTCTCCCGGTGACTGCACAGAGGAACTGGTTAAGTGAATGACTGAATAACTGACTCTGCTTTTAGACAATGCAATGCCTGTGCAAGATGCCAGCCACTCCCAGATAAGTGCAAGTCAGAGGGAGAGAGAACATCCCAAGTCGAAGCAAGGTGAAGTTTAAGGTTTTAAAAAAAGTGAGAATCAGACTCGTACTGTATGAATAGCAAAACAGACACCACAAAATTGAAAAGCAATGGTTGCATTATATGATTTTATTTACTTAATGTTGTTATGAATGGGAGGGGACAATCACTGAATTGTATGTGATAAAAAGTGTATCTATTTATTTATATAAAGATTTGATTAGTCTGATTACTCATGTGTTTGTGGTTCCCAACCCTGTTCAAGAACAATCCCAGTGCTTCTACTCCTATAGGCTTTTAACTGAGAGATTGTGTTAATTTTGTGTAATTAAACCAATAATTTTGTAAAATAATTCATTGTGAGCATTGCAATTGCTAGCATGAAAGCCAGAAGACTCTGTAGCTCTCCAGGACTTTGACTGGAGATCTCTTGTTCTCTATCCCATAATGTGACTCACCTCCATGGTCTGATCCATGGTCTGGGCAGTATGACTACAAATACAAAATAGGCAGCACTGAGCAAGTTGGCATTTGTCTTAGTTCATTATTCTGTGTGATGCATGTTCTTGTTCCAGCTTGAGAGTGTAGCATTGCTCATTTTCAGTAAATATCAGAGCCTACACAAACAGCAGGCTGTCATGGCAACTCTGTATGATGTTTGAAAATATTCCAATATTGTTTCAGTGGGTTCTGTACCTGCAAGTGTTGACCAGTTTTAGATTCCTTAAATTCAACACACCCATATTGTTACAGTAATTCTGCTACCCTGCTGTCACCTTTAGACAAGAGAAGCAGCAGAAATCACTGCTGTGTGCCAAAAAATATAGACCTAATAAAAAAATCTTGAAACAAACCTTTGCAGTATGCAATCTCTGGTATGCATTGTCTCTTAAAGTGAGAAAAATAAACACTCTTTCAAAACTTTACTTAAATGGGGATGGCAATGATAAACAATGATTAGATCCAGTTACAGAGTTGGTTGAATCCTCTGTTTGCTGTATTTTGGCAACTGTAGTTACCATTTAGAGAAATCTTTCATTATTCATTACATTACACCCAGTCAGAGGCTGTTGAAACATGCTCTTGTGTTGTACCAGTGAGGTGTCTGTGTTAGCTGAACTGATTAATAGGTGTTCAACGCCACAGCGTTCTACCTGAGAGGGAAGTGTAGGAGTTATAATGTAATGGGTGTAACTGAGGTAAACTAAACTGGCAGTAAAATGTGTGTGTATTTTTGCAAACATTTTCCCACACTTAAGTCAGATTCTCCATGTGACCCTATTATACAAACGCACACACACACACACACACACACACCCCTACATACCCACCAATTACCAAATTACAACAAACTATGTGAGGACTGAAGCTGTCACACCCAGACTAGTCTCATAGGAAGTAAAGTTGCCTCACGCAGGGAAGTGCTATAGAATGAAGTTTACTCATTTTATTTACTTCAGCAAGTGACTTGTTACTATTGCATGACTTAATTACTAATCAATTTTACTTTATTTGTTACAAAACAGACCAGGCTTGCATGCAATTCACACTGCACCGTCGCTGCTCCCAATTTCATGGGAAAAGAAGCTTTCTATAGGTTGCTTGCTGCTTCTGCATTTTACATTTTTTAATATGGATCACACACTTCATGTAGGGTTCTTTCATTATAACATGAATATACATTTTCACATTCATTACCACACATTAGAAATTAAATAAACCATGTTGTTTTTGTTTTTATTATTATATTACTAGTGACAAAAAAGCACCAAAAAATCAAAATAATTGGATAGAACACTTCCATAAATACTTCCAGGAAACACTAGATGGTGCCACACATGCATTTAAAAATATCTGTGACACCTTGAGGATTTTTTAATTACCGTTCTGATTTAGGTCTGCAACTTGGCAACAAATCCCTGGCAAACGACAGGAAAGAAAATATTTTTAAATAGGAGATGCTTACAAAATATAATAAATACGTAATTAACTGCGCTTAATTGAGATGGTTTAATACACATTTTACAACTTTTTAATTTGAAATTGAATGTTATGTTAGGCACATTTCCACGCTTCCAAATTGCCATTCAGTTTCTAATTAAAGCTTATTAACCCCCCAGACCCCCCCACTCACCTGCAGTCAAATACGAGTTCACAATGGTTAACTGTTTATTGTCTGAGATGGTTAACTAACTAACTAAGGACAAGTAACTCAGTGGTTTAATTCATAAGAATAAAACATAAAAAAAAAAAAAATACAATATGTAAGACAAAATAAAAAGTGCAATATTCAGGTTTTGTTGCCCGTAAGGGACATCTACTGGGCCATTTTTCTGGCTGATAAAGGAATTCATAGCATGATTAATATAACGTCTAACATGGTAGCCCATTGAGGCCATTTACACAAAGGGTTGTAGGTGTTGGGAGCAAAACTAATTCTGGGAGCGGATTACATGGCACCCTTTTCAAAAGATTAAACTTCCTCATAAGGTTTCTAAGATTTGGTGATCCAAAAAGACAAAGAAATCCTAAAAGATGAATGAATCGGTATGCAGAACACAGTATTGCTTGGTAGACTGTCAATATCCCCACAGCTTTGTTTACACAGTGCCATCTTTAATGTTTATTGCTAGTTATGTATTCACTGCTTTTTATGCAGTGATGCAAACAGCTTTAAGGCAGCTTAGTTTGTCCTACAGTGCGACAGAAAAAAAAGGCTTTTATGATGATGTAACAGGAACAATTTTAAATTTGTTTTAACAAAGGACATTTTAAATAGCATGGATTATTCAAATATACTTTATGACTATGAGATCTGAATGATCCTGTTCTCCATTTTTCTATCATAACAACTGTTTTGTTGCATCAAAAATAGAGTGAATTAAAAGCGCTGAAAATCACCGCCTTCTTCCCATGGTGTGAAAGAAGAATGAAGGTGAGGACAAAGGGCAGTAGAAATGTCATTCAGTTTGTATTTATTTATGTATTTTTGTTACCCCCACAAAATAGCACATTGGTTTGGAATCATCTTATGCCTGAAGGAACATCTTTATCTGTAGTCTTAGATGATTATTATACATATTTTTACATGTTATTTTTTCCTCAGGTACATTTGAAATCATTTGTATTTGAATTGTATATATTAGACACACTAGAGGGCATTGCACCCTCACAGACGTCTGTACAATCAACCTCTCTAATGCCGTTTGCTATCTGTGGGTGTTCAGGTGACACTAATCCATTATATGTATGAAAAAGCACTCCAGGTTGGTTTTAAGTAGAAATTCCATATTCGTTCATCATAAACTGTTCAGGTTTAACATCCCTCGATCTTGCGCAGATTGCCATCTGTTAATATGGTTTGTTTGTTTCCAGAAGAATATACTGGAGTAGTCCTTTTTAAAAATATATATTTATGTATTTACTTATTTTGAGAACTTGATCCCTTGTCTAAGATCTTATGAAATGAAATATAACATTTGCATGAGTGAGTAATTCAGAAATGAGATCCGTGTTACGTGCATTAATTTACTCCAGTGTTTCCTCTAATCCTTGTATAATGCCTAATTGGGGACTTTTTTCTCTTCACTACAGCTCATTTCCTGCATATGCACTTTGAAACGTATTCGCAATTCATTTGCCAAGGTGATTTTTGTATTATATATTTTTTTAATATGAGGAAGCAATTTATGTGTGTTAACTAGATTTTGATTAATCCACTGACGTGTTTATAAGGGGCATCGTGGAAAAACCTTCAGCAAACTTATTACACTGCTGGCTGAATTGAACTGCCTTTAGTTAGTGCTGCCTTGGGTGATTTATTACAGTGGAAAAGGAGAGACTAACATGTTTACTGTGATTGATAGGCTGTCAAAACGTTCCAAAAATTGACATGGGATGTAAATTCATGTATAACTGATTACAGTTTACATGTAAATATGAAATAACTCTTTAATGCATTGTGAAACAAAAATGACACTTGAAAAAGAACAGAGGTGTGCTTGTATTTCCCTAACACCTCAATGTAAAATTTGCATTTTACGGCAAGTACAGCGATAAATCCCATCTCCCTGCAACTTGCAAATTAAATCCACTGGACTCTAAGACTCCAGTGATTCACAGGCATTTGTATGCAGAGTTGTGATATTGAGATAAAGATCCTTTTAAGGCATATGATTTTTTCTTCTTCTCTCTCTGTCTTTTTAAAAAAAAAAAACCTTTTTCTCGTTTACATACCCAGCAGCATATTCGCCAGGCTTTTGCTGAAATTTTGCCTTTGCTAAGAGTCAGGCTGCAAGCAAATTAGATGTGCTAATGAGCTCTGGATTTTAATTTACCCCAGTTTTCACAAGGAGCTAAAACGTGTTTTGATATGGGGCAAAGAAAATAAAAGTTATAAATAAAATTGCAGCGTTCAATGTAAGTGATAATCTGTATCGTCACTTGTCAACAGTAAATGGTAAGCCTTTTTTTAAACAGGACAGCATATATCACTTGACGTTCTGTCTACTGGAATGAAAGTGTGTTTATAGGCGAACGGTGCAGATTTAACAATCCTTCAGTGCATGGGGGGGGGGCATATAAAGGAAACCACAATTAATTCACAAATTAAAAGCAGAATTGAAAATCATAGAACAGGGTTCCTGTGTGCTGGGAGTGAGATGAACTTGCAGTGGGCTATATGTCACCTACTGCTTTTGGAGCAACAGAGTAACATGTTTGTGATTTTAGTCCTGGGTGAAGTGTCTACTCCCAGTTGTAAAGCAGGTTCCCTCAGGAAGAAAGGTGCTATATAATTGCAACTTCTTATTATTTGTCTTTTATTATTATTATTATTATTATTATTATTATTATTATTATTAATTTATTATTATCATT
The DNA here is from genome assembly GCF_036373705.1 of Amia ocellicauda. Classification (NCBI taxonomy): domain Eukaryota; kingdom Metazoa; phylum Chordata; class Actinopteri; order Amiiformes; family Amiidae; genus Amia; species Amia ocellicauda. The sequence goes on along the minus strand of NC_089852.1, from coordinate 22,228,737 downwards.
ATTATTATATACAACAAACTGCTTTATTTACAGCTTGGAGATTATTTTCTCTGGATTCCTCTAGATTAAATGGTGATTTGAGTCCAGCATGAACTGTATTCAGACTCATGGACAACCTCAAGCTCTACAATGCCAGACAAGGACCTCAAGTCACAAGTAGCAAATAATGGCATAGATGCAGGTGAGTCTGAAAATAAGAGTCAAATCTTCACGCAGTTTGTGTAGACACATGCAGTCCCTCCCTGACAATGTAGCTGAGGATGATTCTCTCAGTGATGAGATTCTGGAATCAAGCAGTCTGCTAGTAACAAACACACCTGAGATGGCTTATTTTTGTTTTAAGCCTTTCTCCTAATTACTCTACCTGGTATTAACTTTAGTTTTCAGCAGTTTTCACATATTTGTAAAGGTGCTACAAACTACCTTTAAATTGTTGTGTTCTTGGAATTGTTGTGTCCTCAATTTGCATCTGGCATGTGGCAGCCGGCTAAGCACAGTGAAATGTGTAGAATGTGAGGGACAGGGCTCCAGGGAACAATCACTGCACCCTATGTTTAAATATAAATACAAAAATCCATTGATTGACAGAAGGAAGTTAATTATGACTGTGGGAACACAGTCTGGATAGTAAGCACAGATTAATTGCATGTACTTGTAAAACGCACATGGTGTTGTCAATCCAAATTAAACTTCATGCTACCTATTTTCACAGATTGAGAAGTTGCATTATGCATTGCTAAAAACATCTGTTGATACACCTACTGCTGCATTTCCCAAGGCAGATGCACTTTGAGTAACAGTGATTCCCCTTTTAGAACTGTAGAAACCATCTCCTTTGCGAACATTTGAGGAAACTGACATAGAGCAAACATGAACATCCAAGCTGAGGAGGGGGCACTAATGTAACATGGATGAAGATGTGAAGGTAGAAAGAATCCACTTCCTTAGGTTATTAACAGCTTTTTCTAAATAAGAAAGCGAGGCTCTTCAAAATACATTTAAAGAGACATCAAGTGATCAGTCATAAATGCAGAAAACTGAAAGCCTCTTTTCTGAACCTAATTATCTTGCCCAAGGGCATGAATCATGTGAGGGGTTGATTATGAAATGTGTCTAATTCATACTGAAGTTATTATAATGGAAATACACTCACCTAAAGGATTATTAGGAACACCATACCTTAATTCTACGTGGCATTGATTCAACAAGGTGCTGAAAGCATTCTTTAGAAATGTTGGCCCATATTGATAGGATAGCATCTTGCAGTTGATGGAGATTTGTGGGATGCACATCCAGGGCACGAAGCTCCTGTTCCACCACATCCCAAAGATGCTCTATTGGGTTTTCCAGTCTTCAACTGTCCAATTTTGGTGAGCTTGTGCAAATTGTAGCCTCTTTTTCCTATTTGTAGTGGAGATGAGTGGTACCCGGTGGGGTCTTCTGCTGTTGTAGCCCATCCGCCTCAAGGTTGTACGTGTTGTGGCTTCACAAATGCTTTGCTGCATACCTCGGTTGTAACGAGTGGTTATTTCAGTCAAAGTTGCTCTTCTATCAGCTTCAATCAGTCGGCCCATTCTCCTCTGACCTCTAGCATCAACAAGGCATTTTCGCCCACAGGACTGCCGCATACTGGATGTTTTCCCTTTTCACACCATTCTTTGTAAACCCTAGAAATGGTTGTGCGTGAAAATTCCAGTAACTGAGCAGATTGTGAAATACTCAGACCGGCCCGTCTGGCACCAACAACCATGCCACGCTCAAAATTGCTTAAATCACCTTTCTTTCCCATTCAGACATTCAGTTTGGAGTTCAGGAGATTTTCTTGACCAGGACCACACCCCTAAATGCATTGAAGCAACTGCCATGTGATTGGTTGATTAGATAATTGCATTAATGAGAAATTGAACAGGTGTTCCTAATAATCCTTTAGGTGAGTGTATATTTATTTTTTCAATTGAAATAAAGTTAAGGGTTAATCTCACATTTCCCAAAAGATGGGAAGGGTCTAAAAAGTGTGGATTGTACACTGCCTATAGACTGATCTATGTAGTGTATTTGTCTTTGAGCGGATGTACAGTGAGGGAACAAAGTATTTGATCTCTACTTGATCTGATTTTGTAAGTTTGCCCAGTGACAAAGAAATGATAAGTCTATTTATTTTATAAATGGTAGGTGTATTTTAACAGTGAGAGACAGAATAACAACAAAAACATCCAGAAAAACGCATTTCAAAAAAGTTATAAATTGATTTGCATGTTAATGAGGGAAATAAGTATTTGATCCTTATCAATCAGCAAGATTTCTGGCTCCCAGTTGTCTTTTATACAGGTAACGAGCTGAGATTAGGAGCACTCTCTTAAAGGGAGTGCTCCTAATCTCAGCTCGTTACCTGTATAAAAGACACCTGTCCACAGAAGCAATCAATCAATCAGATTCCAAACTCTCCACCATGGCCAAGACCAAAGAGCTGTCAAAGGATGTCAGGGACAAGATTGTAGACCTATACAAGGCTGGAATGGGCTACAAGACCATCGCCAAGCAGCTTGGTGAGATGGTGACAACAGTTGGTGCGATTATTCGCAAATAGAAGAAACACAAAATAACGGTCAGTCTCCCTCGGTCTGGGGCTCCATGCAAGATCTCACCTCGTGGAGTTTCAATGATCATGAGAACGGTGAGGAATCAGCCCAGAACTACATGGGAGGATCTTGTTAATGATCTCAAGGCAGCTGGGACCATAGTCACCAAGAAAACAATTGGTAACACACTATGCCGTGAAGGACTGAAATCCTGCAGCGCCCGCAAGGTCCCCCTGCTCAAGAAAGCACATGTACAGGCCCGTCTGAAGTTTGCCAACATCTGAATGATTCAGAGGAGAACTGGGTGTTGTGAAGTGTTGTGGTCAGATGAGACCAAAATCAAGCTCTTTGGCATCAACTCAACTCGCCGTGTTTGGAGGAGGAGGAATGACCCCAAGAACACCATCCCCACCGTCAAACATGGAGGTGGAAACATAATGCTTTGGGGGTGTTTTTCTGCTAAGGGGACAGGACAACTGCACCGCATCAAAGGGACGATGGACGGGGCCATGTAAAGTCAAATCTTGGGTGAGAACCTCCTTCCCTCAGCCAGGGCATTGAAAATGGGTCGTGGATGGGTATTCCAGCATGACAATGACCCAAAACACACAGCCAAGGCAACAAAGGAGTGGCTCAAGAAGAAGCACATTAAGGTCCTGGAGTGGCCTAGCCAGTCTCCAGACCTTAATCCCATAGAAAATCTGTGGAGGGAGCTGAAGGTTCGAGTTGCCAAACGTCAGCCTCAAAACCTTAATGACTTGGAGAGGATCTGCAAAGAGGAGTGGGACAAAATCCCTCCTGAGATGTGTGCAAACCTGGTGGCCAACTACAAGAAACGTCTGACCTCTGTGACTGCCAACAAGGGTTTTGCCACCAAGTACTAAGTCGAAGGGGTCAAATACTTATTTCCCTCATTAACATGCAAATCAATTTATAACTTTTTTGAAATGCGTTTTTCTGGATTTTTTTTTTGTTATTCTGTCTCTCACAATTATAGACTGATCATTTCTTTGTCAGTGGGCAAACGTACAAAATCAGCAGGGGATCAAATACTTTTTTCCCTCAGTGTAGATTGGTAGTACCTTGCTTTTGCATTTAGTAATTTTTCATGATCTGTACAGTTGGCAGTATTGACTGGACACAAGCTACTGTGTCCCTTTAGAGACACCATAACAACTCTTGTCAAGTAGATGTCGGAAAATATAATAGCATTCATTTAAAACAAAGTTGAAAGCGTTCTAAAACAACCGTGTTCGTGTGCCCACTGGGGAGCCCAGCGCTCACATACAAATTCCTCTTGCCCCAGCTTGTCTTCAAAAACAGTCTGTTCAAATCCCCCAAACACTTTGAAACAAGTTTATCATGTCTATGGAAAAAGGATGTATTTTTTTATTTTTCTTCTTTTTTTTCTATTGGTTTTATCATGTGGAAAAATGGCAGACAGCTATACCACAGAGAGGGCCACAGACACAAGTGGCTGGCCCTGTTTGCTCACCCCATGAGTCAACCAGCATCTCTAGAAACAACAAGTTCCAAGTATCTAGTGTGTGACTTTTTTTACTTTTTTTAATATTTCAAACAATCTGTCCAAGTACGCCTGAAATCCATCTGATTTATCCGCTGAATTGATGCATTTACATGAAATAAGATGATGACATATCCTCAATACCAGTCTGCTCAGAGAGCTTAGCCCCTCTGGCCAGCAGAGTTTTCCCATTAATGTTTAGTTGTTTTGCTAGTCCCAAGTAATGTCCATGTATACTTGACCTGTCCTAAGGTACATGCTCTGGTCCCAGTCAAGTGGTGTTGGCCTTGGTATTTCTGCTTAGAATTAAAGATAAAAATGCATTAGGATCCCAATTACCAGTGCAGATTTTGAGTAAGAGGTGGCAGCCCCTGGGGGAGGGGTTGGGGGAGTTGGATGCAGCAAAGGGGTCGGGGGGGATCTAGCACTTTAGAAGCTACGATAATTGATACATTTAATCTCCTTCCTGTCCGCGCCATCTAGCCATTTTAATCACCAGGGTTTGTGTTGCATTCAGATGAGAGCCCTGTAAAGCCCTCCTCTTCAATTTCCAAGATGTAGAGCAATGAAAGCAACAAAAGAACTTTTACTATATATATATATATATATATATATATATATATATATATATATATATATATATATATATATATATTTATTTATTTATTTATTTTAAAATAAATAAATATGAATAAGCTCTTAATTATGTCTTTCTTCTCTCACTCTTACTATTGTTCATTTTGCATATTTCTCTTCTCGTTCTCCGATACCATGGTGAGGGCCCAGCTTGACATTAGTGTATTAGCTGCTGCAGAGGAAATTATGAATTGGGATTGAGCCCAGATGAATGGCTTATTTTTCTTTATTGTCCTATCGGTTTTAGCTCCAGAAGTGGTAAGAAACCCACATTGACTTAAAATGGTTTTCTTGTACCTACATTGACCATATAGGATTATTAGATGTAACGGTTTGTGTGTATGTGTTAAACCGGGGAATTTGGGGGAGAAGTGTAATGTACAATAAAACGTTATAACTATTCAAAACTAATTTAAATTTCTCCTCACATTTGTTTTTTTTGTCTTGTTTTTTTAATCACCACTCATTTTAAACAATTATTGGTACCGGCCTGAACATTATAATTACCACCTCAGTCACCGTGGCAATCCTTCCCCCGGCACAAATTCAAGTGAACGTCTGGAAAGTGATTGCATTAGATCCAGGCTGAGACCAAATCCAAACATTGACCTCCCCACGAATCTGATACACAATCGCAGTTTAATTTTTTGTCAGAAGGCACAGTCTACTACTGAGTTCATAAGCCATAGTTCATAATAAGTTACCATCAGCATTGATAGCATGTGACCGTTAATGGATAAACCAATTTTAAGCTTATTTATTTATTTATTTATTTATTTATTTTTGCTATGGTGACATGTGCAGAATCCCCTAAGGTACATAACAATAACCTCCCCTAAGTCTGAGGTGGTCAAGCACTGAACACAAAACTTGTTGCTTTAAACTTTATTCATCAAGGTGAGACATTCTTGTCATAACTTCAGGCTCCTCTGCTCATGATTTTGTCAGCCCACTTCCAACTGTCCCCTTCACAGGTGGAGAAATCATGCTGAGGTCTTTACTGATCTGATCCAGTGGAGTTGGGATGGGAATGCCTCACCTTGATGAAGTGGGACGAATACAATCTTTGAGGCCCTTGAAGAGGATTCCACATTTTTGGGAAGGCCAGCACCTCATCTGTTGGCAAAACTGAAAGTCCCAGCATAAATATTGAAACGGTCAGGACAGCATAATGCAGATTAAAATTTAGTGTGTGGAAATTAATGGAAATATGACACTTGTTTAATGTGGATGGAAGAAGAGGGTCTGTGATGTCCTGTTCTGATTTGAGGTTTAGCTCTAAGCTCGGTTTGTGCTTCCTCCTTGTACTAGTGGATGAGCTGGCACTTGCGCATACAGTGACCCAGACAGACAGGTGCTGTGTTGCTGGCTGGGGCACCTATGTGATTGCCAAATGTCAACGTGCAGTTGGTAAACCACAGTATTTTGCCAACAGTCTGGCACAATGCAGAGGAAACAAAGCCAGGATATTCTGCTGCCCTGTATGTTATTTATTTATTTATTTTATTATTTTAAGACATTTGAATGCAACTTTTGAGTACAGCTACTACTCAGAAGTGGACATAAAACAGTAAGAGAAAAGGAAAAAGGCAGGCCCAGACTGAAATACATAAAAAATATATACCATATATAGGGATATATAGGGAAATGTATAAGGATATACATAGATACATCTCTAGAGGAAATTAATACATTTTCTTAAAGGAAAAAACAAACCAGTAAGTATAGGTGGTTTTGTTCCTTCACTGGAGCTTCCAAAGATTTAAAAGCTAATTAAAAATATTGAATGTAGTCCAGAAATATGACATTTCTTCTTTGGGGAGTGAAACCCTTGCCTCAGAGTTTCCTGTCAAAATCATCCATTAAATTATAATCTGTCGTGAATGGAACATAACTTTAAAATATGTATGTATATATATATTTGTTTTCATCGGTTGTTTTTTGCCTCACTAGTCAGCAGTTTGGGTTTATTGCTTAGCAGGCTAACCCTGGCTCCATGTTATCAGAGCTGCAATTTAGCAGTAGGGTAGGTGCACTTTTTCTTCTTATTTCTTTTTTTTTGTAGCTGGTAGGTCGCACTGTAGCGTGCTTCACCTACAGTCCCTTCCCCACCTCGGGGGAGCCTCTGCACAGTTAGCATGCCAAGGCTCGGCGGGGCCATACATCAGCCCACATCGCAGGCACTAGCATCTCCTTGGCTGGGGAGACTAATTACAGGGGAAGAGCATCCATCAGAGTCCAATAAAGCTGACGAGAGCCATTGATCGTCCCTGCCTCAGATCTGTAATAATCACCCCTGCTTTCTCCGACAATATTTATCTTATCGATTTTAAATTAGATTTTAAACTTGTACTGCAAAGCCGGCGCTGTCAAGGCATTCGTTCTCATTAAGGCGAGAAGGGATGCGGAGAAGCAACCGGCCAGATGCCCTCTCCAAATCCCTAACACCCCCCCCCCCCCACACATACACACTTCATCCTTCACCCTCTCATGGTTTACACAAAACAGGAGAATGCGATCGCGACAGGATGCCAAGAGAGTTTGTGTCTCGCCACCCACCCAATGATTTCCGATCGCTCCAGCTCTCTGCTCATTTAAAGCTCTAAAAAGACCAATTAGCTCCCTAAATGATTACAATCCGATAATTGACTAACGAGCACTGCTGCAGCCCAAGTTATTAAATCTTCGAGTCCTTTCGTTAAGGTTTTTTTTTTTTTTTTGTGCAGTAGTTGCCCGGCGGTGAGTCCTTTTCCTTCACAAAAGTCTCCAAATGCTCTTCCAGCTCAAGCTTACCCAGCATTCCTAGTGGTGTCTGATCACTTGAAGATGGGAGCAATACATGTATGAAAGGGCTTGTGTCCTGATATGTAGCTGGGCCTTAGGTACATTTAAAATATCTAGTAGTAGTAATAATAATAATAATAATAATAATAATAATAATAATAATAATAATAATATGATGTATGTGCTTTGCTATGTCCTTCATGTTCAAAGATGCCCACTGAGTTTGTGATAAAGTGCCCACCACAGGGCATTACCAACCAAAACTGGGGTCAGCTACAAATGCACTGGCAGGATGTCCCCATTAAACTGTGGGGCAGCAGTGGAAAACAAGAGCCAGGAAGAGGTTTGTGAAAATAAAAAATAAAATAATAAAATCAGAAGTCAACACAACCTGGTGGAGCTGGACGGGTTCTGCACGGAGGAGTGGGGGAATATTGCACCTGAGAAGGTGATGATGAGGCTGTTTAACTTCTCTATGTTATCAAAGCCAAAGTGGATTCACAAGATACCAATTTCAGATGAACATTGTCTATTTAGAAACGTATTCTATGTATATCCCGGTAGCCTTTTGATAGATATGGTATTGATGAAGGAAATGTTTAATATTGAATTCTTAGCTATAAGATTTATTTGTATGGGATTTTTTGTGTTTTGCTAGATTAACTTTTAGATACAATTTCAAGGGTCTGCATGAATGTGTTAATCTCCAGTGTCTATAGAGAATATATATATGTGTGTGTGTTGGGGGGGGGGGATGAGAGAGAGGGAGTGGAGTGATTGTTCATTAATTGGAGAGAACACTTGACCTGTGTTCATATTGATTGTGTTCAGAGCTTGCTTTGTGGGGATTGTGTCGTCACATGGTAGATGGGCCTGCATATTTTATCACGTTGTATATCGGCTTTCTGAGATTGGCCTTTAAGATGCTGTCTTATAGTCGATAAGGAGCAATGAAAAAACGTTCTTTACTTATGCACTAATTGGTAGGAGCTTTCATATCCACTTCCAACCTCCCAGATTAAATTGAGACTCCGGTTGGAAATGAAGAGACCTATTGTTGTTGTGAGGTTACTTATTTGTTCAGTAGAATTTTTTAGTCTGGCGAGTAATTAAGTGTGGATAATACATACAGCGTGTCATGAGGGGAGAAAAACTACATTTGGATTGATCCGGAGCCAGTGAGAGTTCTCTGTGTACATCTCAACTAGGGCTAGAATTCTTGTGATTATAATGCGAATGCTTGGAAATGTTTCTTCATCTCCCTTTTCTCCTGTATAAACCAAGCACACTAGCTACAGTATTATCAATAAAGCAAATACCAATAAAGATTTGAGATACAGGGAGAAGGAGAGCAGTGTGTGCACTGAACAGCCCCAATTCCTAAAAGCATGACTTAATAATCTGTTGGCGTGCATTACAGTTGAGATACTGTTTTCCTGAATATTACGTAGCTGAACAGCATGTCTGCCTTGGGATGCAGCCATCCCAGTTAGATCCACAGATGCCTTCAGTGGGAAACTGGGGACACTGGTGTATGTTTCCAGAACCCGGGAGTGAGGGAGGACAAACAGGGCCATTAGGTTACAAGGTTGATTCCCATCCCAGGGTCCTGTTTTGAAACTTCTCCTTTAACTTTATTCCAAGCAGCTTCTTTCCTGAGTGCTTGGGTGAAGAGCATAGCAACAGCTGTTAGGTTAAACATCTGATAAACTTGCAAGACAAGGAGAGAGAAATCTAAATATACAGTGCTAAGAAGCACAGCCTAAAATAATAAAGCGCAAGATAGGAGCAGGTGCAAAGCAGCTTGTCACGAGGTGTTTGTTTGCTTGTGTTCTCTGTAAATTTGCCGTGCTTCCGCGAGACAATGCTAAACCTTTTTGGTTTGTTTGTTTTATTTTTCTTTATTGATTGATTTTTTATTTTCTTTGGGTGTTTTTTTTTCCTGCTTTTCCGAGATGTGTACAGGGGAGTTTATGAATTGCACTTCAAAGCCAGTGAACCTTTTCCTGCTGTGTTTCTAGCACACGCTGGGAATAAAGCAAATTATTTTGCAGCCTTGAACACCAGCCTTAAAGACGTGGTTCAATTAAAGGTCTCTGTGCTTAACCCTTCCAGAACTTCTCCCTCCTCCCTTCCTCCCTTCTATCTTTTCCATTCTCTCTCTCTGCCCATCTCCCCTCTCCACTATGAGTTGAAAGTGATTTTCAGGTTCCTCAGTGCCTTTCGTACTGTATGTGTTCCACACAGCTTATGACTATGTGTTTGCCTCCTAGTGCTACATGCCACACTAATTAGCTTTCCCCCACTTAAAAATGTATTTCAAACATTTTTTTTTTTCCAGACTGATTGCTGCAAACTGTACTGGAGATGCACATGATGTTGCATGGTTTCCCCATGGACTTTTTTTTCAGCCCCCCATAGAGCTTCCTCTTCATGGAGTCCCAAGAGTGCACACTCCTACGCACGGTTTCCAGTCCAGTCCCTCTTCAAACAGACTGCAGTGGTTTCTTCCAGCTGTTTTGCTCAGAAAATATATAAAAGATAATGGGATTTTCTGTATGCATTCAATTGTTTTTTCTGTGGCACTCGGCTCCCTGATTCTTACTGATAAAGCATGCCGGTGTAACAGTGGACATCTCTCAAGATGTCATTGTGGTATAGAAGAAGTGAGCCGTAGCAAGGTCTGAAAAGCCACAGGAAGGGATATGCAATGTCAGGCACTTTTCATATTTATTCTTGTTTTCTTGTTTCTATCTGCAGGTTATAGTTTTGCTTTTTTATCTTTCATATTAATTTATTGCAATCTGAGTATCTTCAATGTTTGAGTGCCCCCTGCTCCAATAAGAAAAGCATACACAGATTCAAGCTCTCCTTCACAAAATAATAATAACAACAGTAATTTTGCAATGTCTACAGCTTGAACATTATTTTGAAGCCCTGTGAGATCCTAACTTTTGATGAAAAAGTGCTCTGTAAGTTACTGAGCAGAGGGAGCTCCACTGTGGCAATTCCCCTCACAAATTACATGTACAGGCCCATTAAGAGTCATGGCCAAGAGCAATGATCCATACAGGCTCTAAGCTAGGATTTGAAATCCCTGGCCATGTTACAAAGAAAAAACAAGGATGTCCCTCTCTCTAAAGTTTATGAAAAGAGGAATTCACACGTGAAACATGTTTTTTCCATTAAGAGAGGAGCATGAGAAGTTGTTGATGTCAAAACGGCTCCTTTTACAGGATTTAATTGAGCATTTATTAGGCTGTGATCTTTATGCTCAGGATTTAGTGTTTTTCAGCAGTTTTGTAGATGTAATTTTAACTCTATAATAAAAATGATCTAGGACTAATAGGCTGGGTCACCAGTTTAAGACAGATTAAACAAAGACTGTTTACTTTAGCTACTGTGAAAATCTTATTGTGATATATACCACATACATTCTCGCTTTTCTTAAAGAGTAGATTTGCCAGTAATAGCCTATAGCAAACTTAAGCAAGCCCACAAAACTTGTTAGAACATATATCTTCTGATTTTAATTTCTATAAACTAAACCTTCAAATTTTTTAAAAACTTTTAACATTAATATAGCATAATATGGCCTAATAACCCATTGATTTATTTTGCTCCAGAAGGGAATGCATGGACATGGACTCGTAGCTGCGTTCCAGGAGCCCTGGTTGTAATAGCTGGTGAGAGTTAGCCCATTTACTGTGCTTCCCTTGATTAATTAACTGCCAATTGGAAGAATTTACAGATCAGATGACAGATAAGGCCGTTAGAGCAGTTGACTAGGAAGGACGTGTGCTCCGTGAATTGTCTTGGGGTTTCCAACTACAGACAGCGCCCGCAGTCCGCGCATCTTGCTTATTCAAGGGTAATAGGTAATCCATCTATCACTGTATCTTTAATTCATTTGATGGGCATCTAATTAATCAGAGCTGTGTTTTCCATTTTCTCTTTTTCTTCTTTCTACTTACAACTCCCCCCCAACCCCACACACAAACACACACACGCACACACACGCATACACACACGCACACACACACAACCTCTTTGATGTCTAATGCTTTTCAGTGTGTCTGTTTCGGCACAGATAATGATGTTTCGGTCATTGAAACGCTTATAGTCAAGTGTCATTTCCTTAAAGCCCACTGAACCGAGAATCAATAGCCTGACGTCTGAGATTAAGTAGAAGTGACAGAGCACACTGGGGAAAGAGAGAAAAAAGGGGGGGGGAGAGAGAGAGACACACACACAGAGACAAGAGAGGGAGAGGGGATGAGATCTCTGGGTGAGTTATATCCACATTGCTGCTTCACACCACAATCCCCCTGGGTGAAAAAGGAAAACAAGCCAGACAACTTTCTTGTATTTTTCCATAACTTAAAAAGGTTTATATTAACAACACTATCCTCCGCTGTCTGTATGAGGAACTCCATGGAAATAATTTGTCCGCTCAAAGCACTCTCTCTAAACGTGTTGAACAATGACTAAAAGAAGCACCTCTCTAAATATTTTAAACAAACATGCAGTGTGCTGATTCTTATGTATATGTCTTAATTTTCCCTATGAAACTCTTTTTGTTTAACAGAAATGTGGCAGCCTCAACCAACACCATCCTCCCTCCTGACTTTTTCGGGACTTAGTTGCGCCCCCTACTCGTAAGCCAACCGTCCCCATCAGCCAAGCAGAGCCCACAGCTGTGATGCAAGGGTAATGCTGGCCTGCTTCCTCATCTCCTCTGAAGTTTCTCCCAATGGGTGGACAGGTATTTAAATAAAATGTGGATATTATAAGCAAAAGTTACACTTTCCACACTAAACACAGTAGTAATTTTGCCACTACATTTGATATCAGTAGAGCCAAATTGTCAGCTCACCTTGCCTTGATATTAAATTACTTCAGGGGTATAATGTGGTGAAGCGAAGCCCGCAATAATCCAGGGGGTGATTTCATACATTTTCACACAGACCAACTTAGTGTGTAGAGCAGGAATGAGTGAAATGATCTGGGTAAGCCCGACTCTGTTTGTCTTTCCAGAGTCAAACAGTTGCTAGTTATTAAACCTCAGCACTTTCTTCAGACGCAGCCGGAGAACATTGCAATATCTGAGATTAAAGAGTGTAAACAGACAGACTTCCTTCTTTAGCTCCATGTCACGGAGGCCTTTTCTCTTTCTTACTTTCCTTTTTTTCTTTGTGCAATAAGTACCCCTATGATGTACATGTATGCAATGTAAATGTGTCAAGGTCCTTCTTTTTTTTTCTTTCATTTTATTTAAAAACATAACATTTCTTGGAAGATCACACACAATTTCCCTTAGATACAATTTTAATTTGACAGGGAATTAACGTATTCCGTAGAATGTTTCAACCCACCTTTCAGTGTATATTCTGTAATAAGATGTATATTTGTGTCAGTGTTTTTTATTGCATTCAGTCATTTTTTTTGGCTGGACAGAAGTTTCATCTTTTCGTTTGGTCTCGTTTGGCACCTTAGTGATGACAGCATGTCTGTTTATCAGTCCCAGTGTAGAGGTATTAGAGGACTAGGGATGTAGTTTACTAAAGATCAATTTTTGGGGTATGGATTTGAGCAGTTCTCTTGTTCAGTCTGTAGAGCAGGGGTTCCCAACCCTGCTCCTGGAGGACCCTCTACTCTGCTGGTTTTTGTTCCAACCAAGCTCTCAATTACTTAATTGAACCTTAATTGAAGTAACCATCTGCTTAGATTTGACTTTTTATATTGTGTAATAAAAGAGTTAGTTCTTTAATAAGTTGTTTATACAATTCTATACTTAACTTAAAACCCCTATTGTTTAAAATAATGAAAAGGCTCTACAGAGAGTTGGGAAACATAAATCTTCAGATAAATAATGAAAAGATAAATGAACTCGGGAGACTGGAAATCCAAAAACGTTATATTGACTCAAAAGATCTCGAAGGGGGTGGGGGGAAGGAAGCACTTTATCTGTAGACAATTCTAACTTAAAGAAAACAAACACACAAGTGTCCAGACGAAAAGCAAATACATGATCATGAGTTTGAATGAATTGGGGTATTTAGGGCATGGGTTAGACTTAAGTAAACAAGTCATCAGCTTTTCTTGAACCAAAATATTTGAGATACAGTATCCTAACTAACTCTATTAATGCATCTTCCTTCCGTGCTTGCCACTAATTGGACAAGACTGTTAATGATTTTGTGTGCTTTTTATGGTGTGAAACCTGAAGGGAGAGAGACCCCCAGTAAGACCTACCGCTCAATAGCTCTCAGGTAGTCAGAGGGTCAGCTTTGAGTGACCACACGATACCCTCAGAAGAAGTGCTGAGCGCCTGGGTGGGTAATGGCAGCCTGAGTAACGATCTGATGGAGGCCTGGGCCGGTGACCGCTTTGAATTCAGCTCACCAGCTCTGCTTACCCGCTGGTACTTGAACTTCCAAAGCACAGAAAAAATTCAGAGGGGAATCGGAAAAGAACAACCAAGTTGAAACGCTGTCTTTTATTTTTCACCTTTGTCAGTTTGACAAATTATATCTCAAACGTTTGGTGTATCGACCTTAAAGAAAAGGGGGAAACAACAACAACAGCAGACTTCGTGCAGCTTTTTTGGGGGAGAGTCTATGTTTGACTGAATCAATCTGAGATCAAGTCTTTATGTACTTTTCCGTCTCCTTTAATGCCCAATTTAGCTTGTTCTTTGTATATACAATGATCTTATAAAGTGCTCTGTAGCAATTCTTCTTGCTTTGCGCTGCATATATAATAAAGATTGATTGATTGAACTAAGGCCAATTTGTGCTGAGTCGACTTCAAGACACCCAGCCAGCAACGCAGCAAGTATTAGGGAACTGCAAAGGCCAGAAACGTTCCTGCCAAATCCAGTATTTCGCTCAAGTGTGTTCTCTGCTTTGTCTCGGTTAGTCCCATCCATTTTAGTTCTGGATTAGTACACTGGTGATGCCTTCTTGGGTAAATTAGTGCACCTCTGTATGCATAGGGACTGTGCTTTCTGAATGTATGAGCACTCAACCTCTCTTTAACGTTAAAGAGCCTGCAGCATATAATGCAATCACGGATCACTGGCAATGATTAAGCAGGCTCAAGTATGGTTCTAGCTGTACATTTGTAAAGCGATAATGATGTTTGCTTAGCGCTCACTACACACAGGATGAAGTTATTACACTGTGCGCCGTGTTTGATGAAAGAAATGCTTCCTGTCTTTGCGTTGAAGTGCTGTCAAACACCCAATTAATTAATGAATTAATTAATTAATACATATGTAATTAAGTTTGATCTGGTGTCTGCATTAGAAAGGCCCATTTTAGAATATGATGAGGGGATATGGAGTAATTAACTGGTTAGATGGGTAGTTTTTGGGTTAGTTTTCCATTTGCCACAATGTCAGCATAAATGGGATTTCAAGGTGAGTCGATTCTTCAGAACTGCAAAGCAGAAATGGAAATCCCTGACTACACAACAGGACAGTCAATCTATCTGCAAATAAAGTTGGAGATATAAACACCGTTCACAACCCCTAAACTATATCCCTGTTGTTTCTAGTGTTAAGTGAAGGACTAAACTCTGCCCGTCTTGCAGGGCAATTTATGGGACCAAAATAGTTATTGATATATTTTCACCTCCCCGATCAGACCGATCAACTAGTGTTTGCTGTAGCGATGTCACATGCAAGCAGTTTCTGTTTGTAGTTTGCAAAAGCAGACCTTTTTGAATGTCAGAATGTAGCATGTTAAGATTTAAAGATGGGTGCCATGACTACAAAACAAAGCCCAGTACCATCTCTGATTTAAACAAGTGGTATAGCATTATGCTTTTTAATATTCTTATTAGTATTAATGGATTGTGGCAAACATAGTTACAAGTGACATCAGGCAGTGCTTTTTATATGCATGCCGCAAGCCGTTAATCAAATTCTGCACGGCTGAGGACGTATACAGGCTTGGAAGGGATAGGTTGGTTCACAACCCTGTGAGTGAAGGCTCACTTGTCATCGAAAAAGGTTGCGTTTGTTGACATGCTGAAACCAATGCTAACACTTCTATGTGCGTAAAAGCATTTCACATTGCCAGTACAGGGATGTCAGTCTTGCCAACTTAAAAAGCTCCTTTCATCCCACAGGAGCACTATAATTACAGATGGGAGAGCAGAGACATGTGGAAGTTTACAGAGCCGGCCGGCAAATGCAAGGTTTAGAACTGCAGACAGTTAGGTGACTAGTTATAAAGAGAAGTAATAAACAAATGCATATATTAAGAGGGGAAAAAAGACAGTTGGACAGGTTTGCATGTGAGGTAGGGTTGCCATCTTTTTACTGGAGATATTCTAATTTGGTATTAAATTGTAAAAATGCGATGCCTTCAGATAAGATCAAACAAAAGTCAAATTTTAATTTATGGGGTTTGCTATCTCTAAATGGACCTTAATAATTCAGTCTGACAAAGCATAATAAGTCCTATACATATTTTCCACCAATCAAATGCACATTCAAATATCCTAAATAATATTTTTTTAATGTCAGCTGTTGTTCTGTGTGTGTGTTTGGATTTTAGATTAATGCTGATGTTGTGGATGGTCTACAACAAAATGTAACATTCAGACATTGAGAGTGATCTGCAAACGTAGCGTATTCTATTCAAGCCTTAGAAGTCAGAATCTTACAAAGGGGAGCTCTTCACAATGCTCTTCACAAGGCATATTGTAAGAAAATTACAGTTTTGCTGTGCAGGTGGATAAAATTTTCCAAGGAACCCGAGTACATTACCTGCCCTAGGCTCCCTCTGCAATGAATAAGTCAATCGGACCACTATTGGGTCTTGTTTAGGCAATTGCAGAAAGTTCAGTGTATCATATATGGCCTGCATTCCATGACATCATGAACAGCTAGACGGAGAATCCAAACAGAACTGGAGTTTGAATGAAGTGATGTTGGCAGCGAACAAAGTGGGGCGAGAGCGCTTGGGAAGCATAGGGTCTTATTAGCATGTTGGCACTGAAGGTCATGTTTCAGTGCAAGGGATCGAAAAAGCATTCCCTCATGGCCAGTGGGGCTCCTTTAATAACGACACACTCACGCGGCGTCGATTACCAAATTCTGTTAGAAAGCAAAGTCAAGCTACACGTGGGCCCAGCAGGCCTGTAACTCAGGCCCGACCTAAGTCCTCTGGACAACTAAACCATTGTACTTTGTTCCTCCCTATTGAATTAAGCACTTGTTTGTCAGTCTGGTAAGAGAAATGAGAACTGGAGGATGCAGTGCAATAGACTCTAATTTTACAGGCTGTCGAAAGGGAAGTATAGGGCTGGCGGGGGGGGTGCACTGAAACAGCCATCTGTGTAAAGGTAAATCAAAAGCCCTTCATCTATGAATTGAGATAGCAGTTTCCATTAGAAACTCCAGCTCCTACTGTTATTGCATTGTTGCGGCAGAGGGGGGCCACCGGAGACCCTCTCTGATATATGAGCACACATTTCTGAAAGACATGGTGTCCCATAAAATGAGTCTGAACTCAGTCAATCAGCCAGTAGCGTAAGGCGCTGTATGATGCAGACCACAGTTTCAATAAAGGGAAGGTTCACTGTAATTTCTGTCTGTTGCCTTTATTTGTAAAGGCTCTAGTGTGCTCTGAGAGTCATTTGTAACGCATCTTAGATTGTAATATGTGCAGTGTAAAACAACTGTATTGTGTTGTTTGTCTAGCAAAAAGTTATGCACAGAAATTACTATATGCTGTGTTGTCTTTAAAAAGACATGTCGTAAATCATACATATTGCCAATGCATTTCTGACCTGATGTTGTAAACGTTAAAACTGTAAAATATTAGCAGATTAACAACTTTTTAAAATCTGGTCAGCTATCGTGGAAAAAGTATGATTATGTGCTCCATCTACATTCTGCAGGATTCCAGAGTATGCAAATACACACCTCCCCAGGCAGATGGCTTACAGCTTGCTGCCAATGTGACCTCTAGCACTCTGACACTGGGTCCCCTGGGCAGCTTCGGTATTTCTCATTCAAAGCCCCTTCCTCCGTCAATGATAAACTCAGGGATGTAACGCATAATTTATTATTAATAATATAATAATAACAAAAAATGTAAGCTTTCCCTGGAAATGGTGAGTACATGTCATAGAGACTGCAGGTTTCAAGGCAGAACATATATTCTAAGTCAGGAAGACAGTCTGCCTGGTACAGCACGTTAGAGATGCATGCACACTATGGTTTTACTCCACTGCATAAATACACAAAGTATAAATACACATACCACCCAGCGCCACAGTCATCCAAAACATAAAAAATGAATTCAACTGAAACAGGACTTTTCTATAGTCACGTATACCAGTTGTTTGTAGGTGTGGGAAAGATCTGCTTGTTAGCTCATGCTGTAGGACATTGAGAATCATCTAGTCCAGAGAGGTGCCTTTGGATAAAACTGTCAATCCCCCATAAGCGGAGCATCCGAATGAGAAAAAGCACATTGGATCCTGCATCTACTAAGAGGGCTAATAGGTTAGTGATCATATTGGAAGTGGTCACGAGACACCCCCCCATCCATCTTCCAGTGTCTCCCTGCGTACATCATGAAATTCACAGGCTGGGGGTTCTTTGCCATTTTTATGTAAGAATGATGTGGCAGTTTCTGGAAGTAGTAAATTGTGAGTCTCTCCTGCTCCTTAGAGACAGTCTCGTACAAGGCCCGTGAGATTCCAGTCTCCTCTCAACTAGCCAAGAAATGTGAGATACCCATTTTGTATGTGGCGGTTTTGTCAGCAAAACCGCCAGATACAAAGTTGCTACGTGGTGGAAATTCACAGATCGATCCAGCGGCTGACAGCCTGACAATGACAAGGACTCCCCTGGAGATTATATCCTAAACAGCTGCGAGTGTGTGGGTGGGTGTGTTTGAGAGAGAGAGAGAGAGTGTCTACACGCACCCAGTCTCCCATTCTACCCAGGGGGAAG
Source organism: Amia ocellicauda (assembly GCF_036373705.1). NCBI lineage: Eukaryota > Metazoa > Chordata > Actinopteri > Amiiformes > Amiidae > Amia > Amia ocellicauda. The sequence goes on along the minus strand of NC_089852.1, from coordinate 22,210,235 downwards.
CCCTCCAGTGTTCGAAACATTGGCTTTGAAACCAGTGTTGGTAGCAAAAGACATCTGGATTGACCGCTTCCCATAAACAAGCACCAGTGGCCGCCGGCCATTTGCTGTCTTTGAAATGGAAGTGATTGCGCATGCAAATTACCATACTGACCTTTTACCATTGCTCCTGCATGTGAGCTTGCACCAGCAGTCCGAAATATATCAGAAAACGAGTTCAAAAAGGTAAATGTCAGAAGAAATTCAGCAAAAAAATGATCCCTTATTCGTCAGTTTCTCCATTTTCCTTTTGCTTCTTCGGACACAATTTGAAATGTATGAATACTACTAATATTGTTATTTAACGAACTACTGACCTGATCTCAAATCTGCTTTAATTTTGGCCAAAACACATTAATCTGTGCAGTGAAAAGCCTTTGTATGTGTCATGTGCTAAACTTGCCAAGCTTTTGTTCCTGTTAAAGGGCAAGAGGGTAGATTTTTGAATACAGCTTAAAAATCATCGCCTATGTGTGACCTCCTACTGCGTTTTTCAGAAAATAAAATTAAACGACAGATGACCAAATAGGATTTCTTTTTTTCCCCCTTTTAATATATACCAAGTGAATTTCACTCCAAAAGCCCAATTAAAGCATTTCTGCACAGCACAGGGAGCAGGGCTGTTTGTGTCCTTCTCACCCATACACTGCTGAATGCCAAGTCCCAGACACCCAGGCTCTTACTGCCTCAGACCTTGACGCTAGGCTTCCATAGAAGTCGGCCTCCAGTCTCTTCAAAACAACACCATGCATGGCTTCTCTGCAGATCATCTGCTGTTCCACCAAACACACTGTCAGAAAAAGCTCCGAACTTGTTTGCAGCACAAGCGGGTCACTATTGAGACATTGTGAAGCATAAACACAGTGAAGTGCTGTTGTTTACATTCTGCGTTTTTTTCCCAATTATGGCTTTGCTAGGTGAGAAAAGTGCAGGGGCTGACTGGATTATGTAAATGCACTAGGGAATAAAATGCAAGCAATGACCTTTGAGCTTTTTTCACAAATCCTTGCCACTTGACCTTTAAGCTGTACATGTCATTCTTCACATAAAAGTACATCCATGTCAGAGCAAGTGGGTTGGTATTTATTAATTTATTCTCTCAGCGGAAGGGGTTCCAATCTTGTCCAGTAAATCAAATCTCTTTTTGGTGAAAATAAGTGTTCAGATGGCCTTGTTGTTTTAACTAGGCTTGTAAGATTTCCATTTCCTAGCCATTCTTTGCCTCGGATTAGGCTTGGACATTGGGTTTGAGATCATCAGCATGCTGGGAGGTTTGTAACATTTTCCCTTTTTTGTCTTTTAAGTAGTCCACTGTTCAGTAGCTCAGAAACGTCTGGAACAATGCATTCTGGCACATTTTATTTGGATTCATTTATTTTAAAGGAGGCTCATTTTGTAAATGTTTTCTGTGGCAATTGGGGATAAACAGACATTTGCTTCCAACTGTATAGTTATTTAAATTCACAAATTTCCCCTTTAAAGTGAATGCAAATTAAATTAAAGGCAGTTAACACATAAGGGGATATGGTGCAGGTGATGTTTTGACAAAAAAGCAAAAGGAGAATAGTGCATATTAATGGTTTCAAATGTAAAATTCTTTACTGTTTATAAAAATATATATTTATTTATTGTTATTCGTTCTCATGAAATACCACTTGAGGCACATTTTCTGTAAAACACCCAATTCCTCAAGAGAGTCCTGGACATGAATGCAACTGGGAAATGGAAACGGAAAAAAAAAAAACTGTCGACAGCTCAGCAGCATTGACTACAACAGCATAAACTGTATTTTGAATCTTATCTCTTCGTTTACAGATACAAACTTCCTTTCAAACACGTTCTTCCTCTCGCAGAAAATGGTGTCTTTGACTGGATAAGCCACAGATGACAAACTCCTAACGTTTCTAAGGGCAGAGCATCTGTTGCAGGCCTTGCAGATGAACATGTGCATTCCTTCACAGCATATGGCGAATTTAAGCGCAGCCAGCAGGGAGCTCTGGATGTTCATTAGAAGTGAAAGGTAGTTCACAAGTGGTAGGTGACCAGACGGCTGGAGAAGGTGAAAGTCTTTCCTCACAAAGCACTTTGCTCTGGGCAAGTTTCGGTCAACCTACACAGTATGGGAGTTTCCATATTAAAGCCAAAGCCGTTATATAACAGCCATTTATGTATAGTGTGCATACAGTTTGTCTGCTGATATTTCAATGTGGAACCCGTGTAATGCATTTTGGGGGAATACTAGCAGAAAACTCATTCACCCCCATTCTCAGATTTTTTACATTGTAAGATGCACTGTAGGTATTTTCCCACAATCTGGGCACTTTTTAGACTGATATAACTTTCTCGAAGGCCATCTATTTATATTATATTAAAGCAGATTTCTCCTTTTCTCTCCCTTTTAAAGAATGTAATTTTTTTATTAAAAGGGAGGGGTTGTGTAGGTGTCTTAAATGTAATCCCCCTCCCTGCCCTTCACTGAAAAATGAAAAGAAACATCACAGACCAGACATATATAGGTCAGTTTCCCAAATAAGTCCTAATTAGGTAGCCTGTTTTATGTGCTTTGCAGTAAGTTGATGTCCTTTTAAGTTACCTGTCACACATTGGCTTTCACATGTTGTAAATTCACAGGGGTTTGAAATAAGCAACGAGGGAGACACTCATTAGGTATAGTGGCAGTTGTAATAAAGTCTCTCTTTATGAAGAATAAAGTCTCAGGGCTCCAATAACAGCCTCCATATAGTGTATGATGAGTTGCAGCTTAAAGGTCACTGGTTCAAATCCAGGCTATGCCACTCACCTTCATAATGAAAGCCCTTCTGTAGGTTTTTGGAGTCTGGGCTCTATGATTTTTCAACAGTGAAAATCTCTTAACTCTTAACACAGTGGTGTGTCTTCATGTGTATTCATCATACGGACGTTTTCCACTTGATATGAGTCAGAAAGTTGTGCCAAAGGAAGCCACCGTCCAGTAACCCATTTGAAGTTTGATTTGTGACTGGCAGGTGGCTGAGAGTTTTGATTTTAGTAATGATTTGGAATGGTGATGTGTGCTTTCAGATGGAAATACATGAATCACAAAGTCTTCTGGAAGAGCCTGATTTCTGAGGAATCTCGAGAAGGGGGAAGTGGAACACACTCTCAGCCCGTTCCTCTAGTGACTGAAACAAGGCCTTTAGGACAGTTTCTGACAGGCTCGGTATTTTCCACAAAAGTACCATTGGAATTATTTTACCGTGTTTCAAAACCTAACACATTTGACTGCAATTACCTCCTGAAACATGACAGCACTTCAGTTTCCTCCACAGAATTGCTGTCCCTCACCTTCTAGCCCTAATACAAAAATCTACTGCTTTTAAATTATTTAAGGGCCTAAAGGGCTTATGTTGTAGATGTTTTCATCAAACTTTAATATTTGATAATGGCCCCCAAGCAAAGTGGCACAACCCGATGTTAATTGAGTGTTCTCTTTTAAAGACTTTATAAAAGATCCTATGAACCTGTGAATGCAATCTCAGTTTAAGCTCACACCCCTGCAAACCACACAGAAAGATCAAGTATTTAGCATTTTAAAACTTCAGGTAGACCTTATGGATAGGGTTTGAGGGATAAGTGAGATTTGGTATGAAGAAAGCAATGGTGTTTGGGGATCTCGAGTATTTGGGGCTGATTGATTTAAGAGCCCGAGGGTTTGGTGCATAGTGTGGATATTTTCATCATGCTTTAAAAGCTGAACTCTGAAAGCAGTGGAGGCTAGAGTGATGCATTAAGGCTGATTTAGAAAACAATAAGGTATTTGTGGTTAGGAACGGTAATCTGTAAATTATTCTATTTTCTATTATACAGCTCGAGTCGATAGATGGCACAGTCACCTTTTCAGCAGATATTGTGAATTAGTTTTATTTATGTGTTTATTATACTTTTTTATGTGCAATTGTTGAAGAATGTGCATAGTCTCTAAAGGAAACATATGCCCAAAAACCCGACAAGCTTAAAAGGCTTAGTTATTTATTCTTTCTTAAACAAACAAACAAGCACCAAGCAAACAAAAACACCTACAATCTTGTTGTGAATCTTAGTTCATAGGCTAACAACTGTACTCTGCAGGATTATGTATCCCTGTATTATAAACAGTATAATAAGCCCAGGGCAAGATGACAGATGTGTTTGTTGTAATTAATGATAGATAATTTACACATGTGAGGTGTCAAAAAGCTGAACAGGTCACTACAAATGACAGAATGTGTGTGTGTGTACTTTTTATATTATATATATATATTTTTTTTTTCTTTCAGGATATTGGAAACATTCTATACATAAAATTAAGAATATGTCTATTTTTTTCTGCATGGGAGATGAGGTTGCATGGAAATCAGAGCTGAAGGGGCTATGAAAATGGAATTAAAGGACTTTTTAGCTATCGACTAAAATAAAATGCATCTGCTGGTTGTTTAATTGATACTGGAGCCTGTCAAGGCGGCTATGCCTGCAAACTGGGCAGTCCTCAGCAAGGGTCAGGGCCTGTTACTCATCCAGCTATCATCCAGGCTTTCAGTGAAACAGCTTGCTTTACAAGTCATTTTTTAATTTATTTTTTATTTTCAGTCTCTTCCAAGAACTACTACTCACTCCTGTGCCAAAAGGCAGCAATGCGATGTCGTGTAAATTCAGCCGCATCCAGCGGGCTTAGGTCCTTGGGATTTATGAAGCTGCATCTTTTCTTTCACTTACTTTGTGTGGTTTTGTGCATTTCTGAGAATTAGGGGACATGAATCCTTAAAAATTACCATTCTGAAAGTACCCCCTGCTGATTTTCTGATTTGCATCCCAAACTGAAAAATAACCTCTTTTTGAATGTATACTTTCATAACAATGGAAGTCATCCTGGGTGAGGTCAACAATAATAAGGGATCATAAAAGAGAATACAACTTCAGAACATGCATAAAAACAACTCAAAGTAAAGGAGTCCCATGACTTATTATGAGTCCCACATGAGTCCAGCAAGCTACGATTTTAGAGGATTGGTTTTGATGGATGGGAGATGTGAAGATAGTGAGTTGCTCTGTCAAAGTCATACTGTGTGTCAACGACGAGCATGGCGACAGACTGCTCGGGTTCCTGGGCTCTCGCTCATTCCTCCGACGTGCCAGCCCTGTCCCTCAGCTCCCTGGCAGTGCACGCTTCATTGGGCTGGAAAACACCCACCCCACACCCCCACAAGAGATGAGGCACATTCAGCCCAGCCCTTAAATAGATGCCATCTCTGGGCCTGTACAAGAGGATGTCTAGACAGGGAGAAGAAAAGAAAAAGAAAAACCGACAGCTTAAAATGTTTTATAGTTTTCTTAATTGAAGTAATTTAATAGGCCAAGAGAGCATGGTTAATAAAAAACATCTCTCTGGTTGCTGGTCTTATCCAGAGTGTATTGTTGATTGGCCTTCTGTGAAATGAGCCCAGCTGTGTCTGTAGAGCCAGATAGCCAACCTGCAACTGCGATTGTGCAACACTTCAGCTTCAACATCATGCCAAACTGAGCACCAGTCATGCTCCCGTGTCTTGGGTTTGTACCTTCTTTGTGCTTCAGATCCGACTCATGATCACCTGCATTTACTGGATTAGTAGCGGCAAAAGAAGTGCTCTTCAAACTCAATAGTCTGGGAAAGGCCATGCTATACTTTTCATAACCTGCATTGTCTTCCTCAGGCCATTTAAGCGCCTCAGTGTTGAGGAGCTATAATTAAGAATGCAAGATTGCCAAGGCGCTATAATTTAATTGCGCTCTAAATATTGTTCTGATGCGCTTACTTTTCAAGACTTTTCGGTGTTTACATCAAGAAAGGGGACAAAACTGAGCCAGGAAATGACAGACCAATCAGTCTCACCTGCATCACCTGTAAAATGTTGGAAAAAATTATTAGACAGAAAATAGAGGAGCATCTTAATGAAAACCATATTCTTGGAGATAGTCAACATGGGTTTAGACGAGGCAGATCATGTCTTACTAATCTATTAGAATTTTTTGAACATGCAACTGCAGCTGTAGATCATGTGAAAGCATGTGATATGATATACTTAGATTTCCAAAAAGCTTTTGATAAGGTTCCACACCAAATTGGAAGCTGTAGGCTTTCAGGGTAATGTAAGTAGATGGATTATGAACTGGTTGATGTATAGGAAACAGAGGGTGTCGATTAGAGGAGTTGCTTCTAACTGGAGTGAGGTTGTTAGTGGAGTTCCACAGGGATCAGTACTAGGGCCTTTGCTTTTTCTAATCTATATTAATGATCTGGACTCTGGGATAGTAGCAAACTTGTCAAAGTTGCAGATGATACTAAAATAGGTGGCTCAGCAGATACAATCTCGGCAGCACAGGCTATTCAAAGGGACTTGGATAATATTCAGTTGTGGGCCGACACCTGGCAGATGAAATTCAATGTGGACAAGTGCAAGGTATTACATGCAGGTAACAAAAATGTCCACTATAATTACACTATGGGAGGAATAGAACTAGATGATGCATGAAAAAGACCTATGAGTCTACGTGGACTCCTCACTTTCTCCATCCAAACAATGTGGGGAAGCAATAAAAAAGGCAAACAGAATGTTAAGGTATATTGTCAAAAGTGTAGAATTGAAAACAAGGGCAGTAATGTTAAGACTGTACAAGGCAGTTCAGAGGAGAGCAAGTGAATGTCCTACTGAGAGACAGAGAACTGAACCTTTTCACCCTGGAACAGAGGAGGGGATTTGATTCAAGTCTTCAGAATCATGAAAGACATCGACCACATCAAACCAGAGGAGCTTTTCCAGATCAGCAGGGACACGCGCACCCGGGGACACAAATGGAAATTGGGCTTCAAGGCATTCAAGACGGAAAACAGGATCACTCAGTTATTAAAGGACCAAACGAGCATGATGGGTCGAATGGCCTCCTCTCGTTTGTAAACTTTCTTATGTTTTTATGTTCTTATTTTGAGACCCAGGCCGCCATTTTGGTATGTACGAACGAAAGCTTCTTATTGGCTGACAAGCAAATCGCAGTCTCCAATTCTACCCAAAGTCACCCCATCCAGCAACCCCCCCTCGCTCGCAGATATTTTTGTGCTTACAGAAAATCCTGGGGAAGACACTGACCTGTAATAGTTGTCTTTTCTGGAGAATATATATATATATATTTAAAATTTTATATTAGTTTTTTCCTTTGGCACTAAAAAATGGAAAAAACAAATTGTGGGGTTGATCTGGTAGTTGTTGTATTGTCACCAAGTGTTACTGTTATCTATATGGTGTAAAGAAACAGAATACAAATTAGAGGAGGAAGAAATATCCAATCATGTGCTTTATATAAATATATCTATATTTTCTTTCTTTTTTTTTTTTTTTTTAGGTGTGCAGCAAGAGAAACACCTGAGTTATTTGGAAATGCAGCAAATTTGGATTAGGCAAATTGGCAGGATTTTGGCTGGGCAGTATTGATGATAGAGAATGTGTCTCTCTCTGCCTCCCTCCATCGCTGTCTCGCTCTCTCACTCACTCACTCTCTTTCCCTCCCTCCTTTCTTTCTCTCTCTCTCACTCTCTCTCTCTCCATTTCTCTCTCACTCTCTCTCCCCTCTCTCTCTCTCTCTCTCTCTGTCTCTCACTCAGGCTCCTCATCCAGTTATATTGGCTTCCTTTCGGTTTGATGTTTTAAAAACTTAAATCTGGACATTCCATTTGCATCAGCTAGTTGCCTCCCATGCCAACGAGTCGGTCTACCCATTGCCCTGCATAGATTAGAACAAAACTGGACCTCCCCCCTCTCCACCGCAGTTAACATCCGACCGACTTGGAGTCACAGTCCTGAGCAGAGCAAAGCCACTCTATCCACTCTGTTCCCCTTATGCAATGTGGGTGGACTGTACTTCCCAGCAGCTGGCAATGGGGCTGCTTGCTAACCCCACCAGGAGGCCTTTACTGTGCTCTCCGCCAGCTCTCCCACTGAGCTGAAGGATGAGAACTGACACCCCAGCTTCCTCCCTCCCTCCCCCAGGCCTACACACATGACTTGTCACTACCGGTTTGGCCGATCAGTGAGCAGGGACCCTGGCAGTGGCGTAAGAGACAGAGAGAGGGGGGGATGTAAAAAAAAAAAAACAGCTCAAGGGAGCAGGAGAGTAAAGCCCTCCTTTACTTAGTCACAATCCTTCTGCCAGGATACCAAATATCAGCCATCACATGTGTGTGCAGACACATACACACACACACACACACGCACACACGCACACACGCACACGCACACACACAGGGACACACACCCAGTAATATGAATATAAAGCAATAAGTCATCTGTTGTTCTGATGTCTGGAGCACAGATTCAAGTAATAGTCCAAAACAAAGGTAGATTGGCTGCCTTGATTTACGATATAGTTACCGCAACTCTATACGCACTGCACCTGCCATACTGAGCGCACTACCTCTGAGATTGGCATTGTAAGCAGATTAAGGAAGGGCAAATATTTAGGAGGGTAAACTTGATTAAAATTGTGAAAGTTCTTAAATCAACATCCATATCAATGAAGGCCAAAATAGTCCCTTCCTGTTCAAAGCTGTTCTGTGCTTTTCTACATGGAACTGTTCTGGTGCTGTATTGTAACTCTTGACAGGAAGAGTTAACAGGCTTTTCATACACCAGGACAACATCACATCATTACAGTAGTATTTATATTCCTTTTTATTGGATGTTTTTGTGTGTGTATGTATGTGAACATGCTGTAGATGACTACAAATGGCCACAATCCAGAATATTCAGAAACTGGACTAAGGGCGAGAGCAAATCGAAACCTTTGGCCTACCCACAGGTCGCAAAGTACAAACCTGCACCATTTCACAGTTTCATTGTTTTGTCAGAAGCCACTTTCTGCTACTCTACTACTAGCACAGTGTTCCAGGACTATAGCTGCTCGGCCAACATCGCGGCCCCTGTCCTGTGTGAGAACAAACCTCATATCTCCGAGCCAACCCTGGTGACCCCTCAGTCTTAGTACCAATGTCGTGTGTCTCTGGGGACTGACTGTGCTGTCTGAATCGAGCGGCTAGGATTCAAATCTAGCTTGTAAGCCCTAGTCTTAGCGGGTTGGTCTCTCGGCAACGTCCCCGGGAATCCTTTCATAGATTTTTTATTTTTATTTATCTTTTGCTTTTGCTTTTGCTTTTGCTTTTGCTCTGAGATTGGAATATGTAGCGCTGGTATTCAACAAGCCACCAGTGAGCTAATCTCCACAGAACATGCGCAGAGTATAAAGAGAGGGCCATCTTTTCCTATTCCAAAGGGCACTCTATTACTTGGTGCTACACTGTCACAATAACAGACCGGTGTGGCCCATATAATTCTTGAAAGCAGGCAGAAGCTGAAAACAGGTTATCAGCCATTTGATCCCCCAGCGTACACACACAAACATGCTCACTTTTTCCTCTGCTTCTCCAGGCCTCAAAGCCTTTGTGCAGGGAGAGAGATGGGCTGAAGTCAGTCTTTCCATACTAGTATTCAACTTTTTGTGCATAGCTAGCCACTTACCTATTCTTTAAATATCTATACAATCTTGCTATATAAAATATGAACATCTGTGGAGATTAAACACACTTTGTTTTTCTTTAGCTTGGTAAAGGTTTTCCCCTTTTAATTGTGAGAGGATTTAGGCTGGAGTCAAAGCTAAACTTTGCGCTACTTGTGAATGGCAGTATTACAAACATGTACCTGATTTTGGTTAAAAGAATTGTCAGACAACACTTTCTACTGATTATAAATTAAGGTGTGATATGGTTCGGGTTTTTAGATTAGATTTGCAGAGTTTTTATTTGGTCTACCTCTGGTTTGACTAGGCCATATCCTGGTGATGCTTTAATGGTGGTGCTGTAGCATGTGCAGAAAAACCAGATGCTTTACTTTATTACCTCCTGCAAACACATGGGGACATATAAACCAGTAATTTTTCAGACTGATAGTTGAATACTAGTAAAGCAAGAGGTCCCCAGAAGGAGCTTTTAGTGGCTTGCAGAGTAAGCTTTTTCCCATACAGGAGAAATATATATGTGTTTAATATATGTTAGAAAAAAAGTCAAGTATGCTGCATTTTAAATAGCTTTTAGTCTGTTATCCATAATTATTTTATAGGCTGAAATTAGAATTGAATTTCTATAATATAAACAATTGATTAAAGACTAAAATATATTTAAATGACATCACATATATTTTAAATATACAAAAAGGGTCCAATTGTGGCTTATGAAAAATGTAAGAATCACAAAACTCTAGCTTATAAGCGTTTTGAAAGATACGCTTATCAAGGAAAAAAATTTAAGATCTAACTGAATGCTGTGTAGGTAGAATTGGTGCCTTTAAGAAACTTCCCCATAGACTTCCATTTTTTATTTTCCTTCCAGCTCTGAATGCTATCTGATAAGTAGGAGAACCAGAAAACAAATGGTGAGTTTGCATTGCCATTTCTTACTTCACACACAATCCTCACAAAGGTTTGCCTGAAAACCGTTCTGTGAAATGCAGGCTGCGATAATTCTCTCCCGGCAACAAACGAATTTGTGTGATGCCATCAAGCACACTACGAAAAATGAGACTTGCCTTTTTTCCCCTGCAAACTGTACTGTGCAGAGCAATGATTTTTCCGAGCTTGAACTAGTCCCCTACGTTTTTGTAACATTGTATATGCTATGTGGCAAGGCAGTAGTGTGTGTGTGTGTGTGTGCGTGCGTGCGTGCGTGTGTGTGTGTGTGTGTGTGTGTGTGTGTAAGAAACTGAAAATTATTTGTCAGGCCTGAAATTAGGTGATAATAATTCTGTCCCGCAAAGTATGATGACTGATCATAAACATATTGCCATGAGGGGCGACACAGATCATCAGATCAGTCCCACACTGTTTCAAATCACACGAGGATTCATCTCCACCTACAATGCTGGATATCAAACATCTTAGTCTCTGTGTTCTGGGGACTGAGGCTCCCAGTGGCACAAGCAGATTTCCAGCATGCCAAAATTGTGCGGTATATAGGACAAAGTTCGCTTAAGGGGTTATGCATTGGAGCTCAATCTCAAAAACTTTTTCTTAAATGGGGGTTATGGGGAGGGAAATCCTCTGAAAAGCAGAATTGCCAGTATTCTTTCAGTCTGTTTTGTTTCCAATGTATTATAATGGATGGACATGCATGTATAATTTGATGATTATGCACATTGCAATATATATATATATATATATATATATATATATATATATATATTATTATTTTTAATTTTTTTTAATTATTATTATTATTGTTATACTGTGCAACTCTTTCCCTTCTAAAATGGCAAAAGTCCAGGTACACCTAATGACATCCCACCAGTGCTGTTGGCATCGGCCCACTAGGTTGATCTCATTCACGGGTCAGTACAGTACTATGTTTTCAATAATGACTACCAGCACACACAGATGTCTTTTTGAGAGATTTCCATACAGCAATTTGATGGTGTATGAGTGCCATGCTTGCAACGAAACATCACCTGGACACCTCTCTGGAACACAAAGAAGCAAGGGGAAATAAGAACATATGCATGTGGATTGATATGCAACAGGGAGGTCTGTTTCTGGGTATGCCATGCCAAGAGTTATTCATCCAAGTATAAGATCATTTCAAGGTCTAGTTCCCAGGGAGACCAGGACCTCAGTCTCAGCCCCTGTGGTTCTCCTTTCTGTGTTGTGAAGATGACCAGCAGTAGAGAACTGAGATGAAGCTGCTTCATGACATCATGTGACATCATGTCTTTACTTTTTACTCTTATTTTTTGTAATGCATTACACTTGTGGCTGATTGAATCCCCTAAAATGATAAAGGAATTGGTTTATATTTTTTTGTTTTTTCTCAGTAACAGTAAGTGCAGCATAACTACAGCAGCAATGGGGTGTACTCCCTCTGCTCAGATACACACTGTTAAAAGTGGGTGAGAGACAGTTGGGTAGTAAATTAATAATTACATATCTATTAATTAATTTCTCTCCACATCTGTGAGGAATAGGTAAAATAAAATAAAACAATACTGCAATACAATAATGGAAATAAAATTAATCCTAGAATAATGTAAAATGACACCCAGGTACCTGCCTTTTCAGCCTTTGTATTTGATCTGGGTAGGAAGATCAATGAGAATCTTTCTGAATGACTAGAATGGATTCATTAGTAAAAGTCAAATTAAAAGTGTTAGTGGTTAGATAACCATTAGTGGAAAATTATGATGATTCATGGAATATATAATTAAAAGTATCTTCATAATGTGCAAAATGTATTGTGTATAATATGTATAAATCAACATCATCATGATCCTATATCAAACTACTGTTGGATGAAGGCCTCCCCAAGATGTTACATACATGTGTGTGTGTTTCTACAGTGTAACATATCTTGCAAGTGCTGTGATGGCAATGCAGATGGCAAAAGGGCAGAATGAAGGAGAGGTGGGGGGCTTCAAGTTTCCATTGAAAGTGCCTGCAGTCTGAGGCAATTGAGGACAGTGGTTGACAAGTGAAGCAGATGAGGAATGGAGATACTTGTTGTTTTTCCCTCAGGGGAGCTGTACACAAGAGAAAAGGCTCTGACACAGAGCCCCCCCACAGACCATGTAAAACAACTGATGTCCACTCTATAGTGCAGGCCAGTTGGGATTGGCTCTGTTTTGACAGGACCTGTCGCTTGCAAGGATTCTGGAGAAATTTGGCATTTTCCCTGGAGCAGGATGAGCTAAACTTTTACTTTCAGACAGCTGTCTTGCCATCCCAACATACAAATGACTTCTCGAAAAAGCAGGGGGGGTTGTGGTGATGAAAACTCCCATCATTACTGCCTTTCCAGTTGGGTTGGCTCATTTGTTGATTTCTCCATTTCACAATGCCTCATGTCTATTTGTCCTGAAATGTACCCGTGACACAATTCCAATCTTATTTCCTTTAATTGTTTTTTAATTGTCTAGAAGAAATACACAGCTGAAGATTGCGCATGAAGTGCTGTCAGCAATGACCATTGTCAGCCGCAGCACAACCGTACAATTAGATCCTTTTCCAATGTGTTCTGTGAGGTCCTTAGAACAATAACTAAATTAATCTGAGAGCAGTTAGGACTCCAAACCCAGAAGGTGCTCTATCCTGACCCACAAAACCATTCAAATTGGCCTCTCCCCAAATATGTGTGCTATTTGTATATAGGTCTCTACTGCAGTCTTGCCTTCTGTGCATCCCAGATCACCCCATCACCTTTTATCAAGAGCTCTGTCTGAAAAAAGATTGTGGGTTCAGCGGGGCTCTGCTTCGAATGCATCCAAAACAATGGAGTTGTCTGAGTTGGTCTGAAAACAGCCCTGCTCAAACCCAGCATTCCCAGTAAATCACTCCGTGGCATCATTCCTGTAGTTTATTTGAACCCTTTCTCATTCTGTGCTTCATTCCCTTTACAGTTGTTATGAGTAATGCACAACGTGATACTATGGAAGGCCAAATCACATGTAGGCCTATTTTTTTTTGGTTCATGTCCAGCGTCGGGCTGTGCTTTCATCCTCGCTCAAGTGTCTCATTTTTCTCCACCTCATGTGCTGGCGGTGCTGTATCTTGGGAATAAGACATGCATGCACTATATACACATTGTACTTGTGTAATTGTTTGTGTACATATGCAAGTAAACTTGGATAAAGGGCTTATGGCAAATCAAAAAATATGTAACCATAACTGTGTTTTTTTCTTTAATAAGTTAAAGCTCTGTGTTGTTTTTTGTTTTTGTTTAGTGCCTCACCAAGCAGTGTCCCCAGTGCTGAAGCTGCCACGCTGCTCATTGACTTGAGAGAGTACTTAGGAGTACAGAGGAGTGAGCAGCCTCTCTAGACAGGGTAAGTGCACCGTATTTGCTGCATTAAGAAAACAATTTGTGCCGTTCGCATTATTCTACTTTTTGTATTTTTTTAATCGCACATTCACCATTTATATATGCGCTTCACATTGTTCCGGGTCAGTCTGGAAATAGCTTTTCTGACCTAAGAAAATATATTTTAATGGCAATCAATTTATACAATATTGTTCATAAATATTTTGAATAGGACTCAAATCACGGTTATCATATATATAGTGAAATTATATCTGAAGGAGGCATTTTTTATACACTGAAAGATGTAGTTAAATGAATTGCTAAATAAATGAACAGCATATTCCTTTCTATATGAAGCATTAAATGTTGTGGGAAATTATATCTAACACAAACAGACAGGCATTTTAACAGTATTGTGTTTTTATTTTGCATCTAAATGTAATGTTTAAAATACCAGAGAGGAAATATATTTTTTAATATATTTAACATGTAGGAGGGGAAAAACAGTATACTTTTATAGCGCATAATCATGTCCAGCAATATTTTATAACATAGAATAAATAGATTTATAAATGGATACATTCAAACTCTCTAATTTCCTACAGGTTAAAATTTGCCTAGTCAAACTGCAATGTTTGTATAGTGTGTTACTATACCGCTGTACTGCTTGAAAGCATATGGCTTTGAAACCTACATCTCAGGAAGGAAGGAAGTCTGCTAAAAGTCTTTATAAAGCACCACACACAATAAAGCTGTACTTCCCCAGACCATTTAGGAGAAGCAGAGATTTTTCTAATACAATAATAAAAAAATAATTTTGCCATTTTAAATCCATTAGAGACTCCTGAAGACACAGATTGTTTTTTGAAACCTGGTAAACATTAATAAAAGTGGCGTAGCTCAAAGTAAACCTTTGAGTGCATCATTATTATATTGGTGGAAATAATTCGCTTTGATGCAATTGAAGTAATTTAATCGGCACTGCAGTTATCATTTGTAATAATTTGAACTTTCATTGCATATGTTTTTTTAGTTTTTTTTTTTTATGTCCCCTCCATACTTTGTCGCTTGTATCCTGAGGCTTATGTGTAATTTTGAGTCCTAAATATCCATTAGAACTAGCATTTCAACTGGCAATCACCATTAATAAAATCAATGATAACCAATCTTGTGCGATACTGTAACTGAAACGTACATGTAAATGTGATGAGTTGATTGTAGTCGAGAAAAAAACAAAACAAGGAAAAGTTACGTTAATCTCAGAATCTGGACTGAAATGTCACTGTGTATCACTCTACCAGTCGAAGTTCAGAAATGTCTCGCCCAACCTGTCATGAGAGCAGAATCACAGGAAGGCTAACCAGAATTGAAAAGGCTGATTTGTAAGTCGAGTCCTCTATAGAAACGCTGCCCGTTTCACCCTCGGTTTGCTATTTAAAGAGAACTGTTTCGCGCTGTCTCTGTTTCGTGTCAATCTTGAAAACACTGTTGAACACAGCTGATCATAACTGGGGGAGAGTTGGGAGTGATGTGGCAGTAAACCATGACAGCACCAAACCTGTGCAGACAGTGATTCTTCAGTGCACTAGGTGTGATGTAGGCACATTGTTTTATGACATAAAAATACCTTTTTGTATTTATTTTTGTATTATCCACATAAAGAAACAGTTCGAAATCAATTTTAATTAAATTGTATGTACATGTATCTTGAAGAACTGCTTCATCCAGTACAGGGCTATGGTGAGCCAGAGCGGTACCCAGTGGATGCAGGTCACAAGGCAGCATACACCCAGGACGGGACATCGCAGGGCAGCACACGCACACCTCACAGCTACAGGGCCATTCTGGGCAGAGAAATCAAGCTAAACAACTTGTCTTTGGGACGGGGGTTACAACTTGACAAAAAACCCCACAGCCACGGGGAAAACGAGCAAACTCCACTCGTGCAAGACACCCAGGGCCAGAATCAAACTTGGGTCCCACAGGCTGTGAGACAGCAGTGTAAATTATATTATGTTGTAATTCAGTTAGTGAATATATGGTTCAGATTGAATCAATTATTATTATTTTTTAATTTGTACTAACATTAGTAATTCCAGGAACACTTCTTAATAAGGCACTGTATTTCCATTGGGACGATTGTGTTGCTTCATACATAATTACAAATCAGTTCATAATCAGTGTGTGTGCAGTAAGGCCATATTCATGATGCTTTCTGTCAATTATTTCCCTCCCCTGAACTAATCGGGAATGAGCACTTATTACAAAGTGGAAGCATCATTTCCTCCCTAACCTGAACAGCGGTTAAAATTGGGGCATTATCTGCAGCTGCTATGAATCTCTTATTCACTGTAGTGCCGTATGCTGACCACACTTCGGCCGATGACGGAATCTTTTCTGTTCACTCCTCTGGCACGGACAGAGTGTTGCTGGGTGACCGCATCCATATTACGAATGCTATGAGAAAACCCAGGCCCTTCACGGGGAGAAACTTGCTCCGAAAGAGGAGCTGCGACTCACTTCGCCAGGGAGGCAGAGCGCAGCTGAAGAAATGCAGATCATGCCATTAAATGGGTCAGTAGTTAGGTGACATAGATATTCCCATTACAGACGACTGAAGAAAGCAGATTTATTTAACCTCCTAATTAGCAATGGAGAGCTGTTTAAAAAAGCAGCGTTCCTTTCTCCCACCCCTGGGACTGAAACTCATCAGCTCATAACATCCTCTGTCTGGGAAAGGCAAAGATGAATATGGAGGTTATGAATGATTTTTCACGGGGGTATTAAGAAGCCATACATGGATTTGAATGCACTCTTTGTAGTCAGCGCACACCGCCACCCGCTGATGAATACGATTTCCACCCATTCTGAACAGCAGTGATACTGTGTGCTCAAGTGGAGGTCCTGGGTTTATATTCAGGTGTAACTCGAGTTATCCCACTGCCACTGGTTGGGCTGAGCATGAAGCTAGCCAGGGTTTCCTCAGCTTGCCACGCAACAGCAATCCCTGAGTCTTTCTGGCTTCCTGGGTGCAGTGCATTGTTGTCTGTGAGGGCTGTGTTAGTCCTCCTTACAAAGCCTTCGCTCGACTGTTTGCACTATGGGCTCACAGTGCGAAAGGAAGCAGGTGGCCTGACAGCATGATTCAAAAAACCTGATTCATTCATACATTGATCAACTTTTGGAGTGCTTATCTGCCTAATTTGTATCAGTGAATTGGGTATTAATTAACCTCTCTTACCTGAATATCATGCCAAACCAAACTAGATCACTTGTTTTAAGAAATTAAACAAGGGAGAACACAAGCAGGTATTCAGATTGAGATTTAAGACCTAATGGGGAAATAAAATACTAAACAATCAGTAATCTTTGTCATACAAAAATCAACACCTTTCATAACATTTCTGACTCTTAAAAAATAGATACAAAATAAAAACAGATGGCAGCACTTTTGTAATGCACCTTTGTCCCCATGGTCAAATCAGTAAGTTGATTTGAAAGGTTTGTCATGTATACACAAGTTCAAAGAACTGAATCTCTGCAGCCTGGGTCGAAGAAAGGCCATAATGCAGATGTGATGGAGGTGCTCGGTGTTGA
Source organism: Amia ocellicauda (assembly GCF_036373705.1). NCBI lineage: Eukaryota > Metazoa > Chordata > Actinopteri > Amiiformes > Amiidae > Amia > Amia ocellicauda. Next base: position 22,192,726 of record NC_089852.1, on the reverse strand, counting down.
CAGTCACCGCCTCCTTAATTAATTCTAAATCAACAGCAGACCAGAACCATAGGGACAAAAATGGAAATATTGTATAAATAGATTCAGTACTGAGAGCACTTCTTTAGATTGTAAAAAAACAGCCATGGGCTAAGGGAGCAACCTAGCAGTTCAAGTCCTAGTAAGACGCTAAAAATGGGACAAAATGGCCTCCTATCAGTTAATAAAGGATAAAAGTTATTTACATGTTTTAACTGAGGTAAATTAACTGATTGTTTCCAGTAGTGTCTGTTCATTTTACAACAGACTACAGGACATCCAATCATTTTGTAGTTTTTAAGGGGAAGAAAAAAACAACTTTATCTGGTGTACATTCTTGACCATTAAAGTCTAGAGCAAACTGGTCTGCAATCCTTCCAGTGTCATTGCTGGCTTTGGCTGGGAGTCTCCAAAGGGTGGCCCACAATTGCCCAAGTGCCGCCATGGGTGGGAGAGGGAAAGCCAGCTGAGGATAACTTGGCTCTCAGTAGATCGACCCCCATGTTTCCTCAGGTTCTGGTGTGAGATGTTCTTTCTATACTAAATCTAACGTTTGATACATGAGACAGGGTGTAGGTATTCAGGGCCTGCAGTTGTAAACAATTGTGGACAGCTTTGATAGCATGCGGGTCTGAGGACATGCGAGTGTGTGAGTAAATGTGTGAGTGCAAGCGTGCGTGTGTCTCTGCTCTTCATCGCATTTCTCCTGAACAAGAATGGAGGTTGTTTTCAGTGTAATAATTTGTGATTTCAAATTAAGCTTAAAAAAAGGGGTAACAATAATTTAACAATTAAATGTATCCAAAAATATAAATATGTACTATTATTTGAAATACTCCACATACTTGAATCACAAGGTTTGTGATTGAAGAACAGGAAGAACCACGAAAGTTTGCATCTGAAAACAGCTGAGTAGACATGTGCAAATGATCAGGCTGCCTCAGCAGAAACCGCAGAGGAAGATTTTGGGTAAACTCCACAGAATATAGTATTTTGCAGACATTAATTACGCTGATGAAACTTAGCTGTTCTGTGCAGTTGTATCAGGCAATAGGATCCTGTAACATTTACAAGTAAGTAGGCAGTTAGGATATATGCCTGCTTTTTATCTTTGCTCTCGCTGTGTTGCTTCAATTGGTGTTCTAAGATTCAGCAGTAACTGAGTCTCCAGAATGACAGTACAGGCTGAGCTGTCTGTATAATTCTTACCCTCCTTTAATCCTAGCTCATGCCCATGCAGTTACAGACCTGCTTGATTACCTGATTTTGAGACTTCAGGTTTAGAATGTGTCATCCCAATTACCATTACCTGTAGAAACTAGCTTTACAGAAATACTTTTGCAAGGTATACACGGGACACCATAAGATCCTTTTTTACGAGTAAAATAAATAATAGAGGGAAACTGGTAAGGGAGCCGTGATCCATGATCTCAACCAAGGAGAAAAACATGGAGGGGTCATTTATACATCAGGCACCTGTAAAAAGAGAACAAAGAAAACCTCTAAAATGATCATAGAAAGTGATATTCAGTTTGTATCAATTAATATGCCACTAAGAGATTATATATGTCAATTTCCAGAACCCCTCAAATGTCACCTTATTGCAGTCCCTGGGATCATCAGAGTGTTAGTTTAGAGCAAAGCAACACAGGATGTCTTATGCCTTGTGTTCTATGTGAAAGAACCCAAACGGTAGACTGCTGAATCCTGCTGGCCGCTATCCATACAGGATCCGATCTGCACCTACATACTGGGAGACTACCCACAAAGGCATATAGTTCAATGTGAGTAATGTGGATAGGTTCTGAATATTTCTCACACCTCTCATCGGCTGATTGCCAGGAAATGCACAGGGGAAGCAAATTAGCTGCACGCACCGTTCCAAGGGCAAAATTTTGATCTTTAGCTATTTTAACTGTTACATACTTTTCTTTCTCAGATTCCAACTTGAGAAGTTTTTTCTTTTTTTTAAATGTCAGCTCCATGCTATGGGAGTCCCACAGTCCATGATATTACAATAAACCTAATTATTCAGCCAGCCATGGTTCATCTTTTTTGCAGCTATTTTTAGTGCATCCTTAGCCATACTAAATAATTAAGAAGGGTCAAATAACATGCAGGGTCATGCAGATGTGTGGTAAGAATTGAAATAATAGGACAGTTTGGGAGATGTACAGTACCGTGCAAAATTTTTAGGCAGGTGTGAAAAAATGCTGTAAAGTAAGAATGCTTTTGAAAAATAGGCATGTTAATAGATTATATTTATCAATTAAATAAATGCAAAGTGAGTGAACAGAAGAAAAATCTAAATCAAATCCATATTTGGCGTGACCACCCTTTGCCTTCAAAACAGCATCAATTCTTCTAGGTGCACTTGCACAAAGGATTTTGTAGGCATATAGACAGGTGTATGATTAAACAATTATACCAAACAGGTGCTAATGATCATCAATTCAATATATAGGTTGAAACACAATCATTAACTGAAACAGAAGTGGTCAACCAAGGAAACTTACTGCAGCAGATGAAACACATCATGCTTTCTTCCCTTCGCAAGATGTTTGTGTCAACCTACCTGCCGAGTTCCTTCAAAAACTCTGTGCAAGTGTACCTAGAACAATTTATGCTATTTTGAAGGCAAAGGGTGGTCACACCAAATATGGATTTCATTTAGATTTTTCTTCTGTTCACTCACTTTGCATTTAGTTAATTGATAAATATAATCTATTAACATGCCTATTTTTGAAAGCATTCTTACTTTACAGCATTTTTTCACACCTGCCTAAAAATTTTGCACAGTACTGTATATTTAACTACTGATTACTCCCAATATCTTCCATGGCATCTGCATTGGTCACAAAAACAGATAAGTGTTAGACTGGCCTTTCATTAGGCTGGACTAAAGGACATATTTTACACTTTGGGCCAATTCATTTACTATGGAGTGGGCAATTTGTCCACAGTAGAAAACTAAGTTCAGTGATTTTCAAAAGGACAGTGTCGAAAAAGCAAAGGAACACAATGGCATCTGTAATTGTGAACAGAGTCTTACACTGCACCATTACTTAACAACTATGCAGAAGAGGAGGCAAGGGTAATTCATTGTACCACATTTGCAAAATTTAAATACTTACATACAAAAAAATTTAGCAAGAAAATAAAAATGCAGGTATGCACACCATTTATGACTTACTGAATCTCAACAGTTTATCCTCAGGCCATGCGAGACCTTTCAAATGTCAAGCTCTCTGTATGGTCCATTAAGCCATTGACCTTGGGATTGTAACCACTGGCAGTTGTAGGTTTTATTCTCTGCAAGATTGCCAACCCGCAATATGGTGGGTTATTTTCGGTAGGTGTTTGTTGGTTTTGTTTTGTTTCGCTGTGTTTCTTTCTCACAGCATGCAATCCTCCAGCAATTACAATGATTGCGTGCTTTACAGAAACAGACTACGATCACACACTTTCATTCTGCAGCCTCTTTGCCACAGGTTGGGTGCTTTCACATATTTCCGTGTACCCTTCTGAGTGTTCTCTTGTTTCCGTGTGTGTGTGTTATTTTGTTGCCCTTACAAAAAAACAGTGCTCAAAATGGAAGCTGCACAAATGATCACCTACCTCAAATGAACCAAAAACTAGCCTCAATCAAACAGTTTTTTTATCCAGTCCAATAATGTGAACTTACATTCTGAAAATGCATGCAGTTTCAGTTCCTCTGGTGTGTTATGATGTGGGGGTTCTTAAATATACACTGTCAGTTTGAGGTGTGTCAACCCTTTTAAAAAAATGATCCATTACAAAATTAACAATGACACACTTGATTCCAATTACTTGTTGCTCCCCCCTTGGAAGAGACAGCCAGGTAAGACATTCCTATCACAGGCTTATTTATCAAGTTTAGGACTGCATTTTGAAGACCCAGAAGCAACAGTAATAGCCAATTATTCCACAACATAATATTTGGAACATTTCCCCAATGGAAAATGACACACAGCTTGCAAAAACATGTCTCTTCTGACAGCAGGGCAGCAGGACGTTCCAACCTTATGACCCCACTGGTCAATTTTGAAAGGAAAGAGTTCAGATTCCCTCACATAGCTGTAAATATGTAAAGTAAGGGAGGTAGAAAAGAACAGCTAACTTCCTACAGGAAGAGTCCAACTACACATCACCAGGGGTATTTGGGGGTTTTGAACTGCACACATGTTGTTTGTTACCTAGCCACTCTCAGTTTATTAACTATTTTTTAATTTGATTCAACTGGCCGGCCTGGTAGACCACTAGTACCTCCAAACACTCCCTCTGCAGTCTGGGACAGTCCAGCAAGTATGGGTTTCAGATACAATTTAAGGTGGGAATATGGAGTGGTTTATAAAACGGCATGATTGCAGTTTACTGCTTGGAGTTCTGAGTGCCCTTAGGGGAAAGCACAGGATGGGTGTCATGGCATCACAGCCCCTCGTGTCCTATGGAGAGAAGGGGAGCATCGATAGACCTTGGGAAAAAGCCTCCCCAATTGAAGCTTGTACTGAGCTTGAACTGAAGTGTACTGAGACCACAACATCCTGCCCCTTCCAACCAGTGCATGTTGTATAGACTCGCTGGTTTCAAAACCAATACCTTGTCTTGCACTGACTCAGATTTCCCTCTAGCCTTCTGAAGCAGAGTCCTTTTCCCTGTACCCTACAAGCTTCTGGATGTTGAAGCCTCTCTGTGATGCCTCTACACTGCTGGGTCGAGGGTGTTAATGATGGCTGCTGTCTCAGGGCTCTATACCGTGTCAGGCGAGTATTCTTTCTTTCGATTTGTTCTTCTCTTTTGTTTGGTCCTGCAGTTACAAAGGAAAGCCGGGATGGCTTTAGGGATCGAGCATTTTCATCATTAGCCCCTAGATTTATGGTGTGAGCTCCCTGAGGATATTAGAGGCCGGGATACTGTTTTTTGTTTTTGTTTTTATTATCTAAACTGAGAGACTCCATTTTATTCCATGCTTTTTACTGTTTTAATGTGTTTATTTATATGATATGCTTTTTAAATATTGATGTTTTTTATGTCTTTCATTTTCAGAATTTTTTATGAGTTTCGTTGACTGAAGTGCAACTGTCTATTGTTATTGTAAAGTGTTCCGGGATGTGCTGACACGAAAGGTGATATAAACAATAAACATTTATTATTATTATTATTATTATTATTATTATTATTATTATTATTATTATTACTTTTTTCCCTTTCAATTAAGAAAAAGCTGAGATGCTGTTTGCTGTCTCAAGCTTACATGAAGCAGCGCTGGAATCAGTAGAACTAGAGAAAAGGCCAAAGCATCCTGGCATGCCGCTTTTTAGTTGGGTAGGCTAAAATGCTGTACAAGCACATTCATTTAGGCCCCCTGTCGAAATCCTGGCAGGCCACCAAAGCTGGGTCAACAAGACTTGACATTTTCAGCGCTGGGCGAGTGTGCCGTGAAACACAGGGCTAAAGAGGATTTCAGCACCTATTCCAGCGGACAGCTCCGTGAGGTAGAGAGCAGCCTGCTTGCCAGCATCTCTGAGCCTGGAAAATCCCATCTTTATGCCGGGCTCTCTGATCTGAAGTGCCCTGAGAGGGGGGCTGCACACCCACCTCACAGACGCCAATCAAACAGGAGGCCAGACAGACTTCTGCATGAGTTGCATGCTATAGATCTTTAACTAGCATTACACGCCTTCCCCTGCTTTACAGTTCCTTGAAAAGGACAGTTAATAAAACAAAGCAAAAGTGTAGGGTTGATATCCAGCAATGGCAGATTACAAACCTTTGCATTGCCTGATGTCATAGATCTGTTGTACATTTCTAGCAAGTTCTTACTTTTTACCCAGCCAACAACAGGTGTGACCCCTGGTCTGTGTTCCGAGGGGTTCAGGGGTGCAGGTCATCGGCAGTGGATTTCTGTCAGGCCAGAACCCTTCCTGCTGAGCCAGCGGCCAGGGCAGCCATGCAGAAAGCATTCCTGCAGGGCTCAGTAGCTCATTAATAACAGCTGATTGGGGCTCTGGTGCGAGGCAAGAGCCTTCAGCCTGAGCTGGGAAATCAGAGGTGATCTTGCATTGAGAATCTACTTTCCATTTCTGTGAGAGACACCGGATGCTCCAAAGAAGGAAAAGCAACAAACCCATTTAATAAATATCTGCTACATTATTAATATTCTCAGTGTGCTTTCTGCTTCGCCCCCGTCTCTCCTCGGAAAGAACGCAGTATGTTTTTGGGGACCCAGAACATTTTTTGATAGTTTTTCAAATTTGTGTATTCATGTTTCCATTTATTTAATACCCAATTTTTTTTTGGAGGGAAATGTTTCCAAATAGGTACATTGTAACCTCAAAAAGTCAAACAAGAAAGAAAAAAACAAATCAAGAACCCCTTAAAAAATATTGGAAATGAAATACATAAATTATCCCCATAGAATAGAAATGTTTTGTTGGTGTTTTTTACCAGTTGTTAATAGTCTTAGAACGTCTTTTTGCTTTTCCACCTGACTTCAAGGTGGCTGAGCGAGCCAGGGGGAGAGAGAGACTCAGAGGAGGGAGTACTGTAGACATTCCCTCTCACCATTCATCACTGCAAACACAGGTGATATGTTATGTTACTAATCGGTCTTCTTATGGCCTGCCATCAGCCTCTCATCCCACAGAACCCTAACACCATCCATCATTTATGTCAGCCTGATGAAAAAGGGCAGTTTGTTTAAAATATATATATATATATATATATACTGTATATATAACCAGAAAATTCCCACCCTCTGTTTGTAAGTAGCCTGTGGCAATCTAACTGGCAGTCTACCTACCTAAAGTACTGGTATAATAACCTAGTGTAATTTACTGCATTTGTTTGTTTGTTTAAAGACACCATTGTCATAAATACACTCATGTAATATAGCATACAAGTGAAATGCTGTACATGTAGAATTGTATATTGATTGTCTTGTAAATCTTGTAAGTTGCCAAATGAAATAATAATAATAGCCCCAAACTCTTTGACACATATTGCTACAGACTCAGCATTAATTTCCCTTGTCCCACTTAAACATAGTGTGCCATTACTTTCTGTGAAAGCCTCAGCTACCCCCTGCAAACAAATGGCCAAATCGAAAGCTAACTTGAATTACCTGCCTGACGGCACCAGTGATTTCGCTCCAATCACTCGAATGCATATCTTGTTGCTGGAGATGCTCTGTAGGCTTTATGAAGCAGAAACATAAGCACATAATTAATCATAAAATAGAGTTGTCACCTGGCCCCATCTTTCTGTAACACTTTGACACCAAACAGGTTTTGTCAATTTGCTCCTTAACTGGAAAATAATTAACGTGCAGAACGAGCATTAAACATTCTTTAATTAGTCAATCTTCCTAATTACTCTGAGGTATCATAACAAATATGCGTTGTGTATGTAAATGGTACAATTCACAAAATCAGCTGGGTCTTGAATGTTTATTTTTCCTGTATAGTTTTTCATTCAATCGCGATAAAAAAAAAAAAAAAACTTTTAATTTAATTCAACAGTTGGATTCACCCATTTTTAATCCATGTTTTGCTGAATTCATATTCAGACTTATTGAATTACCAGATAACACAGATCCAGTGTTGAAAGGCATTCTAATTGCAATGCAGAGAGATTTTTTTGTGTGTTTTTTGTTGTTGTCCTTTGCATTCACAGTTCTGAAGTTATTTGATAGAAAATAAGCAAGCGTCTACATCTGTCAGAATATCAGCTCTACTGGTAAGTGTGCATCTGTGCATCTGCGATAGGATTAAGGTTGCCAATTGGCCCCATTGAAAAGGCAGTATTGACAGGCACAACAGACAGAAGCACTCACACGACACTGAACACTGACGCAGGAGGAGATTTTAAAGTTGCCCTTATAAAATCAAAATTAATAAACGACCAAAGTGGGGGTTTGCCGAACTGATGTTGTTGCTTAATTATCATAATCGGTATGGCAACCCTGTCTTTTACACATTTAAAAAAGCATTTTGAATAAGTACTGTTCGCTTGTCATTGAAGGTATTTTTTAGTCATAGTAATATTGTTATTATTAGGGTCATAAGACTGGCAGGAGCTGTGCATTAGTTTCACATCCTGACGTGTTTAGTTTTTTCCCCCTAATTCATGTCATTGCATTTTAGTCTGGCAGTTTAGTGTTTTAGTGTTGAGAGTCATTATCATGTTGATGCACAGAGCCTTTACTTAAAAGTCACTTTCCTGACAGCGTTACATGACTTTAATTAGTCCATGATGTAGTTTATTAATGTCTTCAGGCCAGTTAAGGTATTCTGAGCAGATGTACACTGTAACACGCTGTCAATCAGATCCACATTTATTAATAGCAATTCAAAAGACAATATGATGCATTATGTGACTGTGCAGTACAACTGTTAAGATGGGCTAATGATTTATTTTAGATCCAACAGGAAATCGACCATATGTGTACAGCAAAGAGAGCCCCGTATGTGTACTATGTTATCTTGGCTGTAAAACTGGGTCAGATTATGGTCACTTCATTTTCAGATCAGTTTCCAGGGCATTTTAAGGGCTTATTTCTGCCTTTTTGTTTTATTTAAAGGCTTCCTATCCCCTGAACACTGATGGATCACAGTTAAGCTGTCATCAAAGCAGGTTTAAACGATGTCTGTGTCACACTTAGGCAACGATAAACCTGTTAATAAGGAGCAATGCTAAATTGTTGAATGGTTTAGCGCTGTCACAGGGGTGCGGAGTGAAAGCACTGTACAGAGCATTTACTTCTGGTTACAGCTAAACAGCCTCTCACTGTATTACAACACCTCGCCTTTGCCGAGAGATCAATAGCAATAAAACTATGACATGAATATCATTGATTTTTTTCTTTAATTCTTGTCCTCTCTATACGTCCCACCAAAGTGGTGCAATAGAGCTCTCCCTTCTTTATTTAGCCTCTGAGCTGCCGATCGATTTTCCTTAAGCTCGAACGGCGATGGGGTTTCAGGTCAAAGCAAACTTGAAATCATAATTTGTGCCACAGGGTCAAGCGGCATGGGGGTGTGTGTGTAAGGGGGGGTTAGGTGGTATTCAGGCTGCAGATGACATTGGATGCACAGGTTGCTTACAAGATGCAATTTTGTATTCCCTGGAGGTAGTTCAGTTGTCAGGGATATCTGCGATCACAGTGGGGGGGTTCTGTGTGCCTCTGTGTAGTTGCGTAGCCATACCATGCTGGAGGCTAATTTGATTAGAGCTTGGAAGCCAGGGGATGTCAGGCCTGGTTAGCTCTGGAACTGGAGATTTTTATTCTGTGCTGAGGTCAGTCCATGACGTGCTGTGGATGCACCAGTGCATAATCCTGCCTCTTCTGTCTGGATGGGAAGAAGTCAACCCAACACCCCAGTGCGATGACTGAATCAGCGGTTCTCCACCCAGAATCATCCGGTAGGCGTTCTAGCTTAGCTCTCATTCACAGAATTAATGGAAATGCCTAAAGAAATCTGCCCTATCAGAACTTTATGATATGATAAACGGCACTGGACTGGTTTTTCTAAGCTCAACAATTACTAAAGTAAAATTATGCCAATTCTTCATCCTGGGCACACCACAGAGCATGCTGAGATGTCTTTGTCAATGGACTCATTTTACCTAATGCTACCACTGCTGACCCCCACCCCATATCGTTCCTTTAGAAGACAAGTCACAAAAAACATCTGAAGTTGTCAGAAGCTATATCACAAAAGCCTGTTCTCAGTTCTCGCAAACTAAGCTAAGGAGGTCTTGGTCAGGATTGGGTTGGAGGACATAAGGGAAAATCAGGTTGTTTGCTAGAGGTGGTGTTGTGGGGACTCCACTACCTGCACCAGAAATTACAAAACAGTTGCCCCAGGTTACTGTCAAAGGCAGTATGTCTAGGTTTATAATAACATAGACCAAGGTCATGCTCCCTTGTGGTGATTGAAAGGCCTGTGGCACTACTTGAAAGAGCAGGGATGGGTAAAGATGGAGGCCACGCTAGGGTTTCCTAACCTGAGTTTCCTTCTCTGTGGCAGGTAACTCCTCAGTTCTGCACCTTTGTCTGCAGTGTGGTTAAGCTTTTGACAAAAGAAAGCCAGTGGTGCCTCATGGGAAAAGCTGTCCTTCACTATAAATATAATATATTGTATAACTATTTGCACTGTGTAACGTTCTCACATCCCCTGTAAGTTGTTTGGTGTCAACTGCAAGTCACCATAAACAAAGACACCAGAGAAATTAAATAATACAAAACAAAGTCTTAAAGGCTCAGACATGTTTTCCTATATGGTGCATTTCCACATAACCATATTTAATATGTGATTGCATCAGTGTGAATTAAAAAGTTTCCCTTGAAGAAGAAAGAAAAAGTGCACAAGGACAGATTTCCAATCCTCCATGGGTGAAATTCCACAGAAAACTAAAGCCATCAGAACAAATTAACCCCCCCCCCCTCTCTCCCACAGCAATCTCTAGATCACTCTATAGAACAGAGTTTAAAAAGAACCCTATACTATCCTTGCAGACAGATTTGTTTCTGATGCAATTTCATTTCATAAAAGCGAGAAATCAATACTGGTATGGGGGGGGAGGCAATAAGTGACAGTGTCAGAGAGGTGAGGTGGGGGGTAGGGAGGGAGATGGAGAGAGAAAAGGCGACAGAGAGGTGACAGAATTGGGAGATGAGAATAAATGAGCAAGTACACATGGACAGTGATTAAGAGAGGGTAATGCACCCCTCACACCCCCCCCACCCCCACCCCAAAGCCTTTCCTCCCTCCTTAACAGTGCAGAGATTATTGAATATGCACTTAGAAGAATGAAGGTCGCACAAAAGTTACATGTAGGCACAGTCTATACATAACGGTTATAACAGAAGGCATAGGAACAACCTATTAATTCCGAAATAAGGGCTAGCCTAAGTAGATAGAATAAAGCTATAGGAATGTGAACAAGATTTCCAGCTAGGAATTGGGGTGGGAGAGGACATGACCAAGGTGGAAAAAAGCGACATATTTGTTGGGTGACGTTCCGCACAGAAAAAGTTATTGTTCCGGTGTGCTGTGTGCACGTCCTTGGAAGCAAACCTGATCTTAAACTCTTAGTCACTTGAGGCTGGGCTGTGTGTTGGTGCTCTATCCAGCAAAGTCACACAGTGCAGTGTGTGTTTGTGTGTGAGAGAGAGGAGAGATAGGAGAGAGAGAGGTGTGAGTGTGCATGAATTTCTTCTCTCCAGTGCTCTGTCATCTGAGGAAGAGGAAAAAAAGGGAACGAATGAAAAAAGCACCTCCCTCCTTGTCAGTCTTATTTTTCATAGTGGTGGAAAAAACAGGAAAAATCAACACTAGACTGAAAAGGAACAAAAAATAAAAGTGCAGGAAAAGATATTTAAGGGATGTGTGATGTGTGTGTAGGGAGGGGAGGGGTGGGGGGGTGTTGGGGAAGCTACTCACTGCTCAGAGCCTGCAAGCTCTGTAATGTAAGGCAGTCTAATGTAATGTAATGTGATGAGGACCCTCCTCCTCAGTCCGCCTTCTGTCAGACAGAAAGGCAAGAGCCCTCTTCATTTCCATGCATTTTCATGCGAGCTCCGGCCCGAGGGGGGGTGGCACAGCTGCCGCAATATAAAAAGACTGCCTGGCGAATCAATCAACACAAAACTGGCTCTGTAATTCCTCCGGTTCTCTCTCTCTCTCTCTCACTCTCTCTCTTTCTCTCTCTTTCTCTGTCCGTCCTCTCCTCACTCTCTCACAGTCTCTCTCTGAGTTGGGTGAGTGTTCCATCCTCTCCTCCCCACAATCCTTTCCCTCCTTTCTCTCTCTCTCTCTCTCTCTCTCTCTCTCTGTCTCTCTCTGTCTCTGAGTTTGTCTCGCACACACACACACACACACACACACACACACTCTCTCTCTCTCTCGGTGTCTGTGTCTCTCTCTCCTTTACCCACGATCTCTCCTATCTCTTGGGATCTTGGAACCCCCCTGTTCACTGGTGGTGGGCTCCCCTCACACAGCAGTCACCATTTCCGCCCCAGGCAGACCCACGCTGGCAGCGCAGCCCCTTCCCCGACTCAGCATCGGGAGGAAGACCCTAGTGGCGGCGGCCGTTGGGGTGATGCTGGTCCTGGTGCTGGTCATCCTCATTCCTGTGCTGGTGAGCTCAGTTGGGACAGACGCCGGGCACTACGAGATGTTGGGCACCTGCCGCATGGTGTGCGACCCTTACCTGACCAAGGGCACCACCACCAGCGCCAGCATTCGGGCCGAAGCAGAGGCCCTGAGCGACCACAGCATCGTGCCTCCCCCTTCCACCTTGGTCCAGGGGCCACAGGGGAAGCCAGGCAGGCCTGGGAAGCCTGGACCCCCCGGGCCCCCAGGAGAACCGGGACCCCCAGGTCCCATTGGCCCCCCTGGAGAGAAAGGGGAGCCAGGGAGGACTGGGATACTGGGCCTCGGTGGCAATGGAGCTATCAGCACGGCCACCTACACCACCGTGCCCAGGGTGGCTTTTTACGCCGGGCTTAAGAACCCCCACGAGGGCTATGAGATCCTCAAATTTGACGACGTGGTCACCAACCTGGGCAACAACTATGATGGCACCACGGGCAAGTTCATCTGCAACATCCCTGGCACTTACTTCTTCATCTACCACGTCCTGATGAGGGGGGGCGACGGCACCAGCATGTGGGCAGACCTCTGCAAGAACGGCCAGGTGGGTGGGGAGTTTTACTTTTCTTAAAGTTTACAGATGCCTTGTGAATTTAGGTTTTTGTTTGTGTGTTTGTGCTGGGTTTTATTTTGACCATGTCAGTGAAAACTGCTGCTGTCAAACTTTGAGATGTTTTTCTATTGAAAGTTCTGGATGCATGTGTGGTGGATTTCCACAGATCTGTACCTCGCTTGAAATTCACACTCCAGAAGCTGCGCCAATACATGAGTGCGGAAGGATGCGCTTCAATCTGTTCTCGGTTTCCTCGAGTCCTGCTAATGCGCCCTGAAGTGCCAGTGTCCCGATAAAACCACACAAAAGCAGAAGTCATGCTAATGAAGCCAGAAACAATTGTGGGCGAACTTGATCTATTTGTCCTTAGCGAAATGACACCTATGTTCTTTGTTTCATCAAAAGACTTTGTTTTCGCGTCGTTATACCGATGGTGGTTGGATTCTTGCGGTTGTCAGTGCTGGTGGAACTGCGAAAACGAGCAAATACACTTGTACCTCTGTCTAAATACACTGAAGATTGCTGTGCCGAATGCATCAGTAGCGTGGATTGAAAGTTGTCGTTTGAAAAGCACGCCTAAAACTAAATCTAACTTAAAATATGTTGCTGAAAAATGATAGTGTCCGTCACTTGTAGTGTTTGGTAAACACAATGACCCCCTCGGGGAGTTAAAGATCACATATTCTGCTTCATTTGGCTTCTAAAAAGACACGCAAAACGCAAAAGTGCGGTGACTCATGTCAGCAGACCTGTTGCTGTCGTGCGCGTCCTATTTTATTAACTCCATAAAAATGCCATGGGGAAAATCTCCGACAGAGGAGTCGGTGCAAAGGCTACTTCTGTATGTTTGCCGCTGAAGATCTTGCATTATGTATTAAGATGTCTGTGCTGTGATCAATTACAGCCAAACAGGGAGACAAGGAATTAAATCCTTCGGAAAATGAAACGTGAAACAATCTAATTAAACCAACTTATTTTACCCATATTGCAAATAAATAGCCTAGACTGAATACACTTGGCGTCTTTCCTCAAGATTAAAATATGTGTACGTGTTTTGTAAAGCCTATAGTGTTAATTATAACAATTATAATACAATATGTCTTTATAAATCAAATTCAGCAACAAGAATACATTTTAGTCCAAGTATCATTCGTGCTCATCATAGTAAAATTGCGTGGGTTTATAATACTAATGACTTGCGAATAATAATAATAATAATAATAATAATAATAATAATCATCATCATCATCATCATCATCATCATAATAAAAATAGTTGAACTTCTCTGTCACGAAATGCCCCAGCTATTGCATCTGGAGCAGCCTTTTGGAAAATTTCAACTGACCTTCGGCGATTTTGTCAGGCTTAAGTTTTTTCATTTTTTCAGTGTTGCTTTTGATTCCGTTACCCGTTACTGAGGCGAAAAAAATACAAGGCGACGTAATTTAGAAACGCCTGCCAGTTCACAGATTCAACCATGTGTCTGACAAATATGAACTGAAAATGCTTGGTACTGTGTTTGTCATTTAAATAAATAGACACACTTGACGGAAGCGATAACTGCACGAATGAAGTTTAAATCGTACTAATGCAGCTTCCTAGGGCAAGCGGACAGGCTTTGTGCTTTGCGAAACAACGGAGATTCAATGCATTTCAAAGAGACAAGTTAGTAATCATTGCGATAAGCAATTCATGATTGAGTTGAGGCTAGTTGATTTGTAATATTTCTTCAAACTATTACGCAAGAAGCCCTGTAAAGCGATTCGGGTTGTAGCTAATCCAGTCTGCTATAAATAAATTACTTGATAGTTGGTAATCATTTCCACAGTGCATATTGCACAGTCAGTTCCATTCAGCGCACATGCGCCTTCGTTAAAGGTCGGCGTTCCATGGAAAGCCTGATCTCAAAACGCTTTGCAACTAGGGCGAAGTACAAATGGCGGTAGAATAACAAGCTATGTATAATGCAATACACGAAGCAAGCTTCCAGAGAATCCGCTAATAAAAGTACTTAAGGAAACAGTTAAAACTTCAAGAATTTGCCAGCATCCACCACAATGTATAGGCTAAATATGCAAGGTTAGTCTATACAGTGCAGAAATATATAAGATTTAATATTAGCAAGGAAGAGGAAGTTAGGTAAACGTAATGTGATTGTGATAATAATTTTAAATAATCATCATCATCATAGAAAATCACAAGTTATTGTTTGTAAAGTGGACGCAATCTAGGGTGAAATAATGGGAGATATATAGCTGCGGTAAGATTAAAATGGTACCT
The DNA here is from genome assembly GCF_036373705.1 of Amia ocellicauda. Taxonomy (NCBI): domain Eukaryota; kingdom Metazoa; phylum Chordata; class Actinopteri; order Amiiformes; family Amiidae; genus Amia; species Amia ocellicauda. Next base: position 22,177,693 of record NC_089852.1, on the reverse strand, counting down.
TGTGATGATATTGCAGGTACAGATAAATTATGCCTGAAGTATTTCCGATATCTGAAACAAACGCAGCCTAGATGGGTGTGACGTGGCCGCCAATAAACCAACGCAAAATACATTCTTACAGCGAAACACCAGCTTCAAATTAAACCGTTTTTTTTTTTTTTTTTTGGTAGTAGAGTTTAACGTGAAAGTGTGACACAAGAGATGCATAACGTCAAACAAGAGCTCATTCTTCTACCGTCACGCATCAATGACACACAAACCAGTATTTTGTGTGTTACATTCAGGCTGTAGAGAAATACATGTAGTTTGTGTATCGGCGTTGCTTTAACAGAGCAGTGCGGATGTCAGCACAATATTCAGTCCAGGCCTCACGTCTCTTTCCTTTAGCAATTGTCAATTCATTTCCACAATAACACCAGTGTAATGCAGTCTCTTTTATCGTGGTATGGTCTTAAATTATGAGTTGTTAATTATACACGTAAATAAGTGTAATATGAAGGTTTTTTAAAACTTAGTCGCTTTTCGCAGCTGCAAATTATTTTACCTAACAATAATTAAAAAAAAAACGTCATTATTTTCAGTGTCCCCAACTAAGTTCAAAACTTTGTATTTTTCTTTTTTATTCCATAGCAGCAGCAGCAACAAAACCAAAAATAAAAGTTTTAAATGTACAGAGACATTAGGGTCCTTGAGGTTACAACCTGCAACATATGTATTGGTCTTAATATATGAAAATACAGTTTTCTTGAACTAAAGGGACTCGCCTGTTACACGCCGTGTCTTCCTTTTCTCCTTCAGAAATCCGCTTTTTAGTCACTTTTGTTGACGTGGTAAAGATGCATTGGATGCTCGAGTTTGAGACGCTTGTTTTCGCATCAGCACGTCCTCATTATTCTGATAATGAATGTATTTTAATGACAGTAAAACTGGGATCTCACTACAGAAGAGACTCTACATTCGCTACACCTACCAATCAAGAACATAAATGCAACAAACAATAGTGTTGTTTTTTCGAGAAATATTGTCTTAACAGAGATATGTGTAGCAAACTACTATTATTAGTTATATTCATCACAAACATTTTAACACAAAAAGTGAGCTTTTAATATGTTATGTATGTTTGAATGTTTTTATTACAGACGCCCTTGCTCAGGGCGACATGTCACACAATATGCACATTTCAGGAAACATTGTAGCTATACAGTATAAGCAAGACAATGCAATACACAGCTTTAGGCCTAATCATAGAATATGTAAGTAAAAAGTGCAGTGCATTCAACATATTTTAGTGTGGTTTAGGCAATATTCATCATCATAATCATAATAATAATCACCATCACCAATAATGTCACCATCAACTGCATCAATCATTGTGTAATGTACCTATTTAACGTGACTTAATAAACCCATGTAATTAGTGGGATAGAACAGCAATTCATATGCAGATCATTCCTTTCTCTGTTTATTATAAAAGTTGGTAGACAACTTCATAATACTATAGGCCTTTTATAATGGTACCCCGTTTCATGATTTTGGAGAGAAAGAAGTCAGAAATTTCAGCAGTCTGATACTGGACAAAACATGGGAATTCCTGAGTGTAGGATTTTGTGTCATAACCAAGTCGGTCAATCATCCTGAATTTGTTTGTAACATATATACAATTGACAGACTAACTATGAAGAGTGTTGAGCCTTTGTCTTGGGAAGATTCAATTATTTGGATAAAAAAACAAGAAAAGAAAAATTACCAAGTCGGTAAGGTTGCCAGAGCAACAAGGCTGTCAAGAAGCAGACAGTATTTGTATTGGTTAAATACAATGACACTTAAGTCTGCTTTTACTCCAAAAGCGCGTCCTTCCTTTCATTTCTTTGCTGCTGCAGTATCAAGTATTTAAGTCGGTGTTACACAGCCATTGAGAATTACCACCACCAACAACAATCCAATAATGACAGCAGAAGTAATACTAATAACAATAATAATAAAAATCACTTGTTTCAGTTTTCAAAAGAAAGGTTAATGGCAGGAACTGCTGTATTGTGTCTGGTTTTGTTAAATTTAGAACAGGAATTTGGATGGGGCTTTAAAACGGCTTTAAAACATACAGCGCTCCCAGATTTGTAATCATGAAAATCCTGGAGCACATCTCCCGTCATGCCCAGGTACTGAGTGGGAAAGGTGAAATTAAAAAAATTAACTTTGGCTCTGGTCTCTTGTGATAATGTAACTTATGTAACCTAACATTGTTTTTAACTGTATTCTTGTGTGCATACAGCACTGCGTGAAAAGATTCATACAAGAACTAACGTTGCCGTGATGGTGTTGCCCCAATACCACCGTGTAATGTATTCAGGTTTTGTACACCCAGCCTTCAAAAACAAAAATATAAACTGCATAATTATTTGTGTGTGTATACATATACACATAACATATATATATATATATATATATATATATATACACACACACATAATCTGAATATCTCGGAATAAGTCTGGTGGGTTCTTTGAATAACATTTATGCAAGTTATAAAAACTGTTGACATAATATAGATGAAGATGAACATATGTTACCATAAAATGCCGTATGTTCATGCTTCATTCAGTTCCTGAGGGAGAAAGCAGAGACAGTTGTATGAGGTGCATGCAACAATCCCTTGCAGGAGTCTCATAAGTGGAAGGAGAAACACAAATGTGATGTTTACTAAGCTGCTAATTTCATTTTGCAATTAAAAAAAAAAAAAGAATTGAATGAATAGTGGATAGTGAAGTGGATAATGAATGCATCTGAAAAACAAGTTGCTGGAAAAATAGCATAAGGTTAAAGTCACCTTTTGGGTTATTGTGGTATAGTATTGTGATTCAGAGACCATGTGTTAGAGAATGAGACAGGTTTTGTGAGAAAATGCAGAGCTATTGAGGCTTAAAGCCTCTTATTGGGTTGTAAAAATATATATATATATATATATATATATATATATATATATATATATATATATACACACTCACCTAAAGGATTATTAGGAACACCATACTAATACTGTGTTTGACCCCCTTTCGCCTTCAGAACTGCCTTAATTCTACGTGGCATTGATTCAACAAGGTGCTGAAAGCATTCTTTAGAAATGTTGGCCCATATTGATAGGATAGCATCTTGCAGTTGATGGAGATTTGTGGGATGCACATCCAGGGCACGAAGCTCCCGTTCCACCACATCCCAAAGATGCTCTATTGGGTTGAGATCTGGTGACTGTGGGGGCCAGTTTAGTACAGTGAACTCATTGTCATGTTCAAGAAACCAATTTGAAATGATTCGACCTTTGTGACATGGTGCATTATCCTGCTGGAAGTAGCCATCAGAGGATGGGTACATGGTGGTCATAAAGGGATGGACATGGTCAGAAACAATGCTCAGGTAGGCCGTGGCATTTAAACGATGCCCAATTGGCACTAAGGGGCCTAAAGTGTGCCAAGAAAACATCCCCCACACCATTACACCACCACCACCAGCCTGCACAGTGGTAACAAGGCATGATGGATCCATGTTCTCATTCTGTTTACGCCAAATTCTGACTCTACCATCTGAATGTCTCAACAGAAATCGAGACTCATCAGACCAGGCAACACTTTTCCAGTCTTCAACTGTCCAATTTTGGTGAGCTTGTGCAAATTGTAGCCTCTTTTTCCTATTTGTAGTGGAGATGAGTGGTACCTGGTGGGGTCTTCTGCTGTTGTAGCCCATCCGCCTCAAGGTTGTACGTGTTGTGGCTTCACAAATGCTTTGCTGCATACCTCGGTTGTAACGAGTGGTTATTTCAGTCAAAGTTGCTCTTCTATCAGCTTGAATCAGTCGGCCCATTCTCCTCTGACCTCCAGCATCAACAAGGCATTTTCGCCCACAGGACTGCCGCAGACTGGATGTTTTTCCCTTTTCACACCATTCTTTGTAAACCCTAGAAATGGTTGTGCGTGAAAATCCCAGTAACTGAGCAGATTGTGAAATACTCAGACCGGCCTGTCTGGCACCAACAACCATGCCACGCTCAAAATTGCTTAAATCACCTTTCTTTCCCATTCAGACATTCAGTTTGGAGTTCAGGAGATTGTCTTGACCAGGACCACACCCCTAAATGCATTGAAGCAACTGCCATGTGATTGGTTGGTTAGATAATTGCATTAATGAGAAATTGAACAGGTGTTCCTAATAATCCTTTAGGTGAGTGTATATATATATATATATATATATATATATACATTTATGTAAACATTAGTCTGTGTAATCCTCCTTTTGTCTAGCGTAGTTGTCATTACTGGCTGGAATAGCATCATGGAGAGCAAAACAGACTGGACTAGCAGACTATCCTAAGGAATAGGATAGTGACCTGTTGAGGGGGATTGTGGCCTAAAAATATTAATTTGACTTTATTTGAGAAGGGGGTTGTCTACAGTTACACCTTATTGTCCACAATCTTAGGTAGTCATCAGCATGTAGCTGGAAAGTTTGTGACAATTAAATATGAATTAATTAATTTGTATTATAACAGATTTTTTTCCTGGACTGAAAAAAAAAATACGGAAACCAGAACGAAATCAAGCAAAAGATATTGATTGTTGAAATATGTGATTGACTTGTGGTTTGTTAAAGCATCCAGCATAATGTACAGTGGTTAAACAAAGTGTCAGCACAGCTACACTGACGTTTATAGACTGGGAGCACTGAGTGTTGATGGGAAGGAAACCAGTTAAGATGATTGATGTAATGATTGATGCCTTTATTGAACTGTATATTGCACTTATGTTGTAAGTCGCCCTAGATAAGAGCGTCTGCCAAGAAATAAAAATAATAAAATAAAATAATAAGAGAGACAGATCCGGGTTGAGTGTCAGTCACAGATAGTGTTGTAGTTGTGCATACATCATGCACTTACATGACATGTACACATGTGTTTGGTAGGCATTGGAACCCCCTCCCAGCATGAGGGGGTTACCCAATCCCGCACCCTCCCCACAGCCCCATGGAGTTCAGCCTCAACTGATCCACATAGTGCAGCCTCTTCTTTTGAACCACTCCTGCTCTGGTCACAGACCTGGTGAGCTTAACTGACACAGGAGCTCATCAATAATATATGAAAGGGCTGCATTTGATCCTGAACCTCTGTTTAGTGAACAGATTATGATCAATCCAAGCACATGCTGAGAAACATAGTGCTCGGATGCTTCATGAATGTGCCTTTGTCTCCGGATTCTAGTTTCTTCGCTAGAGGTGGGAACTCCAAGTGCATAAACCAGGATGGGACATTTACAGACTCGATGGAGTTCATTTAGACGGGACAAAAACCATAATCAAAAAGCAATGCCTTAAAAGACAAAATGGCAAAACCAGTAACTGAACATATATGAATATATAAAAAAATCTGAATTTTCACAAGCTTTGCCCCCTACACACGCCATATACCTTTTTAAGACCTTTTGAAGTTATTCCAGACCAAGCTTAGGCTTGAAAAGGTGTGTATTACACTCCAGCCATGCTTGCCTTGTATCCTGCAGGTGGGACGGGTGGGGATGGGCACCTTCCTGCATGGAAATGAAGCCATGAAACCTGTAAGATACTGTCCCCTTGACAGCTGGATCTTTGCCCTTCTTAATAAGCTGCCGCCTGCATTTCCTCTCCTCAGCAGCCAGTCCAATTCTCAGGGTTGTCCGTTACACCCAAAGAGATGAACAGTGATGCCAAGATTAGACTTACATTTGGATCGTTCTTCCTGCATGAGTCTTTGTCTTTTATTAGTTCAATCCCAACTATATAACACATAAAGTATTTTGTGATAATTGCATGTTTTTCTTAATTAAACATGATTTTATCCCTCATGTTTAATAATAATAACAGCTTAAAGCTAATTTGAAATCGAGTTCACATTAAATAAAAAACTTCTGCCCACCTGCCAAACTCAATTTACAAACTCAGTACAGTACACGAATGTGGCATGGTGTGTGCCAGAGGCTTCCTGCTTCTGCAAAATGAAATCTCAGCATTAACTTATGGGTTTGTAATTTGAGTGGGTCAAGTGTTTGATATATATATGACCCATCATATATTTAATGGGCATGATTATGTTAAAGGTCATCAGTATTTTAGCCTATATACATAATCTTTTACATTACGGCATCATTAAACCTTATTATTTCCCGCTCTTCTTTTCTGTGGCTTACCAGCACACCAACAATGTACACAGCCCCTATCGTTTACAGTCTTTGCTTTTTGAATGTGGCACCTCTGGGAAAATGCCAGCATCAGAAAATCATCTCCCCCCGCAAAACAAAACCAAACAAAAAAAGCCTCTTTAGAACTTAATTAAAAAGCTTGAACGTGATCCAGAATATGTTTGGACCCTTTCTTGTTTTCTTTGCTTTCCTTTAAAAAAATAAAATAAATAAAATATTATTAATCTGAAAAGTCTTTTCAAGCTTAATTAAAACCAACGACTTGAGCTGCGATGTCCCCAGGGAATTGCGAGTGAATAATCACAGTATCTCTGTGTTCAATAAGCAGTGGCGCTGTTCTTAATCGTGGGGAAGAAGTGTCTCTTCCTTGATAATTATTGCTCCCCTGCTTCTAACTTGCTCTCGCTCGCTTTCTCGCTTTCTCTCACTCTCTTTCTCTCTCCCCTAATTCTTTTCTTGCATTTGACCTTAAACTTGTTGTTTTAGTTGTTTTTTCTGCAGTCAATTAATTGAAGTAATCAGGTACACACCACAACATCCTAAAGTTAAAATAAAAACATTACCACTGGTTCACCTAGCAGCTTTGTTCTGTTAGGCAGTGTGAAAAGATCTACAGTCTGTAAAGCATTACGTGTGAGTGCTCTGCTGGAGCTATATATGTTTGTGTGTGTGTGTTTATAGCAGTTGATCTGAAAGCTTTAGAAAGCCACATCACAAGTGCAACAGAATAACTAAAGCACCCCTCCCCATCCTCCCCACTGTGATATTGTTGTGAGTTTGAAGGAACAAGGGTTTATTCCAAATTTAAAAACAGTTAGTTAGTCAGTTAGTACCAATTACAGTGAGGGAAAAAAGTATTTGATCCCCTGCTGATTTTGTATGTTTGCCCACTGACAAAGAAATGATCAGTCTATAATTTTAATGGTAGGTGTATTTTAACAGTGAGAGACGGAATAACAAAAAAACAATCCAGAAAAACGCATTTCAAAAAAGTTATAAATTGATTTGCATGTTAATGAGGGAAATATGTATTTGACCCCTTTGACTTAGTACTTGGTGGCAAAACCCTTGTTGGCAATCACAGAGGTCAGACGTTTCTTGTAGTTGGCCACCAGATTAGCACACATCTCAGGGATTTTGTCCCACTCCTCTTTGCAGATCCTCTCCAAGTCATTAAGGTTTCGAGGCTGACGTTTGGCAACTCGAACCTTCAGCTCCCTCCACAGATTTTCTATGGGATTAAGGTCTGGAGACTGGCTAGGCTGGCTCTTGGGTTTTGACTGATGGCTTTGGTTAGGCTCACGAAGGTGAACCCTGGAAACTAACTTACTGGGACCATTTGCACCACGTAACAGGGATGGACATAGGAATGAACTTACAGAGTAGTAGGGTTTCAATTTGGGATTCCTAGGAGAGGAAGTGATGTGAGCTGTCAGGGACCTTTTTCAGATTCCAGAAGCCGCTGACGTTTTAACATGCCAATTAACGTGGGCTTGATGGTGTAATGTCATGCGCGTAAAAGGTGGCACTCTGGTTCACGGTAGCAATCTAATGAATGAGAACTTTTTATTTATTTATTTTTGGAGTGTGTGCGCCCTAGTCCACTGTCTAATTGGGTGTCTAATTTGACAGTCCCGTGGAAGGGAACATTATCAAGAGCTATAATTTTATGTGAAGGGAATATTAAGACCCTGACTGAGAGGCCTCTGATTGCCAACTGCAGCGGAGGATACCGATGTGCAGAGGAATTCCGATCGCTGTCAATTAAGACAGATCACTGTTATTTCAACCTCAGCCCCTGCCTTGTAAGTGCACTCGAGGTCTCCACCCAGCCCACACTCACTTGGCTCGCTAGTTGGTAGGCTGTGGACTCTCTCTGACACGCTCTATTGTATGAGGACCAAAGGGCCACAATTATATTCTGAAATGCATATCATTTGTGGGACGCCGACCCCATTATGGTGCCTAAAGGACAGGGCTTTAGTTAAGTATTTGGGCTAGCAGGTACTAGCAGGTACTCTCAGAGAGCACTTTAAATCCAGAGGCTGCTGCGATGACAGATGATTCTGCACATCCAAAAATAAAGTGATAAATAAAGGAAGCAAGCTTATGTAGATGTGATGAGCCAGTTACGAGACCCAAACAGAAAGAAAGAAAAAAATGACCTTTGTCTGAAAAGCCACGAAATTGCTAATTGATCCGTGGTTCTGGAACATCAACAGAGAGCTAAATATGAAAATTTTGAGCTACCACTGCCTAAGAGATGCAGCTTTATGTCAGCTCACCAACGCACCCAGCCTTGTCATGGCAACTAGTCCTGCTTTGCACCGTTCGACCAACCCTGGCAGTGATCTAGTACAGATACTATTTCTAATCCTTTCCAATGTCTTCTTGGGCTTTTTTGTTGTTGTTGTTGTTGATTGGTGCTTTAATTGCTGCTTTGCCAAGAAATCCATTCTAAAAATCTCCTGAAATGATTTCTCTATACCGACTTGTGGGGAAATTATATGGGTGGGGGACATCAGTCCATGTTACACCTCATTGCTGTGGCCCTGTGAACCATGCTTTCCCTGCAAACTTCCTGTGAAGTTTTATGTGGTCTGCTCAGTAGCTTTTGTAGCTAGCTAGGTTAATGAGCCCGGCAAATTACAATCTAGTAGGAGACAGTACTTACACACACTCAGCACATCCAGCTGACAAGAGAAGAAATTGGGGGGAAATGCAGGAGATCCAGATTTCTCTTGCAACTTGTGAGACACATGGATAAATTAGAAACGCAGCAGCTGCAAGGGTAAGGGTAGCCTATTCGTGCTGATGGACATGGTTGGCTTCTTTTCTTTTGCTGTTGGCAATTGGGTTGTGACCTCAGTGAATCACAAAGGAAAGTGTTGGTGATGGAGTTTAGCGAGCAGTCAGGTGTGAAACTCTTCTCTCAGGGGGTTTATATTCCACAATAAACAGTCAACGCAAGAAAGGTGCTGCTTGGATTTCTACCGTCCTGTCATTTCTGGGTTTTGTTTAGTCTCGTTTGCAGGGGATGTTGTGCTGTTACAGTCTAGCCAAGGCAAAGTTGCTTTCCTTCAAACTGAACTCGATTTCAGTAGGTTGCGAAATATTTCAGTGTTGCAAAGGTTTTGCTTCCTGAAGGGCTACCAGCCCTGTGCAACTCTAATATGCTTCCCCACTGCACTTTCCTAGCAGTTAGCTATTAAAGAAAACTGTTCAATAGTAAATGTTTGTTAATAAGCATGGAAAAAATATGGTCCAAACTGGAGAGGCAATCACACACAATACAATACAAGCATGTAAAACAAGCAGGAAAAAAGTTTTATTGGTTTCTTGTACCACAGTACTTTTTGTGTTTTGCACTCTACGTGACTGCCAAAGATCGTTAAATGTCTAAGCGCCAACTGAACGCACTTGTATAGCAGCATCTCATGGTAGTCAGACTACATCAGCACATCACAATACACAGATGGACCATGGTAGCATCTTGGAGTGGAATGACTAAATCTAGTATAAGGAGATTAACATAGATCATGGATGATTCAGGCACGAATACAATGCAGATCATTTTTGGCTGTCCCATTACATATTGATAGTGGCGTGACAGCGTACTCCAGTTTAAGAAAAACATGTAGAAATTCCTACAGTATTCCTTAAGGGACTGGAGAAACGGCACAGCAAATGTGCAGAAAGGGAGTCCTTAACTAGTAACACAGCATTTTTACACACAGTCCAGTACAGGTTCTCTTAAGATAACTTGTCTTGTCAGCTGTGTTTAAATGACAGGTAAGGTAATGACAGATCTGAAGTTGTATGCTTTTGAAAATAAGGTTCCTTAGCAGAATGAATGACCAATCTGGCTTTTAAACTGTATCATCCACATATCGAAACCATATTTCCCAGCCAATCATAGTATACAATTATGGACTGTGGCCCTGTAGCTCTACCAAGTAGATTCTGAAGTGTTATCAGGCAGTGGTTTATGTTTTTGCAAAGTGGTGGGGGTGCAGAACCAACCAAACTACATCATAAGTGTAAATTCCTTATGTTCTTATGTATCTAGATCTAGAATTGGTAGTTGGCTAGTTGTATCCTTTCTTACCTTTAAGAAGTTCTTAAAGTTGGCACCATGCAACGGCAACATAATCCACACATAGAGCAAACCAGAATGAAGTTGAACTGGCACATTATTAGAAAACAGTCTCCGGTCTCATGCGGGATGTCTGTGTTCTTCAATTAAAGACTCACTGGGGAAGACTCACCACTAACGTGATAAATAATGGAGCCTTCTCTGTATGCATGAGACTGATTTCTGTTCAAACACAATTAAGTTGCTCTCCTCTTCCATTTCACTGTTGATCTCTAAACTAGTTAAAAGCTGAAGGTTAATTCACTCTTTTGACTCAAACAGCTGGGAGACTTTCCTTTCCTTAATTGAGCCCTCACTCTGTACTGTAATTGCTGCTTTTTTTACTTTTTATATTTTCGTTTCTTTTATTACATTTTTAAACACATCAACAGTTAAAAGATGGATGTTGTTGACTTCACAAGTGCCCCATGGAGGTAAAGGAATTAAAAAGGAATTGAAAAGAGTGCTGGTGTTTGGGGCATGGGGTGTGGGATATAAGGGCAGGGCCAGTTCTGAGGAGTAAAACAAACAACAAAATAGAATCTAAGCGGTCATAACGAATAATGACTGCAGGCCTGTTAATGAAGGTGTTTCATCATTGGCGATGATTAATTTCTTTGCGTTGTGACAATGGTAAGCTCCCTCCCTGCTGCATTGATTGAACACCAACGAGAGGATGATAGGAAATCGACCTGTTTTACAGTTTTCCCCACTTTGCTGCTAAACAGTGATAACCATTAGGCAAAAGTGCCAGTAAGAGCGGACAATACTCTTGGGCTAATGATACCAGGAGCGTTGGGGGAAATATGATATAGAAATTCATTTTAAAAGCGAAGCAAGTATCTCTTATAAAGTTTGCTTCTTTATTATTATTACTATTATTTGCTAAACATATAACAATGCCTCACAACACAGTTATCACCTGCAGGGAGAAAGGTTTGCTAGACATGCTTAGTGGAGATGACAGTGTCCGCAGGCTGCACAATTCCTACCCTTAGATGTCAGCAAGCAATGAGCTGATGCATCAGCTACAGCTGTCACTTGCTGCCGCTTTTCTCTTTGCTACCGTTTTTTTGCACTCGCCGTTTGACTTCTTATTCATCTCAAGGTCGACCATTCGCTTTCATTTAAATAGGTCGAAAGCATATTTATTTTGCTGATCTTGATCATTTCTGTAATGTGTGTGTATTGTTAGGACTTTATTTTACCCAGTGCCATTTCTTCCTTCCAATTCAAATTTAAGGTTTATCTGTTACAGCTCCCCCCTTTTCACAGGATCTATCATTAGGGTGTTGTGATGTAGGGTTCTTAGAGGTCCAAAGAGAATTGGAGAAAGGCATCTTATAATATTATGCCTCTTCTTTCCCTAGTGCAGCAGCACACACTGGTCTGTTGCTACTCTCTTGCCCTCCAAGTTCATATCAGAGGTTTGCTATGGAATTGAGGTCAGGACTTTTAAGTAGGCCATGATGTGAACTTAGTGCTATTCTCTGTGAACCACTGCACAACTCTGCCAACTTCCTGTTATAGCATTATTGTGCTGGCAAAATGTACCACTGAATTTAAGCTTACAATATCTCAAATCTGTAAGGTCAGCCATGTTACCAATTTAACAAGAAAAGCACAGGCTATTTCGGGCAATTTGTTACCAGCAGAAGGTGTTTTGTACAAATACTTTTGGCACTATAGTATAGGAGGCTTAGATGTTACCCTTTGAACATAAGGAAGGTGTAGGGGAAAAAAACAGCAGAGCAGCCGAAGCTGACTTTTGAGGTTCCTCCAAGATGGAATTCTGGGATTGCTGAGCCACTGGGAACTGAACAAGCAGGTTGGGTTGAGCTGAAAGTCTCCCTGTGGTTTGTCTCTTAGGTTCTACTGGCTTGCACAGAGCTCTGAAGTGGACTATGGGATTCAGGACTTGCTGCAGTTAATGTTCTGTTGCTTTTGGAAGTTTCCTACAGCTCACCCCGCCCCCCTCCAGCACATATACAAGCAGGAGTGCTATAAGTGCTAGGGTACTGTCTTCTCCTTGGCTTGCTAATGTTAATATTCAAATTAATATGCGTGTATTGCCCGGGGTCAGCAGCCAGACTAGCAGGCTTTGTTTGCATTCTGATATGAGAGAGCTCGATTTAATCTGATGGGTAAACAAAGCATTCTCCACCCTCTTCCAAGGTTTTAATACTTTTTCTTTTTTTCTCCACAATTTCTCCTATTGCCTTATGTTTCAATCCTGCTCTGAGGGGGTCGTGTTTATTTGTGCAGCATACAGTGTATTTTTCTATTATTAAAAAGCGATATGAAAGTAAAAATTAGAACATGTAGGAGTTTAATCCAAATCCCTTTCTCTGATCCAGCTTCAAAGTAGTCTCGAAGTGTCATTCAGAGATGTGAAGTAGATATCTGCGAAAATATATTCAAACAGGAATGGGTTCTATTAGAGTTGAATACATATGTATTCGTTTTCCTCCTTAATACAGCCTCCTTGTATAGCGACAGTTCTGAGAGGTTTAGCACTAGTGTGTAATTGTCCCTTTTGTAATGCCAATCCAGATGACCAGTTTCAATACCTGTGCCAGACTTGGTGGCATACTAAGGCAGGACTGTAAAAATACGGATGCTTAAGCCAGTGGAACTGAAGCATTGGTCTGAATTACAGGTATAGTGTCTTACAACCCTAAGACTGCTGTGTCAGCCCAACTGTGACCCAATATGGTCAATAGGGCCATTTTCAACTTAAGAGACAATATGCATTCGCTTGTATTTGCAGTTATGTTGGTATTTATACTGAGGTCCATCATTTCCCACTGGCAACCAAAGACGAACAGTCCAAAATCATGTGGTTTCAGGAGGCCCTGTGTGTGTGTGTGTCTCTTCTGTCCTGCTGAGTATAGAAGCATCTTGCAGAGAGTTGAAAAATTAGGCTTCAGACTTCAGTCCACTGGAAAATAAGTCTGGATTCTACATTTTACGTTGAGGCAGGTCTGGGCCAAAATTCTTCTTGAAGAGACAGAGAGCAGCTAGAGTGGTGTAGAGTTAATCCATTGGAAGCTTGGCCAGCTTTGAAGGACCCTGAATGATTTTCCCCCTGGATCAAGAAAACAGTCCCCATCAACCACTGGGTCCCTCAAATTTCTCAAATTTAAGATCCGAGCTAGAAAATGAGCTGTTGTCCCCCACCCAAAATATTTCAGTAATGAATAGGGATCGCTGCTTTCTCCAAACCTAGAGGCTGGTTACGGGAAGTGGTTCTGTGTGACACAAACTCGGATGCGCACAGACAGTAAGTTCGAGAAAGGTTAACTTTTTTTGAGATGTTGTACACATCTGTCTAATTTGCAACAGGGGTTATGTAACTGACAGCACTGAAACGGACGTAGGTGTAGGGAATGGGCCCCCAAGGCACAGTTGTGACCAAATAAATTTCAACAGCTTTGTGCCTAACATGGTGTGGGAATTCTCTTTTTCCCAAATAGTACCTCGTAAGTGTATCATCTTTTTTTGTCTTAGTTTTTTTTCCTCTTGCATTATTTGCTAAAGATGTGTAAGCATTTGTTCACAACTTTGTTATTTATATGTGGTGGTATAATATATTATAATAATTTCAGCTAATAGGAAAATATACATGTAAAACTCAAAATTAATACAAAGTGGATTTATTATTATTTTATTTTATTATCATTTTTGATATTAAATAAACACAACTTGTATTGGTTTATCACATATCTCATCTTCCTTTCTGTAGTTGATTTTTTTCAGTTTTTGTTCCGGATAAGCTGCATTATTTCCTTAGTCAGTTACCAGAACCCTGGCCAAAGATGAGCAGTGCCATATATCATTTGACAAAATATGTGTCCACACGCCCTTTATCCGCTTGGGGGTAGGTTTTTTCTTCCCACTGATTCCTAAAGATGAAGAGAGACCCATTGAACCATGTTCAAAGGATTTCACAGTTCCCATTCTTCTTCCATTTCAAGGAAGGGAAATCCTCTAGCCGAATTAGGCATTCAGTCTTTCCCAATGCAAAGAGATGCCCAATCTGCCACAGTGAGGTGGGGAAGCAAAGTAAATACAAAGTCAGAGCAAACAACCCAAAAGAGGGCTCAGTTCACTTCTAGTCCCCATTATTTGGCTTTTGACGTAAATCGTGGTAATGATCGGCACCAAAGCATAGAAGGAAAACACACTGTTGGATCTGCATGACCTTAATTGTTTTGAAGTATGAGGTGGACATTCTTCAGTCCCAATCAAAGTATAGGGGGGAGGGGGTGAAGTTAGTCGCCAAAGCTGAAAAGCGAGTTGAATGGATGATCGCCTTGAAAGGAACGTCCTCAGTCTTCCAGACAGCGTAGACAGTGGCACAGCTGAGGAAATGTGTTTGAACACAGTAGCTGATCTCCAGAAACACTGACAGATTTGCACGGTTACTGTAACTGCACATGGATTTGCATTGACTCCCTGACTGGATGTGTCTAAAGGGATTTACAGTATTAACTGTAGGAAATGCTTCTTCACACAAAGAGCTGTGGATGTGTGGAACTTGCCTCATCATGGTCTGGCGTTTGATCCACATGACTACTCTTCCTTGGCCGATATGTTCTTAAGTATCTTCTTAAGTGCAGTATACGTTTTTTTCATTTGTTATAGAGTTTTGGTTGTGTCGTCTCTGCTTTCAGTCAGTGATTCCATTACAAAATTAAGCAAACAATGCACCTGATTGAAGCCTTATTTGAGAAGCATCTTACTTATGTATTAACCAATCTTGCCTCTGCCAAAAGCTCTCCTTTTAGAATAGATATAAAAAGCTATATCATTCAATTTTGCTGCTATGGTCTTCAGAACTATTATTGACGATAAAAGCCTGATACTACCAGGCAAAGAGCATGAGAGGCATAAAGTCAATTTTTCTTGCGCTGTCCTCTCCACATCCTACTGCTCTCTTCTTGTCTTTCCCATCGACTGGAGCCAAAAAAAAATGTCAATATTAGATTTGATTTGTCCAAACATTCAAGGGCTCAATTTTTTTCTTTCCAAAGCGACATGTTCAGAAGAAGACAAGTTCTATCGTCCTTTGAACGCTTTCCCTCGGAATTTGCAGCCTCATCTGATTAAAATGCGACAGAAGAGATTATTATTGACAAGTTGAGATGGCTGAGACAGTTTTGAGTGCAGTACAGTTTTGTTTGTTAGTATTGGTACAGATACCACTAGTGGGATTGAGAAACCTCTGCTGTGATGCCTTCTTTAAACACATAAACTATTAATCATTCTTACTTGTGTCTATCCTTGCATTGTCTAATAATATTAATAACACTCATTCTTACTTTTTTTATTTTGCACGTTCAATACTAATACACTTCAAGTGAAGATTAATAAAATGCTAGTGGTGGAGGTATTACAGAACTCCCATTATTGGTTTCTGTTTTGACTTTGCATAATAGAGAACAGTCATTGGAAATTCATGCCTTAATGAATGCATTTCAATCAGAGTCTGCACTGTCAATTAATTGTGAGATGAATACTTAGAGGAGGCGGTGGGTGATGCAACAAAGATACCATCTACTATGGTGGTTAATCTACAGTTTTTGATGACTGGCCTTTGTAATGGTAATGGGGAAATATACCCCCAATTATGACTTATTGTATTGCCAAAAAAACGATAACGGAGATTCAAAATGAAAAAGTAAAATGGGAGAAATACAATAAAATACAATAAATGCTTGAAAAAATATAATGCATATTAAAGTAGCACAGCAGCACAGTCGCCCAATCATCCATATTTTTTCTTCATTATAGGGGGTGAGCAAGTGCAGGGGAAAGAGGAGGGTATGTTTGAGTGTGAAACAGAACATCTTTTTTGTTTTTACGGTATAGACCTGTGCCATATTCATCCTACTCTTTAGATCTTTAAATGTATTTAATCAATAATTCCTACAAAAAAACTACTGTACAGTACAGGGGACATTGTCCAGAATCCTGTACTCCTTACAGCAACCTACAAGCCACATGACCTGCCAGGTTATCCATCTGTACCACCCGACTGTGCCAACGTGGCACTTGTATTGTGATGTATTGTGCTTCCAAACCTCCCCCTGCTGAAAATGTCAGTGTCATTTTATAGCCTGGGGGGGAATATGAGGAATGGGATGTTGTCTGTAAGATGTTTTTTCTTAAACAGGGAGCCTGTGGTGGGTAGTAGCTACACAACGTAGAATGACAGTGCAGGTACGGGTGTGAACAGGCAGACGTACCCTTGGGCTTCCCATTAGGGTCGTTTACACACAATATCACCCCAGAAGACGAGGATACTCGATTTACACTGTCAGTCTTCATCTCGGCCCCCATGCATCTTCATTCTACTCAAAATGCTCTGCTGCTGCTCTGATCGTCTGAACTATTGATCCACAAGTGCCCTACAAATTGGAAATCACTAGTAATTTTTTTTTTTTGCACCAGAATCAATGCTTGCTGTTTACACCTATGGCCATTGGTCTCATTGCAGATTAGACAGTTGTCGCATGGGCACACTGTTCATAACGTGATGTTGTTCTTGTTCAAACCTCATCGCGTAGATGGGACCAGTGATATGGCTGTTGCCATTATTGCCAAGCCACTGATGTATGTGTTTCTGTGAAGCACTCCTTTCCTGAATGTACACCACATATATTTATATAATATAAATAATGTGTGTGTATATATATGCAAATCTGAACATATTTGTCAACATGTTAAAGGTCAATTGAACAGTTTTTCTTAAAAACATAATCCATGAAAAGCTTTTATTTCCTTACAAGTATTAAGATGATGTAGATGTTGTTTGTTATACAGTATCAGCGGGGCGGGGTTGCTCCCTGTGTTTGATCTACTCTGGCTGGGAGAAAAGGGCAAGGTTCCAGTGGTGCTTCAGAAGATCAGAGACAGGGAAGATGTGTTTATTTATTAATCATTAAAATTACAGCTTACATAGAGCCTTGTGTATATGTCAAAATCCTGACTGGCACAAAGTTCTCCATACATTATGGGAAGAAAGAATAAGGGGGACTAAAGACAAAACCCTTGGTAAAATCCCAGGGGGTTTAAGGGCTTAGTGTACTTGGTGTGCCTACAAAAAAATGTGAAAGTCCTTAATCAATATAAATTAATTTGCACAAATGCTTGTTCAGCACATAGAATTATGGGGCCGCATGGGCAATCTAACCAAAACACAACTAAGCAATGGAAGAATTAGCATGCACTATTGACTGACATGGAAATATATCAACCCTCTCAAAAGGAAATGTAATGTTTTATTTTCCTGTTGTTTAATGGCAACACATTTTCATCCCGAGTGCAGACACTTTGTCACACAACATTAGAAGTGTACTGTCCTCTGTTGTCCATTCAGTCCTGATCATCTCTCAGTGAAGATGTAAACTTGCAATCTTTCTTCGCTCTCTTTTGCCAAGTTCATCATATTATACAAGGGTACTCTTGCCCTGGAGCACACTAAAGTCTTCTTGTTTTGCTCCCAATTGAGGACAGATTGATACATTGTTGATGACTGAGCTGAATTAACGTTTCACTAAACATTTCTTATTTTGATCAGATGAAAAATAATGATTAAATATAGCTGGTTAAACCACTTAAGGCTTCAGTTAATTAGAAGGAAAATCAGTCCTCCAGGATGTGAGTTGAACAATATTTCTGATGTTACCAAAGTGAGGTAACTGGAGAGACCAGTGCTTTTGAAAACCTGTTGCTGCTGTTTTTTTGTATTTTGTATTTTTATTTTCCCTGGCTGTGTGTTCAGGGTCATGATCATGGCAATAATTATGATGTCATAATTAACATGATCATAAACCTGCCTTGGTGTAATACAATAATGCATCGCCGCAATGTTTCCTGGACTTCAATGTCTGGGTCTAGCATCTCTGAAAATTTTAAATGTGTCAATTCAGGTGTAATTCCAGATGTTAGAACATTCATCCTTAAAATTACTTGAGCAAAACAGAAAAGCTGCCAAGGGTGGTGACTTACACAACATAACGAAGTCAGCAGCTTATGACACAGTCTTTGTTGAAATGTAAAAGGAGCTAGACGAAATCATATTTTGTTTTGGTCTATTTTCAAACTAGTTCAGACACGTTCCCAAGACGGTTACATCAACCACAATCACAAACTGGAGACTGGAAACTCGTTACTATGCCGTTCTCTAAACAAATGGTGCCCAAGCTTTTAAAATGTAAATAATTGATCCTGGGATGTTATAAAGTAAAATAAAGTTATGGGTCCATATCTTAGTACAGTGTTGTTAGCCAGGCTAGGGTTTAAAAACAATCCTTTGGAAGAAAAATCCCACATCTGGGGTTTGTAAATTGAGGTTTTTATTTCTTCCAGAGCCTTAACCCTGGCAAGAAAGTAAGCAAATCTATGACATTGATTTTGCAGAGATGAATTCCTTTTTTTCGGGATAAAACCTAAATAAGTTTGAGTCAGCGGACGTTCTCCTCTTGCTTCATTTCCCGCTCTCCTTGTTGCATATCCTTTTGTACGCATTTTCTATGTGAGGCTGTCTCATTTCTGTGGGGAATAGGTTTTGTCATGTTACCAAGTTATAAATCTTTTCACTGAAGAATTCTTTATGCTGATTATCAGGAAAGCGTGTGGGAGAAGCTAATTAGTTTCATACAAAGCTGCAAAAGTCCATCTGAGAGAAGGCAGCATACGTGTGTGGTAGGGTTATCATTCCTGTGTAGGGTTGCCAACTGGTTTTATAATAACTACATACTTCTGAGACTAGACAGATTGTGAACATGGCCTCTAAACAGAGATAAATTGACCTGTAAATAGAGCATTAATCCTTTCCTAAATTGATAGTATTGATTCGTTTCCAAAAGGCAGCATTACAATAGTCTTCAGTAACATGAAAATACTAACTTCATTATTTTGTGTTTTTTCATTATACCTGTGTTTTAATTCTGCTATTCTTTGCAAATACCATGATGCTAAATTTGTTATTGCCAAATCTCCCTCATAAGGCTATCCCGTATATAGACACACTTTCCGACATTAATAAGTAATATCGATCATCTGTGTGTGCAGTCAGCTCAGCAGGAGGTGTTTGAAAACCATGTGTCTGCAAATAGTGAGACAAAGCATTTAATGAGGGGTTTGTTGATAGTGAATTGCATTTAATAAATTCTATTGTCTAGTGGTTAAAATGCAAGTTCTGGGATTATTGTAGTCACAAATGGGAGCCTGTGACCGGCCCTGTTGACCTTAAATATAAGGCACTGTAATGCAGCACTGTGCAATTAAGAAACATTAATTGCAATGATTTAGTGCTCAATTTAATCAGTGCCGATCTTCTTCAATTTAGAAGCACTCTGAGCAGTCTTAAAACATCTGGGTAACATGAAACCAGTTGGCTATGTTGCTTCTGGAAGACAAAGTACAGGTCCAGGGCATTAAACATATACTCCTCAGTTCTGGTCCTTGAGAGCCACACTGTTGACCAGTTTTCAATCTACCTGGCCCCTTGATTACAAAATTGATGGCTTTAGTCACCAAACTGGAATTACTTGCTTATTTCTGCTGTTGATCATCATTCAAAGAGACCTTCTAAAACCTACTGGTCTGTGACCCTCGAGGACATGCAGTTGAAGTCATTAAAATAAATGCACAAGTCTGACTACTGTGCAGCATAGCCAAGAAATTAATGAGATCCTTGAGAAAGGCAGGAAACATGAGGGGTGAAAGCTCAGAGCTTAATTCCACAATTGGATGTCTGGATTTCTCAAATGGAACAACTAATTGATTGTTACAGGACAATTAGGCAGGACTAGAGAGATAAGGCTTCTATCAGAGCATGGGGAATCAGCACCACAGCCTTTCGAGGCAAAGTAATGGCAGTACTGCATTTAGAATCAGCTTAGAGAAGAATCTTTTGTGCAGATGTGCTTTTTGAAGAACCAGGTTAGTCCTTATATTGTACACGCTGCTCTGGATCCAGTCTGGGCTGCCCCATAGCTGACTGTAACTGGGATTCCCCATGGGGGGTGGCACGATAGTCCTGCCAGGGTTGGGTGGGACAGGTTTGCCAGGGCTTGGTGCTTATTGGCCAATACTGTGGCTTAACCAAGTGTCTGCGAGCTCTGAAGTGTTATTGGTGGGCTCTGCATCGTACGCTCGTGTGCTGCTTGAGCTCCACTGTTTGTTTGCTCTTGCTCTTAGGCATGTCTTGCCATGGAGTTTGCACGTTCTCCCACCGTCCTGCCAGGTGATTTTTCCGCAGGGGCTGCAGTTTCCTTCCCCTTCCAGAAGACATGCTGCTTACTCAAACTCATTTGTCTTCTCAAAGTGACCCTGTAGTCATTTGAGCATGGTGGGCATGTGATGACCTGGCATCCCATCCAGGGTGTACCCTGCCTTGCACCCTGTGTCTGCCAAGTTAGGCTCCGGCACACCATGGTCCTGTACTGGTTGAAACAGTTTCTGACATTGGTTCGCTTGTGCAAAATGACTAATTAGGGCCCTTATTAATCCAGTTAGTGTTTCAGTTAACTAACAAAACTCTGGAATTAACTTGAGCAGGTTATCGAAGGTTAACAATAATTTGACACTGTTGAAGAGGCACTTCATACAAGATGAAATTTCTTGGTACCAAATATTTACTTTGTGCTTTTATTCAAACAACCAGTTACGAAAGACAAAGAGGAATGAAAACCAAAATAGACCATATCATGGTGTTGAGGGTAGGGCATGAGCTGTGTTAAATCCCAAACCGGTATTACTAATCCATCTCCCCAAGGCATGTTCTTTTTGACTTTTTGGTTTCTTTTTCTTTTTCTTCAGTCTATGTTTCTGAGTTCTGCGCTAATATTTGTTTGGTGCTCATTTATGTCCCTGTAGAGTTCTATGGCAGTTAGCTGGGAGTGCTCTGTTCCCAATCTATTGTTAATGGCATATGTGGCTATCAATCGTGGCCAATTAACCATGAAAACAACAATGGAGCAACAGGGAATCCTGCTGAACACATTACAATCCAATACAGCGCAAGCCAGGTGCTAAATTACAGGAGAAAAGGGGGAACTTGTTTAAGCTTTTTCAGTTCCCGTCTGAGATCGTAGGCTGTCCGGCAATAGGAGCAGCTCTTGTACTCGTGATGTAAATCTGCAGATAGGAGACTCTGAGTTGCAGAGATCAGTAATATCAGTAACATTCTCGTGAGTTTTACGGTGAATTATCATCCTCTAGAGAATCTAGAAGATTGAGATATCCAGGACATGGCATTCTATTCTCCTCCAAGGAAAGCCCATCCTACCCAATGTCCAGCCAACCTAAACAAAAGCAGAGAGCCCTTTCACTCTAGTTACAGAGGGAACACCCCAAGACTCAATCAAATCTAAGCCCCACTGATAAGAGTGGGCTGATAAAATGTTCTGAGGGATTACGTTCAAATACTGGTTCTGTGCGAGGAGGGAAAAATCAAACTTTCTGTTGCAATTCGGATGCCTTAGCTTGATTGGACGGTGGATGTGGTGAGCTCCGAGTTATTCTGGGCAGTGGGGCTTTTTTTTTAATCAAGCAGGTTGGGTGCTTAATGAAAAAAGATAGGGGAAAAAACGCAGCAATAAAGAGGATGAATGGCAGAGCTGCGGGGCCCTGAGACAAATAAATAAATTGCCATGAGCAGAGTGTGCCGTCGCACACGCCTCTGGTTATTGCTTTGTCTTCGGTTTTGTAATGCGAATTGGTCCCCGGGCCCCAAATTGAGGGCGAGTCTCCTTAAGCTGGGGGGTGGTCAGAGAGGAATAGAAGTGACAGCATAAAGTTTTCACCGTATTGGGTAATTCATTGCTAGGTCTGGTAAACTGTATATACTGTACACACAAACCTATCCCATCTCTGTTTCTCGACAGATCGTTTCAAGTTATTTTAAGCCCGCCAATTAGGATCTGTCCACTCGCTCCAGTTCCCCCCACAAGTGTGCTTGGAAAAGCACTGTAGCCTGCATTCTCATGCCAAAGTCAATATGATCGCATTTCCAAGCAGGAGGCGGACAAAGGATACTTGTGTCCATTTTTGACTAAGGAAGTCTGCCAGTTCCTGCAAGAAGAACTGGGTTACTTGTGGGAATGTGGATCATATTATTAGTTGGGTTTTCTTCAATTCCTAATTTGTAGTATGCAGTGTTTTATACACTATTGAATTATTTTGCATGGGATTAACTGAAATTAATACAAATAGATAATAGTTTAATTAGTAGTATTAGCAGAAGTGTTACAATAGTGCAATGTCTTAAACACTATTAATAACGAAGGTTTATATAAAACCTGTTTTTCAACCGTTGTAGTTTAGAATGAATCTCCCAAGAGTGTTCTCAGGTGGTATTTATGCTTGATTAATGAATTGCAATGACCGATGACAGAAAAAGCTGAAATAACATTGTACAAATGCCAAAATTTACACACACAGCTGGATGTGAACCAAGAGATTAAATAACAAAGATAAGTATCAATAACTTTTACCCTTAATTTTGTTAAATTGATGCAAAAAGGGCTGATGAAAAATGTATGTACTTAAGAAAGAAGGAAAAAAGCTTGGTAGGTAGATGTTATTTCACTTAATAGCATACACAAATGGAAATTGAATGAATGTAATGATGGAGTCCATAGTAAATAATCTACACAGACTAAATCCCACAGGAAAAAATAACTCACAAAGAGGAAAATTGAACAAACACCCACTATAGTTTTATATAGTATAAATAATGGGCAGAATCTTTTTTTTTCAGTATACCTCATCTGAAAGCTACAATTGAGAATGAAGACCTCTGTTAATTAGGGTTAGGATTTAGACACATCCTTCAGTAACAGAATAGTAGGGGATAGAAAATCAGTGATCCCATGAGGAAATACACCCTTTCATTATCCTGTAGGTGCTCTAGGCCTAAATTATATGATTGCTGTAGAAAAATACAATTAGATGCTAACTGGTGAGCCTCCAGTTTCCTTTATGAAATCAGAAGAACTCAAATTTCAGTATCTGATTTGGCAAAATTTCTGTAAGCAATGGTTGATTGATTTAGAGCTTGAGAGAAGCAAGACAGGGTGCCAAGGAGCTGGAGTGGCGGTGTCCTTTTATCTCATTGGTTGTGGCCAAAACATATCGTCTACACTATGGTTGGCCACCCTCCAGTCTTCAGGAGGTCCCCAGTGTCCTGCTTTTTATTCCAGCTGAGCTTTACCAGAATTGTACTAATTATTCTATAATTGCTTCAGATACTGCTTGATGTTCACCTTCAGGTCCTAGATTGAGCTGTCCCCGGTCTTAATAGTTAATATTTGGGTGTAGTCTGGGAAAAAGAGAGATACTATATTGAATTGCCCCTTTTTTAAAGCACAGTTGGATTTTATTTGGAATCTCTGCTTATTTCTGTCTCCGTCAGGCAGTGCAGTGGTCAACGCAGTCAACAGTTAACTGTTTGTTTGCAGATCGCAAACGCTTTGAATGTGAAGGTCGGAGCTGTGATTTGATGGCTGAGCCAACCGGTCATAATGTGTGCGGGGTTGTTTTAGTTTTGCTTTAGCATGTGTTCAAATGCGATAACATTGTTCTCTTGGGAAATGTACTTTTAATCTTGACGCCCTATTTCAAAGGGAAGTTGAAATTTTCACTCTTGCCTGGGTTTGTCACTGAGCAATTGCTAGAGGACATTGCTTATTCTGTATGAATGTCTTAATATATACATTGGATGCCAAATGAGAAATCGGTTCCGATTCTTTAAGGTTTCCTGCAATGTGTGCTTTCAGTGAATCTGTACGGTTATCTTTTTATTTAGTTTGTTATTGGGTTGTGCGTTACTGTTCAAATCCCCTACCACAATAAAAAACAACTTTGAGTGTAAATTCCTGCAGGCTAACTGTAAGGGAATGAAAGTTGCACACACAGAGCCTCATTGAGCTTCACTAATGGGCTTCAGAGTATTGTCCACCAGTTACAACCCCCCCCCCCCCCAAAGCAAAGCAAGCTAAAACAGGACTATGGAAAGCGCACAGACTGGACGTTCTACCATCTGCAACCAAACTGAAAATGGACATGTTGTAGCTGTGGTATTGTGTGAGCAGCTCCAATAATTTTCTGATCTGATATTTATGCAGCTCATGTAGTTCTAAAAGCAAGCCGAACTTGAATATTGATGTGTTGACATGTTTCCCCACAAGTTGTGTGATCCTCCTTCACGGCCACCTTTTGAGACGTTGGTGGGGATACTCCAATCCGGGTTGATCTACACATTGTGTAAGAAGTTGCAGTCTGTAAGATATTTACTGAGCAAGATCTTCAGGCGTGTCTATTGATCAATCTCAACACATGTAGAGTATACTCACAGCATACGCAGAACTAGTCGGGCATCTAGAGCATCTAATTAGTCCGCGAGACCAAAGCTCGGAAGTTGTTGACCACCTGTATCCTCCCCTCCCACCCCCCAGCTGTGATTTTAACTTGTTTTAAAGAATATCAAAGAGGATGAAAACTTCCTAAGAAACCCCAATTTACTTTTTCTGCAGCAGGTTCTATCTCTCCCAGCGACACACATGTGCCGATGGATTCTCACGTGCACCACACCCCTATTCAGGAGAATTTTCAAAAGGGATGAGAGAAGACACTGGTAGCAAAATGATTGATAAAACTCCACGTGCATTTCCGAAAGGGGCAGCAACTGGATTTGTTATATTTTACATATAGGAATGACTTTGCAGACAATTTCTTATTTTACCCCTTAAAAACTCCATCCTTTTCTGTTTCTGTTATGTCTTTGTCTAACACACTGGTCCTGAGACACTGTTACTTCACTGAGCTAATGGCGAGGAAGGGTAGGAAGAAGTGAATTAGGGTTTCACTGTCCTTTGGTGAAGAATTAGGATTTCTGTTAATGGTGTCTATGAGTTATGGCTAGGACAGTAATTTCCTTGCAATGATTTGTTGGAGGTTTTCATTTACCAGACTCCCCTGTAACTGGTGTTACGGTGATGAATTTTGCTTCAACAAGAAGGAGGGGGGAATCATTAACTCCAAACATGGCGGGAGCTTGTCTTTAGGGGCAAAACAAACACTTTCAATTGCCCTTGTATAACACCTGTGAAAGAGTCTGAAACACGGGAACTTTCTTGCTAAGCTGCTGCTACACCACTAGAGGAATTGAAAACAAATACCTACCGGTTCTCGACAAATCAGTGGGGAACAGACTGTTGTTTGGTGGTCTCTTTTACCATTGTACAGAGGTTCTTAGATGCACGTTGTATTACAAATTGTGTTAAAATATCATTAAGCTGACTGATTGCCTTAAACACTGTATCTGTTAAGCTGTTAACAAAGTATTTTTTTAATACAGAGCATTAAGCCCAAACAAACAACACATTCCAACACAAGTCTGGGGGGATTTGTACACTACTGCAAATCCAGAGGAGTGATGTACAACAACATGCTCATTCCTACACTGAGACCTGTTACTGTCTCCCTCTCTCCACTCATATCCTAATACAAACAGATGCCCAGTTGTTGGCAGTCTGCTTGAGCCAAGACATGGTAATCTGTAAATGAAACCAACTTGACTATTAATGATTGCATTTGAGAGCCATTAATGTCTTGAAGTGTCAAATGAATTCTTCAGAGAGTGGACATTCTTGGGAAAAAAAAACATAAGGCATGAGCACAACCAGTGAGGATATTGGACTAAGCAGGTTCTGGTAGAAAGCGTTCAGGGGCTTTTCATTCTTGTCTTCCAATTAATGATCAAGGGAGGCAGATCCACGATGCACGTCCTTGAGTCTTTTGATTGTCATTGCATTTGAATAGACCAACATTTGCTTGAGAATCGACCTCATTGTTCATCACTCAAGGCTGTTCACAAAGACAATTGTCAATTTGAGCCAGAAGCAGAAAGACGGACTGAGTCACTGGAAAAGATCACATATAGGTAGGCAAGCCATTGCACTCCAGAGACCACATGGAAGAAAGTACATTCATGGGCGAAACACCTTCATTTTGAGATGTTAAGGAAATGTAGTTTTGGGGTGTGTGTAGCAGCATCCCCTGATATTCACTTGGTTGCTGCTGTTCCTACAACTACATACCAGCATCTCTTCAGGACAGTATTTGGTTTTGGTCCAGGACACAATCAGCAGGGACTCGTTCAAAATCAGATGTGTGTTATACATGGGTCGAGGAATTGTACATAGATACATATTATAGAATGGTTTACCAAACACAATGCAGACCATAACAACACAACAATTGGTAACGCTTTAGATTAATATCACATAGATACTCAATTGATAATCTATTAGCATTCACCTACTTTCTAAATAAAGTTCAACAGGGTGTAAATGTAATCTCTCTCTACCAAAACCTTTATCAGCATGACAAAAACGTAAAGTTACAAAATGGCTCAGCCCTCTGAAGTGAAGATATCAAACCTATAAACCCAGTTATAAGAAACAATTGGGGAAAACTTTATCACACTTTTAGATGGACGAGTGATTTTGTAACTTGATGTGTTTTTCATGTCGACAATTTTCACGTTGGTATAGATGGATATTATATTAACATTCTACGAAACTGTAATTATCAAGTAGTAATGTTAATTAAATATCTATTTAATATTAAATTGGGCCATACAATCTAAAGCATTAACTTTAATAGTTAAAGTTTACACCAGGAAGCAAACACACTACAAACAATAATAATAATAACAAAGGAATCGCTGTAAACCTCTAGAGTTTCGTTTTATTTCTTCTTGAATTCAATGTAGGTCAGCTCCATGATAGTGACTCTAATCTATGCCATTAACAGACAGAATAAAAGTCTCTGTAAATTACCCAGGTGATAAAACACTATGGTGGCAGAAGAACTGCAAATTGTCACTGTCAGAGTAAAGAATAATAGAATAGATTAAGGAAAGAGGCATGCGACTTTGTAGTGTGCCTGTAACAGATAATAAAATTTCTTGACTGTCATGTTACCAGGGAGAGCGAAGTTATGAGCATTTTATGTTAGGCTATGAGTGAGATTTATTGCCGTGTGTAAATCGTGGTTTTGTGATGAAGGATCTGAAGGGAAAAAATTAAACAGGCCCCCACTTCGTTGGCTCATTGTGTTTGAACACATTTTGAGACATGACCAAGGTTTGCGACTCCCCTTGGTGCTCAGGTTGGACTCTATTGGCCAAAATATGTAGCTTAGGGCATATTAGAGAAGTGTGGCTGAGCACATCCAGTGTAGGGTGTTCTTGCAGTCAGTCAGGGTTTCAATGCACATGCTTCCCATCACCGACCCCTGTGGCTTTCACAGAACTTGTAATCTTGCAGTGTGACCAGTTGTGCTATTTGATGCTGACAGCGCATGCTTTAGAGAGTGTGATCTTCATCCCTCCTGATTAATTTATGCTCACTCTGGACTACATACAGTACTGTGCAAGTTTTAGGCAGGAGTGAAAAAAAGTAAGAATTCTTTCAAAAATAGACATGTTAATAGATTATATTTATGAATTAACAAAATGCAAAAAGTGAGTGAATAGAAGAAAAATCTGCATCAAATCGATATTTGGTGTGACCACCCAGCATCAATTCTTCCAGGTACACTTGCACACAGTTTTTAAAGGAACTTGGCAGGTAGGTTGGCCCAAACATCTTGGAGAACTAACCACAGTTCTTGTGTGGATTTAGGCAGCCTCAGTTGCTTCTCTCTCTTCATGTAATCCCAGACGATGATGATGATGAGATCAGGGCTCTGTGGGGGCCAAACCATCACTTCCAGGACTCCTTGTTCTTCTTTACGCTGAAGATAGTTCTTAATGACTTTCACTGTATGTTTGGGGTCGTTGTCATGCTGCAGAATAAATTTGGGGGTAATCAGATGCCTCCCTGATGGTATTGCATGATGGATAAGTATCTGCCTGTACTTCTCAGCATTGAGGAGACCATTCATTCTGACCAAATCCCCAACTCCACTTGCAGAAATGCAGCCCCAAACTTGCAAGGAACCTCCACCATGCTTCACTGTTGCCTGCAGACACTCATTTGTGTACAGCTCTGCAGCCCTTCGGCGAAAAAACTGCCCGTTTCTTTGTGCTTCTTCAAAAGAGGTTGGACAGCACATCAGGAAACCCCTGTCTGCCTTGAAATGTCTGCCTGGGGGAGACCTTGCTGATGCAGTATAACTACCTTGTGTCTGGTTGCTGTGCTCAGTCTTGCCATGGTGTATGACTCTTGATAGTAAACTGTCTTCAGCAACCTCACCTTGTTAGCTGAGTTGGGCTGTTCATCACCCAGTTTTATTCCTCCTACACAGCTGTTTCTGTTTCAGTTAATGATTGCGTTTCAACCTACATATTGAACTGATGATCATTAGCACCTGTTTGGTATAATTGTTTAATCAGACACCTGACTATATGCCTACAAAATCCCTGACTTTGTGCAAGTGTACCTAGAAGAATTGATGCTGTTTTGAAGGCAAAGGGTGGTCACACCAAATATGGATTTTATTTAGATTTTTCTTCTGTTCACTTACTTTGCATTTAGTTAATTGATGAATATAATCTATTAACATGTCTGTTTCTGAAAACATTCTTACTTTACAGCATTTTTTCACACCTGCCTAAAACTTTTTCACAGTAATGTATGTAAGTGGCTGTTTCATTGAATGCCAAAAAGAAAAAAAAATGAATGGGTTGTCCATTACGAAAACAAGAGTTGAATGTTCCTGGAGGATAAAGCTAAGGTGAAAATGTCAACTTGTCAACTGTCACTTCTGAGGGAGTTAGGTTCAAGATACGGGATGTCTCTTCACCAGATCTGCTTTCCCTTTCCAGGTGCGAGCCAGTGCCATTGCCCAGGATGCTGACCAGAACTACGACTATGCCAGCAACAGCGTCATCCTCCACCTCGACGCCGGAGATGAGGTGTACATCAAGCTGGATGGGGGGAAGGCCCACGGCGGCAACAACAACAAGTACAGCACGTTCTCGGGATTCATCATCTACGCGGACTGAAGGGGAGGAAAGGGGGAGGCCTTGACATCAAGAAACCCTTCTCTGACTCTCTCTCTCTGTCTTTCTCCCTTTCTCTCACTCTCTCTCTCTAAATCGAACTCCTTTTTGTCATGAGGGTGCCAGGGAGGTTGGAGTTGGTGCCGATTCCCGCAATGGATTTTTTTTTTTTTTTCCCGGGGCAAAACAAGTCACGCCAGACATCCAGAGTTTCCCGGACTACTGGAGAGATTAAAAAAATAAATAAAATCAGACAGCCTCCAGATAAATGACAGTGGTGTTTTTCCGAATTCACTTTCGATTTGACTTTGTTGACAATTTCCTTCTCTCCTGTCCCACGCATCTTCCCAGCATAGCAAGTATTCCTTTGTCAAACCAGGTGAAATAGGGATGTGCATTAAAAATAATATATACTTCGATTATGTTGTCTCCTTCCTTGGTCCCCCTTGATGTCTTTAAGGGTTGGGGTGGTTATACTTTGTGTGGATAGAGATCTGACCTAAGATTCAGTTAAAGCAGGTTTGGAAGCCCTCAAGAAAAGAAGTTCAATCCTTTGCAGACTGTTCTCTTTTATTTTATATTGAGTTTTTTTTTGCATAGCACACAGTGCCATCCGGTGGCTACATATTGTCATTAAAGTTTTCTTTGAATGTGATGTCTGCTGTAAGCACATGGCGCCAACGTTGTGGCTGAATGTTGTCGATGCAGGACATATCTTAAAGAGAAAATGTAGTGCTTGCCCACCTGTTCTGTGTATTAGTGTCACTCCAAAAAAGGGAACCTGCCCAGTCTGTCAGCATCCCCCTCCCCACCTGTCTTTCCTGTATTGATTATGGTCTACTGTATGAACTCTATGGTAGGCTCCATGTGAATTATCTGTTTCTAGTTTTTACTTAGAGATCCTTGTCATTATAAGTCTCATGACAGTATATCTTGTAACATAGGCTTAAAGGTAGTAATGGCACACAGGA
This sequence comes from Amia ocellicauda, assembly GCF_036373705.1. Classification (NCBI taxonomy): domain Eukaryota; kingdom Metazoa; phylum Chordata; class Actinopteri; order Amiiformes; family Amiidae; genus Amia; species Amia ocellicauda. The sequence continues at coordinate 22,147,342 of NC_089852.1, read as the reverse complement.
AAATAAGAATAAAATGAGTACATATATACACCAACTTTGATCTACCCTAATAGTGAGCCAGCCTCAATCAGCCTTCAGGTAATAGTCAAGCTTATACAATACGGTCAAGAAGCTTTCAAGTCTTATGACTCCAGTTGGATGCTGGGAGTTTCCAGTTCTAAACGTTTTTTTGGTTTTGTTTTTTCCACAAAAGTCCCATAAATTATTACTTTGGTAGTAAAGGATGTTGAACCCTCACTCACCAACATTTTCTGGAATGTTCCCTTACCAAGTTGATCGTTTCTTTGAGCATTGTGATCGGAAAAGGTAGCATTCAGAGCTGAAGAACCGAGAGACAGGAGTCCCAGGATAGTTCGATAGCCCTCGGCAATCACTGTTCCTTGGTGAATAGGAGATCCCCTCACCCAGTCCCAGGGGCAGTTGTCTAAGAGCTTATTGAGGGACACTGTCCATGTTTATACAAAATATCTGAGGTATATTTACTTGACCTTGTCAGTTCCTGTCCCAAATGAGTCACTAGGGGAAACTTGAGGCTTGAAAAACACACTGTTGTTGGACTGTGAAAGGGGTAGATTGTTCTCATTAAGACGGATCAGCCCATGTAGAGCTAAGCAAGGTGTAAATGATTTGGGTCCAAGTCTAAGCTATCCATTTCTTCCAAGCTCCGCAGCCACACTGAGTTAAATGAAGAGACTTCTGATCAGAAAATCTGGTGCAAATCAATGCCGGTGCCATTACTACCTTCATTTTGACAAATATAAGCTTCAGCTGATCACAGATATTTTATTCAGCTGATGAGATTACGAAGGGGGTGGGGTGGGGCGGTGCTCTCTGAATGCAGAAAGAGATCAACTGCTTGTCAATGAAATCTGTAATGTTTGTTTATTTTATTTTTGGGGAATTGTTATTAAATAAATTTAATAAATAGCATTTTTCGGAGTCCCTTTTCTCAATCAGTTATATGTATATGTATTCTTCCTCCTCTGCTTTGTCAATCTCTAACTAAACTATTTCAAATCAACAGGTCCTTTTTTGGCATGCCATCTTCAGTTTGGATTTCAGAAATGTTTAAGGGTATGTGAAACCTAAAAAGACATTTGAAGAAAGATTCAAGTTGATACATAAAGAGTTAAAATTGCAATTGGCAGAGTCTGTTAGCGAAAACCCATATATCTATCAGTGGCAAAGTAATTTGTCTAAAAGAGATTTAAGCTGTGATTATAGGACACAGGGGGCTATATTGCCTGTTACATGAAATAAATGAAATTCTGTCAGGATATTCCCTGCATTGAAACAGATTAAATTAAAATAGGAATAATCAGATGGATAGAAACTAAAATTGAAAAAAATGCACTAATGACGTGCAGTGACAGAGAGATTAGATCAGGGATACAAAGGTGGATAAAGCACTAAGGAAGCGATGTTGCAGCACTCAGTGTGATATATTTGCTTAATGAAATACTGCATTCTGACTCAACATGGAGGAGCGGGAAGCAAAAAATTGAGCGATAAGCATTGACTCAGAGATCAGTGGGATACAGGCATTATCCCTGTAACATTTGTATCATGAGGTAGATGGTTTAGGTTTAGGTTTAGTGTTGATATTTTTGAAATTTAAAGGTAGAGCGGAGAACATGTGTGTTTGTACAGGAGCAATCTCATTCCAATCTTCAGTGTCATGTCTTCAAGTGATACCGCTAGACTCTACCTGAAGGACATAAATTGTAGTGAAACCACAGGCCCTGAAATGTGTGATGTGCTGACCTGCCCTGTGCTCTGACCTTAACCCCTATTGAAAAGATTGTGACAGAAGAGTGACAAATGAGGGCACGATTCTTACTCTGGATCATAATCGTAATTGACCAAAACAGTCTGTTGTACACTGCTTAGCTACAGTGTGTGTGATGTGTGTGCCGCAGTAATATTTTCATGAGAAAAAGAATGGGGGAAAATGGCAGCAACCTCTTGCTTGCATATTCCTCTCACGTAGTATTTTCTTTTCAAATATATTTCCTATATATATGGTGTTTCATTTCATATTCTGAACTTGTCTTGTGTGCACCCTTTCTTGTCCCCGACCTCTTTAGACTTCTCATACATTTCTCAGCTTTTCCTACAGTCAGTTCTTACAAAAGTGTAACTAAATCTGCCCGATAGATCGGCCTAGTTGCGCATTGGGGCACATCTGAATTTTACTCCTGCTAGATTGGAGCGTGACAGGTAAATCACAGCTCTAATGGACTGGTGCAAGCATTTGAGTCACAGCTGTGTCCAGACGCCAAACCAAGAGACGGTACCATTCACAGCTGCGCTTTGTGAAACGAAGGCCTTTGACAGAAGTTGTGCCGTGTCTCGCTGTAATCCATCTGGAAGTCAATTACTTGTGGAATCTGTCACTTTTCGCCTTTCCTGCTCTTGTTTTTCCACCGTGACCTTTAACCTGGTCGAGATGAATGCTGGGCAAGAAGAGCTTTTTGTCAGCGACTTCAAGAAAGGAATGGAGGATGGGGGGGAGTAATATCTTTTGTGTCTGGATCCGCAATTTCATTTGTCATTCATTTGTCACACGGTGCTCTGCAAGGGCAGGTGAGTTCTAGTTTATATTGCCGGCAGCTAAAGTAAGAACTTGAGCACACCTGAAAGGACCAGAGACAAACAGACTGTGTCCTTCTTAGTACCCTCCCAGCAAGCACAAATATTAATCAAAATGGTGTGAAACATTCCAGATAATGTAATGATGTTTACAAAGCATGACTAGTTAATATTAGCACTACATATCTGTATATCATTAAAATGTATTTAAAAATGTGTGAAATGCAGCTTTTGAGAACATTCTCAAAGGTGTAAAAATGACCATCATCCAAGACGCATTTCAAGTATGAGCTATAAAATAAAAGGGACTCTTCAATCCTCTGCTATAAACCTCAGCTGACCCCGATTCCTGTATTGACCTCAACTAAGCAATCTAAAATGTCAGGCCATAGCGGCTTGTCCCTAAGCATTCAGAGATGAGATGTAGAAGTTATTGGTAGACCCTCACTGGACATGAATGATCTGCATTTACTTGTTACCCAGGGTGACGCATATTCAACCACATAAATCCATCACTAACTTACTAACTGTAAAATTATATCTAATGGGGACTAGTGGAGAAGGACAGCTGGGCAGGCTGCTTTCAGCAAAAAATATAATAAGCAAGCATAATGTGAGGTATACTATAAAGTGAAACATCAGACAGCAACAGCAATAGTGTGTGGAAGGATTGCAATGGAATTCTGCAGATCTTCCACTATAGACTATGTCTTAACTGCAACCGGATGGCCATAAGGGATGGTAACTGATGGAACATTCTGGAAAAAAGGGATTAGCAGAGGACTTGATGTCCTTGGGACGCAGCAGAATAATGGCGTATCATTGTCACTGCTGACTCATCAAGTTAACTTCTCGCTGTACGCCTTTATCTTTGTTGATGTTATTATTTTTTCCCCCCTAAGTTAAATGTCATTCCAGCCTGCACTACAAAGAGACTGTCTCATATCATTAAGTTGTGTATTATTGCCAAAGAAAAAAAAACGTATATATATATATATTTTAAAAGCACGTTTAATTATAAGCTGCTATTTCACCTCATGCCGCTGGAATTTACTTTGCACTGTGTGCAAAGTCTCTTTAATTCAGGCTAAAGACTTCATTTTATCTGGCTCTGGGGGCAGCTTGGTCTTTATTAACATTTGTGATTTCTTCACACACATACACAAAAAATATAAACCTACTTTAATCATGATGCATACTCACAATGAACTGCATGTTGCATTGTTATCCTGCAGCATTTCTCAACTCGGGATTGTAAATTCAAGATGTCTTCCTGAGTTACGCACTCGTTTATTGTAATCTCAGGCCATATTTCCCCCAAATCAGCGTTCCAACCATGGGTGAGGTTTAGTGAGTTTTGCACTCTGGGTGATTAACTGAAAGTTATCAACACCTTTCTTCTCCTGTTTTGTTATTGATGCTGCATTTTCTCCACTGATCCCCCAGATTGACAACAATTGCCACAATAAGCTTCCAGCACACTCGTTAGTGTTGCCTTCCTACAATTTCACTGTAAACTTTGATTTGTCACGGGGGTAATGACTGAGCCAAAGAGGCCACATTCATCTAATTGCAAATGTGTACGCGGAGAACCAACGGATGTGTGCAATTACGTTCCCCATTAAAGTGTTGCTCATTACACTCGGCTGCTTCTGTCTGCACTTACGTCTGAATCCTTTGGAGGAAACTGCACGGAGATGAGTCTGACACCCCCGTCTAAACATCCACTGTCCGACTCTGATTAGCCCCTCCGAAGCTGCACTGTGGGCTGAATTTTGACAATACTAATGCTTGTGACACAGTGCTAACTTATGCCATTGGTGTAATTGTGGCTATTTCTGATACTCGCGCTTTGGAATTGTGCACAATGGGCAACAATAATGGCTGTGCACTCTCTTTTGAAAGCTACAAATGCTCTTCCTTGTCATGGTTTATCATTCCTGCTCTAAACACATTATTAAAATGGTGTTGACGTTTTAGACAGGGTGTTAATGAGAAATGCTGCGATTGCATAACACTCAAATACCATGCATTTGAGGAGTTCACTTAAGACTCTCAGTTAGTCCTTTCTCCTCCATTGAAATGCACATAACAGACAAAAGTACTTGAGAGTCTTAGGAATGAAACATATGTTGATACTTAATAGTAAATGCATCAATGGAAGGACCAGTGACAAAAGTGTACAAATTAATGGGGATGTACAAACTTAGTCAGAAACAACCCCAATGGTTAATGTTACTTTGTTGTAATAGTTTATTACGTATATTCTATTTGGATAGTTAGTGACCCAAAAAGCATACTATGAGTATTCATCCTTTAAAATCCTCATAACCAAACACCCCCCCCCCCACACACACACACACACACCATGCACCATTCTGAACTTTCCACAACTTATTTCTTATATCTTTTTTTTAGTTTCCATCATATAAGGCATTTCTTTTCCTGAGAAGTTAGCCAGACTGGATTTAATTCTTCGGCACACAAGGCAAGGAAATTCTGTGGTGTTAAGCTTCCACTGGGACACTGCAGGTTATGAATTGTCAGGGATTTGCAATTAATAAATAATGTGTATATCTATATTTCTTCAGTTACATTTTATTTTTTGCCAATATCATAGCCTCTTATGTATTGAGCACAAATATTTTAAGAGGGGAGGTCTTAAACAAACGCCCCCCACCTCTTTTGAAACAACAGTTACACCACTGTCCGCATGAGTTACACATCGTACGTACAAGACAGTGCTTGCGGTATGGCTGGAAGCTACACTGTCTTCAGTTAGTTAATGCTGATTGCCTGGCTTGAGAATGCAGTGCTAGTTTTCATCCAGTCAGATGCCTGTGGTTAAGATGCCCCCAGTTTCAAAATGCCAACATCATGGCCCGTTTGGGATTTGGCAGCAACTATTGAACTCAGAGCCTTGCCTAGTGCCTTTAGCCTTTTCATTTATTTATTTATTCATTCGTGTATGCGTTTTTTTGATTTACTTTTGTGTGTTGGGAATCTGTGTTGCTGTGTCATTCACAAAAGCCATAAGCTTTATTGATGCGAGGACACACTTTCGATATGCATTGAAATGTCATGGGTTGACCCCGTGAAAGGTGCCCGACATGCAATATCCTTGGTCAGGCCTGACTGGTTACTGTATCATACCGGATCAGATCGAAACAAATCAAGACGACTCTATTAAGACAGCTGTGAATAAATTCGCTGCCACTGGTTCCCACATCTCTGGCTCAAACGGGCTGACAGCATCTGCAGACAGGTTTACCACTCATAGCATCCAGCAAATTCTGCTCCCCAACTTCGAAAAGTAACTCTGTAAGATCTAGCTAGAGGTGGAAGATACAGAGAAATGTAGTCCTTTCTCATTATACTGCCACATCTGGGATTGGCATTGGGCTTGGTTTGAAAATGGACTGTGCTTGGCATTATAAAGCTGAGTGAAAACGAGTGCAATAACCTTTCAGGAAGGAACTCTGGTGATGTGTGAGGTTGATGTTATGAACAGGGACGGTGTAAAGAGGGACAACTGTTTTTATTCCTTCAAGCCGAGTTTTGGAAAATGACTTGAGTTGAATTGAGAGTAGTGCTGTCAATGCTGAAATTCTCTGCTGCCTCAATTGCTGAACATGGCCATTTAACCATCCTGCTGTTGAGAAGTAGGAATCTTGTCCCGCAGATGGAGCTTCTCCTCAGTGCTCCACACAGGGAATTGTAACTGGTTAATTCTGTAACGAAGCACAGGGGACAGTTAGGCTGCACTTCCCTGCAGTGGTGTGTGACTAGCTGTGGCATCCAGCTTTCAGTTGGCTCTTGCACAGCTCAGTGCAATGGCCCCGAGAGGAAATGGTCACTTCGCATTTACTTTACATCGGAGAGCCACCCTGAGCAACACTACATATGTAGATGAAGATGACTTCACTGCCTTTGTTTAAATGTCAGATGGGAGGTGGAGATTTCAAAGCAGAAGTGGTTCAGCAATAAGCTATACATTGTCTATTTATTATTATGAATAATAATAATAATAATAATAATAATAATAATAATAATAATAATAATAATAATAATAATACTGCAGTCATTCTAGATATTCAGTTGTAGTTGAAAGTATTCAAACATTTGGAAACTGTATGATTTGGTAATTAATTGAGTTTGTATATTGTAATGTAATTTGTTAATCATGTATATTGCTCATTCACCTTTTCATAATTCATCAAACATAAATTCAGCTTAGATTCCAGATGTTGGATGTCAGACGGGTTGCGTAAAGTTTGGACCATCGCTCCCTTAATTTCTGTACTCTACATCTGCAGGACAGCTTTCCTTTGGACTCTTTCTCCTGCTCCGGTTGTTGTGTGCCTTTAGCGCCACACTCCCTCAGGTTGGTCTTGATTGAGTAACAGGTCTCGCTTTTCTGTCCTAAGGCCTTTCTCCCTTAATCCATTGTGAATGCATCTGATATGCTCCCTCCATGGGGGGAGCCGGCATTACTCTGCAGGCAACAGGCACAGGACAGCACTTCACAGTTCGCTGTAGCATGATGTGGATCGACACCATCTCCTGTCAGAGCACATTAGGCACGGGCTCCCGTCTGGCTCTCAAGGTATCTGTACCTCGCCTGAATTACACATGAGCTTTCTCTTGCTTGGTTAGCAGTGAAGCAGTGGTCTCTCTCCTGGGAGATGGTAGAGAAGGGTTGAGGTTCAGGACACCAGCTCTGTAGGAAATGACTTCTTGTTTCCCAGTGAGAGAAGAGATTCAATTTTGTGATGCTTTTGAAAGCTCTTGATTTCTTAAGTTGCATCGCCCCCCCTCCCTCCATCCCACTAGGCTTTCAGTGGGGTTGTTTCTTGTGGGTGGGGTCTGGATTTGAATGATATTGTTAATATAAATATTTCAGAACTGCAGCTGTCAATGTTAACCAGGATTCATGGAACATTAGGTTTTGTAAATTAATGTTCTGGGATATTTTATTTTCTCAATCCTCCGCTGCTGCTGCTTAAATATGCTTAACTTTTCTCACTTTCAGGTTCTATGATATCTCTGAGATCCCCTGTCCTTTCTACATGGTTAGAAAGCAGGGAAACTGTCTTTACTCCAAGTGTGCTGGAGATATGGAACAAACCCCCTCAGCCACATTGCTGAAGCGGAGTCTTTGGGATGCTATAAGACACGGCTTCTTGGACCGTTAAGCTCCCGGGAACCAAATTAGCTGGGTGGATCGAAAAGGTTTGTGACCTTTCTTATGTTCTTCTGTTATGTTATCTTCCCTGCTGATGAACTATCCCAGTAAAACATTACTTTGCAGGGGGCAATCATCCATCCTATGCCAGGCAATCTAGTTGATGGGTCAGAAGCCACAGAGCAAATTGAACTATATACAGCCAAGGCTATTTAGCCCATTTCCGTTTTACTGACCTGTCTGTGTGGTTTGTTCCAGATACCCACCTCAGCTTGTAATTAACTAATGATTTTTTTTCTACCCTGAATTTATCATTGTTGAATTGCCCCTGCTGTTCACAGGTCTTCATTTAACTTTACCTAGTGTGGGTCGGCTTTCTCAATACTGAAACATTTACACCAAATTCCCTCCTAATCTGCGTTGTGGAAGTTTAGCAAGACACCTGTGTAGGACATTTCTTCCACTATTGATGTACTCCTAGAGCAGCAATATCCTTTATGTGACGTGGCAATGATAACTGCGCACAATACCGTAAATCTGGCCTCACTAGCAGAGTGCTTAATTCAGCTCTTATTGCAATCCTGCATGTGTCACTATGTATGCAAGCACTGTGACATTATTTTGTATCGCTTCCGTGCGCTGTCAAGATGCGGTCAATGATGAATCAATGTAGAAACATAAATCCTATTCAACACATTTATTACCCACCGTTGGTATTTATTTAGTGCGTTCATTCCTGCTTGTAAAACTGTGCACTCCTCGGCATGAGATTTCACCTGCTGGGCAAGGGCCCTGTCTTCAGTAGTGTCTGAGCCTGTTTGTATTCCCTCTGCTCCTGCTTCAGTATTGGCACCTGCATCTATATCTCTGTCTGCTGCTTGGCATCTGCAGCTTTACACAGTCACACACTTTCCAACTTCCCATTCAGCATTCAGAGGCGATTCATCCAAGAAGCATGTATACACCAAGACTCAAATTACTCCTCTTGCTCTCGCGTAGGCCCCAATTAAAGTCAAGTGAGAAAGCACTCCGCTCTAAGCACTCTTTGCTTCGCTGCTGGGGTGGTCGCTTCAGGGAACTTTATGACTGAATTAAATTAAACACGCCATCTGGTGAAACAGGCACAGTGCCCATATTAATGGTGTTGTTGTGTGTGTGTGTGTGTTGTTTTCTTTTTTCAATTATCAAAATGTTTAATGCAGCCGCTCGGATCCCACTCATTAATACCTCAGCTCTCTTAACACAGCGGGGGCAATTAAAAGAAGAGGGCCGAACACTGAGAGCCAGGCGCAGTGACTGTGGGAAGGAAATACTGTTCCTTACGGAGTGCGAAATACTGAGGAGAAAAATAAAAAAGTGTGTAAGCTGGCTCTCACCATTGAAGCACTTAACAAGGTCCAGGCATGTTTAAAATAATTAGTAGCATGTCTAGAGCTGACCTGCTCCCAGTCAGACCCTCTGGTTAAAGCATAGACTGGATCCTTGAGGCACTGCCACCCCTAGTTGAGGATTTAAACATCATGTGGCAATGTTCTCAAGACCTGGACTGATTGGTAATTAGGCCTCTGAATTTCCACCGGATTGTGAACTGGGTAATTGATCTCCCACTGGTCTACCTTGCCTGCTAGCTGGTTTACAATATAGCTCATAGCCTAATGTCTATAAGAAGTGCTTTCATATATGTTCTGGTTCTTCAAAAACATTGTAAATTATTTTTTTAATCAGAGGTCTCCCAGCACATTTCCTGGAGAGCCCTTAACCCCATAGATTTAGAAGACCATCCTATAATCACTAATTTATAAAGGATTGGCAACACTTTTTTCGTATCTTTCACTACAGGTAGCTTTTTGGCAAATGCAATTTGTTACCACTCTTCAGCAGTTCCTTCACTTGAACAAGTGAACATTTGCTTATGTGTAACAGTAACTGCCATGCCTTCCCAGTGTTTTAGAAACTGGTGCTTGAGGGCAGACTAACTGGAATGTGGCTCTATGGGACCAGGGTCAGAGAGTCACTATTGCAAAGACAAACAACTCTTACTGCCATCATGCTTGGTACCTTGGTCCCCACCACCCACGCAGTCAAGCGCATTAAAGCTCACTGTGGCGTCTGGTTGCCTACAAGAGTTGACAGGTGAATCCTGGCATATCACAGCAGCTGCACAGCAGTTGGGTCAGCGCTGCCCTCAGCCACAGTGCCAAGCAGATCCACAGATGTTCACCAGGGAGATGCAGCAGGCAACCAATTTGTCACAGAAAGACACGTTCACCTCTTCACAGGGAGATTCATCCCCAAAGAAGGATATAGTTCAGTGGTGCTCCCTAGTGGACCAAGTAGTAAAAGCCTCCAATCAGAGTGCAAGTTAAGCCCTATTACCCAGACAGTGCTGTCATAGCCAGCTGTGTACAATTGCTCAAGTGCTGCCAGAGTTGGGTAGGTGTGGAATAGCTAGGTTTTACGTGGTTTGTTGGGCAACATTGACCACTGCAGCGTACCTGTGAGCCCTGCAGTGTGAAAGGAGTGGATGGTTTGACAGAGCATGTTTCATAGGATTCTTAGGATGTGTGTGTGTGCGTGTGTGTGTGTCTGTTTTAGTTGCCTTTGTTCCACCCACACAGTTCAATAATTTCAGATTAAAAATTAGGAGGCTATTAAAGAAGAATCAGTGACTGTAAATGTTTTAAAATAAAGATAAAAAGTGAAAAACAATTAACAGTGGCTGCATCAGCAGCCGTGCATCCACACTGGAGGTTTGTGAAAGAAAGCAGTTACACCAAATGCAACAAGAAGTTGTTGTTTTTTTCTGCATGAAAAAATGATGTGCATTGACACTGTCCCTGTGCAAGACATATTTATAATAAAAGGAGGATTGTCACTAATCCTTATTGATTGTTTTAGTGCTTTTTTGTAGTGCTAATGTTTGAGATTTGCAAAAACTACCACAACAAAGCACATAGCCTTTGTGTTCCCAGCTCATAGCTTTGTTTAAATACGTTTGCATGAAGGTGGTCATCTCCTCAGTGATATAAGCGATGTTTCATATTCGACGCACAGATGTTCCTACTAATTAGCTTGTCTCCTCTCAATTATGTGGGAATGGAAACCAAGCAGAAGGGAATTCAAGTGCTGTGCTGCACACCGTCTACAATAAAAGCAAATCAATCCCAATTATAAGTGCACATTTGGTTAAAAAACCATTTCAAGATCAAACCTCAAACAAAATGTCTTCATGTTATGTAGAATGCATTACATGAAATTCATCATGTACTCCAGTACATACAGTAAACCACAAAGTCCATCCATCATCCATTTTCGAAACCGCTTATCCATGTGGGTCGCAGGGGATGCCGGAGTCGATCCCGGCAAGCATAGGGCGCAAGGCAGGAACACACCCAGGATGGGATGTAAACCACAAAGTAAAGCCAGTAAAGTAAAGCATAGCCAGACACTAAAGCTAGGCTAGGAGTGTAACACAAAGGTTGAAACTGAATACAAAATACAGAATTTTCTTACAGAAAACTGCAAAACAACTCTAAGATGAATAGGAATGGAGAAACACTTTTGGCTTTTCTCTTGCTGCTCTAAGGATAACATGACTAACAGCACTGCGTGTAATGCTCTGGCTACTTAGCAAAAGTATTTATTTGGGGATAAAGGTTAAGGCTGGGCCTACACCCTATTAAATGCATTGTGAGATGTTGCCATTTATATCTGTAATGGTGTCTTAGTATATATGGTAATATACCACAGTCAATGCATGCAATTAAAGAAAGACACATCAGACAGATAGGAATCCCTTTTGGGAGTTGGGAACAAAGTGTGAAAATATACATCTCCAGTGGCAATGTCTTTGTAAGTCCTGTGCGACCTGTCATTGAAGGCGCTGTACGTTTGGGCTTCACAAAATCACTTATTTATCACATTATTTCCACTCTGGTAGAGTAAAGTGAATGAACTCTCCACAGCAGCAGATGCAAGCCCCGGATCCCTGCAGTCTCATTCTTCGGGGCGCTATACCTTTCATGGATGAGCGAGTCATTAATGCGTTGCGGGGCCGCCTCCCAGCAATCATATCAGCGAGGAGAACCGCGACTTAGATTAAGCATGAAGGTGAACCAGCAGCACGATGGCAGTCACGCGTGGACTGGGTATCAGAGCCTGCTGGGCCTGATTAGGGCCAGATTAGGGAATAGATATGGAATAGGAAGTCAAGGGATGGAGCTCCCCCCTCCAACCCCCTAGGTAGAATTTTCAAAATGTGTGCTGTAAACAGACAGTCCAGCGTTTCTACCGTCAATCTCAAGAGTCGCGCCATCCGACCTGCAGAGGAAAATCAATGGCTCAGTACATAATAGATGTGTTTTCACGAGAGTGGCTGCTGTATGTGTTAGACATGGTCTCAGAGGGCTGTAGGACAGCCATAGGGTGGCACACAAATACACAGAGCATGAGACAGTACAGACCAAGAATGGGATGTAATCCATGCAAACAAAGACACTTCCTTCATGTACTGTAACATTTTAGCAATGACTCAATATAAATGTCTTATATATACAGTATATATATATATATATATATATATTTACTGTATATACATAACAATGGCAACATTTCTTATCAAGATCATGACTGACGAAAACAAAACTAGGGACAGCTAGCTTACAAGCAGAGAGATCAGCACGAAACAGAAAATGTCACAATGGCTCTAATAACTGGAAGAGGCAAAAACGAAGGTCAGACCAACCGTATTTCACGCAGGGATGTGTGACGTAAGGCCGAGGAGTGCAGACAGTGGCAGTGTGGATTTCTTTATTTATTTGTCATTCAAATTAGAGCTCCAGAGTGCAATATAACACTGGCTGAGACATGTCATCATGTTAGGAAATACATTTTGTTTGGGGGATAATTACGTTGTCATGAAATACTGAGCATCTAAGTGCTCTATTGACTAGGTGCAAGGGACCTGGGAGGAGTGTCAAGGTATTGCAGGGGCAGTTTTGAGTTGATGCTGGATGGTGCTCAGGGACTGGGTGGTAATGATTACATCAGTATCAGCACTGATTAATAAAGACAGCGAGACACAGCGACCCCACCACTCTACTGCTCTGAGGCACAGTGGGGCATTGCTGTGCTTTTTCTTCAAGGAAAGGCTACACATTGATAGCAGTCAGTATGATTGATATAACAAATTCCCCATTCCCCATTGGCCCCACCACACCTTGGTAGCCGGTCAGGGGCGCTAGCTGTAGCCAAGCCTCCCTCCATCGGCCGACCGTGCAGTCGCTGAAACTTCTGCTGCTGTCTGCTCATTCGGCAGGTCAGTTTCCCGTAGCCACTGCCTTTTCCTACCCTCCTCCTTATCTGTCTTCTATAGCTTTTTTGAAGCCCTCAATCATCTATCTGGATGGGGCTCAGGTGTGTAATTAACCAATTACGCTGTTGATGAGCAAAACTCCCTCCAGCTGCAGGTTGTCCGTTCATTCCAGGAGCTCATTAATACAATCATTTAAATTAATATCAAGAAAAACTTAATACATAAATGAATTAAACTTTTAACCAAAAATTTAATGAAACCTCTTCGTCACCCTTTGTGACATCTAATGCAGTTGTATTCACACATAAACTGACATAAATACAGACAGCAACTCATACACATACACACCCCTCCTCTGATCCTGTCAACTGTAAGAAGCCGCTCTCTCTTTCAACCATCACTGTATAGTTTCCTAGTCAGAGAGTCAATCAAGGTTTAGTAATTAAGACCTATTAAGTCCTCTATGGCTCCGCTGTTTCAAAGCAGGAGGTACAGGGACATTGTGAATAATTAAGATCTCATTTTCCTTACCCCCGATGATTAGCGGAGCCGCACCACGGTGCTGTAGAGATCAAGGTCTCCTTTCAATCTCATATCCCTCCCCTAGACACAGGTTCTTAATAGGCAAGTGAGGACAGGTGGTAGAACTGCAAAATCAAGCGTTGTATCAGAAGCGGATCTACAGTTGCATTAAGAGTACATACAGGATGTGATACAGGAAGTAAAAACCAAACAAACATAATAATTATAACTTTTACATATGATAAATGGTACAAAATTAATTATACTAATGGTTACATTGGTGTATGTTTATTTATGTAGGGTAATCGCACAACGATACCCAATTATGCAAAGGTGTAATACCTGATTTAAAAGCTAACATCTTTCTGTTTGGAGTCACATGGTCACGCTAGCTGTCCAGTAAATTACTTTACAGTGGTCACGCTATCGCTATTGCAGTTGCCATGCTTTTCAAAACATGGGACTGAAGGAAGACCGCATGTTGGAAACCTTTAATAGTCTGCCTTACTATCAGGCAGGGCATTCCCCTATAGGATATGTGCCTGGCCTGCTTTCACTGAGAAATAAAGTGGTTCAGACAGAGACAGCTCTATATAAGACAAGGCAGGGTCCATCTTGGACACTGGAGATGTAACTCATGATGACAGTAGAGGCTTCTCACTGATTGCTGAATCAGGGACACTTCTTGGAAACCTCCTCCCTTTTTGCCTCCTTAACAAAAATGGACAAGGAGCAGAGTCATAGGGATCAGTGTGGATATGCATGCAATGTTGGAGACATCAACAAAACACACACGCACCCAGCCACCCAAGGTTTTTTAACTTGGCACAATCAACGTACTTGGTGCCCGTTGGCATCTTCCTCCAGGACAGGACAAACTCCGTTCTTCAAGTGATCAAAGATACCCCAGGAGACCTGAAGTGACCAGGCCAGTTAGGCAAAGTAATGTCAGGTATTATGTAAGTGAGAGTGCAGGTGGGATGAGAAAAAGACCCCAAAGGGCTAGAAGAAATGGCAAGCGTGTTTTAAAGAGTCTAATGGCATTTTTCTGTTTCAATACTAGAATGTTATTTCCATCCCCTATAGCCATCTCCGTTTTTATCTTCAGCTTGAGATATACAATGACCCGCAAGACTGACCTTCTGAATAGTGAGACTCTGAAGATGGCAGAGCATTTTCAGGCTCATTGCAGGCTCTGTGTTTGTGGCAAGATGTTTTTAATTCAAAGCGCCAGTTGCTAAAGTCAATTGGAGCTCCAGTGCCAACTCTATTCAATTTCCTTTTTCCTAATTTAGCTTAGGGTGCTTTTCATAGAGCTCTCTATACTGCCAGATTAAATTATGGAGTCACCTGGAAAACTTACTAAAATCCTACTGAGAAAAGAAAATGATACTTAAATATACCCCAAAATGTAATAACTATTTAAAAAGAAAATTGAATCGTGGATACATTTTACTGGCATTCTTTCCTCCTCTGTGACTCCAACGAAAGTATTTTTATTTTTTATAGGATTGGAACATGGCTCCAAGGGGGGAGATGAGATATAATAACTAGGTGTCTTTAGTTTTCCTTAACAATGGAGAGTTTCCCTGTGAGCAAAAGTGCAAGAAAAGGTAGTGGATTACAGGCAACTGTCAACAGAGAAGCTGGTAGCTATGCAAACAGTATATAAGTCCAAGATAATCCTTTCCTAACCTTAACTGGGGTTTGCTGGGGATGTTATGTCCACAACAAATCTCTCCACATCAATGGACATTATTGAGAGGATGGCTGTATTTAAAAACTCTAGGGATGTGCAACCATAATTAGCTTCCCCTCTCCCACTTCCTGAATAAAAACCGGCACGGGGAGGGCAGTTTGTAAATGTTTGTTGGTTAGGTGGTAGTCATCAAAGTCAGATCTGGTGTGCTGAGATGAGTGGAAGTGAAATGATCTCTGGCTCTCGCTGGGGATTTCAGCCTTCTTATTGCTTCCCCGCCATCATCCTCAGCAGCTGAAAGGACTTGGATTTGAACTTGACTCACCGGACATATCATATTCTGTCACCCCCACACACACACTCACACATAAACACACTTTTCTAATATTGATACAGTGAGGAGGATGTAACCCTCCCCAATCTGGTAGAGATCGCTATCATTCCTGCTAAAAACTTGATGTCCTCTGTACAAACCTTAAAGCCTTCAGCAATCTCTCTCTCTCTTTTAAAAAGAGTAAAAGTATTTTCCAGCTGCCGTCTATTTATAACCCGCTTGCTCAGAGATTTTGTGCTGAATTGCTAACCTTCAGTAGGGTTACCAGAAAGACTCTCTTTTGTTTAATCTCCGTTGTGTGTTACTGGGAGCACCAGTTTGACTCGGCTTTTTTGAAAGGTTCCCCCCTGCCTTATCACTTCTGTCCCTTCAATGTGCTTATATCAGCCAGACACTTTTTCTTCCTTAGTTTCCATCCTTTTTTCTCTTTTTTATTTATTTTTTCATCTATTTTTCACACAGCATGGCCTAAGGCATACAATGTGATGCCACGGCAGCGCCTCCTGGTACGAAGGCATGTGTCACTCCAGCGTGGGTCTGTTTCGAACACTCAAATGAGGATAGATTCCTGCACTTCAAAAAAACTGAGCGTTACCAACCTGTTTCTGCAGTTTCTTTTTATTCTTTCGAAACCAGGAGAACAAGCACAGAAGCATTTCTGTTCAATGTGTTCAGTCATTAAGGCCAGGCCTGCAATGTATATTTTAGGTGTCCCTCTGGCTGTGTTTACATGCTGGTGAAAATGCATGACATTGAAGGTAGGTCTTTATAGGTGGTATGACTGGAATACAGTTTTACAGTGTTTACTATCAGCAGACATTCTAGTTCAATGAGGTGACAATCGCAGACAAAAATACAGTTAAGTCCTAGGTATGTGCTTAAGGGGGGGGGGGGTTAAAGGGAAGTCACAGTAAATTAATACAATTATTATCAATACATAAGTACATGGGAGCATAAGGAAGCATAGTTAAATTAAGTGCATAAAAGATGAGTGCTGAACAGCTCAGGAAAATAAGCTGCAGCGTTACAGGTATAGTCAGAACAGATGTGTCTTGAGTTATCGCCAGATGTGTCAGATGTGTCTTGAGTAATTGCCGGGAGGTGATCAGGGTTATAACTATATTAATTTAACAACTCCTCTTGATAGCTACAGGGGATGGAAACAATTAATCCAATCCTGCAGGTTTTTATGTTTTGTTGTGTTGATTTGTATTTAATTTGTGTTCAAGTTTTTTCCATAACTATTTAGAAACTGTTACAGGCCACACCACCTTAAATGAGTTATGACACTGCCTCTACTGTCATGACATATTTACCCACATCCCTATATTCCATATATTTCATATTTGCTTGTTAAGGAAGGATATTACAGTATATTGCAACATGGTTCCATGAAGTGATTCACCATTTAGCCTATAGACATAGTTTGTCCTTTTCCCCAAAAAAATGGCTGACTAAGGATGAGCTATGCTTAAAAAAATATTACATATAGACAATATACAATTTCTATCGTTTAACATATTGATCGTGGTTTATTTATGTATGAATGTATGTATTGTATTGGCACTTACCATTGAGTGTGTGGTACAGATGATGCAAGGAACGCATGGCAATTGACGATTTGGTATTTCTCAGCATTTGTCTTGTGCCATTTTTTTTAAAGAATGTCTTCTGCGCTTTACTGAGCATGGCACAATGTTCTTTTAATTAGTTTAAGCAAACCCCCTTTTTAATGAGACCCAGCTGATTAAATGTTTGACTGCTGTATGAAATATTGGCTCTGTGATTAAAAAACAAAATAACAATGTAATAAAGAAATGTTGTCAATCTGTACTTTTTGAGGTCTCTTCTGTCAAGTCATGTGGATTAGTTATGGATTAGCACATGATACTTAACACTTTGAAATGATCAAGTGAATGAGGAAAACACACCCTTTAAAATAAATAAGAATAACTGAATACTTTCGCAGGTTCTGACAGCACTGCCAGAGTGAAGTACTTATACTATGACCCTGTGCAGTCTTCATTTCCACCGCTTCCCAGTAGAGGAGATAGAAGATACTGGAGTAGGATTGTCAGGGAGAAGGAAACACACATACTCACACTCACACACACAAATCCAACAGTTTGTGGCATTGTATCCTTCCTAAATCACAAATAAGGAAAAAAGCAACATGGAGCTATATTATACATATAAAAATGAAAATCAATTCAATTTGCGAGATCATAGCTCAAAGTGCATGAACAGCACATCCCACACAAACCACACTATGGCTAGGACACCCTTTAAAGCTCTGACAGAGATCCTTGTCTTGTGTAGTCTTGTAACTTGACATGAGCTGTGCTGTAGTGTAGGTAGCATGCAGTGTGCCGTATGTATTTTGACTTCCTCAGCACTGTTGTGGATATCTGCCCCCCTCTTCAGCAATACTGCACTACTCATATATACTAGAATTTATGCTTATTCTATTTTACACTGATTCAATTACTGTATTTTGTATTGCTTAGATTTTTTTTCTTGCGACAGCTGTAACTCATCCGGTGTAAGGGTGTCCACTAATAAATAAATACATATTATTTTTATTAATAATAATACACTATTACATCTGTGAAGAATTACGTGCTTCTGCTGCACTTCCGTTTTGCTCTCATATGCTCCCCTCTATTGCTCTGTGTTGTTCTTTTGGTACTTTTTGCACTTTCATTTTGTTACATTAACTAAGACTCTAACAACACTCATTGTGCCTGCTCTCACCCCACTGCACACAATATTGTTGTGTTTTTTGCAATGTATTCTCTTAGAGGGGGACTTATTCTGTTATTCTTTGTACTGATTTTAGCTTGCACTACAGACGATGGATGCTGTATACTGTACTTCACTGGAATTCCTGTAAGATGGTATGCATTGCTAATAAGCATTTTCTTTTTGTGAATACTGTACGTCAGCCTGGATCTGCTAAGAAAGAAAGACTAATATAGCGCCAGGGGGAGTGTGGGTACGAGGAGCGAGAGCAGAGAGGGAGAAGGGGGTGGAGGAGCCCTAGTGTCCGCTAGCCTCCCACCCACACACAGGGCCCTGACCCTGTTCCATAACCATCCTGCTAGCTGCATCTCCGCTCTCCCCATGCCCTGAGAGCTGCTGTTTGTTCGTGTCCCTCTAACATGTCAGCTGCCCTGTCAAAAGCAATCCGTCAGCCCCAGCAGTCTGCTCTTTCTCAAGGCAACAAACTCTCCCTTTGCCCAGGATTCCCAGATCACATTTCTGCTAAGATCTATCCCCATCTTTGTTTTCATTACTCCTCTTCCACTCTAAAGCTCTCTGACACAGCAAACCGTGCGCCGTTAAAATCCAGATTGAAAACAATTTTTGTTGTTTTTTGTACAGTTGGACTTTTTTGTCACTACATTCAGATTGATCGAAAGGATTGTGCTTTATTGTTACGTTTTTTTTAATTAAATTTTGATGAGCAGTATCCATGTTCCTAGTTTTGAGGAATCACCACAGTGTATGTTGGGTAAGTTTTTATTGTTGCCCCCGGATTTCACAAGTGACGTATGTTAGGATATTGCAGTTTTGAAGAGTCCCTGTACGCAACACTCAGTCTATATTTTACAACTCTTGTCTCATTGAGCCTGACTGGCTTTTTGGGAGGGCTGCTATTTCTATGAGATGCTTCACTAAATTGCAGGAGTGGGGGAGTGAAATGATGCTGAACAACATCAACCAAAACAACAATAATAATAATACATTCATTAATGTATTTTAAGTTTTTAAATCAAGGCCCTTGCCTTATAATATCCGCACGATAGTGATTTAATATGTTGATTAACATTCTACCTTGTGTCCTGAAAATCGGGGCCTGTTAGCAGCTCTGCTCTCTTCCTATTTATTTCTTGTCTCCCAACATTAATAAAGAGCTCGACTGCTTCTTCCCTTGCAGTTCAATCAACTGAAACAAATCAGGGAGTCTTAGTGTGCAAATGTATCCCTGTGTATAAATTTAAACCAGCTTAATGTGTATACGTCTGTTGCAGATAGTTAATGTCTTAAATATATATTGGCTGCAATACATCCAGCCCTGTCCACTTTCCTGGTATATTAGCCTGCAGCCACTGGGAGTGAAAAACTAGCTCAGATATGTCATTCCATAGGCTGCTGTATATATCCCCTCATGCTTTATTCTTCTGTCTCTAACAGATCCGTAAGTCAATCTTTCAAAAAATAAGTGCCATGCATTTTAAAATACCCTGTGCAACTGCAAATAATTTATCTGTTAGAGACTCAAGTTTGCTGAGTTAAGTTAAAACATTACATACTGTAATCCTAAACCCAAAATCAGTGCCTGAATCGGACTAAAGCCAAGAGAGAGGGGAGGGGTGGATCAGCTAAAACCTTTAGTGTTCATTTGATTGTGAAAACAACAATATTTATTAAAATCGGAATGCATTGCTACATGTTAAATTTGAAGGCTATAAACAGTTGTGACCACAGCTGTATGTTTAGTAAGGACATGCACATGTATGTTCTCAAACTTGTTCGGCAATTTCATAGTGCAATATTGCAGAAGAAAAAGAAGGAGCATAGAAGAAGAACAAGATGTAACTATTTAAATATCAACTGAGTGTTGAGATCGGGGTTAACAATAAGGCAAAGAGAAAAGAAATATGTTACATAAATTAATCACTGAATGTTGTTATTAGTTTTTATACTGCATGGTGATATTTCTACATTGTAAGTGGACTGCCCTGTTAAAAATAAGCGAGTTTCATACACTCCAGAAAATAAGTGATGTAACGAGGTGTGGGGTTGGGCTGATGTGGCCTATGATGGATAGGTGGGGATTTCCTTTTATTTTCAAATGTATGCAAAGTCAGAGTTCTGCCTTTACACGGGGAAGCACATTATGTTTGTGCATGACTCAAATGAGCTCTTCAATGACTGTATGGATTTCTGTGATTATGAGATGGATAGCTGTACCATACGAGGGTAGCGCAGCGCAGAAATTAAGGAGAAGCCTGAAATAATGCACATATCTGTACAACTAAATCATTTAATAACACTAACATGTCAATGAGAGATTCAGACTGAAGCATTATACTCATTCATCATGAAATTCACAAAGACAAACAAGGCCTGTTATCAATGCACAGTACTGCACCTCACCCGCCATTTTGGATGCATCTAGTTTTTTCGCTCTTCTTTCAGTCTTTCTTCCTGGGTAGGGGCATTTAATTGCCTAGGATTGGGGTCAATTCTGAATCAAATTGAAATTCAGAGGTCGATTCCAATCCAAGCATGATCAGCTGTGTTCTTAATTAATTGGAATGGAGAGACCACAATGATCTTGTCAATTCCATATGAATTTTCCTAAACAACAACTATGTTTTTATAGAATTATTGACTAAATTTTACAAATATTTTTTGAAGAATAAGCAAATTGAAGACTAGTGTTCTCAGTGTAGCCTTGCTCAAAACTCAGTACATACACTCACCTAAAGGATTATTAGGAACACCATACTAATACTGTGTTTGACCCCCTTTCGCCTTCAGAACTGCCTTAATTCTACGTGGCATTGATTCAACAAGGTGCTGAATGCATTCATTAGAAATGTTGGCCCATATTGATAGGATAGCATCTTGCAGTTGATGGAGATTTGTGGGATGCACATCCAGGGCATGAAGCTCCTGTTCCACCACATCCCAAAGATGCTCTATTGGGTTGAGATCTGGTGACTGTGGGGGCCAGTTTAGTACAGTGAACTCATTGTCATGTTCAAGAAACCAATTTGAAATGATTCGACCTTTGTGACATGGTGCATTATCCTGCTGGAAGTAGCCATCAGAGGATGGGTACATGGTGGTCATAAAGGGATGGACATGGTCAGAAACAATGCTCAGGTAGGCCGTGGCATTTAAACGATGCCCAATTGGCACTAAGGGGCCTAAAGTGTACCAAGAAAACATCCCCCACACCATTACACCACCACCACCAGCCTGCACAGTGGTAACAAGGCATGATGGATCCATGTTCTCATTCTGTTTACGACAAATTCTGACTCTACCATCTGAATGTCTCAACAGAAATCGAGACTCATCAGACCAGGCAACATTTTTCCAGTCTTCAACTGTCCAATTTTGGTGAGCTTGTGCAAATTGTAGCCTCTTTTTCCTATTTGTAGTGGAGATGAGTGGTACCTGGTGGGGTCTTCTGCTGTTGTAGCCCATCCGCCTCAAGGTTGTACGTGTTGTGGCTTCACAAATGCTTTGCTGCATACCTCGGTTGTAACGAGTGGTTATTTCAGTCAAAGTTGCTCTTCTATCAGCTTGAATCAGTCGGCCCATTCTCCTCTGACCTCTAGCATCAACAAGGCATTTTCGCCCCCACAGGACTGCCGCATACTGGATGTTTTTCCCTTTTCACACCATTCTTTGTAAACCCTAGAAATGGTTGTGCGTGAAAATCCCAGTAACTGAGCAGATTGTGAAATACTCAGACCGGCCCGTCTGGCACCAACAACCATGCCACGCTCAAAATTGCTTAAATCACCTTTCTTTCCCATTCAGACATTCAGTTTGGAGTTCAGGAGATTGTCTTGACCAGGACCACACCCCTAAATGCATTGAAGCAACTGCCATGTGATTGGTTGGTTAGATAATTGCATTAATGAGAAATTGAACAGGTGTTCCTAATAATCCTTTAGGTGAGTGTATATACGATACAGGTCAAAAGTTTTAGAACACCCCCATTTTTCCAGTTATTATTGAAATGTAATCACAGTTTTTAAATACAGTTTCCTACACCATGAAAAGGCACTTGGAAACTGGTGGAAAATCTGACAGGAAGTGGTCTGGCAGACCCAAAGCCACAACAGAATCAACAGAAAGACAAGTTTCTGACAGTCAACAGCTTGCGTGAAAGGTGGCTCACAGGACAACAGCTTCAAGCACAGCTTAACACTGAGTAAGCAAGTTTGACAGGTCAAGTGGCACAATAAGAAACAGAGGCTTGCCTGGGTCATGAAGCACCGCCAGTGGACTACTGAAGACTGGAAGAAGGTCTTATGGACAGATTAATCAAAACTTGAAATCTCCGGTTCATCACGCAGGATTTTTGTACACCGTCGAGTAAGTGAAAGGATGGTTCCTCAATGTGTGACATCAACTGTCAAACATGGAGGAGGTGATGGTCTGGGGTCTTTTGCTGGATCCAGAGTCAGTGGCTTGCACATAGTGAGTGGCACCCTGAACCAAAACGGCTACCACAGCATTTTGTAGCGCCATGCAATACCCTCTGGTATACGCCTAGTTGGTCAGGGGTTCATCCTACAGCAAGATAATGATCCAAAACATGGGATGAACTGGGCAGAAGGGTAAAAGAAAAAGCAACCTACAAGAGCAACACATTTGTGGGAACTTCAGCAACAATGTTGGGAAGAATTTTCCGAATAATATTTGATTTCCATTGTAGAAAGAAATACATTGAGACATTAAACTGTGTAACTTTCAATAAAAAATTGAAAAATTGAGGTGTTTGAAAACTTTTGACCAGTAGTGTATGTCTTTCACACAGTGACAAAAATGGGTGAGATGACTGGTTAACTGATTAGAGCTGGGTGTCAAACTCTAGTCCTGGGGTCAACTAGAGCTCCCAAATACTCAATTAATATAATTATAATAAGGTAGGCCTATTTAAGACTTTAGTTTTATAGCTGATAGCTTAACATATGTAAATTACTCAAAATATTGTACCTACAAAACATTTCAGAGTCTCTAGAGAAAGTGTTAAATTCATCCAGTTAATTACTTAATTAAACCAATAAATAAGCCAAGAGCTGCACAGTCCCCCTAAAGTCTGGAGTTTGACACCCTTGGATTACAGATTAAGTTTCCACATGGAAGAGGAGCCCAAGATCATTGATTGCTTCTATTATTGTTTAATTGCCAATAATCAAGTGAGATTATTCTCTATTAAAAGTCAATTGTAATATGAATGTTAATTCTTGTTCACTGTGAATTAGAGGGAGGATGGCATGATATATGCCAGAATTTAATGATATGTGTTTAAACACATATGAGAAAGTGCCACCTCAGAAGAAATGTAACCACAATTAAGTACAGGTGTTAAATAGTTTGATTAGTGAGTTTTTTCCACGTTTGTTTTAATAGTTGCCATTGTTTCAACACATTTAAATCCTAGTAATTTTAGATAAATTCACATATTTATTTTTTTAAAGCATGACAGAACACATTGCTGCAATGAAAGTATTTTAATTAGACAGTCTTAAACCACTGAAACAAACTGGAGCAGTGGCATTGTAATTGTAAGACTTGATCTACAGTAGACATTGAATTGAAGGATTTCATGCACAGAGGGGACTGAATTGTCCCCATCCATGGAATTACAGTTGAATCTGAATTGGGTGAATTAGTCTAGAGGTGGAAACTGAATTAAAGGAACCAATGTGGACAGGGAGTTGAATTGGAGATGGAAATGGAAATGACTCCCCAAACTATACAGTAATTACAATTAACAGATGACATTAATGAGACTCGGTGAATGCGGGGATACAGCCTCCAGACACTAGGGGGCAGCTGCAGAAAATGCACTATTTTAGGAGGAGTCAGGCCAGATTAGCCCATCAGTAACGAGGCATAGCAACGTTGTTTTGTATGTATGTTTCAGCAGGTGAGCGGTTTAGTTATTCATGTTCTTGATGTTAATTTTGTATATGATGCTCTGTTTTCCATCGTGCCCATGCAGTTTGATTTTCACAGAAGTAAAGCAAAACGGAAACTTTGTCATATTGAAAAGTTAACAGATTGAAAATAACTTTTTGAAGAAGCACGGTGATTATTGGAAAACGTTTGCATTAAAATTAAATAGACGCAAAGCAAGACTAGATACAATACAATACAATAAGTACATATAGTTAATTGTAATTTTTAAATAATGTATTAATAAGTTAAAACGTTATGCATATATATATATATATATATAATTATTATACTATATTATTAGATACAGTATACAACGATGAATGGAATATGGCTTTTTCATGTATAACATGCATTTATATGAGACGTAGGCTATAAGCTATATGCATTCATGGTATTTTTCCACTTGCGATGAGGCAGCATTGTAAACATGCCTGTTGAGTTGGCCTTGTGTCTATACAGTGCGTGCCAACACTTTTTGACTGCTCTGACTTTTGCAGTAATAATAATTAGTTGCTGTAGGCCTAAGGGTCAGGGGAAAAAATAAAATAAAATAATTTAAATATCCTCATGCTTCTATCCAAAAGAGTAGCACTAGTAGTATAATAGTGAATTGCACATTTTCCATTCAATATTAGGACTTTGTCAGATTATGGCTACCTTCTGAATCTCTACACAGTATTCAGTTAGTTCCAATCATAGTCCAGGCCATTTCACATTTTCTCCTCTCTCTCTCTCTCATATATATATATATACATACATACATTCATATATATGCATACACACACATATATATGTACATCACAGGGTTGCACAGGGTTTGTAGAGTCTGAATGTGTGAAATGAATCTATCTTTACGAAACTATTTTTATTTTCTTCAAGGATTGCAGAAAACTGCTGATGCTGGCAGATATTAAGGAGACCAAGTCATGATTCACTGTGACACCTGGACTGGCACATAATGGGGACCTCCAAACAGTCACCTGCCAGGATTTGTTTTTGACCAAGACGAGACTGACAGGACATCACGGGGCATCAAGAGATGACATGGAGGGTCTGAAGTAGGTGACCTCTTTTCCTAACTGCATTGTTCTGAGATTTATAAAAAGGTGTTCCCAAAACAAAGTGACCGCGGCACACAAAAGTATTGGCATAGAATATGTTTGTCTTACATTTTGTTTATCTAGCATATACATCTTCACATACAATATACAGCTCTGTATATGTACAAACGTATTCTTCCTTGCGAGAACTGGATTCATGGTCAACTTTTTGATGTGAGATGCCATATCTGTGCAGTTGAAGACGTACTGACACCCCATGTCTTAACTTGGTTCAGTCAGGTAATTAAGAATGAGTATTCAGTACACTTTTAAAAGCGTGTAATTGATAAAGCAAATCAACATTATTTATTTCCCCTATCGAAGAAGAGGACACACTTCAATCTGAGACATCATTTAAAATGCTGGTATAGAATGTCATCCCTGGTCCAAATACCATAGACTCCATGTAATGCAGGGGCTGTAGAGCTTACTGTTGACATTTGTTTTTTAACTGCGTATCTAGCAACATGTGACCAGTGGGGAAAAACTTAATTTAATAGCAAACCTCATTTTTGGAGTTCCTAAACCCCCTCACGCTGTGGTTTTGTAAGACAGCACTGCAAGTCAATCTCAGTAACTTTCCCATCAGGTAATCTGCTGAGGCCTGAAATTAGTTTGTACATTTGCATGCTCACTTGGATGACAGTTTCTTGCAAAATCTATTTTTTCTCTCATGCTCACTTTTGTCCAAGGTGACTTGGCATTCAACACCGAACTGTAAAACATTGTGTAGGGCTATGGCTTCATATTATACTACAGAAACAAATATAGAAAACAGTAAATAATTCAAAGATCTAGAATAGGGGTGTCAAATCTGGGGGGATGAGGTGTCTTCTGGTTTTTGTTCCAGCCCAACTCTTGGCTCCTTAATTGTTTTTTATTAAATGACAGAACTGGATAAATTGAACACTTTCTCTTCAGAATATGGAATGTTTATAGGTTCAATATTTTAAGTAATGAAGATATTTTAAGTTTTTAGCTGTAAAACTAAAATGTGTAAGTCTTAGATAAACCCACCAGAGAAAATAATTATATTGATTAATTGGGAGCTCCAGTTGACACAAAAAATAGTAGACACTGTGCCCCACAGAAAAATGAATTATCAAAATGAAGGATTGAAATAAATAAGAGCTTGTACATCCAAAATGTAATGAAAGGTGCACAGAGTGCTGATAAACCATTTGAAATGCAATCCCTTCAATTAAAATCCGCTGCAAGCAAGGTTGATTTGAAAGTAGGCAAAGGCTATGTGCAGCTGGCAGAGGACTGCCCATAGCATTCTGCATAGCACTGGCTGGGGCCCAAACATGTATAGATAGTGAATGTACGCAATAGCCCTGACTGACATGACAGATTCTGGCCTGTCATTGGGCACCCAAAGCATGGACTGTTTGCCTTGTGTTGTTCATGGAGGAGATTGGAAATCACAATGGCTTAACATTAAAAGCCTGACTGACTACACAGACAGTTTAATTTAATTTCAGGGGAGACTCAAACATTGTGAGAGGGTGTTTAATATATATATATATATATATATATATATATATATATATATATATATATATATATATATATATATATATATATATATATATTGCATTGCCTGATGATCACACCACAAGATTTAGGATTTGTGTATGTCATTCCTTTACTTTTCTTAGCTGCAGTGCCAAGCAACTGCCAGAAACAGGGTTCCGATGTGTTTGCTGTCTTATCCTGTGAAAACAGATGGGACTTTATAACACTTCAAGAAAAAAACAAAATGGAAAGAAAGAGATGTGGTGCCTAAGAGAAAGAGAGGTGAAGCTTTGTGATGTTGAGGATAACTCTAGGCTTTGACTCTTATTTCTTTTTTATTTCTGTGATTTGCATTTCAGAGGCATGACCAGAGATCAAAATATCTATCTTGCCGATAACCTTTACAGTGTTCTCAGTCAGAGAGCATAAAGAAACATATAAAAGTCTAATATATATTGGTATCTAGATTTTATAGATTCTAAAATGATGTTGACAATATTTTTATTTTCCAGAATTTACAAAATATACATTAAGGATGTATTTATTTCTCTTGTACACTAGATGTAAAATGTCTGAAACTACGCTCTAAATGGTATGATAATTGCTAGATTTTCATATAGATTTAGTGAAATATCTTTTTTTTTGTAAACCAGCATATGTCTGTGAAAATAGTTGTGGGACTAAAGTACCCAGTGAATATAACCTCACTAACAATCATTATTATATGTGCTGTCAGCAGTCTTCAAACATGTTTCCAAACCACCTACAGCAGAGCTAGGGACACTTTCAGACAGAGCTGCTGCAATATACAGTATGTGAGAAGTATAGAAATGCTAGAAATGTACAGTTTCCCCCACGGTGTTTCCCAGCTTATATGGAATTAATATCAGCCTTCTGTGTGAATCTGTCTGGATCAGGCCCCCTTATGGCTGTTTCTGCCACATGTATTATCTCTGTACCAGTGCTGCTCATGTTAGTACCAGGGCTCTGTATGTTTCCAACTTCTTCTTTCTTTCATTTTCCTTCTTTCCATTATCTTTTTTTTTCCCTTCCTTCCTGCTCAGGGCAACTGCCAATTGAAACAAAACACACACATTTCCAAAAGCATATTAGAATTAGAAGTTAGGGCTGCAACAACTAATCGATAACGTGGATAATTAAAAATAGTTGGCAAAGAGTTTAATTGTCGATTAGTTGGGTATACATGGGGCAGAGCATCTTCTAAGCATGGGATCACTTTACACTGAACACTTTGAAGAAGACAGTTTGCTGCAAAAATGTGCAAAGCTGAACTCGCATGACGCGGGAGCACGACAATGAAACAGGAGCAAAACACATTGGATGACGGAGGTTGAAGGCGCTCAACATAGTAAAGCCAAGATGAATATACAGCGCACGACAAACTGATCAGCCATTTTACAAGACAACTGCTGCTGATCTGATGGGTTCAAAAGATAAACTGAAAGCGCATTTTTTAATTCACATAAATAAGTGGGTTTAACATATTCGTTACAGCAAAATTAAAACATTCGATGATTTTAATTTGATTTGATGATGTCACATATATTAAATTAGCCATTAACCTTCTGGTTCTAACTTCTCTTCTTCCGATCACAGCAGATCGTCAGGAAATGTGAAACAGCTGTGCTAATGTCTTTTCAATTTAAGGAGCAATTTACCCATCTTATCGTAGTATTTGCCAGATTAAAAAACAATGGTTTTAAAAATGGGTCAATAATAGGCTACTAAAACATTCAATGCAGCTTAATGTTACCAGATGGGTTATATAAATATAAAACCAAACCGATAACCCAGTTTTCAAAAGTAAAACTGAAACTGTACACCCCATACACCCCTAGTTAGCACCACCAAACCGGCTAGCTATGCATTCCCTATGTTGCTGATGGATCATGCCATGAGTGTCAAAGTATTTAATGCTGGAGTTGATGTTGTTTTTTATCCAATTAATCGATAAATCCAAGTCGTAATCAGCAGATTAATCGATTATCAATATAGTTGACTGTTGCAACCCTAGAATAAGTGCACAAATCAATTCAATTACAATGTACAAGTCCTAATTAAAGAAAAGTCCATAATACAGTGCCAAAATCTGTTTAGATGTGGTTTAAACACAAGCAGAAATGTGCAGTCAGGTGAGAGTGGGAGAAGCATGCGTGGGTTAGAGGTGATTTAAAGTGTAAGAATAAGTACAGAAAACAATAATTAAGAACAACAGAAGGGAGCAACAAGGTGGGAAGTAGATAAGTCCAAGATACCTCCACAGATTAAACTGATCTCCGTCTCATATACAACTCAAGAAAGTAGCAGAAACAGATTGATTCCTATGAAAATGTGATTGCTTCCTCAGAGGAAAATGTGGGAAAGGTATTTCTTGGCCACCATTTTGCTACCCACATTTCAATCACAAGCTTATAATGGCTCAAAACTGTGGTCTGTGGGCAAACTGGAGGTAAAGCAGGAGTATTTCACTGTTGTTGACCACGTTTTATGGTGGACCAGGGTTGCGATTGGGCCATTTTGCAATGTTTTGAAGCCAGACATTAGAGTATGAAAATGTGAGGACAATGGAGGCAAAGTTCCTTGTGAGCTCAATCTTGACCGTTTGTCTGCAGTCTAGTGTCAGGATAGCCGTAGTGGGACGGGGTATTCCATACTGTGTGTGTATATATTAAATAGACTCGTATTAACTGTATTTCCTCTCCTACCACTCCCCCCCCACACACCCCTTTCCGTCTCCACTGAATCCAAGTGAGAAAGCTACCTGTCTCTTGTTAGCTCTTCCTCCGGTCGACCTCTTGTCTTTGTCGGTGCTCATTTACCTTCACCTCAGCAAGGGGCTTACACCCCGGACACTTGTCAGCCATTGTTGAGCTGTTTGCTTGTTTTTGTCGATATGTATCTGCCACTGCCTGTCACGTACAGCTAAACAAGGCCAGTGGATGAGACAGAACAAGTTCTCCCTGTTTCCTTTCAGGCTCCAGTGGTTTTGTTAATGGTGAGGCTGCACTTTGGCTCATATGGGACTGAGTGAGTACATGCCATAAGTAAATTCGAGGCACTGAACCCTGCATTGATCTTGCTCAGCCACCTACTTCTGTTCAGTCCCCTTGAGGAGAAGGGAGGGGGGGGCAGGCGTATGTGTGTGTGTGTGTGTGTGTTGGGGGGGGTGGGTTATGAACAATCTTGTTTTTGGCTTAATTCCATCCTGTATGGAAATCTGGGTTTAACAAGAGGATTATTCATTTCTTTTTTTTGTCAGTTGAAAAAGACTGCATCTCGCTCGCATTATCCCCACCCAAGGAAGAATGTAATTGATCCCCCCCTGTTTTCTTCTGTGGATGATTGTAGTACATTATTGATCATGGTTGGGTTCTGAGCTGCATGCCTATCATGCTGTTACCTTATTCCAGATTAATTGAGGAAAATGCAAATACAGCTTATGTTACTTGTTCCTTAATTCTAATAGAGGAAGGTGAGATACAATTTTCTTGATCCTTATTGAAGCTGAAATCTCTTTCTCTCTGGGGAGTCTGATTGTACAATGTAAGGAATAAAACAGTCTAAAACAGGTTAAAATACACCCTGGTAATATCCCACAGTTTGGGACAAGTCAATTCTCCCTTAATGTTCATGAGTGGTCTGCTGATTCACAGTAAGTGGACACAGTTGGCTGGTGGCAGGGGGTCTCTGGTATCAATAGCATAACACAAGGTTGGTGAGGAGTCTGTCTACCAGTCTTGTATTGATAGCATATCAAAAACTATTGATAAAGATGAGTAAGGAAACAGCCTATCTAGCATGCTTTTGGGAGGGGTGAGTTAATCACCTTTGAGAGAGATATGAGTGTGGGAACCCTGGAATGTGGGAGATAGGGTGAGGGCTCATTGAATACTCTAGTGCAGTGGTCTCCAACCCTGGTCCTGGAGAGCTCCAATCCACTTCATCTTGTAGGTCACCTGAAATCACCAATTTCTAAATACTGGGAACACATGGGAGTAATTAATCAATTAAGCAACTCAGCCAAGGGATTTCTTGACTCAAGAGACTGAAGGTGTTCATAGGATTGCTCCAGTGGTTTTTTAATGACTGCATTTACAAAACCACCAGCTTAATTGTTTGGAATTAAATACTTTCAGCTGTTTAAAGTTAAAAATTGGTGATAAATGGGTGACCTCCAAAACCTGCTGGATAGGGGCTCTCCAGGACCAGGGTTGGAGACCACTGCTCTAGTGGGTGTCGTGGTCACTCTGGAAGGTGGAGTTGGACAGGGGTTCAACTCATAAAAGCTGACTTGTATATCAAGTCTTTGTATCAGTTTTGCCTTTGTACCAAGTATATCTTGAATTGTTTTCATTCCTGTCACTTTTACAGTTCCATCTTCTTACAACAAAGAGCAGATCAGTCCTGGGCTCCATCTATTCTATTTTTTGCATGGTTAAGGGGTTGTTATAGGTAGGGCTGTGCGATATGACGATTTTAATAAATTGGAAAGCAATGCAAACACATGCAGAAAGTATCATTTTCTTTTTTTTTAGATGGTGAAGTGGTCTAGCAGTCTAGCAGTTGTTAAATGCGCCACTATAAACCCGGCTGTGGTAAAGCTTCCTGAATCTATATAGGGCATGTGTTGCGTGATTTCTATTACTTGTGTTATTGTTGTTATGTGACAGTAAATCATAATGTGTATATTTATATATGTGCTCTGAGCGAGATAAGTCAAAACGCGTAAGCAATATAATGTTCACTTTTTCTCTAATAAATACTTTTTGAGACATCGGTGAATATGGACCGTTTCTAGACGGGAGCTGCTATCCATCCTTCCTTGACCGGATAATTGTTCTATATAAAATCCCTTGTGTGTGTGTTAAACCTTGGCACGATCAGCAGACGGCTCAAACCATCTTACCCAGACCCCATTCAACCTGAACGCACTCAGATCTGTCTTGCATGTTAGTGTATACATTGGTGCATATTAGGGACATCCAGCATCAATGCTTAAGGCAAAAGCTATTAGCATTTACATGTAGGACACTCTTAAACAAATGTAGAGATCCTTGTGGACTAGAAGGAAAAGATAAATACATAAGTAAACATTTGATGGTCTCCCAATGCAAGTTTGGTAATCCCTTTCTGTGTTCCATGCCATTGCAACAATACATCTGACTGATTTATACCAAGATGGTTAAGCTTAAAGTTCTCCAAACCTGTGCCAGAATTCTACGTTTTTTGCTCTCTGTGGTCCAAATACATCATACAACTCTCTCACCCCTGGTTGGCACAGTTTGGCTTTCAGTTTTGTTATTGTCCTTTGTTATGGGTAGTAATGACTTTGGGTAAAATGCACAGTGTGAATTCCTCTCTGGTAAAATCCCCTTTCTGGAAGACTGGACATGAACAACATGGAGGGGAGGTGCACAGTGTCCACCACACCCCATATATTGGCTTAAAAGGGACAGTGAGGCTAACAATAGTAGACAATATCATGTATATATATTTTCCTTGCATGTCCCTTCTCTTGTTGATTCCTAGATTGTGTTTTTCCATTCTGATTATCCGCACCAGCACATATCACTTCTGAGGAGATTACCGAAGGCCAATGATGATAAATTAAGGTGGTGATGCATGTGTGTGTTGTAGAGGACTGCACTCCCCCCCCCCCCGCTTCACAGGATGAGCTTTGAAGCATTTTTGATGGGTGCCACTTTGACATCCCACCCTGCTGCAATCTACAAAAATGCTTTCTACAAGCTGCAGTAGTTGGTAATAATTGCACATTGCCATCAAAGCATAAACGGCAGGAGCAAATTGCGTGGAACATGGAGAGTTTGCACTGAAAACACAGACATGTAAGACTGAGCATATTGTATACCTGGATTTCCTTAAAAGCTTTTGACACTGCCCCTGATGAGCATTTTACCCTTCTCTTAAAGCTGTAGGAACAAATGGGTTTCCCTGTAGATAGAAATTATAGGCTTTAAGCAAGGGACACTGTGGAGTGTGTGTTAGGTGATGGGAAAAAGTGGACTCGCCCTAATTCCAGTCTTGCTAAAGGACAGCCATCAGGATACTAATGAAAGGCTTGGTTAAATCTGCTTCTGATCTAAACCTAGATAAGATCCAACAGCCTGGATGCAGCTAGGACTACACCAGGGGAGCTGGAGAGCATTAAGAAAAATCCAAAATGTATCAAAAATTTAACTTCATAAAAATAAAAGCCCATTTTTGGCATTTAGGTGACCATGTATAAAAGTCATAAATATACTTGCTGACGTACAAAGAAAGAGCCTACGGTAAGAGAGAGATTTAGGTGTTGTAATAGATCGATCACTGCCATCAAGCAGGCAATGCACAGAAGCAATAAAAATGAAAGGCAAATTGCTGTGAGCTCGAAAAGAGCACAGCATACAAATCAAGATGTTATATCAGACTGTATAGTGTCCTAGGTAGACACCATCCATATCATGAAAAGGAAGTGGCGGTCTTTGGGAATGTCATGAGAAGAGCAATGCCACTTTATCCGGAGCCAAAGTGCACAACAGACTGGCACTGACAGAAGTACCTCAGATCAGTTCAGTCTGGGTGACTAACTGCTAAAAGGCACGAGAATGGTACATCACTGCTGCTGTTTAAAATCGGTTCAGGAAGCAGGATGAAATTGTGAACACTCTTGATAAAAGTCAGTGCTGCATTTTTGTACTGTATTGAGGACATCTTTCCAAACTCAGCTCCACAAAATGCAGAGCTTTCAGGGGCTGAATGGCCTGTTCCCATAAACATTACTTTCAGTTATAATTTTATATTGTTATTCTGCTTCTTTGTGCTGTGTCTTCTGGAGCCTCCTCATAGGTCTACTATGCTACCCTGCCTCAGTGTCTGTGTCCCAGGTGGGCCTGGCTCCCAGGACATTGTTGCTTCCCATCATAATCTTTTTTGACCTTCGCAGGAGACTCATGGAGCTACACAGAGGCACTGTCAGAGTGCCGATGGTTTACACTGAGCAAATATATGATAAAGGTACCTCTTTATTATCTTGGGCACCAGTGAGTCAATTCCCAACCATTCTACCATAGTAACCTCTATATAGACCAAACCGGATTGATCTGGAAGAAATTTCTACAGCTGGGCTTCTACACCGTTGGCTCCGTAGCTCAACTACCATGGTACTGTATCTCTAATTTAGCCTCCCCTCTTCATCCTAATTTGTACCTAGTCCCCGTATGCTGGTCTGCAGCCAAGTGTACGTACTCCATGGCTGGAGCTGCAGGCACTGGACTGTGTGATAGAACACTGGCCTTACCCACAAGCATCACTGGGCATTCCAGACAATTAATGCTCTGTAACTCCTGTCTGATAATACGTAATTATGCAGATCAGTAGAGGAAATTACCATATCACTATGGAAATTTAAAAAACCTGTTTGTGGGGGATAAATTGGCTTTAGTTTTTAATTGATTTAAAACGAAGATTGTTCCCAGCCAGTGCCTAATTAATAAAAACAAAAGAAGCATGCACTAACTGTGGAGAATATGAAGGCTTGTTGACAAAAGATCAGTGGTGGCCCCACAGGAAGAAGCCATAGAGTTTCTGAGTTTGATATGTTAGGGTAGGTAGGAAAAGACAAAGTAACCCACTTTTATGGTGAATGAGCTTTATTCACTGTGAAATGTGCTACTCCACAGTAAAATTGCATCCAAAAGTAGAAACCCTCAAGGCACAGATGGTCATTCCAAAGTGGGTCTCCTTTCCAACTTGAGTGTAATGTGTGTTTTTCCAGTTCACAGAGCCACCATTGTAAATCCCACATTAAAAGAATACCAATGTGCTCTTCCGGTTTAAACATCCTACAGTGGCCTAGTGAATCAGAAAATTCACAAAGGGATTTAACAATATAACACATGCATCTCTTTTGCAATTGCCTTCCCTTCCATCAACACAACGTGGAGCAGAACCCTGCCCAGGAATGTCAACGTTCAGTCAGAGCCGAGTCTGATCACTATTAGGTAAACTCTGTCATTGTTGGTGGAAGGTCAGTTCCACCATCACTCACTGATGTCCCAAGTTTTTTGCGCTCTGTTGTAATAATGAAAATTATAATAATACTGAATTATTATAGTGTCCTTTAATTAACTGTCTGGTATCTCTTTCCATAAAGGTTTCCTTCTGATTAACGCTCATGTTTTTTTCCTGTAATATTCTGCATTATATATGAAGGGAGCCGCCGGTGTGCAGTGGCTGCGGAAATGTGTGCGTAAGACATTTCCCAATTAAGGGGTAGTGAGGCCTTGATCTTCTGTTTGTTGTTATTGTGTGTAAATTAATGATATATTTACGTTTAATTCATAAGAGTGAGGCGCAAGCCACAGAGGACCAGAAGGACAACAAGAGACGGGAAAGACCCCTACTGGATCAGAGCTCAAACAAGAGCAGGTACCATCTCTGCAAGAGTTAGAAGGGCCCACACAGGGTTCCAAGCAGCGAGAAAAGGCCTGGAGGATGAACCACTCTCTGCTATAGCGTTTTCCTCTGTTAAGGATCCTTTCTGCTAAATGTGTGCAGTTTCCTCTCGTCCTTGGGTTTTGAAATTATGAAATGTTAAAACTCTACCAAACCCATCACACTGGCAAGAAATGAAAATCAAAAACCCATGGATTTGATTTCTGAAAAGCCATACAACTCTAATACAGCTAATAAGGGTTAAGGAAATATAAAGCAAACTTAAGATCTTTAAACAACTGTAGGAATTTATAAAAGCAAAGGGAGGCCCCAGCGGACCAGCATTGCTCAAAACTGAGTCAAGGCTTTGTGCCTTAAGCAGTGCATGAAGACTGTGTCCTTAAAAATCTAAAACGCTAAAGAAAAATGCTGGCAAATTATTCAGTATTAGTTCCTAACGCATGGTTACAGCACAAAAACAACTTCAGAAAAATACGGAGCCACTTTAAAGCTGGTTGCCCCAAAAAGCTCAGCTGCCTGCACGCATCATTTACAGTTCAGTTTGGTCTCCTCCTGTCTCTCAATCTCCCTCTGGCAACGCAGCATTCTTTTGTGTCCATTCAACACGCCATTCCCCAGTTCTGAAGAGGAGACTTGGTTTGTCTGACTTGGGTGAGCATTATCGTGCATCTTTCCCTTCTGATAAGTCTTTGAAAGAGTCCACAGAAGACTAGATGAGTTAATCCCTGCTACGTGACCTATACAGTTTCAAAGAGGTTTGGCTCAAATGGGGCTATGAGAATTAGATTCCTTAGAGGTATTTAAAAAAGATACAGGTGTTCACTTGCCACCACCTCAATGAAAGTTTACCATGTTACATGTATGTTACCTTGTTTTCACCATCCTTATACTACTTACACGTGTATGCATTCTTATTGCCATGGTTCCCCAAAGCTTGTGTAAATTTGTCTCCATGCTGTACTGTCACTGGTTTTATTCAGATCTACCCCCTCACTACCCAGCCAACAAGGGTCCATGAGGCACAGGTTAAATTAAGTACGCCAGGGCAGAGCATTCATAGATTATTCTTTAGAAAGCAATGGGGTAGCCAGGCACACATAACATAAGAATATTATCATCACCCTAGTGTGAATACCTTAACTTTGTTGAAATAGGCTAATACAGAGCAAGTGTTGGCATGTGATATAGTGTTATTCACTTTCCACTCAATACATGCTTTTTCTTTACTGGGTCAGATGGAGCAGCCGTCCCTGACCAGCAGGCTAGAAGGTGGAAATCCACATCAATAAACACCATGCTCCGCTCTCCAAATCATTAGTATGATTATTTAAATCTCTCTAATCTAGGAGTGAACGCTGAGGTCTGCAAGAAAAACTGGTTCTTATTCTACAGCTTTCCCAATAAACACTTAGAAAAGGTAAGATTAAATGTACAACAGCAGTTATGTAGCTTTTAACTGAGGCTGAACTTCTCCAGCTTGTGGGAAGTTCTTGATTATATAAAGATCTTGTTTGTTTTTTGGTTTGTTATCCTTTGATTTTTCTTTACAAGTGTGCTTGTGAGATGTGATTAAATATAAAGTTTTCAAGCACAACAGAACTTATTAAGTTGAAAACTATATTTGAAAGGACAGGAACACAGTGTCTAATGTAGCTGTAGATTAAATGCTGCCAAGTCTACAGGGGTTTTGATGCAACAAATAAACTTGAAGTTCCATTATTGATGTTTCTGAGGGTTGTGCTTAACTAGGTTCTGCTTTCCAGTGGCATTGAAGCTGCAGATATTTCTCAAATTATAACAAGTTGTGTGATGTTTCATTTTCATTTACCCAGCCTCACAATTAAAAATGAAATGGTTCCGATGCAGTTGCAGTTGACAGTTGGTGTAAAAACCACATCATTTATTTTCAACCTAAAAACTTACCTTTAATACCTTTAATTTCCCAAGAATAAAATACATATTTTTTAGTTGCAGTCTGAAAAAAATAACATCCCTGTCTCTATCTCTGACCACTTACTCCCAATAGAGGTGGTACTTGCCTGGCCATGGATAATAGTCTGAAAGTAGACTGCAAAATGATTTGCAAGATATCTATCCCAGCTCTGCATTTTGGTCCAATTTGGTCAAGAATGGACAGACTTGCAATATCAGTGAGAAATATCAAGGTGATTTTGGTGATTTGACAAAGCAGGGCATCATCTTGTATAGGACTGTGTATCGTCACTGATCTCCCGATTCAATTAGATTTCGATTCACAAGGACCCGATTCGATTCGATTCGTAAGAGAGAGTCTCTGAGCATTAATGCTATGAACTGCACAGGGAACCCTCTAACTTAAATAACATGGTAGATTAATAAAGATGAATGTTATTGAAGAGCTGGGGGGCGATCACATATTGCAGAGCTGGGGGTAGGGCGATCGTGCATTGCAGAGCTGGGGGCGGGCGAGTGTGTATTGCAGAGTGGGGGGGAGCAGGGTGATTGCGTATTGTCAGCATTGCTTGTGGATGCTGTGGCGAAAGACAGCATGGGTGGAGCATGTATGCTTGTGCTTTAAAATTTATTTTTGTTGTTTTTTTCTTTTTTTTCTTTCACGCATATGTTTGGCTGGGCGGCACCGTTTTCTCATTCACTGAGAAAATGCATAGATTTATAAAGATCGATCTCGGGATTTTAAGAATCGATATCAGATCGTCCAAACCAGAATCGCAGTTAATTGGAAAATTGATCATTTTACCCAGCCCTACCTGTCCCCTCTTTTCCTATTGGTTGTACAAGAGTAATTAGCTGTTACCTGTTTCCTGAGCCTTGAAAAAGTGCTTTATTCTTATTTCTCTTCATGAGTTTGTCTACTGTCAATAGAGCAAGCTATTTCTGAACATTGATCCTGTCTTGCTAATGAGGTAAATACAAGGAACACTGATGCAGTTTTGTGTAAGTTTGCATGGCCCAGACCACAGTTTTTGTGCAGGGGAAGTGACAGGCCTTGACAGGTCATCTGTAGCTCTGAAGAGAAGTCTGTAGCCGGTGCGAGAATATTCCAGATATTGACAGATTGAATTTAAAAGTGGGGCGTGTTTAGAAGTGGGAGAAAGTGACTTACAGTTCTCAGCCAGTTACCTCTGAGGGCTGTGCTTTCATATTCAGGTTGTTGGTTCAGTTGCACATGAGCCTTGTGTAAAGACAGCCAGATGGATGCCACTGGCACGTTGAGAGACAGGAACGCTTCTGTTAGACACCATCTGGAAGATTGTGAAACTATTTAAAGAGACATCTTCTTTCCTTCTGAAGAAAAGTTTGTTCAACCAAGAACTCAGTTGCTTTTTTGTTAAGAAATACACTGTATTTGATTGCGACTATTGGATTGGGCCAACCGACCAAATATAAACAATGTTTCTATTCTATTTAAAAGGATGCTGGCCTATCTTTGGCCTGAGTGACTGCTATAGTGCTTTGTGAATACTGAATGTGTGCCATCCTTCCATCAATATCTGTTATTGACGTAAGTTGATATAAGGAGACAACTCAATATGGATGGAAGGAGACTGAAAAATGACCCTGGACTTTGACCTAGACCAGCCCACCATAACCGGCCTGCGGATACTAAACCACCCCACCAATGCATGCACGTTGACCTGTGGGCCGGCCTGTGTTGCTCAACTTTTTAGCCCCCCCTTTAAAACTTTTTACACTTGGTAGTAATTGTGGCTATTTTGTGCCGTCTGCATTAAATGTCTTTATAACTCCTGTTCTGTAAGAAGTAGAAGAACATATAAAATGTTATATGTCAGTGGATAGCCATGGATGATCTCTAGTTTTCTATGGTATCTCGATGGAATTGCTAGCTTATACCATTTTGGAGATATTAAATATAATATTCTGGCCTGGTACCAGTCACATTTAATATTCGTGTAAAGTTTTAATTGAACCATTAAGCCGGCACAGTAGAATGGCCAGGACCTGGAGATATATATCTATATCTATTGTGCCATCGAACCACAGGTCGAACGGCCCACCGACACCAATACTTGTGCCGGCTTCATCTGGATTGCTTGCGGTTAAAAAAGTATTCATAGTCTAAGCAGTGAAACAAACTCAGAAGTAACTTCAACATGGTTATATAGTGTAGTACTGACTATAGGGGCTTATCAGGCTTCACAGTACAAGACAAACCTAAAGCTATATGCTACACAAGTTGAGCATAAAAAGTATGAGCAACTCCAGCACATAGGTTGCCAGATTGCAATGCTGTTTGGTTGCACAGTGAAAGATATCGGAGGTAGACTCAGCACTTCAGTTGTGGACCTGAGGGTGTAGAACAGACCAAAGAATAGATTACAAGCACCTCTGGTTGAACACACAACCTACATTGGTATAATTATACCACAGCTGCAGGACGATGTCTTTTCATAAGTTAAGTTGTACTTAGGCACTTAGTGTAAGGTGCTTTCTCTCTTAACTCTGTGTTAATACATCGGTCAGCTACCCCACGATACATTGCAAATGCCTCCGACAATCAGCTAGCTCTCTACGCATTAGCGGGTTTGCCTTTAGAAGTGTGAATGACAAGGTGCGATCGTGCCTCCCGGTGACACACAAGTTGATGAAACGCTATATTTCTGTCCTTAATGCGATTGTAGATTCCATACATCGCAGATTCAGTCACAGAAGAGATGATGAGATGCAACGAGGATGAATGTGGTGGCACAGTACTGGATTTTGACTTGAGACATTGCTAAATAATGATGATACTAATAATAATAAGATGCAGACATTAAGGTAACTTAATTCCCTCCTGTTTATTCCTCAGTACTGTTAAGAAATGAGGCAACCATTTCAAAGTATAGCCTTTATTAGTGGAATAGGTACAATATACACTAATGCTTGCATAGCTGCTTTGGCAACATAAAGCAAACTATATTTAGCTCTTTCCCAAATGAATTTGTGTGAGCACTGATAAGCGATTGATCCTCGAGTACCAGAGAGTTCTTCACATACTCAAGCCGATCAATGAGTTCAGCCAGCTCCCTCATAATAAGTAACACTCCCAGCCCCATTATCTTAGCCCAGCATCAAATCATGCAGAGCTTTATTCAGGCCCCGTAACAGTCTTTTTATTAATAAGGTTAAAAATATTAATAAAGTTTGTAGAAACCTGGGATCTCCAATAGACGTTAGGTAATTTTTTTTTTTTTTACCAGGATACATCTCTTTATTCATTCCCTTAAAGGCATGCATCTTTTTTCTCTCTCTATCCCAAAGACGCCCTGAAAGTTTAAAGTATGCAGCAGACCAGGTCTTTTTTGTTTGCTATTGTTTCTTGTGGTGCGCATCCCAAGGGTAATTCCTGTTGTCAGCCAGGTTTCCTGTACTGAAGTCACTGTGATCAACTTCCTTTGCTCAGTAAAAGTGGCATACGAGACAAGTGGAAAATAATTAGCTTAAGATGCACGATAAATCTATTTTCTTTAATTGGTGAAATGTCAAGATCCACTAAAATGGCCTGTCAGATTATACAGATGGCGTTTCACTTGAAGGATCTCCTGTTATCCCAGATCTGTCTCTTTTTTTCTTCTCAATTTTATCCTGTGCGTGGGGTTGAGAAATGGAAATGCCACAGTCTGAAATCCTTGTTGAAAGCTGCCCTTCTGAAGGTAATACCATGGTAAGCCAGCTTTTTATTCGCCGTGCCCAGACTCCACTTGTGCAGAAAAGTCAGAGCCTGTTTCCTCTCAAAGACTTTTGTGCCGTTTTCAGTGTCTGTGACCAAAGACTCTTCACATTTTGCAAGACCAAAAAGATAAAATCAAATCAAACTTCAAATCAGGTGCTTTCTACTTGCCACTTGGCACATGGTGATTTAGTACTACATAAATCAAAAGCCCATTTCTAACAGGACTTTGTTAAAGTGTTTTGAAACGGTGACCGTTACGAAAAGACTCTCTGAAACAAATGTGGCTGGTGATGGATATAACAGCGAGAGGCTTGGTGTAACTGAATGTGACTTCTGTATAAGAGTCTGCAGGAACCCTCTGTAATTTCTATTACTAATAAATACCACAGGAGAAAGGTTTCTGAAGCTGATCGACTATACAAGTGCTCACATAGTAAGTTGGGTTCCTAGTCAGCCATGGCTTCTTTGACAGTGTTATTGGTGAGAGCTGCAT
Organism: Amia ocellicauda; assembly: GCF_036373705.1. Taxonomy (NCBI): domain Eukaryota; kingdom Metazoa; phylum Chordata; class Actinopteri; order Amiiformes; family Amiidae; genus Amia; species Amia ocellicauda. The sequence continues at coordinate 22,105,718 of NC_089852.1, read as the reverse complement.
TGGTTCTCCACTCTCTACTTGGTCACCTTGGTTTTGCAGCATGAGAAGCAAAGATGTCGGGGTCATACATGTTTTGCTGGATTTGTGAGAGTTGTCTTCATTCCTCCGGTTTCGGAAACATAGCAGATCTGATTGACAATGGTCTTTTTATTCTCAAATGCAACCAGATAATCTTCTTGTTCTTATCGTCTATTGATTTGGCTAAGCCTTTGTGAGAAGCACCCGACTTTTCTCATGTCACAGCAGTAACAACAAAAGGGGTAAACTGTGACTGCACGGGCGGGGACAGGCCTCCTTCCTGAGATATCACATCCTATTAATATGCAGCAGACGGTGTGAAGTCGAGGACAATTATAAAATTAAATTAAGCACTTTAATCACCTGAGCTTGGCAATGGATCCTTTTTAATGAAACTATGTTCTTCAGCAACAAACGGTGAAAGCCCTGTATGGAGAGCCTGAGATGGATGGTTTGGCTAGCATTCCTCTTGGGTTCAGTTGAATTATGAGTTCACCCTGGGATCGGTTGTGCTTTGTCTCAGCGTGGTTGTTGCTTTATAACCAATTCACAAAAGCATTTTAAACAAGATCACTTCAATGAATTTCTTGACACGTGAGTTTGTTCCATCTTAAATCTGTCTGAAATGTCTGATAGTTACGGTGCTTGTCCGTTTGAAGAAACTTTGTAACTATCATCTGAACACCACAATACACTGTAATCTTTCTATCGGCTTTTCTTTCATCAGAAGACAACAGGAACAAAACAAAGCCTTTTACTATCTCCATGAAAGAACAGCAGCTCTTTTGTGGTGTGCTCATTAACACGATTTTAGATGCAGAGATTAGATGAAAAAGTGTTGCCATTATTTGTTAGGTTGATAGAAAAAGGAATTAGTCCACAAAATCCCATAATTGTGTAATTATGTATGTATTTATTTGTTTTATTTTTACTGTGGGTATTTGTTTGTTTTACTTTGAGCTTATGTCTAAGATCATTCGTTCTGTTTTCATATAGATATCTAACCCATTCTTTAATGTATTCCTATACATAAGCACAAACCCACATCCCCATACTGGTCCTCCAGAGACACTTCATAACATACAAAGTTTGTTTTGACTTGTCAATGGCTCAGACAAGTGCTTTCTTCACCCCAGCAAGCTTAGTTTCTGAGACTTGATCCTTTCGGGCACTAAGATGTTATGGCTGGATGAGGACAATCAGGTGGTCTCTGTCATTTCTCAGTCTTGAACATTTTAACACAATTCATTCCTTTCAAAATAACCCTAGTCAGTTCATCCCCTATTGTAGCGGCAGGTCACATTACAGGGAATTATTTCAAGGAATTGCACACGCCAGTTGAAGTGCATAACATACGTTTCTATTTCGAGCCAGGCACACCTCCAAAATATCTGCAATGAAGAGGAGAGGCAGGAGATTTTAATTAAATCGCATCAAAAAAGGTTACTCTAATTACGTGATCGAGCAGAAATTTGCATCCCAGCCTTTCAGCTGTTTATAATTATCTCAGGCGAGACTGGGTTTTCCTTTAATTTTTTTTTTCTTCCCAAATACAATAGCAAGATTTCCTTGATTATTAGTGTAGCCAAGCAGGAGACAAACATATCTCATACAGGCAGCAAACACAAATCCGTGCTTGCTGTTGATCACCCAAAAACAACAGAACACTCAAAAAGATGGCAATTGACTAGCCAGCTATCACAGCCTAATTTTAACCCTTACCCTAAACTGTAAACTTAACTGTTACCCTAAATGTCCCGCATAGTTTATAAATGTATAGATTAACAACCAGGTGGCATATACCATCAGGATTGCTGGAAAAAAGAAGCAAGTGTATGTAGTCATACTCTATAAGGCACATGCTATTTGTGAATTATTTACCAATTGGAACCCAATACATTAAAGGTAATTTTGTCTGTTGTTAACACAGAGAGTCGTTACGTAGATTGGCATGAAACAGAACTGCATCTGTCAAAGCCAGATCTTGTAGCTAATAACCACACTGTTATGACTCAGTTTAACCAGCCTATAACTGTGGTGTATTATTATAACTCGAGCAGATTTGAACTCCCCTCTTCTAATAGGCTGTGGGTGCTGATATGCCCATGTAATGAATTGACTGCTGCAGTGAATTATAAGAGGGGGAATTCATATCCAGCTGGGGAGTGCGGTTCTCAACAACCAGACCCTAGAGCCCACTGCCAGAGCTGCACAACTGGAGCCATCAATTTTAAATGTGCACTGCCATTGCCAACCATTGCCAAGAGCATAAGAGGCTCCTGAAATTTGCAAAGGTCAGCAGCTCAGTGAGTTATTGGAAGAGAAAGAGGGGAAAAAAATCAAGAAAATGTCATTCACATGAGCCAGGTCCAGGGTTAGAGGGAAGTGTCTGGAAGAAAGTCTATCATTTAGTCAGTATAGTTTATGGTACGTTTTCTGATGGTTTTGCATCTTACTCATCAGAGCTGCTTTCCAGTGGTTCTGATCGGTATGTGTACAAACTCAATTGACTAATCATGTTAAAACAATGGAACGCAATCCCAACATTTTGGAAATTTTATTTAGGTGTCCTGAAAGGAACAATTAAATATTCCCTAATTATGTGCTTCACTTTCCAAACAGCCATACAGCTGGATTTTAAAAAGGCGTAAGTCTTATTGTGTGTGCGTAACAGCATTTGCGCTCCACTAAGTTCTTCATTAGAATTGCCTATGTCTGGCGTAAAGGTGCACTCATCTCTCCTGCACCCAATCCCAGCGAATAAGCACAAACTGTTGAATAAAATAAATTAATGAGAAGCGCAGGTAGTCTGCTTTGGCAGTTTCAGTTTTATCGTCCCTCACAGTTTATTTATTCCTGGTTGCACTAAGTCAATGTAATACGTGTTGAAGTCCAACCTGCGTTTCTTGATTTCTACTTTGTTCCTGCAAAATGGCTTTCCAGGTGCTTTGGCGGCAAAGGCGACATAGACTATATCCTGAAAAAATAATTTACAGAATATGTGACAACATTATGGATGCTGCTGAGCAGCAAATAATATGAAAATTACTGATTCAACAAACATTCCATTTTAGATATTTGTGACATTGTGCACAATGATCTAGATTCACCCACCAGAAGGAAAAATGCAACTCCTGTATTGATTATGAACAAAGACTATGGGCTGTGACAGACCTCTAAGTCTAACGGTGACTGACGAGGTATTTCACAGTCGTCAATATGAAACTGTATCAAAATGTATTGTGGAAGTCACGGATGCTTTGATGAACCAATTCTGAAACCAGAAAGTGAATGTATTGTGTAATTCGGTTCAACATGACACAATACATTTGCTTTCTGATTTCAATAAGAGATCAAGTAAAGACCCAACATGAGTTTTTTAACATGTCTGGAATCCCAAAGGTCTTGGCATGTATAGACTGTACTCATATTCCAATAACACCACCAGGCATAGAGGCCTGTGATCTTTTAAAATTGCAGACTAAAAGCGGAACCCAAGGTGAGGGTAGCATTTGAATGCAAGTACAGCGAGATTGCGCCCTTTTTAAAATCCAGTTGATAGTCAGCAGTTACTGTAAGATCCCATATTTAGTTTCTGGATTAGGTTCCTGTTACTTTAGTTTATAAAGATTGGCTACTGAAAGGTGCTTCCATGGTAGTAAAGAGTCCTAATGATTTGTCACGAAATGGACTTCATTTTGGTCGAGCTCAGCACTACACTGTACTATGTATCAGTTAATACACCAGCATGTGTCAGCTCACAAGCAAGTGAGAGAAGATTGTTTTTGCTGCAAGAGTTCATCAGCCCAGCAGGTAAACAATGCTGAAAATACAAAAGAGAAGAGCCAAGGAAATATGCATGACGTGGTCTACCACGCGGTGTGACGTGATATAACGCGGAAAATGCAGATGTTACAAATTAGCACAATCAGAGGCATTTTGAGCCCCGTGTCTGGCAGGAGTTTGTGCTGACCAAGATTTGCTAAAAAAGGAGCACGCAATGCCTGTTTCTGCATCTTCAGTTTTTGTATTTTTGCATAGTTTGATATAAATGCCATATCTCTAAAAATAAGCTAAAGCACTGTCTAATTTGTGGTATAATATATTTGAAATGGCAGCGGAAAAAAAATATACACAAACATTATTATTTTACAGAATTGCAAATTTAGTGTAAGCAACTTTTTATTTTAACTTATTTAGATTCTGAATCAGAAGTTCTGTTTCTATTCTACTGTATTCCTTGATTTACTGTAATATTATGTAATTTGAAATGACTGCTTCTTAAATCAGCATGGCACTGCTAAGACCATCATAACAGAACAGGGGAGATGGAGACAACATACACCAGTCCGCCGAGCACAGGCAATATATGTTCTGCTTCTCGTATTGCATGCCCACAGAGAAATCTCCAGGGCTGAGGCATCAGAGGGGTGATTGTATGATTGGACTGATGGGTCTCCATATGAAAGCAATTCGGGTTCACAAGTATTCCACGCGGTCAGCCTCTCGCACTAGCTGTGGAAATCACTAACCCAGCCAACTCCAGCAGTGCTCTCAGTAGCATGCCATGCATTGGAGAATGCTGGTCTTCAGTAAACACTTCAGCAAACACAATAAAAAAAAAAAAAATCTTAATTATCAATTGCTGTCACTTCGTTGTTTTTTGCAATCCTGTTGCTTTCAGATATGTACCGCTTAACGTAAGTATTTTCCATTATACCTGGGGTATAACAGACCCTCTGATGCTAAATCCACAGTCTAACTGACTGACTGACACACGCTGCAGTGACTTATATAGGTCCTTGGAGGGTGTCTGAAGCTCAGTGACCCTTGTCTTGTACAAATGCAGCTAACCCAGGCTCACAGACAACTCTTCAAGCAATATTAGCTTCTGCCAATAGTGTTCAGTGCTGACTGCCAGAAAGTGAGGTGGGGGAATAACTAAGCATTACACAGTGCTCTGAAACTCATAGCTCTGAAACAGCAGTTCTTCAAATTTGAGGAATCTTATCAAAAGCTTTTGTTCAAAACAATTTTACAGAAAATAGCAGATATCACTCCACCTTTGCATAGAACCCTTCAAAATGCAAATATAGAACTAAATACATCCTTAAACTACTTTAGTGTGGACTATACAATCCATCCCCTGCACTCTTTTGCTATACAATATGAAACGTGATTTGAGTCACACCGACTGCTACATACATTGTTTGCCAGTGTCACATGGACACAGGGTTTTACTGCATGGAGCATGCAAGACCCTTTTCAAAATGGCTCAATGGATTTACAGATGATGTGCAGGGGAAAAACACAAATCTTAGGTCTTTCCAAACACATTTTATTAATTCAATCTATAACCCATCTAAATTAATAGAAAGGCTTTTGGTCTTTTATATAATTCTTTGATTTGCCCCTTTTTTCCTGAAGCTGGAAAGCACACACAGTTTTTTTTTTTTTTCTCTCGTGTTTTGCAGGACGAACAGATTGGAGTAATTAATTCGAGTTACAGCTTTGTGAGTCAGCTTAATTAACACGTCTGTTTTTTTTGTTCAGGAGGTCAGAGGCAGGCTGTAGAGATCTAGGTGGTGACTCGTCATGATGATGCTTTGCTAGGAGCGCCAGTTTTCACGTGGAACCCAGCTGAGACGAATGCAAACTCTTGAAAATTTAGACAGGAAAATATTAATCTACCAAGTGTGTTGGGGAAAAAGTTGCCATGGCAAAAGATAAATTTATGCTTAGAAGCTTCCTATTTTTTTATTATTATTTTTTTTCTCACAGTTATAAAGTGCATTTTCTAGATTTTTAGCTGGCAGTCTGCAGCCATTATAAAACTGGCATTTGCAGCCCCCTGAGAATAGCACCTGCGTTTTATTCACTTCAACTTGCAACCAAGACCATTGAGACTTATTAAATCCTGAGAGGCCAGGTGGTGGTAGGAAGGTATTCTTAATTAATTTAGACTAAACCTATATCTATGGCAGCTCACATAAAAGCACAATTGCATTATCTGGAACTGTGAAGGTTATATAATACTGAGGGGTTTAAGAAAAAATGTTATACACTGAAGCAAACTATAGCAACAATACCACATGAGGTGAAGGATTACCATGCACCTGAATAGTGGGCATGCTGAATTTGCATTTAACCATGTAGTACCTCTGTTTTTTTCACAGTTGGCACTGTGAAGAAGCTGTGAAAAAACAATAAGGAATCTAATTTCCTTCTGTTGGTAATGGATTGTACCATAGATCATGTGCTATGTATTTTTTTATATATATATTCATACTGCCAGCCTTGGTTATGTTAATATTGACTTGTATGGGACTATTGCATTGTGTTGTTTTTGTTGCATTGTACTGTTGTTTCTGTGGTTTGGAAAGATATGCCCCAAATGTCTTATTGTCCGCAATACAAAATAAAACAGTGTGAAAACTTGGAAACTTAGGACACCTGGGATGGGAAACAGACTTCAGAGACTCGGGTCTCTCTCCGCACTGGGAACTACTTTCTAAGAGGATTAATATGTTATTCCACTGGTGATTGAGCAATAAAGGGGATCTTGAGCAGTTGTGTCACGCTATGTTTTTGATTAACTTCATCTTGATTCTCAGGCTGCTTACCTTTTGAGTGATGCTAACCAAAGGTGTGAGGAAATACAGCTACTTTGGCTCCTGGAGACTTTAAGTGGTTTGTAGTCTGTGACAGTTTTTAGAAGTCATCTGTTTGATATTTCTGAGATGTGAAACGGTTGCTGAATACATTGTCTGAAACGGTCTCCAAAGACACCTTTAAAAGCAAGTTGTTGAGATATATATATATATAAAAAATAATGTCTCAGTGGCAATATATAGATAGATATAGATTTATTATATCTCAGTGGATTTCAGAAGCTAAATGCAACACTATGGACACAAGTTCAAGCACCGAGTACACCACGATTCCTGCTATCCTGTGTTCTTTTAGACCTCTGCCTGCAGATCACTAACAAAAGAGTTTAGACAGCTTGTAAAAAAAGTACAGCTTGGCAATTGTGTCAACAGAAAGAGGGAATCTTGTAACATTTCAAAGTCTAGCAGCACCTCTGTGACGGATCAAATCTGGGCATCACAGTTCAATTCTGCAGAATCCAGACAGCTGGTGACACCTTAAAGTATGAGCTGTGCTCTTGTCAACATCTAAGGAACTGTGATGGAAATGGAGGGAGGTTGAGGAAACTGGGATCACGGTGATTTTTAACTAGCTAGATGGTGGCTGAATTGTTGCCTGAGCAATCCTAAATTCCACCAAACTAACAGGTCGGTTGCAGACAAAAGTGTCTCTAGTTCAATTTCAAGACAGGAGAACTCTTGCAAGAAAGTTGTGCACTTCTAAAGCCATGGAAGCATCGAGAATCACTGCATAGTTATTACAGATCCTGTATTCTTTTTCCCAGTGTTCTGGGGGAGAACCTCAGAACTCTAGAATGATGATCAGTGTTATCAGTGTCAAGAAGCAGATATCCTGACACAAAAGTCAGGTAAAGATTAACAGGCATATGACCTATTTCCATTGAACATTGTTTGTCATTCAACCAAAGATCGTCTTCCCATCTTCCTCTGGACACCCCTGGTATCTGGTAGAGCCAGTATGTGTGGTTAGTTTCATGGTGACCAGCAATTCAAACACAACAGACCAAGCACAACAGCTGTTGGTTACAAAAGAGATGGAAAGGATGTGGTATGTCACTCTCCGTGTAGACTCCTACTGCACACATGTCAGATGAAACACGTGGGTTGCCGTCTTCTCATCTCCTGGAACGGAGTCAGTCTGAATATTAATCAGCTCATCCAGAATTAGTAGGTGGGCTGTGGTCATGTATATAATGTATGTTAAAATGGATCTCATGCAGTTTTGTTCAAATTAATCTTCTCGCTCCGAATTGGAGATGGTACACTACTCCGAAAACCTGATATAACCTCCCAAAAGGAACAATGAGTTCAGCAGAGCCCAGTCTTTGTTTTTTATATCAGATGGAAACGGCGGTCATCTACTAAGGCTGAGAGCCCTGGTGTCTCCATCACTTGCCAGGCCTGGGCCTCCCTGCCTTTGAAGGGGATCACGCTCCACTCGAGCTGCATTAAACTGATGGCTTTACGTTGCAATTAGCAAGAACCGTGCCCATCACAGGAGTCGCGGTTCAGAATCAATGCATGGGATCGATGGCCCCACCTCTGGTCCAGTAGCCTTCTGCAGCGTTCATAGCTGAGTGTTTGAAGTCACTTTAAGTGCCTATTGACTTTGCAGAAATGTCAAACATGCCATTAATTTAATCAAATATCTATTGCGTTTCTATATTTTTTTTAAGGTTTTCTTTCCTCTTCCATTCACTTTATTTATTTGTTTAATTACTTAAAAAAATATAATAATAATTGTGATGGATGACACTAAGAATGGCATCCTCCTCCAACAGGCCAATTTTGAGATTCGCCAGTCATTTCTTAACCTTCTACCCTCACATCTTTTCTTGTCACCGTCCATTGTCTTCAATCCTTGGTACGCAGACATGGCTACTTGTGCGAGTTGTTTGGTTCTTGTAAGATATATAAACTATATACTGTGAACTGGATTCTTGACTGAACAGTGTTTTATTTTGTATGTATGTATTTATTTATTTATTATTATTATTATAAAGCACCTTCATTATTGCACAAACTTTGATTGTAACTTTACCTAACCCCAATCTATTAGATTTGATATTTTTATCAACACCAAAAAGACGTTGCCTCATTCCCCTGCAGTGTATCAGTGCAATTTCATTAAGTCTTTTTTGTTCAGATGCCTTGGCCTGGTACAATGCACTAATAGCAGGTTGCCAAATAGGAAACCACCTTTCCGGTATGTAAGGGGGCGTTCACAACACTGGAAGCTGAGCCTGGCTAGGCTGCATCTGTGCTGTTCAGACTTTTTCTTTTCCATGAGTATTTATTTGTATTGGTGACAGATAGAGCACTAACTGAATTCTTCCCTTTGCCAGGTCTTTCGTAAACACAAGAAACCCTGCAAACTGTCATTTCTTAGCTGTGCTCGTCTGCTTCAGTGGCCTCAAAACAGAAATGCAACTCTTAAAGTCATTCTGTTTATCAGCTGTCTTGTCTTGTCATCTCACATCTGTGGATGTTTTGCAGTGTGTGCATGTGTGTGTGTGTGTGTGTGTGTGTGTGTGTGTGTGTGTGTGTGTGTGCCTGCCTGTGCGTCTTTGGTGATTCTGTCATTCTTTCTGCATCCCATTTCATACTGTTGCTTAGTGCTGTCAGAGAATGTAGCTGTCTGTATATTTCAGAAAGTGGGGTAAGAGAAAGAAAGTTATGAGTTGCATAGTGCTCTGAAGCCCATTGCTGAAGCGCCCATGACCCCCTACTTGCCTCTCCACCACAAGATACTCAGTCAGTCAGTGTGCTGTTGCCCAAGTCTTTGAGTAACAAAAAAGACTTGTGGACATGACATCTTATTAGCTGAATTGTTTTTGAAAATAGCCTCCTCCCCACTCAAAAGAATTGTGATGGCAAACAGACCGACTGTTAAATTCTTTATAACAGCTGGATGGTTCTGCATCACCTGCTTGCAGTTTATAGAGTGTCTTTGATGGGAAGGAGTCCATAATAAATCCATAGTTCGCCACAAGATCTCCGTGCCATGGACACATTTTAATAATGTTAACTGTTCCTTTAAAGGTAGCTAGGGACCACAATACTAGGCCCAGATCTCCATCCCAGTCCTCTGAACCCTGAAGCCTCTCACAGCGGTGGATGAGCCTCATTGAATACCTGTTGCCCAGTTGTCAGGTCAGCCAGTTGGATTTTTAATATTCTATTTTGAAAGTATACATTGTTATGTATTTTCTAAACTGTGATCTCTGGCTCCTTCACTACCACTCCTACAATAACAATGTAACCACAGAAGGTGCTATATTTTGTGCTCAGTTCCGGGCATCGACCGTTTACCTCATTATAATGGCAGGCAAGTAGCTGGAGGACACCCAGCTCTGTCAAACCCCTTATCTCTCATTGCATTTAATGAGATATTAGCCAGCCCTCAGACAAGAGCCCCGTACATGACAGCTTCAGAGAGTGAAGGGAGAATATGTGGGTGAGACCTTATACAAAACATTAGCCTGTCCATCCCAATGATTAGCCAGGCGCTCTTCAACAAAGGTGATTTTGCGTCACCCTGAGCACAGTCTAGTTCCCATTTTCCTTGGGCCGGCAGATGTGACGGGGGCCTATGTAGAGCACTCCTATAATTGCAGCTTTAATTGGAAGTGAAGCCAAGATATTCTGATCCAATGATATTGTCCATATTGGTTGAATGGTTATTTATTTGTTTGAGTGCTTGATGGAAAAGTAAAGTAAAGGTTGCTGTAAAGGTAGATGAACACACTTACGTCACCTGATTCAGTCACATGCCAGTTTGGGCTTTGTCTTGGTGTGTGCACTGTCCTGGAATGCTGTACTGTGCTATCTATAATTGGGTCCAGTACATGTACAGTAGAAGGCGATTATGTGCATTAACAAACATTAGAAGTTTTCAAAAGCCATAAAGCAAAAGCCAAAATTAATTCCTTGTAGCTCTATTAATGTTGTTCATACATTCCTCTAAGACCCCCTACCCTGCTGGTTTTTGTTCCAACAGAGCTCTCAATTACTTTCTTGAACCCTTAATTGAAGATGTAATGTACTTAAATTTGATGTTTTAAATTGTGTAACTGATAAAAAGTTAGTTCCTGAATAACACAATAAGTTCCTTACACAATAATATACTTAACATCAACCCCTACTGTTTAAAATAATTAAAAGGCTCTGATTTAGGAAATTATTACTTCAATTAAGGGTTCAATTAAGTAATTGAGAGCTTGGTTGGAACAAAATCCAGCAGGGTAGGGGATCCCCCAGGACCAGGATTGAGAACCACTGCTCTAAGGCTGTAATTATGGCTGTGAATACATGAATTCATCATCACTGAGATCTGATGACAAATCTTACATTTATTACTCCCATCACAAACACACTCTATGGACTGCAATCAGTTGATGCAGAGACATGCATCTGTAACACGTAATTATCTAGTCCAGCGGTGCCAGATTCCAGTCATAGAGTGTAACTGTGTCTTCTGAATTTTGTTCCAGACCAACTCTTGGCTCCTTATTTGTTCTAATTAAATGACTGAACTGGATGAATTGAACACTTTCGCACCAGACTGTCAAATGTTCTGTGAGGTACAATGTTTTGAGTAATCAACCTATTTTAGTTATCAGCTGTAAAACTAAAATGTAAAAGATTTACTGAGAACATTATTATATTCATTGAATGATTTAGATCTCCAGACACTGCGTTCCCCATCTCCCCTGTGCATTATTTCTGTTGAGTAAACTTACATGTTGTGCAGGTATAGCATAGCTTTACACTTTTGGGAAAGGTAATCTCACATAAAGACCCTCCATTTACATTTGACTGTTAAAAACTGCTAAATATGTTCTCCTGCAGAATATTTGCTTTACTCTATAATGTATGTCATCTTTATAGGTTTATCATGCAATGTAAGGTTTAAATAATTACCATCATAATCATCATCAACCTGCCAACTATGGACTTACATTAGCCACATTGTTTACTAGCCTGAAAATCCTGCTTATCTGGATTCCACAGTTCCTGAAACGCAGAGCTTCCCACACCATTTAATTTGCTGAAGAACAGCAGCGCGACACCACACAACTTTGCCTGTCCTTGCGGACAAATAGAGGACTTCCATCTCCCTGGTTATCAATGCGACACCTTTCACCGGCGCTAGATTCATCACCTGCTCTCTCCCCACATTAAGACGGAGAGGGAGAGTAATTGGGGATTAGAGCAAGATGGATGGGCTTCTGTTGCATTTCTCCGTCAAACGCTTATCAAGAGGGAAAAAGATGAATCTTCTCTCCCCCAGCCCTTGAAAGATGGTGCAGAAGCTTAGAAAGAAACAGTTTGGCCTGCAATGTTCCAGACTACAGTAAATATGATAAGCAGTGCTCTCTGCAGCTGTGACACTGATCTGCCATTTCTGTGGAAAAACTAAAATAAGATCCCTGTTTTCAAACCGATACGTTGGCCTCTGGAAAACGCCTCAGCCTTAAATGTTTTGCAGTTGAAATTGTATTTAGTGCCTTCTTTCTGCCCAGCTTGGACTATACTTTACTAAGTTAGTAATCGTAACCAGTAGTCATAGTTCTGGTTATTGAAGAGTCGAAAATAATCCAGAGAGAAATGTATGGTGAATCATATAGAATTGTATTATGAGCAGCTACATGGAAGAGGCACAGGGCGATCCCACAAGAAAAATGATGAAGTACAGGCATTTTGCAGGCAAGACAGGAGAGAGAAATAACAGGACTCGCCTGTCTGTCCCGTGATGAGTTAAATTTTGTTTTTCTGCCTGACAACTCATCAGGAATAACCATATATGGTCAAGCATGAGCAAACACAAGGTATGTATGAAGTTTTATATTATGGGGGCTTGTGTGATGTATTAGCCCCGAATTGCTGCTCAAAACTGATTCTTATCAGACCCTGTTTTTCTGGGTATCTAGGTTTAACTATGGCACAGTATAGTAGAACAGTAGGGCAGTGACCTCCCTCACAGACGCACATGAGAAAACATGTAGCTCTTCATCTTTAGGCAAAAGTGATCATTTCTAGATCGTTGTCCCACACTCGCTGACCAGCCATCTCATTATTAATCAAGCTGTTGAGTACCATAATACCATAATATGCCCACACACCTGCTACAAGGCCAGATGCTCTTAGGCTAAGTGACATACCCACCTTCCCCCTCTTCTGTCTGATGGCCTGGACAACAGTTAGGTATTCACTGAGGAATCTCCAATAACAATGCAGGTGACTATCCCCTTACATAAGAACATAAGAAAGTTTACAAACGAGAGGAGACCGTTCGACCCATCGTGCTTGTTTGGTGTCCATTAGTATCTAAGTGATCCAAGGATACTATCCAGTCTGTTTTCAAATGTTCCCAAATTTTCAGCTTCAACCACATCGCTGGGGAGTTTGTTCCAGATTGTGACAACTCTCTGTGTGAAGAAGTGTCTCCTGTTTTCCATCTTGAATGCCTTGAAGCCCAATTTCCATTTGTGTCCTTGGGTGCGTGTGTCCCTGCTGATCTGGAAAAGCTCCTCTGGTTTGATGTGTTCGATGCCTTTCATGATTTTAAAGACTTGGATCAAGTCCCCACATAGTCTCCTCTGTTCCAGGGTGAAAAGGTTCAGTTCCCTCAGTCTCTCAGTAGGACATTCCCTAGAGCTGGAATAAGTCTGGTTGCTCTCCTCTGAACTGCCTCTAGAGCAGCGATATCTTTCTTGAAGTGTGGAGCCCAGAACTGTACACAGTATCCAGATGAGCTCTAACTAGTGCATTGTACAGTCTGAACATCACTGCCCTTGTTTTAAATTCTACATTTTTAAAAATATACCCTAACATTCTGTTTGCCTTTTTTTATTGCTTCCCCACAAGCAAAGGCCCTAATACTGATCCCTGTGGAACTTCATGAACAACTTCACTCCAGTTAGAAGCAACTCCTCTAATTGACACCCTCTGTTTCCTAGACATCAACCAGTTCATAATCCATCTACTTACATTACCCTGAATGCCTACAGCTTCCAATTTGAGGATCAGTCTTTGGTGTGGAACCTTATCAAAAGCTTTTTGAAAATCTAAGTATATCATATCATATGCTTTCACATGATCTACACCTGCAGTTGCATGTTCAAAAAATCTAATAAATTAGTAAGACATGATCTGCCTCGTCTAAACCCATGTTGACTATCTCCAAGAATATGGTTTTCATTAAGATGCTCCTCTATTTTTTGTTTAATCATTTTTTCCAACATTTTACAAGTGATGCAGGTGAGACTGACTGGTCTTTAATTTCCTGGCTCAGTTTTGTCCCCTTGTGGTTTGGTATGACATTTGCCGTCTTCCAGTCAGTTGGCACATCCCCTGTTCTAAGTGTCATTTGTAATATTTCAGTTAGGGGCCTATAAATAATTTCCCTCATTTCTTTAAGTACTGTTGGAAATACAGCTCTGGAAAAAATTAAGAGACCACTGCAATTTTTTCTTAAATCAGCATCTCTACATGTATGGCAGCCATTCCATTCCAGTGTCTTCTACTGAATGAGGTACTGATTAGGTGATCACCTGAACCAAATCTTATTTAATGAGGAAAAGTATAAAAACCATTGCTGTGGTCATCACTATCCTCTTGCAATAATACCAGCTGGATGGCAAAAACAGTGCTAGTAGTACCTCAAAAGTAATTGGAATCAAAAAATAACTCTTGATCATGCCAAAAGAGTTGAAAAGGAAAGTTTTGAGTGAGGAAAAGAAGGGTTCAATTCTGGCTTTCCAGGCAGAGGGATACAGTGAGCATTGAGTTGCTTCCATCCTTAAAATTTAAAAGATGGCGGTTCATAAGAACAAGGTCAAGCAGCAGACATTGGGGAAAAGAAAGCTACAGACCGGCAAAGGGTGAAAACGACTATCCACTGACCAGGGTGACCTTATTAGAATGTCACTCAACAACTGTAGAATGACATCAAGTGGCCTACAAAAAGAATGGCAAATGGCAGCTGGGGTGAAGTGCACGCCGAGGACGGTTCGAAACAGGCTCCTAGGGGTAGGGCTGAAGTCGTGCAAAGCTAGAATAAAGCCCTTCATCAATGAGAAGCAAAGAAGAGCCAGGCTGAGGTTTGCAAAAGACCATCAGGATTGGACTGTAGAGGAGTGGTGTAAGGTCATCTTCTCTGATGAGTCAAATTTTCAGCTTTGCCCAACACCTGGTCGTCTAATGGTTAGACGGAGACCTGGAGAGGTCTACAAGCCACAGTATCCCACACCCACTATGAAATTTGGTGGAGGATCGGTGACGATCTAGGGGCGCTTCAGTAAGGCTGGATTCGGGCAGATTTGTCTTTGTGAAGGACGCATGAATCAAGCCACGTACAAGGTAGTCCTGGAAGAAAACTTGCTTTCTTCTGCTCTGACAATGTTCCCCAACTCTGAGGATTGTTTTTTCCAGCAGTACAATGCTCCATGCCACACAGCCAGGTCAATCAAGGTGTGGATGGAGGACCACCAGATCAATATGAACTTATTTTCTTTGCATTATTTGAGGTCTGACAACACTGCATCTTTTTTGTAATTTTGATCAGTTGTCATTTTCTGCAAATAAATGCTCTAAATGACAATATTTTTATTTGGAATTTGGGAGAAATGTTGTCAGTAGTTTTTAATAGTAAAACCAGATAAACTGATTTTGCAGTGGTCTAAATTTTTTCTAGAACTGTATACCATCTGGCCCAGGTGATTTGAGACCCACTTCATTCATTATCCTCAAGAGCAGTTCAACATTGGCTATGAAGAGAGTCTGAGGCAGCAGGACAGTAGAGGCACCATCAGTGGATTGTCATTGATTTGAAAGAAGACTCTTAAAGTGACAGGACTTGAAAACCCAGTCTGATGAGGAGCCGAAGAGGGTTTCAGCTCTACTCTTCTGAGTCGGCTCATGTAGATATTAACAACTTAAGGGAGACATAAAGAAAACATTTTCAGGATCAAAGCGATCGATGATCAGATGGCCAACAATGGGCCCAGTACTGACCTCCTCAGTTCCTTGAGATCTGATCTGTTCCTCCTTGGTGCCTTTTCTTCTCACTTCTTTCAGTGAGAATGTGAGTGACGTGACGGACAGGGGGGAAACTAAGACGGCAGCTGAAGGCCATGGGACTTCACTCTGGGATACTACATGATCTTACCAATTCTATTCTAGCAAGCCACACCACTGCCCCCCCCACAGCAACGGATGGGATGGATTCCCTGGGGTTGGGCCCCAGTTATTCTAAGGATGCTGGGACATTTGGCAGGCTTCTGTGCTGGCTAGGGCATCCAGGGACTAATACCGCTGACTCAGTGTGTTACTGTGAGGAAGTTACTTAACCTCCTTGAGTTCCGTCCTTTGAAAGACATGAACCCCCCTAGGGTTTGTAAGCGACTGCAGCAGTAGTGAAGGCGAAGTTCACCCCCCCCCATAGTTTCTGTCAGTAGCTTCACCGTGTCTGCTTAACACAGTAATTATAATTAAATGTTGTAGTTGTGTTCTTGCCTAGCTCCTGTGTGCATTTCAATCTTCATGAAGCCTGAGTTTCGAGCTGTGTGCCCCCTCTTATCCCCGGCTATGTGTGTGAGTGTCTCTGGTGTGTTGCTCGTGTCTTTTCAGTGTATATCGAGTCTCTCTGCTTCTTGGCTCCTGTTGTAGAGATTTTTGCAAAAGCTCAGCAGAGCTCCTGCCCCTGGAGCTCTGTGGTGCAATAGTGGAAAGTTAGGCAGGGAGACCTGTTTTCATGCCATCTATATTAATATTGAACCTGCTTCAATTTATTTAGTATGTAAATAAAGTAGTGCTCTGCTGTCGGTAAGAGTTCATAGTTCGTAAAGCATAGGGATAGCCTTAAAATGTGTTTTTCTATTGTTTTGCATACTATGTCTTTTCAGTGATTGACACTGACTCAAAGAAAAAATCCCCCCCAAACATCTACCTAATCCTTGCAACTGTGCCAAGCTCCATCAAGGTCTTAAGTTGAGGAAGGAGTGCTCAATTAACCCAGCAGCATATTTGTTTTACATTTAGAAGTAAAGGGGGGAAAAGAAGATAAAAAAACGAATCCTTCCATGTCAGTGCAGAATAGCTGGTGGTGCTACAACAGACCTTGTGAGTCTGTATCTTGATCCCCAATCTGAAACTGGCAACATGTCTCTGACCCCTAGTGACAGGCCCGGTGTGGTTGTGCCTGTTAATCATTATTTGAGATAAGAAGCTACATTTGCTCCCAAATAAAAAATCAGAAAGATGAATGCTGTCAAAACAGGCTCAGATAATTGTTGTGACTCACAACTCCATAATCACCCAGGCTTGCTAATAATTTTGACTGGGCCCTCAGACTATAACAGGACAGGACAAGCTTGATGATATTCTGAATGGATCCTGGGCTCTGTGTCTTCTAATGAGAAGTGGCATCATGTGCTGCTGCCCTTCCTTGCCTCTCATATCCCGTTTGTGAGGACATGAAGTTGGGGTCCTTCTGGAAATGCCTTTATAGCCACATTCACCCCACATGTCGAACTGAAAGACTGTGGAGAACAGGCCATTCAGATTGTTACATCTTGCTACTTTTCTTTGCACTTAGGTGATTAGGTTGAATTGTGAAAGGTCCCAGCACTTTGGCATTAGTAACATGGCTTCATAGTGTATTGGAATTATTCACAATTTTATACATTTAAAAAGTGTCCTTGCTTTCTGACTGTCTGACGTAGCAAACTGATTTCAACATTGTTCATTCATTTGAAATGTCATGTCACTTTTCACCCATCATTTCCTATGCCTGAAGCCTGATCTCCTATCTCATGGATCAGGGCCTGGGGGTACGTCCCTCTGCTGTCCTGGGGGCTGTCTTTAAGATGTGATTTGTACATGTTATTCCAGTTATACTGTAATTAAGGCACTGCATAGGTAACACAACTTTCTTGCTTGACAGTGATGAGTCAGCTACAAATAATGCATCTAAATATTTTTCCCCCTTGTCTGTGTTGTGTTTATATTGGCTATTACATAATGTTGTTTTTTTTGGGGGGGTGTACGTGCAAAACGTGACATATCTGCCCAGTTCTTAATCTAATTAAGATCACGTTGTCTTGTCCTAGTTGTATCAGTAGTGTTGCTTACTTTCCACAACTCTGCTTCATCAGCAAATGCAGCATAGCACACTGCATGCTCTGTTCTGTGGCATCGACATAAATAAGAAATATAATATATAATATATAATATATAATATAAGAAAGAATAAAATCACTGAACCTGGTGAGATTTCCTGCTTTACGTCCTTCTTACTTCCTCTTAAAATACCCATTGGTCTCCATTTTCATAGAGCCGCCTAACCTGCAATAGGAACTGCTCACATGGTGCCTTGGTAAAGACTTTCAGAAAGCCTGTGTGCATCTTTGGCAATTAATACGGTATGGGAGAGGGATCTTTCGATGACAGATGTTATAGATTGGACTAATATTTGGTGAAATTTAAATTCTGCTTCTAAGAATCCCAACCATCAACTCACTCATTTAAATTTTATTCATAGAATTTATTTAACCCCTCGGAAAATATTTCTTATGAAAATCACCCCTACCTCAATGTGTGAATTATGTTCTCATGGTGCTGTAGGTACCTTCTTACATATGGTATGGGAATGTCCTGAAGTGGTAGCTTTTTGGAAAAGAGTAGCTGTGATTTTGTCTAGTCTTCTCACTGTTCAGATACCATGTACACCTGCAATTCTACTATTAGATGATGACTCCTCAGTTGAATTGTCTCTGCAGCAGAAGCGGATTTGGTTGGCTGGTCTAACAGCAGCGAAAAAAATCATTGCTCTACGCTGGCAACCTCCACAGGGTAGGTCAAAGGGTGGGGTTGGAGGGGGGGGAGAATAAAAATGTCTTGTTGATGTTTTGTTTTATTTGGAATGTTTGTGTGTGTATACTCTCCAATACAAATAATTGATAACAAAAAAGAAAGCCTGTGTGCACTGGCCCCTACATGTATCCAGACTTTTTTATTTATTTTTATATAGTTTCCAAAAAAGTCAAGGAGATTTGTCAAACAACATTTCCCTCTAAGGAACCCTAGCTGCCCGTGCCTCCCAAATACCACTGCTCTACAGATCCACCAGCTTTTCTCTAATTGTCTCTGGCCCTGAATGCCAATTTCTCTAAAAGGCCAAGCTAACTGTTTCCCTCCAATTCCCCACTGATGTGCAGTTCACTGAGTTGGTCCTCTAGTTAATGTTCTTTGGACACAGTGTGCCTAACGAGCTGGCATCCCTTTGGATGTCGCCATTGAAAAAATGAAAACCAATCGTTCTGTGAGGCTCTACTGCAGTGGCCTCATTATTGTATATATACACTTGCAGAAAAATGTAGGATGTTTGACTGTTTGGCACATCCAGTGTCTCCGTGCCTTCTACAGGGCATGCTGGTACAACTCTGTGCAAGGTCAAGGTCATTAGTGACCTCGGTCTACTGACTTCTGTCTCCACTTGAGCCACAGCCAAAAAGTGCTCTTCATCTGTAAGCTTATGGAGCCCTGGCAGCCACTTGGCATACTGAATGCCCCAATCTCTGCCTACTGCCATTTGTATCCAGACGGGTGTACTAATTAAGGTATGTGACATCATTGATTAATGTTAGGTGCTGACCCTTGAGCCAATATCATTCACTCAATATGAATACAGAATGAGACATTGATTTAACCATCCAAGGTCGGAGTCAACTAAATTAGTTATTAGTGGATTTTTAATTGCTTTGTATTAACAATTACAATGTGAATTTGGAATTGATATAAGAAAAATAGTTTGGGGAATTTTTCAAAGCTCAAATAATGCTTTGGATTAATTCTAATCAAATAGAAAGACAATGCCCAGTATATAAAGGTTTAAACTGTAACAATATAGGAAGGAAATGCTGAGTTAGTATAATTTGTCCTGTTTTTTGGATATGCTGACCTAGCAATGCATTGCTTAGGAGGCTGTATTTATTTAAATGTTAGACTTGAATTATTAAAATCGAAGTGCCACTGTATCTGAAATGATCAGATTATGCCTTCAAATCGATTCAGTGTAGCTGCCCCATGCATGAAAACAATGGTCAGTTTTCTGTATGAATTCAAACCAAAACATAACCATATAAAACAGATTAAAAATTAAATAAAAAATAAGATTTAGTTTTGGATACTTCTTCCCAGGGCAGGAAGTTGTGTGAAGTTTCTGCCTGCTAGATGCAGATTTTGGCATAGCTAACTGAGTTTTTTCCTTCAGGCTGATCACAGTGGGATAGCAGGATATGAATGTGTTAATCTCTGCTGTTATCAATCTCCATATAGCAGAGTGCAGCCCTGTTGGTGAAAGCAGAAGCTACGCAGCCAGCCCTGTTTTCCTTCAATTTACAAATGGCTGCTGTCATCCGGGTAGTGGCTGTGACATTTTAATAGCGTTTCTGTGAGTAACATCACTCTTTCCTGTCTATTGATAATGTTGAATACCTGCATAACGATTAGGAGTTATTAGTGGCATTTAAATTGCTTTAAAAACCCATTACAAACATTTGAGAAAATCCTCTAGGGGAAAACCCCGATTAGGACTGTATCTTGAGTGCTGTGTGACTAAAATGCTATGCCAAAATAGCCCCGCCACCCTGGACACAGTCTTGAGATGTTCAGAATTATGACATGACCGTGACCGGTTTGTAAACGTCTGAAACCCATAACCGGTTCTTGTGGGTTAGTGCCTCGTATTGTGCGCTGTCTTAGTAGGAGGGGTTACGTCTCCAGCGAGCTACACTGTTGATGTTCGCTTACATTTATTTAACAACTCAGTGTCCCCCAGCAGTTAACGTTTACATAATGCTAACCTATCTAAATCCTTTTAGTTGAACTGGTGCTAGGACTACTGGGAACAAACTGGCCCACCCTCTCTGATGTGAAGAACTGATGTGTACGAGGATGCTCTGACAGGGCTCGCTTTCAGCAGCACTGCAAGCCACTGGATTGATAGATGCAATCAAGAGCATGGACTGTCACTGTGTAGAATAACAACACTTTGTCTTCATTTCTTGCTTTTTGTTTTTTATATATATTTTTTTTAAGCAAATCAATTTGCTACCAGTTCCCCTTACCAGCACGCTAAGAAAATATTTCCCTGGCAACAATTCCATTTCACTGCCACTATTAATAAAGAAATATATATACACAAATATAAAAAGACAGTTGACCTGGCTGTCTATAGGTTGCTTTCCATGCTGACCACGATGGTTTTATTACTGGTATTATTTTACTTTATAGCTGTAGGTGGAATTGAAAATGGAATTGAAAGGTGGAATTGAAGGGACCTTTCTTTGGTTCTAATGGTCTTACACTTTTGAATTGATCCTGCAGTATAATAATACTAATTATTATTATTATTGTTGTTATAATTATTACTTTATGATAATGGGTACAGCTCCCAATAAATTGTATGCATACCGTTGTAATAACATACGAATACCTCATGCACCTCTTTTGAGGTCTGATATTCATCACATGTATATAGCCCCAACACAAATCCTAGTCTGTAACCCTGTCCATAATCCATAATCTCATGCATGCGACTACCATCAGAACTGAAGTGCATGAGGTGTTTGGGTGTCATCCCTGTTTTATGCATATGTGCAAATTATAGGTTGTCATTTTTTTAATCTTCTTTTAAACCAACCCATTCATTACTGAGTGGAATGGAGGCAGATTGGAGTTCCCTCACCTCCTTCAAGGCAGGATCTCCCCTTGTGTTGACGTAGGTTCTGGCCAGAATCCAACATTTCTGTATCTGTGGTCTTACTAAGTCGAAACTCCCCGAGAAACGTCCGGATAAACTGTGCTACAGCAAATATGTGTTTAAGGAACAGGTCACTATTCCTTCCTCAAAACAGGAGTGTGGCAGCCTGTGTATTCTGCTTTAGAAACTCTGGGTCCTGGCACTGCTACTTTTAGATTTAGCAAGTTCTGCGAGCCACCTTATCTCACTATTCAAAGAGAGCGATAACCTTCCCCCACTGCTTGTATATCGTGCTACTCTCACAGCTAATAAAAGGCCTTCACTACAATACATGAAATGTCCTGCAACATCTGCTTACATGACTGTTGGCATCCCCTCCTTTATTAATCTCCCCTCTCCAGCACTGACCTCTGACATGGCTTAAAAAACATTCAGTGACATCTCTGTGAATCGCCACATGACAGAGGTTTTACAGTGATTGGATTTGATCGTTACATGCTAGACTTAATGTACCTCAGTCTGTGTGAGTTGCCAAGCTAAGAGGCAGTACATTGACCATCTTGAGGGATTTCTACCTGACTTCATTGAGACTCAGCAGTAGCAAAATTCTAAGCACGCCCCGGCATATGTCTTGTCTGTAACCCCTGGCAGTTTATGTGCCATCTTCTGAACTTTACGTCTGTCTGGTAATGTCACTTTATTGTTCCCGCTGTAGCTATTGGAACAGAAAAGGGGAAAGCAGAACATCTCAAAGAACAGACTTTAATCTAAGATGGAATCCTTCCTCTTAACCTCATGAGGATATTGCCAGCTGTATTATACTCTTACGTCCTAGTATTTCTCATTCTACCGAAGCAACAGCACTGAGATGGCCTGAATGGGGAAAGAGACGAAGATAAATACTGCTCTAAATGCAATAAACTCAAACCATAGGGACAGATTAAATGGAAGTGTTGACCACCTCCCCCACGAATAGCAAACTACAAACATGCTGTTAATGGCAGTTATATTTGTAATTCGAAGAAAGTAGCATCTTTTAAAGCAAACATTTAAGCCCCCACAGTCTACAGGTTTAAAGTTTCCCATTATGGGGTGGGTGAAAGTATTGTTTTAAGCTGGCCTATAGTGAGAGGAGTGTGACACCAGCAGGGTAACTGCCGCTGTTTCATTCCCAGATGTCTTTCTAAACTGCTCTAACTAATAAAGGATCAGTAATGCAGAAACTGGAGAGGGGAACCTAGAAAATGGCTTATCCTACAGCTGTGTGCTTCTTATATTTTAAACCATTTGAGCCATTGGTTTGCAATCTGTGGTCTTGAAGGGGTGAAAGAGAAAGACGTCTACAGATCCCCCATCACCACTTCATAGGATGGCGCCTGATCTCGTCTCTCCCTGTTCTGTGGAGGCCAGAATTAACCTATTGGCAGCGCTTCCACGAGGTGCTGATTTCGTAGTAGGGTCGAAATAAATAATTTGGGCCAAATCCGCTTCAAGACGTCATGCGATTTATGCAGCTGATTAATATTTAAATGAGTTGAGGATTTTATTTCGGGTTTAAAAACCCATCAGCTGGCTCAGGGTTTTCTGAGAAATATGGGGCTTGTGGTGACCACCATAATGGAAATCCCATATTGGTTCCCTCTTAAAAAATGAAAAAGTAAACCATTCTCTCTTTCTCTATCTCCTTCTCTTTCCTTGAGCCATCCCTTTTAATTGAGTATCTGATCTCCACCTTAGTAAACAAACCACAGGAGTTGCTATGGTGAAGTAGGCTGGGCGGTCTCTGTGGCTTGCAGTTCTGACACCTGCTTGGTCTTGGCGCAGCAGCTGCTATTCATTTTTTAAATTAATAACGTTAATCCTTCCCTTGACACCTGCAGTTTTCTTCGTCCACGTGCATTTGCTTAGCCTGCTTAAATTGATGAACAAAAAATGTTTTAATGCACTTTGTTGACTGGGAGTAAACAAGGCCTGCTTCACAGAATTCTGTTTTGAATACAGACACAGTGAATTATTCTGTCAATCAGCCTCAAATATGCATTTTTTCTCTTTTGTTTACAGAAATTCAATTATTTTTACACATTTAGATACATAGTTTGTGTTTCCCCACTCATAGTCAGACATTAATTTCTGAAGTATACAGGTCTTATATACAAACTGTGTCTGTGTGTGTTCCTTCCAAGGTAGCCACAGATGCACTGCAAAACGATGCACTACCTGAAAATAACTCCTTGTTTCTTCAGTCCTCAGCTTCATAGCTCATTTGCAGGTGTCTGGAAACTGGATTCTGAGTGCAGAGCCACACAGTCTACAGCCATAATAATTTCAGATACATTAAAAAAGTGGTGGAGGGGCATGTCTTGAGTTATTATAAAGTGGCCCAAAGGAGAAAAATCAGCCAATACAGATATGAACTGCAGCACATAGCATACACAAGCATCTAGGTTGTACAGTATCTGCACATATTAATATTACATATCATATCATATCATATCATATATCATATTCATTCCATGGCTTATTCACATTTATATATCACATTTATATATATATATGCACAGATTTGGATGATCTTTTCAGGCTCAACCATGAACAAGAATCTTAGGGAACCAAATGGGAATTATTAAGGCACCCCCTGGCATCTTTTAGAAACGGCTTCCCTGGGATCAGTACGAGTTATGCAGGATGATGTTTTGGATCGATTTAGCTACCAGCAACCGTATTCACAAATGAGTCAAATGGTCTCCTCACGTTTTTAACCTTTTGTATGATAACTTAGCGGTGCTTGTCTAATTAGTGCCCTGCTTTGTGTGGTTTGCAGTGCTTCTTACCTGGCAATGCAGACCCCCAGTGTGTTTGACTACTTATACATGTATACACCACGTTTGTCTTTTTTTCCCTTTTAAGTTTTAGTTTTTTTTGCAATGGCTACAAAGACTTATGGCTCTTTAAATACTCTTTTGGAAATGTAGAGAAGAATAAGATGTATCAAAGCTAGCACTAGCACTAGCCTTCATTTACCTAGAGCACTGAAACACTGCAGGGAAACCAAGGCCCCTTTACATCCCCCAGTGAAAGTTGCAGTTTCTGCCTCCATCTGCAGGTAAAGTTGAATGTGTAAGGCCCCTGTCAAAAGTGGGTATCTGTGCGTGTCTGTTCTCTGGTATGGCAGTAATGAGGCCACTGAGTAAATGTACAGAAAAAAATCAAAATCACAGGGATCTTTTACACAGATGACTTGATGAGGGTTTTGGATCAATAACTAACAGCTGCCCAAGCATGCCTGGCTCAGTCGGCTGCTCTCATTATAAACCTTTGATGGGCTTGTCTTATTTACTGTTAATTAAATTGTATTTTATTTGTTTTGGAACCATGTGAGTGAATGGAGGAACACAACAAAATATAGCTTACTGTGTAGCTTTATTTAATAAAAATGAAACAAAGATAATAATAAAAAAATAACTAGACACCCGATTTGGTTTCTGACACATAGGCAAATATACTTTGCAACTCGGCTATTCCCATTTGAACAAACCCTGACCTGTGCCACTGTGCTGTCTGAGACATACTCTGTGCACTGATGACCAAAGGCATCGTGTTGCTGCGTGGAGGGAACAGTGCAGCCGCTACTTTATGGATGAAGAGTGTTCCTTCTATTCTGATTTTTTTTTTAAGGGGGGGCTGCAAATGCTAATACTTCTACTTCACACTTTCCCCCAGAGACCAATTGTAAAACCCTCTCAAGAAGTGCTCTTCCCAGACCTCTCGCTCTGCGCTTTGCAATCGATGAGAGCGGCTGTTTTCGCTAGGATGGGAGGAGGTGCGTAAGTGTCAGGCAGTGATAAGACGTTCCTCGGATCAGATATAAGTAAATGTCATTGCACAAGAATACCTCCGACTGCTCTCTCCAATCTCCAATATAAAGTGGTCTTCAGTGGAATATCTCAAACACCACACTCTCTCGCCTCTCACAAAGAACCTATTCATCTATTTTTTCCAGTTCTTGTTTTCTTTTTCTTTTTTACCACCTCCCTACTTTTTATTTGCTTCCTTATAGAACGATGGGGGCCTGATAAGTCGGAAGCATTCAATGCTGTGAACTGCAAATTGAGAAATAGCCGACCACAGCAAGCAGGGTCACACTCGACCCCTAAGGCGTAGAGCTGGGAAGCCTTGATAGGAGCTAGCTTTCTGAACTGAGTTGCCAATGCCCTTTTGTTCTTGCTTTCATGTGGCTGTTCCACTTCAAATGGCTGAGTTCATTAAAGTAAAGATGAATCATTACTTCCACATTATTTTTAAATTTGTTTTCCTAATCTGGTAAACTTCCTTTATCCTTCTGTATGGTTTGGTGAGCAATATTTCCTAGATATCTAAATTAGACCTACTGTTAATTATCATGGAGTTTGTAGAGGAATTATAAAAAAGTATATCTAAAATAAATGTGGATTTATTTACCTAATCCAGTAAATTCCTGTACAATCTCTGTATTTAGTAAACAATATTTCCTAGTTATCCAAATGAGGGTTACTCTAAATATCACGGAGTATGTCTACAGAGGTATTATTAACAGTCCTGCCTGTCAGGATTGGAAACCCCTGCACCATAATTAAATCCAGTTACTGCTTCAAATATGCCAAAGCCAAGCATTGTAACTCCGTGAGATACATCCCAAAAAAGTCTCTCTCTACCGTTTGTCCTCATGTACAGTGTTTTCATGCTGTCTCCCATAAGATCAGCTTTATTTCCCTAGAATGTTATACTGCAAGCACCCATTGAGAGCAAGAGAAAATGTTGATCGATGGCATACCCAGCTGAACTGAACAAGCAAGCAAGTTGATTGTTGGTATTGTACTACACCTATTACCCAGTTTGCAGGGTAATTAACCATCTAAGATTCACAGAACCCATTAACACTATGTGTCACTCAAGTGCTGGCGTGGCTTCATTGGATTCCTCTGTCTTTATAATTGAGATGTCTGACTTTACATATTCTGAGACGGTCTGATTACACGTATGTTTTTTTGCCCAGGCCTACATCACCTCTGGGGTTGCCCTTCTGTGGATCAGTGATTTTCTGGACTAAATCTCACTCCAGTTCACCCCTGCCCTTGATATAGGGCACCCCTAATCCTACAACTGTTATCTCATAGGACTAGTCCTTCCTGGCATGATTTTTTTGTGTTTAAATTAAATGCCTCTTTAGCATGGTGTGGCGTGAATTGTTGTTTGTCTGACTACATCCCTGTTCTGCTGAAGCTGC
This sequence comes from Amia ocellicauda, assembly GCF_036373705.1. Lineage (NCBI taxonomy): Eukaryota > Metazoa > Chordata > Actinopteri > Amiiformes > Amiidae > Amia > Amia ocellicauda. Next base: position 22,078,999 of record NC_089852.1, on the reverse strand, counting down.
ACTGAAGTTAGTTCTGCTCTCATTGAATAGTATGTGGTATGTTAGTCTTTTAGAGCTGAGACCTCTTTGACATTGAATATAAATCTGTGTGTATTCCTCAGCCTTTGATTGTTAGGTGTAATTGCCATTAATTTCAGAATTTGTTTTGTACAACATTTGAAGGTACTTTCCATGTAAAGAATTGGATGTAGACGTCTTTCTGTATTATTCTGTTTGCTGCTGTAAAATGGAATGAACATCTTAACTCTGGGAACATTCATTGAAAGGGGTAGTGTATAATATCTTGTCCAGTCTGCCTTTGTGCGATTTCTAGCTTGTTTCATACCCTGTCATTGTGATTCAGGAATTTTTCAAATGCAAAATACACTGCAAAAAAAAAAAAAAACTCAACTCCCATATCAAAGGGCATGCACATCTCCTTTCTTCCTGCTCTTTGTCACCATCCTTGTTGAGTATTCATCAGTTTCTGGGCCTCAGAAAGCAAGAACAACAGTCGAGATTGAAAACATTTTTTGCTGCTTGTAAAAAAATAAAAGAAAGGGAAAAGAAAAGATAAATAGCAAGATGGTGGGTTTATTAAGGGTTTTTCTGACATTTTAAGTGCAGGATTTTGCCTTTCACGCTGTGTGGGAGCTTCCATAAATCTGGTTTGAACATCCGTGACAGCCATTAGTTAGGCAGGCTGACAGTAATCCTATCAGTTTCTCCTCTAATGAAGGCAAAGAGATTTGTGGTCATTCTGAGTCTTAGTTTATCACACACAGAGGTGGCAGTTAGCCAGAAGTGGCCCAACTCCAGCCATGGAGAGGACCCCTTCACTCCTTTCCCCCGCTTGCTTTGTATCCTAAAGTATTGACAAATGATGGCCAAAACAAACTGCATAAAAATGAACCCTTTTCTTGCATGAGAAAGGAGATAGGTCTTGCCTTTTTTCTATGCTGTTCTTCTCTCGTGGTGGAAAGAATGGGTTTCTGAGAGGAATCCTGGGATTGAAGGCCGTTTGATGCAGTGCTCTGAACCCTATTAGGGCACCTGACACCTGAGAAGCACTTACACACATCCCAAACAAATCATGAAAAATAGACAACATAGAGCCACACTAGGGCGTGCAACACAACAAAAAGTAACGGGAGAACAGTGGAGAAATATGAGCTTAATATACAGGCCTGAATCCTTTGTAATTTGCAGCCATGTCTTTTATGTACAATAGACTGCTATAATACAGAAACCTGTCTATGCACAGATAGGCTGGTCATCTTGCCCCTGATTGTCTCCCCTTTATATAAAATATACATATATATATATATATATATATATATATATATATATATATATATATATATATAAATATAAATATGTAGAGGAAGCAGAATCCCTATTGTGGTTCGAAAGGGTTCTACAAACCAGGTCTTGAATATTCATGCAGCCAATTGCTTACACAGAGGTATTCAGTTATTCATTTATGCGTTTTCAAAGAAATACATTATCCCACTGCGCTGGAATATTAATGGACCTATTAATAAAATATCCAGATTTAAGATCTTTAAGGACAGGGGGGGGTGGGAATCTTCTACAAGAAGTGAGATCTGGGTGTTATTTTGAACTATGATTATCATTGTAAGAACTGATGTATTGAATACCATGTTTGAGTTACTTCTAAGTTTTATGTCAGACTTAAAAAGCACAGAGGGGTTCGGGCCACTTGAGTTACAGTAAACATGACTGAAAAGCGTGATCTTGCATTAAAAGAATACAAATAAATACTTTTTCAGTTCTTTGTTGCATGCCCCATTATCTAGGTGTTTTTTCAGACCAGTTCTTTTCAAATGAAAATGTTCCCCCAATTTTTCTGAAAAGTAATTTAAACCCTTTGAGGTGCACAGCCAGCCATTGTTTATAAAAAGAGCAATGCAATTCATATTTTATTTAGCTTTGGAAAATGAGTCGCAGTTTACTTTAAGTTGAAAAAAGCATAGCAAAGTTGTTGTGGATTTAAAAGCTTTGAACGTCATCATAGCCGTGCCCTCATATCGGTGTGTATATATATGTTCTTATATATTATGTGTGTGTGAATATATGTTGTATTTGTATTTGTTGCATCTCATTTTTGTCAGTTCTTCCCCTTCCTTTATTTCTCAGATTGAAATCGTCAAATGTGATTCATCATGACTTGCCACAGCAGAAGGACTGGAAACTAAATGCACGCCCATCTCAAGAGGTACGTTAGTGATTTAGCCAGACTGTTTTTTTTTCAGTGCTGTAATCCCAAAGCAAACACTACAGCTGAAGTGCCAACACGCAGGGTGGGCACAACTCTCTCTGTTGGCATTATCCGCTCGGCATCTAACTGGGCCACTGGAGTCACTACAACACAGCCAGACAAAGATTGAACTGACAACCGCTCCCACAGTCTCGGGTCACTCAAAAATAAAGGGCTGGTTCTGACAGATGCACATAGTTTAAGGGAATTAACAAACACAGAATTTTGGTCCAGATGCAATCACATGCTCCAGCACACAGGATTTATGTGTGATCTGGCTGCATAACCTTATTTTGTATGACATTTTTCCAGCATTTTTTTTATTATATATTTTTAGTAATCTGCTAATTCCTCACACCTGAGTCATCCTTGCACCAATCAAACAAGTGATCAGCTATTCAGTGGGCTGAAAATCTGTGAAGCAAGGAAACAGAATAATTCAAGTCATCTGAAGAAGAAAATAAGTGTTTTTTTATTGTTTTTTTTGTTAGCAAAGATGTTTGTTCAGAATTTAAATAAAATAAAATCAAGTATTTTTATTTTTTAACACCACAGTATTAGGAGATGAGGAAGCAAAGATAACAATCCCAACCATATATATATTCCTCTTGTTGTTTCAAAAATTAATTCACAAATCTTGTGATTTCGGTTGCGGGCACCTTTCTAGTAAAAGCACCTTGTATAGCCTCTTACTGCATTGCAGCCTAGGAATACAAAAACATAAGAGTAAAACAAACAAACAGTATGACAGATTATTATACCTTTGCAAGCCCAGCATTACAGGGTACAGCGGAGCTCCAGCTATGAAAAGGTCAATTACCTGCCAGCTGCAGCTCTTTCCTGCTCTCGTTGCTGCTGTCTTCAAACAGACAAGATATAACTGATGCTACAGGGCTGCTGTTTTAAAAGGTGACGCCCACAGAGAGCTGCAGACTTTTAGCACTGTCAAATACCACACTGACTGACTGACTGAAGAGCTGGAAGACCAGATTTCAAAATCATACCAGGGACTGAACCAAACTGAACACATAGTGCAATCTGGAGCTCTGGAATCCAGGGTGCGCTTCCAAATTAATATGACAGGAAGTTCACTGTGACAGCTGTGAATAGCTATTTGTCAATTCCTATATACTGCTGGTGGTGTGTGTTTGTGTGTGTGTGTGTTTTTGTGTATTTATAAACCGGTATATGATAACAACTGAATAGAAGGGTGTCAGTTAACAAGCTTTCAAATTGAAGACTTCATAGTCCAAAAACTGCCTGTGCTTGCAGATGTTCCCTGTCTTTTTGGCAACTGCTTTGTTTTCTAATTTGATTTTGTATTACGAAAGTGTTCGTATTACACCTTTTCAGAATGCATTTTTGACGTGGGTTTTCTGCCAGTGACACCCAGTCAGACAGTTGTATAAAAAGCTGAGTGTAAGAGATGTCAAGATGGATTTGCAGTTATATAAGTGTGCATCGTTTTATGGGGATATACATTTTTAATTCTCTTCAAGGGAAAACTTAAAGATTTGTTCAAACAAATATCTGGAACACCTGTCCCTCATGTGGACACCTGTTAAAAGAGTGAAATTATTCAGCAAAGCCTTTATATAACTGATTCTCAGATACTTGTAGGTACTGAGGCTGTGGTGGCCAGGAAGGATGCTTGGACAATCTCAAAGCATTCACGCACAAAGTCCAATGCTCCGGAGGCCAGTGTTATCATCTCTAAAGCAGCCATGCCCACCAGGGTAGCATTGCTGGTCGGAACCCGGAGTGACAAAAGGAGTAAACCAATTTAGGTTGGCCTCCTGAAATCAGAGAACACCAGGAGAAGCGTTAGCCCACATCCACATACAACAATGCCAAATCCAATAAGGCAACGGACCCTCAAAAAACTCTTCAGCTTCTGGACAGCTGATGGGTTACACAATGATGAATGAATATGCTCATCACTTGACTCATATCAATGGATTTTTTTGATCCGAAAGGTCCGCGGGGCCCGATAAAGGAGGTGGTTTAGCATATCTGCTTTGCTGCGCGCTGGAGATCAAGTCTGTCCGCTGTGCTGCAGTTTTGACAGTTTGTGCGTCTTGGTGCCAGTGGAGACTGCAGCTGTGCTCTGGAGGATCCTGCCAGGCTGGCACGGAGTAGTGGGCTCCCTGCTCTCAGTTTGGCAAGTGGGCCTCACTGCAGGAATATACAAGCTGAGGGATAGAGTGTGTGTTGAGGGGGGGGGAGTTGGGTTCAGCTGTCCCTACTGTGCAAGCAAGCTCTTATTTCAGTAAGCTTTGCAATCCCTCAGGCAGCACCCCCTCTCCCCGCCCTGACAAGCCCACTGAGGATTGGACAAAAAAACTGCTTGGAAACATCTTCAAACAACACCGAAATAGCAACCCTAGGATACGGAGGAGGAAAAAGACATGACATCTAAAGAACTGGCCTCGGACACGCGCTGAAGCTGAGCTGGGGCTGTGGTCCTATCAGCAGACCGCACATCTGAAAAATAAACCAGTGTGGACTCCCAAATCCGCGCCTGATTGGCTCGCTCTCCCAGTGACTTGGCTTACATGCAAACTTCCTTTCATCTTTCTGGGTGCTCCAGTTTTAACTGCTGCTCTTTCTGCTTGGGCTGGCATTGGCTGATCTGATCAATCCAGGTACAAGCAAACACTTCGCCTCCTCCTGCTTAAGGCTCCACATGAGGAAATGAGGTGAGGAAGCAACAGCATACACCAGCTTTTCATACTCATACTTTCAAACCAGTGCACCGTGGGACACAACTGCTCTACACTCCACAGCAAGAAAAGTGACAGATGGCCTGAAGGCATTCGTCTCTGATCTGGCCTGTTAGAAACTTTTGAGACTTTTCTGTAGTGAGACAACATCCTAAATAAGATAAGATATAGGAAAATTGCCATATTAAACTACCATGTCTCTGCTTGTCAAAGTGTGTTAATTCTGCTTCCTTATAGGTGAGGTTCCAGCCCTTTGAAAATAGGTGGCATGGAGAATTCAAAGATTGGGACAGTTACTCCACCATTTCCAAATGGGTACTGTAGACTTTTAACTGACCTAATTTATGCAGGTGCATTGTGGCCGTTTTCCATCTATTTGGCTGGTCACATGTATCCTGATCTGATTCCAGGACTCTGTGAACTAAAGTCCAGCATCTTAGCTGTGAGGCTGAATTCGATTTTTACTTTTTTAATTTTGTTTTCTTACATAAACAAGGAAATCCAGCAGGTAGAGCATGTTGGTTTCTTAAGGAAGGCAGTGCAGGTAGTTCTCCACTTCTTTACTATACACTGTGAGCTGAGCCATCATCAGCTTTGTTTAAGCCAGAGTTCTGCTGGCAATACTTGTGGACTTGTTCCTTTGTCACGTTACTGAGACATGAAGGCATCTGAGCAGAGGTCAGTTCTAGGTGTAAAATGCAACGGGGGAGATCAGAAATCACAGCACAATGCAGTCAGATCTCAGATGCGAACCACTGAGCTCTTGCAAGCAACAAACTTAGCTACTTGTCAAAATGAGCTACCTAGCGAAAGTATGTGTGCGCAGTGAATACGCCCATAAATCTGTTGGTAATAATTATGTACATTTAAAATGATTTTGTCCATCTTATTTCATAGTGACCGATTTGCTATTCATGCATAGATGACAGGATGAGCCACCTAGGGTTTGAAGGCTTCAAATACAGTAATAGTGTTGAAAAACATACTGTAGGGTAGCCTGTTTTGATAGGTCCTTTATGTCTGACAGGATGAGCTGCCTAATGTTTTCAGTTGGGGCAGCTCATTCCAACCGGTAACCCATTTTTTTCATCCTGATGAAGCTCAGCTGGTGAGAACACCAGTGGTTGGAGCAGAAAGTATTTATAACATATTAATTTTTAGGTGTTTACATCTGAAACACACAATATGTATTTAATTCAAATATTTATTAACGTATAAGAACGGATCACACACACATATTTACTTGTAAATTGCAAAAGCCGCACAGTGGCTATGGTGGTTCTAGTGTTAAACTGTTTTTAGTGTTATTGTCTGCTCCTTTTATCTGACCAATTTATTAATTGTATTCTATTGTGTGAATAAACTGCTCTTCTGGGCATCTTTTTGAATTACACTTCAATATTCTTACTTTAACCTAAGGGGACCTGTGTGGGGTGGTTTCAGTATTGTTAAATACTCTATTTCCAACATATACAACATCATAGTGCCAAAATAAAAATAAAAATATACAAAAAATGAAATTATATATACACTCACCTAAAGGATTATTAGGAACACCATACTAATACTGTGTTTGACCCCCTTTCGCCTTCAGAACTGCCTTAATTCTACGTGGCATTGATTCAACAAGGTGCTGAAAGCATTCTTTAGAAATGTTGGCCCATATTGATAGGATAGCATCTTGCAGTTGATGGAGATTTGTGGGATGCACATCCAGGGCACGAAGCTCCCGTTCCACCACATCCCAAAGATGCTCTATTGGGTTGAGATCTGGTGACTGTGGGGGCCAGTTTAGTACAGTGAACTCATTGTCATGTTCAAGAAACCAATTTGAAATGATTCGACCTTTGTGACATGGTGCATTATCCTGCTGGAAGTAGCCATCAGAGGATGGGTACATGGTGGTCATAAAGGGATGGACATGGTCAGAAACAATGCTCAGGTAGGCTGTGGCATTTAAATGATGCCCAATTGGCACTAAGGGGCCTAAAGTGTACCAAGAAAACATCCCCCACACCATTACACCACCACCAGGAGCCTGCACAGTGGTAACAAGGCATGATGGATCCATGTTCTCATTCTGTTTACGCCAAATTCTGACTCTACCATCTGAATGTCTCAACAGAAATCGAGACTCATCAGACCAGGCAACATTTTTCCAGTCTTCAACTGTCCAATTTTGGTGAGCTTGTGCAAATTGTAGCCTCTTTTTCCTATTTGTAGTGGAGATGAGTGGTACCCGGTGGGGTCTTCTGCTGTTGTAGCCCATCCGCCTCAAGGTTGTACGTGTTGTGGCTTCACAAATGCTTTGCTGCATACCTCGGTTGTAACGAGTGGTTATTTCAGTCAAAGTTGCTCTTCTATCAGCTTGAATCAGTCGGCCCATTCTCCTCTGACCTCTAGCATCAACAAGGCATTTTTGCCCACAGGACTGCCGCATACTGGATGTTTTTCCCTTTTCACACCATTCTTTGTAAACCCTAGAAATGGTTGTGCGTGAAAATCCCAGTAACTGAGCAGATTGTGAAATACTCAGACCAGCCCATCTGGCACCAACAACCATGCCACGCTCAAAATTGCTTAAATCACCTTTCTTTCCCATTCAGACATTCAGTTTGGAGTTCAGGAGATTGTCTTGGCCAGGACCACACCCCTAAATGCATTGAAGCAACTGCCATGTGATTGGTTGGTTAGATAATTGCATTAATGAGAAATTGAACAGGTGTACCTAATAATCCTTTAGGTGAGTGTGTATATATATATATATATATATATATATATATATATATACACAGTGAGGGAAAAAAGTATTTGATCCCCTGCTGATTTTGTATGTTTGCCCACTGACAAAGAAATGATCAGTCTATAATTTTAATGGTAGGTGTATTTTAACAGTGAGAGACAGAATAACAACAAAAAAATCCAGAAAAACGCATTTTCAAAAAAGTTATAAATTGATTTGCATGTTAATGAGGGAAATAAGTATATTGACCCCTTCAACTTAGTACTTGGTGGCAAAACCCTTGTTGGCAATCACAGAGGTCAGACGTTTCTTGTTGGCCACCAGGATTGCACACATCTCAGGAGGGATTTTGTCCCACTCCTCTTTGCAGATCCTCTCCAAGTCATTAAGGTTTCGAGGCTGACGTTTGGCAACTCAAACCTTCAGCTCCCTCCACAGATTTTCTATGGGATTAAGGTCTGGAGACTGGCTAGGCCACTCCAGGACCTTAATGTGCTTCTTCTTGAGCCACTCCTTTGTTGCCTTGGCTGTGTGTTTTGGGTCATTGTCATGCTGGAATACCCATCCACGACCCATTTTCAATGCCCTGGCTGAGGGAAGGAGGTTCTCACCCAAGATTTGATGGTACATGGCCCCGTCCATCGTCCCTTTGATGTGGTGCAGTTGTCCTGTCCCCTTAGCAGAAAAACACCCCGAAAGCATAATGTTTCCACCTCCATGTTTGACGGAGGGGATGGTGTTCTTGGGGTCATAGGCAGTATTCCTCCTCCTCCAAACACGATGAGTTGAGTTGATGCCAAAGAGCTCGATTTTGGTCTCATCTGACCACAACACTTTCACCCAGTTCTCCTCTGAATCATTCAGATGTTCATTGGCAAACTTCAGACGGGCCTGTACATGTGCTTTCTTGAGCAGGGGGACCTTGCGGGCGCTGCAGGATTTCAGTCCTTCACGGCGTAGTGTGTTACCAATTGTTTTCTTGGTGACTATGGTCCCAGCTGCCTTGAGATCATTACCAAGATCCTCCCGTGTAGTTCTGGGCTGATTCCTCACCGTTCTCATGATCATTGAAACTCCACGAGGTGAGATCTTGCATGGAGCCCCAGACCGAGGGAGACTGACAGTTATTTTGTGTTTCTTCCATTTGCGAATAATCGCACCAACTGTTGTCACCTTCTCACCAAGCTGCTTGGCGATGGTCTTGTAGCCCATTCCAGCCTTGTGTAGGTCTACAATCTTGTCCCTGACATCCTTGGACAGCTCTTTGGTCTTGGCCATGGTGGAGATTTTGGAATCTGATTGATTGATTGCTTCTGTGGACAGGTGTCTTTTATACAGGTAACGAGCTGAGATTAGGAGCACTCCCTTTAAGAGAGTGCTCCTAATCTCAGCTCGTTACCTGTATAAAAGACACCTGGGAGCCAGAAATCTTGCTGATTGATAGGGGATCAAATACTTATTTCCCTCATTAACATGCAAATCAATTTCTAACTTTTTTTAAATGCGTTTTTCTGGATTTTTTTGCTGTTATTCTGTCTCTCAGTGTTAAAATACACCTACCATTAAAATGATAGACTGATCATTTCTTTGTCAGTGGGTAAACATACAAAATCAGCAGGGGATCAAATACTTTTTCCCCTCACTGTGTGTATGTATGTATAATATATATATATATATATATATATATATATATATATATATATATATATATATAATCTATGTATTTCATTTTTTATTTATTAATTCATGTAGGCCTATGTATTTTGTTATTTATTTATTTATGTCTGCACAAATTACCCTCCATATTTATTTACTGAATTGAATATGTACTTTGAAAAACTGACTACAACTGCCGGTCTAAAAGTCTTTTTTGGAATCATTAAGCAATATTTGATCTAAATCAAAAGAGACAGACTGTGTGTAACTGAATAGGCTTCATGCAACCAAAATAAACACACACATATAACTAATAAACAACGCACAGGATACAAACACACAGCTACCAGTCCAAATCATAATCCACAAGCAGAGTCAAGACCATAAGCAAAGTCTGTTAACGTTTTCAAGATCCCTCTTTCTCCCTCTGGCTTTGTCTTCTCCTCCACCTAAACACATTAAAACTGGTAGTTTTAGTCAGGTAAAACTTCAAGAAAATTAGACCCTTCCTGACAATCAATAATTTAGCATTGGGTGAACATCTTAACAACTTCTGCAACAGAAGACTCTTACAAGGCATACGTGTTCCCCTAAAGTGTACGTTTTCCATGCACAGCATTACAAATTACATAAAAAAATAGGGTATATTTTCAGTGCATAAACAAACCAATGCAAATTCAGATAATCTAGCAAGCCATATTTTTTCTCCTCCCTTTGATTTTTGTCAATGAGTCTTTTCCACGGTTAAGCAGCTGAAGAAAATGTACATTGTTCTATTGAGATGGAACATCACAGTCTTGACAACACAGGATTCAGTGGGTAATAAAACAACTCCAGGGCTTGACAGCTCGGGCTTTCATGCTATTTCAGGAAATGCACGAGAAGTTATTCCCAACTGGAGAGCTTCTTTAACCAAAATCAACATACAAGTGATTTTTTTCTTCTGTGTGTTTTTGTTCTGTAACTGTTTACACCTTAGGGAGCCACTGAGTAGTCCTGAAATGTCTTGAGCCTTTTAATGTTAGCAGCCCCAGCCAACTGAAAGACCTGTCAAAACACAGGCCGGCGAGAAAATTCTATACTTTTCAAAAGGCTTGTTTTCATGTCTCCGCTTCTAGCTTACATTATACACTTTAAAGGCTGCTGGGACCTGCTATTATTCTTTAGGGTCGGGGTAAATATTTTGTTATTGTAATTTACTTATGGATTGAAAATGTATTTGGGTTGACTCTACAGAGACCTTGTCTTTCTTTTATTTATTTTTAACCGAGACATATCTTTTGCCTTGTTATCCAGGGGTCTACAGTTAGTTTGAGCGTATGAAACATACAGTGCTTTCCAAGGGGAACTCCTGTGTCCCTCTACCCCTCTGTACAATTACTGCCAATAAGTATTGTCATATTGTGAGTAGCTGTGTATGGCCAGCAATGTTGGGATTTTACAATGAGGACCAACACAGTCATGTGTAAAAGTGTTGATAGTGCTTGTCACAATAATGACATCCCTCTGAACTTGGTAGAGCATGCCAACCCAGCTTGCCACAGGGACTGATCTTTTGGTGTAGCTCAAGACTTCATATATCCTCTTACTTGGAGAGATCCCAGTAAAAAAAAAAAATCTCTGACCCCCAAAATGCTTCGCAGACAAGATTGACATGCATAGTGCATTTCAGCGTACATTCAGGTTTATGCATTCATTTGAAAGCTTTTAAAAGCATTTTAACTGCTAATTTATCAATATAACAACAAAAACAACAAAAACATATTTTACAAAAATCACCTGAAGGTTGTGACCCCATTTCTTTGCCGTGCATCCCCAAATGGGGTCACGGCTGAAGGGTTGGGAACCACAGCAGGTTTGTCACTGTGCTGGTGGGGCTGTGCGGATCAGGCACGCAGAGATGGCAGTTCAAAACCAAGCAAGTCTGACGCATGCTCTACAAAGGCACTAAAGATGGAAGTGGTTCAAGGACTGTATTTAAAGGCCCTGGTGTCCAATGGGGACCAGTTTCCTATGCTGCATTAAAATCTACACTGAAGGTGGAATGTTTTTCAGAGAACCACAGTGATTATTAAGGGTTAGAGTTGGCATCCCCCCAATAGAAAAAACATGATAATCTTATCAGTAGGCATACATTGATATAAACAGTGTATGTAATGACAGCACAGACGTTTTTTTAGTCTTCAAAAACACAATTGCAACTCCGTAACATATAGTATAATGTAGACGTATCTTGATCTCTTTGTGGATATTGTATTTTAGAGTCCCCCTTTACTCGTGTGTTTTTTTGTTTTGTTTTTTATTTTGTCTGTTTTCTTTCCTTATTTGTGGAGGATTCCCCTCACCTTATATGCATGTCTGTATAATGTGCTTTGGCTCTTTAACAGACAAAACTTCTGCTGTGTACTTCAAAGGCCCTGAATCACACTGGTAGAGCTACAGGTTTCTCTCAGCTCTTAGAACAGAGGGCCCCGCTTCTTTCATGAAAGGTTCAGTCTGCTTCTCTCGTGATCAAACGGGCAATTTTGAAAGGAAACATTTGAAAGCGCATAGAAAATATAGCTTGTCTTTGGATTTCTTGCTTAAATTGGGAAGAGGAGAAGGAAAAAATAAATTGATTTACTGACTGAGATCTGGTTTAATCCCAAATGAATTCAATGTTTTCTTCACAGCATGCCCGCAGTAACAGTATGCCAGGTCCACTGAATACTGGGGCATGTGCCAAATTTCCTCAAAATCCTGAGATAATTGGGAGCAGGTTGTGCTGTTTTTGACTGCTTGAGTTTGAGTTAAACTGACTCACTTGCCCTCTTGTCGAAATATGGCCGTCTCCAGAATGCAATGGGAAAGGTTCCAGCTTTCAAACTTCCACAGCAAGACATGATGTCATTTTGGGGGGTCCTCCTGAGCGTGATAAATCAGGGTTCAAGTGATAGTCAAACGACTCTGCATTATACACCAAGTAAATCATAATAGGGAGCATCTAATATATAATCTCTTACAGCTATGAGGTGGAGATGGATAGAGAAATAAATCTGTGGTGTACACATTCATTATTCATATTCCTGAATTTTGATTTACACAGTTGCACATCCTAGAATGTCAATTTACCCATTACTTGCATATTTATTAGGTCTTTATTTACGACTCGGTCGCACATTCCGAATGTGTGAGTTGTTGGGGGCATTCTGTTTGCCAGAGGCTTCTTGTAATGTATTTGTCTCCACTGTATAACTTTTTGAAATATGTTGTGTTGGATTTCATTTTTCTCCTGTTATATCACTGTACAATATGTAACATTTGAACTACACGATGTAATCCCTCCACAGTGGGACACAGGGGGCTACCTTATTCCACCGCAAAATGTGGGACAGCTACCTGTATTCCTTAAAAAACTTGAAATATTGTCCAATTTACCCACCCCTTACACACTCACATCCCGAATACTATGATCGTAATGAAGGGCAATTTTGTTGTAGAGGTCAGGTGCAGTTGGCACGATACTGTATGCTATAAAAAAATTGAAACATCTCTAAATAAATAAGGGCTGGAGTCTTCCCATGTCTTGGTGGGATCGCAAGCTATTGATGTTGCCCTAATGCTTTCTGAAGTGTGCAGCACACCACCATCTGGGAGTCTGCCTCCCCAATCTGGGCAGACTTCTGTTATTAACTCTGTCTGCACACCTTCCCTCCAGGAGTGTGTTCCTGTTGCTCTCCTGTCTAACTTTATTAAATTTTTTATTTTTTATTTTTTACTCTTTTTTGTTTTCTTTCATGATCTGCTTTTACTTTATCCGTTTTGATCAGTTCAGGTGGATGTTAACATTGTGCTATGGGGGGACTTCTAAAGACTTCTAAAGACTACTGGAACTGGAATTAGAGGAAACCAGAAAGGGTTCACCAGAAAATCTGAGGTCTTTTGCAAATACTACTACTTTTTGCATCCCCTTTAGCCTCTTTCCCTCTTGGTTTTACGAACTTTATCTACAAACCATTGAAAATTGAGTAAAACTTGGAAGAGTTTATTTACCATCTCAAATTAAATTACGGCAGTGAATATGTTTTACTGGCATTTATACACCAAATAATTCTGTCACAGTGTTGGAAGTATCTCAAAGGAAAGAGATAAAGTCTAAAGATTGAGTATCCATAGTAATATAGATAGTTGACATAGAAGAGTATTCTGTGAGGGAAACTGCACAAAAAAATCAATAAGGACCACAATCAACAGATCAATCATATTATATATTATTCTGTCTTCATACCTCAATGATGCAGTCTGTTTGCTTACATCCAAGGCCTTGCATTGACTGTCACATAGTTACTGTAGTTACTGTCTGTTTGGTGAATGCTGTGTTCTGCAGAGTGCATCTCCATCTTGTATGGCTACTTTGGTAGCCATTCTTTGTGCTTTGTGTACACGCTTTGGAAATACCACACAGGAGACATGTAGTGCATTTCCACTTAACCTGTATTTAATAGCCATTATTAAATAATATTGATTATCTAAATAATCTGTTTGGCAAGGTAATTCTCATTAGTTAAGCAGACTATGTTCTCAGTTAAAACGGACTATGTGAAGCTCCTCTGGTCATTGTTTATAAACAGAATTCTATATTAGTTTAAAATTAATGGCTTGAACACATACAGTGACTTGGTTATCTCCTCTGGCAACAAAAGTGGCCAAGGCCGAAAGAGAAGAGGATGTAAAACAGTAGAAGCACAAAAAAAAAATCAGATTTAAAATCAAAAGATGTTGTGATTTCTGAGCTTCTCAGATTTTATAGAAGAAATGTTGGGAAGACGATAAGCAGCCACAAGGTCGTTGAGTTGTGGAGGGTGATTCATCTTGATGAGGTTCATGGATCACCTAAACTAAGAAAGATGGTCCCAATGGTCTACTCTTCTTCTAGCTGTTGTGACGCATCTTTGAGGGTCTCGTTTAGCACTCATTTGAAGGCTGGATGGCAGCTATGAGTCGGCATAACTCAGGTCAGATAATCAATTATCAACCAAGGTAACCTACAAACGTCTTACATTGATCTAAAAACTTCCTGATAACTTATTGCTTTGGCCCCAGAAACACCAGATTTCGGCAACAGCCGTCTGCTTTTCCAAGACTGCAGCTCGCATCAACTATCGCTCGCAACTGCCGCAGACCTCTCGGTAACATTGTTATGAAAACAAACAGAGCGCTGATTTAATTACATGGAGCTTTATTCTTGTGGAGTATGGCAGTGAGCTCCACATCTGCTCGTGCTGTATAAACACACTGCAAACCCCCCAACAAATGTCATTAGATAAAATGTCATTTTTCCCAACACCTCCATTATTATCTCCTTCCCTATTTAGCAAAGTGTTTACAAATGCCTTTGTAATTTTAAAGTACACTGTGAGATTGACAAATCCCCAAGCCTATATGAAAGCAGATGTTATTTTTAATTTTATTTTTTATTTATCACAGTTGATGGTACTGGTAGTCCATTTTTTAACATCAGGAAAAAACTGCAGAATTTGTCTTTGGTGGCTTGATCAGAGTAACTAGTGGGGGGCATGTCCCTGGATGGAACAGCCTGTGTATGAGTCCCAAAGGACCATTATTTTCTGTTGTCTGTGCATTCGTGTGCTGAAACAAAAATCCACAGAAGCAAAGCAGTTAGGTCTACCAATATGTATGTGATGGGTTGTTTTTTTGTCTCCTGCTGTCTTTTGGAAAAAGCAGCTGGAAGACCTGTAAATAGAATGAATAACCCCAGAAAGGTTTTTTGTGAGTGGAAAATAAGGCTGAGTCACTCAAAAGCTGGCGGTTAATTAGCACTGGGTAAAATTGCACAAATATTTAACATGCAGATTGAAACAACCCTGCCCCCCCCATTCGAAAAGCTCGCTATTTGAAGTCACCCCTCGCAGTCAGATTACTGATCACCTCCCCTGTCCTTCCAGCTGCAATTCATCTCGCCCAGAGCCGTGCTGTCTGACTCGGCCTGTCCAATCTGACACGCTCCTGAATCAGCCGGCAGATAGGAGCAAAAAAAAAAAAAAAAAAAGAGAGAAAACATTAAACGGTGGATGTGGACTTGAATATAATCAGAGAGGCTGATTTTAAGAGTTTTTGTTGTTGTTCATTTGTTTTAAATATAGAAAAAAATAAGTGATTTTGCAATGGCCGGTTTGAAGTGAATAGGCCTGAAATGTAGAAGACGTAGAAAAACATGTATGTATGTACACTATCGGTCAACATTTTTGAACACCCCCATTTTTACAGTTATTGAAATTTAAGCAGTTCAAGTCCAGTGAATAACCTGAAATGGTACAAAGGTAAGCGGTTAATAAATGTTTACGTTACCAATAAATGAAAAATAATGTACATTTCAGCATTATATTCTGTTACTACACCCTCTTGTTTTCAAAACCGCAAAGTCATGTTCCCGCGGTTCCACCGGTCTCGAACGGTTTAACCGTCAGCACCCCCTGCTCTTGCCCGCTCTCATAAGTTTTTATCATCAGCAGACCCCTCACCACCCCTTCCCTGCACCACCATCTTTTGGTAGGTGGGGTTCCTCAGCCAAAATCTGGGTGGCAAAGGGGTCCCTGGGTCAAAAAGTTTGGGAACCCCTGTATTAGTACACTGTAAACAGAGTTTTCCATCTTTACATTTTGAGCTCTCTACAGTGTGTGTTGCTTCTACCAAAACGTGGATGGTCTTGTTTTGATCAGTAGACTGTCTGGTTCCAGAATATGTCATAATTGTCAATATTTTTTGAGATTTTGTACTCCTACTCAAACCAAGTATCCCCCAACCCCCCATTTCAGAATGCGTAAGGGGGTGGCGTAAATGCAGGGGGGGTATAAAAACCAAATTTTTCACACGCTTCACATCGTAATATATTATCGGCTACCATGACTGTAAGTACATATTTTAAAAGGTGCTTTGTGTTGCCACAATTTAAAATCCATGGGTCACATTTGAGCACCCTTTTCAGTCCACATAATGGACTAACATCACTGAACTCACTTTCTAGCCCTACAAGAGTCATGTGAAGACAATATAAATCACTTCCAACCGTGGCCTGATCTGGCCCTAGACATAGTACATTCACTTAGTGTGGCTGTGATTCTCTGTAGCCGTTGTCAGGAGAGATGGCACATTACAAAGCTAGTAATTTTGTTTTTAAAAAGATAGCCTGTGGATTTGTTTTCCCCTTCCCCAAAGCGTGATCCGACAAACAGGTTGTTATACCTGCCCTGTGAGCCACGCAGCAGGACCGGTCGGCTGCTTTGAGCTGGCATCGCGAGGGTTTCCCTACATGGGTTGTGGTGGGGGGTTCGTTCAGCAACTATAGCAATCGAAGCAAGTGGTGAAAACCCTCAGTCTTGTTCTCCATCACACTGGCTATTGAAGCTGCCGGCGGCCCCTGTGCCTGTCTCAAGCCTGGCCCATCCTGAGACCCTCCTGCAGCTGAAGTAAGCGCAAGACTACCTTCCCGCAGGGGTGCTCTTTTAATGACAGCCCAGCAAGAAGACATTAGGCCTAATTTGTGTCAACAGCAACTCTGAGAGCACAAGACACAGGGTTTTGGATGGTGTGTGTGTCTGTGCCTCTGTGCGTGTGTGTGCGTGTGCGTGTGTGTGTGTGAAGGGAGATCTTCTTTAACAAACCAGAGACAAGTTCCAAGGGAGCAGGAGTGCTTGCAGGGCCAGTTGTCACATCTGGGAATGCGGTGGAACACAGAAATGTTCTCCCAGGGCAGGCTGCCTGCTCCCCGGCTGGGCTGTGTGGAGTCGCACAGGGCAGCCGCATAACCACAGCCCCCTGGATTTCTAGGCCCCTGGTCCTGGTCTAGTTGGGGAATGAGGAGTGCTCAGTGATAGTCTGTCAACTTTTTTGAATAGCTGGAGCTGGGGGAGGGGGCTCCTTCTGAGGTATATTTATCAGCAGCAGTTTGGGGCAGCGAGTAATGCAGTCAATGTTTTTCCTCCGTTCGGCCTCATCGTTGTTGTGCAGTCTGATTTATTCCAGTGTCAAAGATATATCCTACACATTTTTGCCAGACAAATATTTAGAAAAATCATAAAAATTGATTTTTTTTCCTTATACAAGTAAACAAGAAAAAAAAAAAAAAAAACAGTCACAATGGATAACTGTAATTGCATCACCGCGCTTTATTCAGACTCAGCAAACACAGACGTCGACCAACAAAGAATCAATTTGAGTCCCAAGTTTTTCAGACGCGGTACAATAGAGCTGTAATTGTATGTGTCGCGGAACTACAGTCGTTGAAAAGAGGACGCCGAACTGACGGGGCATTTATGCAATGCCTATGTAAGGTTCTCGAATGTGGCTCACAATAATGCTGCAGCTTAATAAGCAATTTTACCTGATGTGCAACTGCCATCTGTTCTTCAGCAGCATCCAATTTGCACTAATAATTATTGGAGAACAGGAAAAACTGGAGAAGCAGTGGCAGCGCAGTAGGAAACCGTTAAAAGTGTGCTTTGGAGATCAACCCTCCCACATTCCCAAGACAGAAGAGAGAATAAAGATTTTATTGTTTGTTGGTTGGTTTGGTTAGTATCAAAAGCTAATTCTGTAAACTAAATACATCTTTAAATTATAAAAGAAAAATATATACCTAGAAAAAAAAATATATATATATAATAGAACTATCAAACGATACAAACAATTAATGCAATTAATCTAATATTTTCACTATATGTCTGTATTGCATATTTAATCATGTTAAAATGACATAAAATATTAGTGAAATCAAAACATGTTTTAATAACAATTCCACCAATCCAGTACAAAAGGTTGCCATACTTTTATTCTTCTTCATGTATAAATGTACTGAAAAAGTCCCCCTTTAAATACAGTTAGACCATCTATTCATGAATTAAGTAATCGCTAAGGGCGTCTGCTAAGAAATAAATAATAATAATAATAATTTCATTATAAAATATTAACGTGTTATTCATTTTAAATTAATCGTGTGTTAATGCTGACAGCTGAAATTGGTTAACTTGTATTTGTCGGCTGAGAAAGGTGAAGAGTTAAACTCAAAATTCCAACATTTAAAACGTTACAGAATGTTGGTTTTAAATAAACCATTAGAGATTCAGTCTCCCTACCAGAGCCAGGGGCCTTGTTGACAACTCAGCCCCAGACGCACTCTCCACAGACACAGCTGTTAAGTATTGAAGCCTGACACCATTGCAGGTAACTGTCGCATTGCATTTCACCAAAGAGACAACCCCAAGGTGCCCGGAGCTCACATGACACTAATGGGACAATAGTCCTGCTCTCGCTGCCAGCGCGAAAATGAAGACGTCCATTATGAATGCATGGGAGTGTGGACCACTGCCACCTCCTCTCTGCATCTCCCACACACATCAGACAGGCCGAGCATGGTCTTCATGTGGGAGAAATGGCTTTTCGTCCGCATAAACACCGCCAGTGCAGGGTCCTCTCCAAGCCGTCATCAGACAGCTCTGTGGAAGGCCTTTGATGTGTCAGGTCAAGCCCAAGAGAAACCATACACTTTGCACACACCACGTTGTACAACTAGTGAGTTTTACATCCAGTTTGACAAAATGTAAATGAATGAAGACTGAGGTGATTAAGATGAGATGGGGCACTTGCCTTCAACTATCTTATTTGCAAGAGGTAGCTGGTATTTGCCCTTGATTTTTTTTTTACTTCTCTTATTGGTTATCATGCATCCTAATTTGCATGGATTCCAGCTACTCCAGAAGTTCTACGAAATGTCACAGTGCAGTAAACGGACGCGCCACAGTCTCCTATGTGTCCTTCAGGGGGGCAGGCTGGGCGTTTTGGCCGCAGAAGAAAAGGGATCAGCAGACAAATCTGCTGTGACGGTCTGCTACAATCTGCAAAAAAAAAACACAGGGCTGCAGGATTGAGGGAACGCAGGCAGTATTTTTCCAGGCGATTTGACAGCATTGTGACATTGGCATCCATCTCTGTAGAAGCACTTGTTCAGGGCTCCCAAAGGGGAACTTATAAATGTATATAAACACCAATGTATTTGTTCCCAATGGTTTTTTTTATGTGAGAACAACTGACCTTTTGTTCATCGCATAGAAAACAATCACCAGTAGAGGCCAGTTAACAATGGGTTAATGAGAGTCATTAAATGTGTACCTTAATCTAAAGTGCTTCTGACTGTGGCCATCAAAATTGCAGTAAGGTATTGAAGTGGTTGGGAAGGCATAATGTATCGACCGCAAATAAGAGAGACAGAAATGGGCCCAGGCTACTTGTAGGGATTGTAGTGAATTTGAAAAACTTTTATTTTTAAATTCATAAATGCAATTTCTATAAGAATAGTACATACCAGGCTCATCCCAGACTCTTTGTCTTTCAGCAACTTTGACTTGCGGGAGAAGAGGTTAATTTCCGCAGACGCAATACTGACTCATTCTTCCTTGGGGGCTTTAAGAACCTTTCTCCCATCTCTTGACCCTGCATGGGATGGAGACACTGATGAAAGCGTCATCAAGTGACCCGATCTCTCCGGGAACGCTAACGCTGCTGTAGCAACTCGTAATGTCCATGATGAGCTTGTACGCGTCTCTCGATTTCTGCATTTTGTAAGGAGAGTCCCACTTTATATGTGGTGGTTGGGGCTTCCCGACAGAAATAGTGTCAAGCTCTACAGCCTGTTGGATGATTTGACGTGGAGAGGGAAAAGTGTCAGATCATGCCAAGTCAGCAAAGATGAGTGGGATTGAGGGATATGACTGTTCTGGCCAGCTTGGTATTACTGCTTCAGCTGGTCCCTGGTGTGCTGGTGAGAGGGAACATGGAGCAGTGTCAGAGTTGGGTAAGCTGTACAGCCCAGTGCTTCTCTACTGGAGTCACTGTCTATCTCTTTGCCACCAATCTTCTCTATTCTAGCCTGCTGTTACTGGCGTTCAGAACAGGCCTCTACTTTCAAAGGAAATTGGGGCAAAAAGACTGAACAGATCAACTTTTCCTACAGGGAATATTGAACAAAAGGATAGTCAAGGTCTTCAGGGAAAGATTCTCAGGAGTGTAGACTTCTGCCGTCTGCGTTGGACTTGTCCGGGTGGTTTAGCTGTACTTTGAGGTTATTGGCCCCTGTACCTTTCTCTCAGATTATATCAGCAATCAAGCAATTGGTGCTGTTAGATTATAATTATCACTACATTTACAGGCTGATAGCACAGTCAGATTGTAATTTGAATGTAGGTCAGGGTGCAGTTACTATGTAGCATTAATCAACTGCACAGCAGATTAATCCTCTGGGAGAAAATTCCCCATAGAGCACACTCAGCCGCTGCTGGGTCCTCAGGCAGCAGCAGTGTTTTTTAAGTTTTCAAGTTTCGGTTTCAAACACCCGTACCATTTTCTTCTCTCCTTCTTCTTTTCTTTTTTTTAATTCCTTTTCCACACATATGGGCTCCCCAATGAGCAAGGGCTTTGTTTTGTTTCTCTACGAGGGGCCTACATCAGGAAATGACCCCTTTAAAAAAAAAAAAAAAAAACATCTTCGAACGCAGCTCCCCCAGTACAACCCCTCCACACTGCGCTCCCAATGTTAATTATGGCAGACAAGCAAACGCACAGTGCAGACGCCCTTTCAGTTGGTGTGTGTTGGCGGCTGGGGGAGGTAGGATAATCATTGCCCCATGGTGGTTATCGTGGTTAGCGTTTGCATCATTTAAGGGAATTATCTTCGGTACTGGGGCCCTACTAGTCATTAAAACATGCGCTTGAAGTGTCAAATCCAGTAGAACCAGGGCGGCTATAGCGGAGGTTGTTTGGCCATGGAGAGTGAAAACCTGATTCCTGGTGCATGGCAAGTAATCATGCATGTGGGCATCGTGGGTCATCACGCTCTGCGTAGACAAGCTCCCGCACGTTGGTGTAGTAATGGCAGGGGAGGAGAGAGGATTGAGGAGTGAAGGGGAGGGGTGGAGTGAAGGTGTAATCAGGCCTTAAAAGTAGTCTCATGTCTCTTTTGCTGAACCACCCCCAGCCCACATGAACTATCAGTGGAGGTTTCCTTAAATAACTGCTGGAGCTTGATTTTGTCTAATGGTAGGTAGTGGTGCTCCCTGGGCCAGCACTAGCTTGGTTGTGGGGGTGGCTGACAGGAGTGATTGAAAGTCTGCCCATGATTTCCAGGCAGGCACTCTGTATTAAAGCACAATAAGAGAAGCTGGTCTCTTAACCACTGCTCCCACTTTTGCCAAGGGGCCCCCCGAAGAGTATTTGCAAGGTCTCATAGCCTGAGTCTGAACGGCACCTGGAGTGACTGTGCAAATAAAATGTTAAAAATGAAATAAAACTAGAAAAACTCCCAAGATCACGATTTTGCTTCGGTCCACTATTTTTATGTATCCTATTTACAGTTTGGCCATTTCCCCCTCCCAATCGCTATGATTCCTACAGTGTCTCCAATACTTATGTATACACCTGCTTCCCATAATGACTTAATGGTCAATTTCCTGGAATTAAAATGGCACCTATAAGTAATCCAATGGTAAATCGCAGTGTGGTCCTGTAGAAACAAGAGGCCGCATCTTTCTTTAATCTTCTAATTCTTCCAGTGAAAGAGGGTGGGTGGTTGGCAGGGTCCTGGAGTCTATGACAGAACTTGGGGAACAAGAAAAGGGAAACAAGCCCAGTTTTGGATTACAGATATAGAGTTGTGATATGAGGAGAGACACAGGCTCTTCCCCCATGACTGTAGTCGCACCCCCGCAGTAGGTGGTGTTTCGATTCAACATACAAAAAAAACACAAATACTTCCCATGATCACTCATCTGCAACAGCACTGCAGCGAACTCTCTTAGTTAGGAGAGTCAAGCACAGGTCACTTCCAAGAAATGTAATCTACCCTTCTAGAAAACAGCCCTTGTGTTACTACTGTAGCTCATGAAGAAGAAAAAACATCCTGGCCCCAGAAAAAGGATTCAAACAGATTTGCTTTAATGTGGAAGTCTTCAGTCTCTCTTAAGCAATCGATCATTGGAAATCTTTATATAGTCTTCTCAATATAATATATTGTCTTTGGGACATTAATGTTGACAAATGTATAGACACCCAGGCTGCTCCTAAAGTCATTGTTTATTGCATTTGTCTTTGTAGCCCTAATTATTGCAATGTGTAATCTTTAACCTGTAAGAATTAGTAATCTTCATTAGGTCGGTATGTTATGCTTTTGTAAATTGTATATAAGCATTTGGTTATGTATGTGTGTGTGTTTGCATGTGTATATGCGTTATACACAGAGGATTGCATGGGTGCAGTTACAGAAACCTCTAGTGTATTGATAATATTGAAGTCTAATAAATATTGTGTGTTAGACTAATTTGTCAGCGATGCCCCTGCTAAGTTGATCTCATTTATCCTAGCAAGAGGTAGTTAAGGTTGCTATCGAATTACCTAATTTAAGTAGGTTTACTGCTTATGTCTGCAACTTCATACAAGTCAATGGACTTCAGAGTCAGCACTAATGGCAAAAACAATATGTTCACGGTCTGCAGTTGCTGCGACAGGGAGAGACTTACTCGTTAATGCATTTTTGCGAGGTTTTCATTTTTCATTTTAAAGTGCCGCCCACTCCCAGCCTGCAAGTGAACTTCTAATGCTGTTTCTGTGCAATTAAAACAAATTTGACTATTTAAAAATAAATACATTAATTAATAAATAAGATATTATTAAAGAACTTCTCAAAGGGGAACATGAAACAGCCTAGGGAGAGTATACCAGTGTTGGACTGCTGAAAGGTGTAGTACAATCCAACGCAAGATTGTTTCCCCTATACACTACTGTCACGAACATTAGTATTTCTCCCATTACGAGTTAGGAAAATAAAAAAAACATTCAGGAGAGAGTAAACATCCATATAAGAACCATAAGCCTGTAGCAGTGGTTCAACGTTTTTCTCTTTCTTTGAATTTGAAATACTAAATACAAATATATGTATTTGTATAAATAAATTAATTAATACAAATAAAACATGTAGATAGAGATAAATGTAGTGTGCTTCCTCGGGAATGTCATTTGAATGCCAATCCTATTCATTCAGTCAGATTTGACCTTTCTCTAGATGATACCCTATAATACCAAATATGAAAAAATAAATCCATTCTCTGTGACAGGACATGTTAAAAGTGAGGAAGACTAAACTACTGTGCAGCTCTGGCATGGGGGAGAAGTTTTAAAACCTTTTAGTTTTTGACAGGTCTACCTGGCTTTAACACTTTATGGAAGACAGATAAAGTACCAATGTGAGCTGGTTGTTCTTTAAATGTATCCTTTATCCTCTACTCACCCCCCACAGATGCCCCTGTTTTCTTTTCTCCCAGGTGACACCGGGAGTGCAGTCAAGTGAGTCACTGCAAATCAGACCGCCAGGATTAAACATGGAAGGGTTTGGGACAATTTAAAAATCACAATTATTCAATTTCTTGACAGCTCCAAAGAGGGGGGGGGGAGTTGGAGGGATAATGTGGTATTTTTTTTTTTATAAAGGCATCGCCAATCTCTCTTCTTTACTAAGACATCTTCTCTGTCCCTATGTCTCTCTCTGTCTCCCTCTGCCCCACGCAGCCCAGTCACTGAATAATTCCCTCCCACCGGCGGCAGGCGCGTATCAAATGGTTGGGCAGCATGTGTACATTTTGCCCTGCTCCCCAGCATTGTTTTACCTCCTGCCCATGACTGCTCCACAGACGCAGGTTGTGGCTCTGTGCCTGGCCATATGCCTCGCAGAAACAGGCCCCATTCATACTCCCACACTGCTCTACTGAAATGGCTGAAAGAGCTGGTGCAAGACCCCGGCCTGTTTAATTTAGCTGCTACAATTCAATTAAACTTTCCAGGTCTCGAAGCCACTGTGGAACATTTTTAGGCCGTTTCCAATTTCTCGTAAGGCACTCCTACATTTTTACATAGTGTGGTGAAGTGTAGGGCTGACAAGATGAGTGTTACAGCTCATCCACAATGTGTTTTTATGAACCTGGAAATCTTGGTGTCTTTACCTTATAGCAGGCTTCTTCAGATCCAGTCCGAACGAGTTGCATAGGGCTCTTCAAATCCGTGTCTGCATTAAAAGACTGCAGAGAGACACACGAGTAACTGCCATTGTTGGTGGGCCACATACATATCTCACTTTATCCCAAAACCCTATAAGGAATGCATTCTAAAATGGCTCATAATCATTTCAAATATGGGAACGTATGCGTGTGTATGTGTGTTGTGTGTGTGTGTGTGTGTGAGTTTATGTGTTTATTTATTAATGTGTATCTGTGTGTGTGTTTATTTATGTGTATCTCTGTGTTTATGTGAGTGTGTGCCTGGGGACCGGGAAACACTGCTTTATATGCCGTCTTATAGTTGACAGTTGTGTAGTTCAGTGGTGACGTTGAGTTGTGTATGGGAAGTGCTGTGTATAGTATTTGATCTTTTCCTTGTTGTTGTTAAACCCCTGAAAATGAAGTGAGTGAGTTGAAGAAATGCAACCACAAACCAAACACAGTTATTGAAGTTCAGAAAGGTTTGTAGCTATTGTGTCTGTTTCTAAATTGGCAGTGATTAAATTTAGATCAGACTGCAACAGCAGCCAGTGCTTTAGCACACCAAGTGGCCATCTCATGTCGGCGCTGCGTAATCTTCAGCAAAAGGCTCTTTAATACTTTCCTCTTGTGACTCATTAAGAAAAAGTGTCAGCTCGGAATGAGTGAGCAGGCAGAGAGAACAATCAGGACTCCAGCACGATCCCAGAATAGGCCAGCAATTAATATTTATACAGCACTTTGCATCGCAGATCAACATCAAAACACATCACAGTTACTGTACTGAATCCACAGTGTGCTCTTCTGAATGGAGCTTGGCAGGTTTATTGTTTTGTTTCATTTTGTTTGATAATTGAAATCTGCATGCTTTCTTTTCTTTCTTTCTTTTTAAATATACCCCTTCACATTTTTTAGTACCCACTGTTGATAAACTCCTAACCCTAACCCTAAAACAGCTGGAGACCCTCAACCCTCTACCCTAGCAGCACTCACACAGTTTTGCATACCTGTAGGTATGCCAGCAAACACAGCCCTAATGGAGGACAATTGGGTCTGCTGGTTTCCACTCTAGCCCCAGTCATTCTCAGCTACTACAATGAATCATCTCCACCTGTTGGAAACACTTGACAAGGTTGAAATAAGCCAATTATATTAGGTAAATGATTGGATCAGTTGAGAACAAGCTCAGTGGGAATACAACCCAGTGGTCACAGTGGTCATCCAGGACCAGAGCTGGGAACCAGTGACCTCGCGAATTCCAGCCCAGATTCAGACTCAATGGTACCTAGACTTCTACCATTTCAATCACTTGGGAGTCCACTGAGCAGCATTGACGTTTGATGAAACAGTCCTCCCTGATCATTTATCAGAAATCCACATTTATGATTTACCATAGAAATACTACATAGACAATAAGTGCATCCACACGACATTTGGTGCTTCCTACATGGCAGTATGCAGCTCTACAGGCGTGATTTGGCACGGAAACACTCACATTTTGGAATTCTGCCTAGTTCAAAGTCTGGACAGCCTTCTCCCTTGGTGGCCACATTAGGGGGGGTGCGTTAATCAGAGCGGATGCAGGCAGGTCTTCCAGTAAGTGTTTTGACAAGGTTGCGGGTGCCGGGGCTGAGACACCCACGGAAGATGTCCAATGCCTGATTTTGCTTCCAGGCAGCTGTTGTTTTGGAAGATTGGCAGGTGGCATCGTCTCATTTCAGTCCCTGTTCCAATTCGAACAACTTCACCATAATCTTCACATTTACATGGGTGTATTCCGGCATTATCAGACCAGTGAAATGCTCTCTTTGTTCCCCCCATTAGCACAATATGGGGTCCTTAACATATGTTACCAAAATATTTTGAGTGTTTGTTTGCAGTCCGTTGCTTGTATTTTCCTCCAAACCAGCACACCTAGAGATAAAGACAAGGTGGGCTCTGAGCAGGTTGTATGACTTAAATTGATTGGGGCTGGGGTGGGGGTTAAGAGGCAGAGGGCCTCCCAATACTGCATTCACAGAGAGCCCCCTTTACCCTGTCCGGTTAAATCAATATTATCTCCATCAGACCAGGGCTGTTTAAACCATGTGACAGAAGTGAAGGTCAAACCCACTTCTGGCTGGATTTCACGAGAAACGCCCACAGAGGATGTGAACTCAACGCCTCTCATTCCAGATTGGGAAGATTTCAAATCCTTGGATGTGGAGCTGGGATGCTTTTGTTAACTGTGCTGAGTAAATCTTGTCAAGCTGACTGGATAGCAGGTGGCACTGAACTCAAAACCCAGCCAAGGACTTAACAGCCCTGAGGGGCCAAACACACACATGCATACACACACATACATACAAAAAAAACAAATATGCGCAAACACATCTACACACACAAACAAACAAATATACACACACACATCTTGCCACCTGATAAGCCTGTGCCTTCTTAAAACAGCAGGAAGGGCATAGCTATGTGAAATCGAGACGCTGTCATCTAGCACAGACGATGGAGTGAGACGTCCACTGACAGGCGCTCCGGGCTTCTGTGTACAAGAGATGTGCCTTGAGTTCCAGACATCCTCTGGATCCTAATTCCAGAACACAAGTGTTTTTTTCAAAGTGCACAGAGCAAGGTTTATTAAAGAAATAACAATGCCACTACTACAGGGAAAGGTGTTTTAAGTCTTGGCGATCTAAGATACTGCTGTACAGATGTGCTGTAAAGGTAAAGCAACACCAACTACTCCACTTTAGTATAGGCCAAGTGACCGGTTAAGAGGAAATTTGTTAAATTAACCAATTTGCTGAAACCTGCAGTGTAAATCAAATGCTATTCATATACTGTAACTAACAATCCCTCTGTATTGATTAACACTAGGTTTTCACAATGTTTGAGAACCAATGTGGTCTAGTGGGTCAGGGTAATACCTGGAGGAATTCAGTTCAAGCGCTGGTGCGGACACTGACTCGCTGGGTGTTGCCCTCATTAAGCTCCCTCTTTGCCAACCTGTAGCTGAGGTCTTATTGGTTACTCTGCAGCAGCAGCTGTTAATGTGCCGAATACCCCTCTGTCTCTGTATTGCTTTGTCTATATATGAAACATAAAGAAAAAGTTCAGTTCATTTGGCAGTTTTCCTGTGGTCCTGCCATATTTTTCCTGTGCATTTACCATAGCTCTACCTGTTTGACTTTCCTACACTTTACAGTGGTTCTGCCATGTTGTACGGAAATAAACATTTACAAGGGTAATTCTGGATAAAACCTGTCTAGAAGAGATGGGGATAGTACTCTGTATTGATCAGAGATGTTATTACAGCCTGTCCAACTAACTGGTTCTGGTAACCATGGTGTTTCAGGTGACTGGTCTCATAAGTTTTACAAATGAGAGGAGGCCATTCGACCCATCGTGCTCGTTTGGTGTCCATTAATAACTAAGTGATCCAACATCCTTTCCAGTCTATTTTTAAATGTTCCCAAATTTCCATCTTCAACCGCATTGCTGGGGAGTTTGTTCCAGATTGTGACGACTCTCTGTGTAAAGAAGCGTCTCCTGTTTTCCTTTTTGAATGCCTTGAAGCCCAATTTCCTTTGTGTCCCCATGTCCGTGTGTCCCTGCTGATCTGGAAAAGCTCCTCTGGTTTGATGTGGTTGATGCCTTTCATGATTTTGAAGACTTGAATCAAGTTCCCACGTAGTCTCTTCTGGTCCAGGGTGAAAAGGTTCCGTTCCCTCAGTCTCTCAGTAGGACATTCCCTTCAGACCTGGAATGAGTCTGGTTGCTCTCCTCTGAACTGCCTCTAGAGCAGCAATATCCTTCTTGAAGTGTGGAGCCCAGAACTGTCCACAGTATCCAGATGAGCTCTAACTAGTGCATTGTACAGACTTAACATTACTGCCCTTGTTTTAAATTCTACACTTTTGACGATATACCCTAACATCCTGTTTGCCTTTTTTATTGCTTTTGGTTAGTTTGGTAACTATCGCAGAGTCCAGATCATTAATATAGATTAGAAAAAGCAAAGGCCCTAGTACTGATCCCTGTGGAACTCCACTAGCAACCTCACTCCAGTTAGAAGTGACTCCTCTAATCGACACCCTCTGTTTCCTATACATCAACCAGTTCATAATCCATCTACTTACATTACCCTGAATGCCTACAGCTTCCAATTTGAGGATCAGTCTTTGGTGTGGAACCTTATCAAAAGCTTTTTGAAAATCTAAGTATATCATATCATATGCTTTCACATGATCTACCACTGCAGTTGCATGTTCAAAAAATTCTAATAAATTACATGATAAAGACATGATCTGCTTTTGTCTAAACCCATGTTGACTATTAAGATGCTCCTCTATTTTCTGTCTAATCATTTTTTCCAACATTTTACAAGTAATGCAGGTGAGACTGATTGGTCTATAATTTCCTGGCTCAGTTTTGTCCTCTTTCTTGTGGATTGGTATGACATTTGCTGTCTTCCAGTCAGTTGGCACATCCCCTGTTCTTTGGAATATTTGAGTTAGCAGCCTATAAATAATTTCCCTCATTTCTTTAAGTACCATATGGCCCAGGTGATTTGTTTGTTTTTTATTCTGCTAGTCCCTTTAGTACCTCCTCCTCATTTATCCTGATCTCTCTTAGGGTTTGACTGGACTGATTGTTAACCTGTGGCATGTTATCCGTTTTTTCTTTTGTGAAAACCTCATACTCATTTAGAACATTTGCTACATCTTGTTCGTTTTCCAAGATAGTTAACATTACTTTTAACTCCATATTCTTTCCATGCCTGTCTCTAACCTGACCGATTTGTAGGACACATAAGCATTCGTGATGGAAAGATGCGAATTGAGAATTGAGAATTGCAGACACACTTGAGATTTAAAGCCCTGTTTCTGAATAGGTATGCTCACTTTTCCTCGAGCTGAGCTGACCTTGCTTGCTTAACTGAGTTCATGTTTCCATTTTTCCTTTTAAAGGCACCTAAAGAATATGAAGAACTGTATGCATATCTCCAGGACCAAGGCCACAGACACTTGGGATGGGCAATCCAAGAAGGTAAGAAATGTATAGGACAAATACAAGGGGTTTGAGCAAGTAATTGGAGATGGTGGAGAAAAGGACATACTAATGACCTACAGGCCTCTTGTATAACTGTGGTCCTGTGCCATACAAAGACGAGTCTAATCCCAAAGCCTTGGATTGAAAGTCTTCTCACTGGGAAAACAAAGAGGCTCTTCGCTCTTTTCCCCATGATCGTCTCAAAGCTAAACAAAGATTTAATTTTTAATTTTTAATTCGCTCTTATCCGTGAGCGACCTCCCACGGCACGGATATTGGACTGGGGAGTGCATGGGGAAAGGAGGTGGAGGTGGTGGTGATGGTGGGGGGGGGTTGAGGGAGGACGGATGTGCCTGTGTTTGCAGATAATTTCAGGGGGAGCAGAATCAATAAGAGAGAAAGAGAGAGACAGAGAGAGAGAGAGAGAGGCCACGCAGGCTTATAGAATTGGGTCACAGCTGTGTCAGAGAGGTGAAGGCATTGTTTCAGAATACAGAAACAACAAGAAAGATCATTCAGAGGTTAAACGAGCCCAGTTAGGGTCATTAAGCGGCTTCAAGAATAAAGCTTTCCTGTCTAAATGTTTAACCGAAAGATCATCTCTCACGTTTCCTCAATTGCACAGTGCCAACAGACTCGGAGGAAGAAAAAAAAAAGCCAACAGATCTTAGACCATAGTCGTAGTTGCTTCATGTTTGCTGAAACTGCAACATCAGTGCACTTTTTACTGTGCCTCATTTCCATCTGACAAGGGCTCAAGTAAATATAGAATAGACAGGGCCTTCATTAAATATTTAAAATCCTGTTACGTTAACACCCATTTCTTTTCCAAGACAAGAAAGGCCATGAAGTCATACAGTGTCACTCCAGTCTTGCACATTTGAGAGCTCCAGTGGGTAATTACGGACTTCCCATTGTCTCGCTGACAGTAGGAGTTTGTTTATCTTTATATATATATATATATATATATATATATATATATATATATATATATATATATATATATATATATATACACACTCACCTAAAGGATTATTAGGAACACCTGTTCAATTTCTCATTAATGCAATTATCTAACCAACCAATCACATGGCAGTTGCTTCAATGCATTTAGGGGTGTGGTCCTGGTCAAGACAATCTCCTGAACTCCAAACTGAATGTCTGAATGGGAAAGAAAGGTGATTTAAGCAATTTTGAGCGTGGCATGGTTGTTGGTTCCAGACGGGCCGGTCTGAGTATTTCACAATCTGCTCAGTTACTGGGATTTTCACGCACAACCATTTCTAGGGTTTACAAAGAATGGTGTGAAAAGGGAAAAACATCCAGTATGCGGCAGTCCTGTGGGGGCGAAAATGCCTTGTTGATGCTAGAGGTCAGAGGAGAATGGGCCGACTGATTCAAGCTGATAGAAGAGCAACTTTGACTGAAATAACCACTCGTTACAACCGAGGTATGCAGCAAAGCATTTGTGAAGCCACAACACGTACAACCTTGAGGCGGATGGGCTACAACAGCAGAAGACCCCACCGGGTACCACTCATCTCCACTACGAATAGGAAAAAGAGGCTACAATTTGCACAAGCTCACCAAAATTGGACAGTTGAAGACTGGAAAAATGTTGCCTGGTCTGATGAGTCTCGATTTCTGTTGAGACATTCAGATGGTAGAGTCAGAATTTGGCGTAAACAGAATGAGAACATGGATCCATCATGCCTTGTTACCACTGTGCAGGCTGGTGGTGGTGGTGTAATGGTGTGGGGGATGTTTTCTTGGCACACTTTAGGCCCCTTAGTGCCAATTGGGCATCGTTTAAATGCCACGGCCTACCTGAGCATTGTTTCTGACCATGTCCATCCCTTTATGACCACCATGTACCCATCCTCTGATGGCTACTTCCAGCAGGATAATGCACCATGTCACAAAGGTCGAATCATTTCAAATTGGTTTCTTGAACATGACAATGAGTTCACTGTACTAAACTGGCCCCCACAGTCACCAGATCTCAACCCAATAGAGCATCTTTGGGATGTGGTGGAACGGGAGCTTCGTGCCCTGGATGTGCATCCCACAAATCTCCATCAACTGCAAGATGCTATCCTATCAGTATGGGCCAACATTTCTAAAGAATGCTTTCAGCACCTTGTTGAATCAATGCCACGTAGAATTAAGGCAGTTCTGAAGGCGAAAGGGGGTCAAACACAGTATTAGTATGGTGTTCCTAATAATCCTTTAGGTGAGTGTATATATATATATATATAAAGGGTGGCAAACTTGGGGAACTGGTGTTTAAAGCAGGGTTCGAGGCTTATATGAGTATGTGGTGCTCTATAATGTTACCTACAATTCCAGTTAGAAAGACTATGTTGTGGCATGAACCACTTGTGACACGCATCTGGTTGTGTATGACTCTAGAGCTGTGGCGTGGAGGTGAATAAAATTATGTCTTTAAAGGTGGTAGTCAATGCTGCTGTGGAAGGAGATACCTGTACATCGCTAAGGAACATTTAAATGCTTCTTAGCTTCTTTTATGGGAAGGCGGGGGGGAACCGAGAGAATCAGGAGTCATACAATCTTTCCCAGATTTGTACCTTTTCCACATGTCAATCTGTGTGCGACTTCCTGGATGTTCAGTTATGGAATATCACACGTCCTCAGAGGGATGCTGTCATATTAAAACCAGGACACTTTCAACTCCAGTCATGCCCTTATTTATAGATGTCTACATAACTCTTGAACACATTTTATCTGTATAGTTGTGTGTTAGTTTAAGGAAATGCTCAGACATAGCTCTCTTTTGATCTATCAGCCTCTTTTGGGCAGGAGATAGTCAGGAAGCCTGTTTCTGAGGAGGACTATCTGGCAAGAAAATGCAACAGAACTGAGCCCTTGGGCTCACCGTGCGCTAAGTACTGGTTTTATTACTTTAATTGTGTCCTGAGTCCATGTGTTTGGTAATGGTAGTGGTGGAAAATGGGTGAATGAAGCTCAGTGACTGTTGATCAAAAGAAAAGCTGATCAGGAAACTGATATGTCCCCATGGGAAGTTATGGGGGGTTGGAAAGGGAGCACCTTAGATATAAGGGGGGAAATATATATATTTGCTTTTTTTTTTTTGCTTCACCTTGCAAACATAAAAATGACTGCAATCATCTCCCACCCACCCCCCCAAAAAAAAGCAATTGATATAAATGACCTGCCAGGTAAAAGGCCACCATGTGACAGGGACCAGCACTGGGGTCTGTTCGATACGCATTGATTGTAAGAGGTGTGGGCATTTGTCTTAATTCTCGCCAATTAGGGGGGCCGGTCCCAGACAGAGAGAGAAGGGATTAGGGGCTGAAGGCTGGGGCAGATGAGCCGGGCCTCACACAGTGAAATCAGTCTGAAAACAACCGTAGACTGGAAGGAGAGGGGATAAAATTAAAGAAATGCGCCGTGGCCCACTGGCTGGTCACGTGGCTTGATTTTGTTTTCCTACTTTTTCTTTTGTTACTTATAGAATAGGATTGTAAGTAAATCACGATCTAGGAGGAAAAGGAAAGGCTCCACAAAAAATAAATATATATATAACCTGTGTTTGGATTATTTTTTCAATTATTCTTAATTTGATAATGTTTGCCAAGTGAATGACACTTCAGAGGTCCACGGGGCCATTCTGTCACCCTGTGTCTATGGCCTAGCCTGCATTCAAACCACCAGCCTCCAGATTTTAAGCAGCGGTTTTCACTCGAATATGAGTTGGCAGGACTAATAGGATCCTTAATAGAAACAAAAGCAGAGATTCACCACAAAAGCATAAAAGTGAAATCACAGGGAGAGAGGTCTGTTTTGGCAGGCTAATTAAGTTGCAGTAAAATTAAGCAAAGGCTTCGCTCTCAGTGTATAAAAGCCCCTGTCCAGCCCCAAAGTTTCACGGGTATAATGAGACCATTTGGTATAAACTGCATCTCTTATTTTTTGCGGAAAGTGAAGAGAACTAATTTCTGTGACAACTTTGAAGTATTTCAAAATGAGTTCCCTGCCTTTATGAACCCAGACTCCACCTTGTGTACACAGAGAGAGAGAGAGGGAGGGAGAGAGGCATACACACTCTTCTGATAGATGACTAAAAGCAACTAAATGAGACAACTTCAGACACTGGAGACTTTATAAGTCTTAATCTGTAAAAGCTCCACAATATGATAAAGCAAACATCCGCCACCTAATCCTAATATTAATCAGCAAATAGAAGGGGCTTGTGTTAATATTACATACTTTTAATTAAATACTTCCCAGCTGGACTAAAACCGGGTCCTCAATAAGTTCTAAGCAGAGGAACGCTGCTTAGAACTGTGAAAGTTGGAGGTCGTTTCCCTTTTAACACGGCACCTCAGCTGAAGACAGTGAGATCCCTTTGAGAGAGCTGAGAACTCAATGTAGATCCTTATCTCCCTGTGCATCTCGGCCCTTCAGCCCAAGAGAGCAGGCTAGAGACAGGAAAGTATAGATGTCAATATGCTGTACTGCCGATTACATTCAGCGGGAGATCGGTATCTCACGGGGCTACGATGCACAGATCATTTTCCTCAGCCACGAAATTAATAAATAACACAACATAATGTAAACCGAAAGAGAACTCGGCCAACTCTTGTCTCATCCTCATTGTTCCAGTCCACATACAGGGACTGGAGAGTGTGTGGCCTTTTCTGCTGCTTTCCCCTGTGCCCAAGGACAATGCGGCTTTTCATAAAACGGCTACAGACAAGGAAAGGGACTTTGCAGTGATAAATCCATTATTTCGTGGTGACCTTTTCTTTCTGCATGAGGTATACTCCCTGGCCACTTTATTAGAGACTGCAGTGAATATTGGGTTGAGTCACTGTTTGATCAGATCCCTGTATTAAGAAATAGGATAGTCACAGGGCCAGGCACTACTGTTTATTTTATCCACACACCACAGACTTAAAATGCAGATGTTACACTCCTGGTTTAAATCGGAGACCGAGTGTTTATGAGTTTAGTTATTTTGTTGTGCATTTATATGGTTCATGTAACATACCAGTTATTGTCCTTATCTCTTCCTACCTGACATATATTTACAATTATGT
The DNA here is from genome assembly GCF_036373705.1 of Amia ocellicauda. NCBI lineage: Eukaryota > Metazoa > Chordata > Actinopteri > Amiiformes > Amiidae > Amia > Amia ocellicauda. The sequence continues at coordinate 22,044,416 of NC_089852.1, read as the reverse complement.
ATTCCTTATTATGACAGAGGGGTTATACAAGGCAATGAACAGTGAGGCAGTGGAGGGCAGGAAGAAAGGAGTGTCATATCATGTCATTTGAATAGCAGAAGCAGAGTCCATTTCACCCAAAAAATGACAAAGCCTGTCCTTTCCCAGTGAGCATTGTGCTCTCCAACCCTAAAGCCACAGACTCAGGTACTGGAGAAAACGTGCCTGTATCAGAGTCACAAGATGCACCCTCAACGTTTCTCCTCACTGTGTCACATTACAGACAATGGGTCAATGTTTAATGCAGCTCAAAGCGCCTTTAACAAGATAAGCAGACAGACAGCTCCGTGCCTTAAATGGCTAAAAGCATCCGGGCCAATTTGAACTACAGGGAATACTAATGCTACAGACCTCCCTCCCATGAAGACGAACAGCCACACTTGGATTCTGAGCACATTTGTTGCTGTTTTTTGTTATGGTTGTTATAGCAATACATCTTTCTTTTCACTTTGTTCCTTCCATGTCTCTTTGGGCACATTAAGGGCAGGCGTGGACAAATGTTCGGTGAGAGAAACATAGTACATCAGCCTCTGTTTTCTCTTCTGCCTTTCCTGGTCCTGGTGAGCACTGAATCATTTAACTTTTTTAGGTTACTACAAACAGTGGCTGAAGAGCCTGTTGACCTAAGCCAACAATTGGTTCACTTATCAAAAGTTTGGTCAGAAAGTAAAAACTGAAGTAGCTTTCCAAGACAACGGCAGCACCACTTTGGTTGTAGGAAAGCATATGTTTGACAATGTGTTATGAGATTGGATATGTTCATTTTGGCTTTTTTTTCCAAGGAGTGGCCCTGCATTGCAATGACAGTGTTTGAAGTCACCAGGAACACCTTATTGAAAGAAGAGAGTCCGAGTTCCCAATAATGCATAATTTGCTTATTAGTTACCTCATGACTTTCCAAAGTTAATTGACATAACTAAAACAAAACATTAGTTAATTTCTCAAGCAGCATCATAGTTGCTGGCCAGTGTGTAATTATATGATGAAAAATAACACAACCTTGCCAGTTTCTATCCTCCGTCTGCATAGTCTTTACCTACATGAATGACTATAAATGAAAAAACCTAGCCCATATTTTTTCATATATACTTTTACTAAAATGATCAGTTTTGGAATGTTTTCATCAAAGGAACATTTGCTTTATAGGTCGGTCTTTTTTTTTGTACTTTTTCTCAAGCAGTGATTTTAAGCAATAACCATGTTCCTTTACAATTACTGTACTAAACAGATACCGATGTGGAGGCAACACAGGACAATAGATCTGCCCGCAGCAGGAGCAGCACTCAAAACCTGTCGCAGAATTCTCTCCACACCAAATAACTCCAGTGTCTAATTGGTGTCTGTCTGTTGACTGATTGACTGATTGATTGTTTGACTGAACTGGTCAGCTGCCTCCAACCAGACACTATGAAAAAAAAAATATATATAGGATTTCTTGTGTTTTTTGAGGGGGTCTGTCCATCTCCTCCCTCTGCAATGTGAAACTGAAACTTGATTAAAAAGCTGTAGTTTCACAGGTGCAAAAACCTGAAATGCCACCAGTCACTGCAATCAATATGTGCTCAGAGAGAGAGAGGTTGAGAAGAGGCTCTGCTTAATGCGTTTAACAGACACTCGCCTATTAGCATGCTGCCGGGCGAGAAAGAGGTCGATAAATCTGATTGCCTTTTGTAATTTGTCCGTTTAAGCAGCTAATAACCAGAGTGTTGGAGGAATTGAAGTCCCTTAGTAAAAGGTGTGTGTGTTTGTGTGCGTGTGTGTGTTTTTTGTTTAGTTTTTTCAGCGCACAGATATTAGCTTAAGCCCCTACTGGTTTTTGAAACAGTGACAGTGGTTACGTTAACCTCAGTTGGCGTGACATGGCCGCTGGCACTCTCAGGCCATCTCTCGGGCCCCCTTTTCAATCGTGATGTGGAGCTTGTCTCCAGGCAGGGCCCCTTTTCAGTCTCCATCAGGCAATTGTAGAGCTGGATTGTGTCCCCCCCCCACCCCGCCTTCACTGACAGACCAGCTGTGATGCCATGGGGTTTTAAACAGGAGCTTCTTTATATATCCTTATCATAGCTCTTGGCTGTTAATGCTATATTACCAGGATTGGGGCAAGACTGCAAACTGGTGGAGGGAGGTTGAGGTTTGGATGGTTTCCATGGTTTCAGTTTTTAGTTATTGGTTTGTTTGTTTATTTCAGAAATGAGGGTCTGTTAAGTGTATCAGTTTACACAGAATAACTGAGATGCCAGTAGTCTCGTTGGTGTTCATTGTAGTTTACAATAAAAATATAAATAAATAAATGGACATAGATCTTTTTCTTGATTTGGAAAAGACGATAAGCGTGGAATTTCTTATTTCCTTCATGGTGGTCAGGATATGACTCCCCAGCACCAGGCCAGAACTCTCTTAGTCCAGTTTCTGGCTGGCTTTCTGTCCACTGGTGTCCACTCCCCCAGCATCTCCCAGCCCTGCTGCTGACACAATGGAACTGTGGGATTCTTTAGAGGTTATCGTAAAGTGACTGAAACTACCAACTACGCATTTTCTGAAATCAGCAAGTGGATAAAATAGGATGTACAACAACTCCCCCCAGTGAATCCACCTTTACCTCGGTTGGGAATGCTACTCCAGACTACTCCCACGTCAATGCAAAGACTGATGACAGCCCCTGAACTTTGCAGGTGTCACCGCTGAAAACTCCACAAATATTTGGATGCGGTCCATGCAAACATCTTGGCTTGCAGGCTTAATTGCTCTGTCTCACAACCCAGTGTTGTGCATGGAGCACTGTCAATTAAATCCGTGCTACCTGATCGAAAGGGCGTGACTCCTCCTCCTCTGTGCCCACATCCTGGACTATAAACAGCCCCTGTAAATGTTTAGTAAATCTTCCACCATCTGGCAGGGCATCTGTCTGTAGTTTTAGTGTGCCGCATCACTAGTCAGATATCTATATAGGTATTTGATCTTTACTATTTCATATAAAATAATTGTATATGGTGTTCTATATTTTGAGCTCCAACAACTACATGTCGTGCCAGCAAGATAATAATATGGTGCAGCCCTTATATGCATTTAGCCTTTTTTGATAACATTATTAACAAGGACAGTGGGAATATAAAGCAACAGCAATAGTGAATCACTACTGTTACCGAATTCTGGGTCAGGGCAATATTATACATACCAACTCTGGGTGGTTGGGGAGTTCTATTGTAATAAACATGACGAGCAAAATCACATCATAGAAACCTGCTCCTATCGTCTTTGCCAGCATTCAACACAGAAGAGACAGACAGTTGAAATCAGGTCCTCAGTGCTCAAAGCCCACACAGGCCTCTGTATGGACTGACGTCTGGATGACAGTAATAGTCCTTCCCCCCTCTTCCCCATTTCCCCCCAGGTCAGCTTTGAGGAAACTTAAAGACACATGTGGCATATGGGGCCTTGATGGTTCCTGCTTGATTGTAGATCTTCAGCATTCACCTCCCATTTGGCATTAGGAGCTTGGAGCCTTGTCCCAGAAGAGTGTCAGGCATTAATCTCCTTGGAAGGGGTGGTGGTGGGGGGACGACAAAGAACAGAAGAAAAGAAAATAGTATATATGTCCTGAAGAGAATTAAACTCCCAACTTGAAGCCTCCTAATCTTTTAAAGATGAGCCTGTGGTGAGGAAGCAAGGAAAGGGATGGGTGATTAATGCATGGGGCAACATTTTCCTCTCCACCACTCCCCCCCCCTTCCTTCTACCCTGGCCTCCCATTTAATCTCGCTTCTCAGACCTGCTTGAAATATTATCCCTGAAATGAGATCCGTGACCCTGAATACAAAATGTACAAAATCAGCTGCTGAAGTACAGCATTGGTGACAGTTCTCTCTTCAGAAGCACGTCTTTGGGTGTGGGGGGGGGGTTGGAAAGTGGGGCCAGATGTACCTGCCCCGAAGTGGCAAAGCTAAATATTTGTCCTCACTGTGGCCCTAGGGTCTTGTCCAGTCTGTGCTGGCACAGGTACCCTACAGATGATGTGGTCTGAAAGCGTTTAGCAAACTGGCACAGTTTGACAATTTTGGTGCCAGATAACTTTAAGCTTTACTTTGGGAGGGCACGAGGAGGGGGGGGGGGGGGGGTAAAAATGCACTTTTTCAGCTCTGGGGGGGAGGGAAATGTATGTGATTTCAGAACTCAGCAGGGAATAGCAGTCTTCAAAATCCACTCCCTGCACTTCCCAGTTATCCAGCAGGTTTTGTTGGCCATCTTGAAATAATCCTTTGCATTAGACCAAGACAAGGGGTTAGACTGGATCAAGTGAAGTGAGTGGCATTAGTTCATTTGACTAATCAAGAGCACAGGTGGATCGAGAAGCAGCAGCACTCTGGTAAGGAAGGAGCGGTTTCTAGAATGCCACTGCATTGATGATTCTCACTCATTATTTTGGTGTTAGACTAGTTATTATTGACCAAAGATTTTGAATGTTTTAAACATTCATTTCAAAACTAAAAAAGAACGGAAAAATATGAAGTTCAAAAACTTGACCAAACTAAGCTTAAATTAGGGATACAAATAAAGGTAGGAATGTAGTTGCACTTAGATTTAAGTGGATTCTAGTGTATTGTCTTGAGTAATATTGCTAAATTATGCACTAAATGACACATTTGGTAATCTAGAGAACATTTGGAACAAATATCTGAATACACTTAGCACCACAGGGGCCAGATCTCTCCTAATTAAACAAGTAACTACCTTAATTAATCATAACTAACACAGGGGTAGGTAATTCCAGATCTCTAGGGCAGCAGTGGTTTTGGGGTTTCATTCCAGATCAGGTGTTAGTCACATAATGGCAGGTAATTATAAGAATAAGAAGTCTCTCAACTTTAATTTTTTTTAAACAGTTTTTTAATTGAAAGTCCCCTGCAGGATTCTGGCCCAAAGCACTGCAAGTGACTCACACCTGAACAATAATGTTTTACCCCAGACTGTTGTGATTTGTGCTTCAGGGGTGACCTATAAAACTCACAAGATTGGGGGAGATGCTGGACCAAAGTGGGGCATCACTGTTGTAGGGAGACAAGCGCTAATTCACTTCAGCGCCGGGGGAGAAGGGCAGGAGTGGAGCACAGGCTGTAGGTGAGTTTTGGGAGTGAGAACAGCCATCAGTATCGGGTACGTCGATGGAGAGGGTGTGAGAGCAAGGGGACACAGCTGGTAAGTGTGCCGCTGAGTGACGTTCAGCCTGACTAGCATCTTGGGTTTGCGATAGACAACTGCAGCTAAGGGCCTGTTGTTTTCAGGATGAGGAATTGCCCTTCTCAGGTACAGCCTCCCCCGAGATGATGCAGTCTGAGGTGCATCACAGAGCGAAGGGCTTCTGTAAGTAATGGAGACCTTTCCCTTTAATGGTGCAAATTGACCGTTGCTAAAGCTCTCCAATGGCTTGTTCAGTCCCTGTCACTTTGGAGGAGCAGCTGTGGGGGTTGTTGCCAAAGAGGACACTGCAGATATGAGCTTAGGGGGCTTATAGGCTTTGGCAAGGGAGAGGTAGTGGTGGCGTGTGTGTGTGTATGTATGAGTGGAGGGGGGGGGAGTTGTGGAGCCAACAAACCAGGGCCAGTCGATGCCCACCCCCTCACCACCTCCCAGCTACAGTCACATCGCATCAATCTGAGAGCCTCTGATAAAAATACTATTGCAAGCCCAGCAGCTACTGCTCTCGCAAGAGATGGCCATTATAGACCAGCCCAGGACCTTGCACCCTGAGAGAAGATGGAAACCGTGCCAGCCTGCCTCTCTGTCTCTTTGTCTCTCTTTCTCACACATACACACACACACACACAAACTGCCCAGGCTCTTTCACCTGACTCCCAGGCATCATACACAAAGGTCCTTAACCCTTTCCTTGTCTACACATTCACATCTGTCATTGACTCTGCAACAGAAGGCTCTGGCAACTGAACAAGCATCCGTACACGGCTCTGGTCAACATGATGTACAAGGTTAACAATACAAGGAAACTTACAATAGAGGTATAGACATCAAACCATCCTGTTTTAGACTAGTAGGTCAATTTCTCGTGTGGTACAGATTTTTGAGTGAAGCTGTCCAGAGGTGTAGTTATATCTATTAAGCCATTAAGGTGGTATAGATTGTTCCAGACCGCCAACACCTTTAAGACTAAAGAAAAAAATAAATTGAACTCCACCCTTTTTTAATGACTGTGTAACAGAATCCCAGGACACTTGTAGAGAGGAAAGGCTAGTTTATAAAAGGAGGTATGCTCACCTCAGCTGAGTGATAGACCATTTGATATTAAGCCCAACAGAGGTACGATACAGTATTACTCTGAGAGAGTGTGCAAATTAGGTGATATATTTATTAACAAAAGAGAAATTACATATTAAAATGTCAGTGCATGGTTTCCGGGCTGCATAGACTTTGGGATTTGATGCTTCACTATTATGCACTTGAAAACTGTTTGAAACCGTTCCCCATTATATATATATATATATATATATATAGTTTTTTGAGGTTTTGAATATGTATTGTTGTTGTTTGATGGAGTTCTTCGCCCAAGAAGATCAGCACTCCTAGAGCAAATGACTACAGAGAAGTTTGGGCTGCAGTGTTTCTGGGTTCCCTGTTCCGTCTCAACTGATACATTTTTGGAGCTTAAGAAATTGCAGTTTCTGCTCATCACAGCTCACAAGCTTTGTCTCCTGCTTTCTTGTTTGTGCTGTGCGCCCAAATGAACTGATGGCACTGGCTTGTGTAACAGCTCGACAACACCCAAGTAAGGACGAAGTGGGTGGGGGGGTAACATATGAAAGGTGTGTGGTGCTGGGGAAGTGCATGCTAGGGGAATGAGGTGGGTGGCATTATGTATTTACACCTATGTCCTACTGAGACCCTGCCCCTCCTCGGCTCCTCTCCAGCTCTGCAAAGCTTTTGCAGGAGAAAATCTAACTGGAGTTGGCTCTGAGCGATTTTCACCTTTTCAAATAATCGAGTGAGTCCTGGGCATCAGACGGGCAAAAGCAGCCAGCAGGTTCTTTCCAGGGAGGAGCGCTCTGACAGGAGAGACTTGCTGTGTCCTGCAGTGACAACCACACGTCAAATCACACTTCATTACTGTGTCTGCTTTCTCACTGGCACGCCTCCCAAAACATGTGAAACAATCCTGAGCGAGACAGGAGCTGCCTTTGTTACCAAATTAGTTAGTGACAGTAATTGATTCAGATGCTTGATGCATCAGTCTTCCCCCTAATGTTGTTCGGGCAGCTCAAGGCAGCGCTCCCTGTAAGGGTCACCTAAAATAGAGCAGCGGACACATCAAATCTAGAAGTGCTTCTCGCTTTTGTTTAGGACTCCTCTCATCTTCCCGATCTGACCTAGAGGAAAACGAAGGCCCACACTGTCTTCTGAAGTCTTCTGAGACTGGCCTGTGTAACGCAGCTTAGTGGACAAGCCCGTTGTAGTGACATCATCCCTCTCTGGACTCGGTAGAGCGTTCTTACCCCCCCATCCATGTCAGACGACTGGTATCTTGGTGTAGTGGAGGTGTCGCTGGAGGGGCTGTGTGGATCAAGTCCTCAGAGGTGGGTCTAACACGGTTGTCCTAATCCAAGCAGGGCCTCTGACTACACACACTTCACCTATCGCAGTCAAATCAACGGTGGAGCCAGTGTAGTCTGGTTGGAGCCAATGCCATAGACTAATGACTCATTGACTGTGTCTGTCCGATGAGCCATTGGCAGAAGAGATGTATAGTAAAGTAAGGAGGCCCTGACTATCCTGTCAATTCCCAATAGTGCGCTACCAATTAGAACCACTCCTAGTTTTCTCGCATAATGTACCAGTGAAATGTGTGTATATAGTTATTTTTATTATTAATGCAATGATGTTGGAAGATGCAGGACACTGGCAAAGCTCTGTGTTGATCTGTTGACTGTGGCATCATAGCTGGGAGCTGTAGATTTCTTTCTTGTGGGCTCTGGAAGGAATCGGGTGTGACTAAGATTGCTGATCACAACCCAAGATCTTTAAGCTGTAGGACAGATCTCAATTGCGGAGCTGTTATGCAATTCCATCCATTTTGTATTAATTCTTTCTAGCACGTTGAACATAATTGAGCATGATGTAGCTCAGCTGTAGGGATAAAGATCACAGATCAGACTGATGTATCAGGATTGCCACATGCAATGGGTGTTGAATATTTTGACTCCTTCCAGAAACCCTTGAACAAACTTTTGGAGCAATCTATAAGCAAGTTTTGCTGAATGACCTCCCCTTGGGTGTGGCTTTTGTTGTGTTCTTAATCTGCAAAATGGCCATAGTTTGAAGAGTGAGAGTGCTGGCAAAGGGCTGAATTTTATAATTAACTACACAATAGACTCAAGCCCCCTCCATTTACTAGATCCTCATTTTAAAACAGTTATTGTTGCTGGACTTACCTTCTGCCAGTGAAATAGTATGTCTCAGAAGGAACTCAGTTTGGCACACTCTTGGGAGGCTGCAGCAGGGGAAATAAGGAGGAAAATGTGTAATATCTGACTTCTGAGGTATTGGACTTCATGTGGGTAGGCCATAAGTCATGGAAAGGTCACCAGGAGGTCATCTGGGGATCTGTCTGTTTGTACACTCCTACCCTCAGGAATTGAGTTCTATTTTTATGTCCTCTGGTTTTTTTAGCGTAATGCACGGCCAGGGTCGAAATTCTGTTTGACAGCAATTCTGTGTTTTCTGGGTTCATCAGCACTTTGCCTTCTCGCTAGTGTTATTTATTTATTTATTTTGTGGTCTGCCTGTGTCTCCACTGAAATAGAAATGCCAGCCAATGCAATGTACAGAAAAGCATGCCCATGGTATTAATGCAGTTTTACACTGAAGTTCGGGAAGAGGACCGTAGGTATCCGGGAACAAACATTCATGGCTTTGCTCCTCTCCTCCACCCTAAACCTGCAGCAGCTCGTTGGCTCATTCCATTAAGTGGGGTGAGTGGGGGAATCCCAATTGCCTCTTCCTTGTGGTCAGCTCATCGTTCAACTCCATTTACTTTCTACTACAGACATCTCTTGGGGTTCAGGCTCCTGAAGTTGTAACAATTTATTTATTTGTGCATTTTAACATATTTGTGTACATTTCTTTTTTAGATAATTGACGTCAAAATCCCTCAGGATCCAATTCCAATATTTGGAATATTGCATATTTGTAGCATTGCACAACCCAGTAAGAGAGCGAGAGAGTGTTGTGGGAGTCTGGAACATGCCACCAAGCTGTATTACTCGAACTGATTCTCTGGGCACCTTCAAGTAGCTGGATGAATCGATAAGATCCGTTGGCGACAGGACGCCAGATGAGCAATAAGTGATAAATAGCCTGTTCTTGTTTGCAACCTTTCTTGTGTTCTTATGTTTTTGTGCTCTTCACTTCCCTGCCCTGCACAAAAGCATCCAATTCCTCAGCAAATCAATCTCTGGTATGTAAAAAATAGCAGACATTTATTGCTCTTCTTTTAACTTAGAAAAAGTTATCGGCCCCTAGATGCAGATAAGGCTGTTATAAATCAGCTTATAGTGATGAGAAGTGTCAAGATCATTCTTCCTGCCTGTGTGTGCTGCAAACCCATTCAATCAGTGAGGCCTTCCAGTGGAAATTAGGGAATCAATGATATCTTGTTGGATATGTGGCTGATGAAAGACTTTGATCCAAAGGCAAACAAAGCAGCAAAATAGTAGTTTATATCGCCATCTAGTGATGAAACTGAGAACTGAGATAATTAAAACAAAATATTTGTGATGATAGACCAAGGTAAAGGTTTAGGCTATATTGATTGTTCATTTTATTTTCTCTCTGCTGGGGAGTAGAATAGAGCAATTGTAGAGGCTTCAGCCAGGCCTTCAATACAGTACAGGCCTAACAGAGAACTGCACAGTAAACAGTATGATAGAGCAGTTTAAATAAAGACTACAGTTACAATATCATTCTAGAAGTTATATTTTGGAGAAATAAACAAAATACTTCTAAATAATACAAATAAGGTGCATAAATAGTATGTATGAATGGCAAAAATAACTAAATTAGGTGAGAAATGAAATGACAGTGCTTGTGATCTGATATTCTCTAGTGGGCACAGTGAAGTAGTAGTAGAATTGTGTGTAGCACATTCATTCAGGTACTGCAAATTAAATCCTACCAATTAAAAAAATATTGTAATCTGGTACTCACCTAGTATCCCCTCCATAAAGAGAGAGAGAGAGATCCTGATGTGCAATAGTCCTGAAAGGTAGGATTATTCTAAAGCACATTTAGGCACTAAATGTCAAAAGCTGGGATTCTCTTCGTCAATCTCTCCATCGCCACTGTTCCACACGCACCCCAACTCAGAAAATAAAGAGGCAAGGCCCACAAAGTATTCAAATATTTATTCGTCAAGAGGGGTATTTGTTTATCATTTTATGAACAAATTACATCATAAGTCTTCACATGAAAGTTGTGACTGGCAGCAAATAATACAGACCCTGCGTGGGAGCTTTAGGTAAAAGTAGCAGCACTAAAAATAAGTTTTAACCCATCTCCTCACATTGCACTCAGCTGGGAATGACTCTAAGACCAAACAGTAGGCACCTGGGAACGAGAGCAGGGTCCAAGAACGACAGGACGCTGCTCAGCCAGTCTTGCTCATTCCGTTGCCACCAGCCAATTGACCCGAGGGTCTCTTCAGGCCCTTTCTTCATGGCTCTCGATCAGCTTTCCTCATCAGTATGGAGGGATAGATCAAGTTCAGAAACCGAAATAATAGCAACTTTCTTGTATGTTGGTTTTATGACACGGGTTATTGAGGCTATCCCTTTTGTTCCCTTCTGTTGCTTCTTATCTTCCTTCTTCTGTATCTAGTCCACACCAGTCTTCTGTCAATTCCTGTATTTCCATAATTGAAAACCCCCACTGCTTTCCATGTGTAAATATAGTTCTGAAACTCCAAGACCTGTTGCACTACTGGACTGGACTTCATATTCTCCCATACTGTGTCTCCTGTTTGACTCCCCGGCAGGTCTGCTTGTTCTTCACATTGAATAATTATTTTTAAAAACAAAGGAAAAAAATGACTTGGTTAATCCATGAGGTATGATGCAGTTCCAGATGATATGCAATCCATGCAAGTCACTGTGCTATGATCACAACTGATTACTTTTTTTAAAGAAAGTCAAAACCCATGAGGGAAAGATTTCGATCATGCTTGCTCCTTCCCAGCACAGCCCCCGTTTTAACCCCAGGCATTTAAAACTAAAATACTTCTCTTTCATTAAAACATCTTAATATCCCAGCACATACCACCACCAAGGAACCTGTGCCGTGTTTCCTGCCTGCTGAAAGACAATTGCACCAGGGTGACTGCTGATTCAATATGATCCGAGAATGCAAATGAGATATAATGATGATCTCTCTTTTTGGACTGTTTGTCAGGAAGACTCCCAAGACGCATCTCGCTCCCAGTTTGTGTGGTTGAACAGCTCACTGGCAGAGATATCACGGCTAAAAGACAAGCTTGTTGTCCCCCAAACAGTCAAATAGTGCAATTAACAAGTGTGTGAAATTGGCTTAAACAAAACATTTTACAATTATAAAAGGCAAATATGCCCTTACACTCATTTTAGGCCCAGATAAGGAATCAAAGTCTGAAAAAGTAGTGAGCCTAATTCTACAGACAGCCTGTACTCAGTCTTCACCCTACTGAATAAAGACAGAATCACCTATTTATTCCCTGTCCCTGATGCTAGAACTCTTTCACAGTCTGGTTACATTCCAACAGAGCTCAAAAGAAGATAGAGGAAACACCGTCAATCCACAGGCGTTCATTAAAATTGAAAATATTAAAACAAGTTAGATTTCTAAAAACTTTAGGTAGGTGTGTAGTGCCAATTCATGCGGGCACAGTTTGCTGTTTCCATTCCACACAACCAGGGCAAGACCAGTGTTTGCCAGCAATCTGTGCAGCTGTCTCATTGGTGGCCTTTGCTAGGAGACGAGCTGCTTGAGGGTGAACAGGACTAGGCCCCCGAGCCCGGTTGCCAGAGTGACGGCGAGGGCCCTGACCAGCAGGAAGTCCAGGGAGTCCTCCAGCTGGGTGTGGAGCCGGAGGACCTGCCTGTGGGTGTCCTCGCGACCGCCCGAGTTTTCAATGACGTGGCTAGCCAGCCCGCGCTTCTCGTTCAGGGGCATCTGGGCGCCGACGCGCATCTCGGCCTGCTCCTGTGTCAGACCATCACGCTGCATCAGACGAGACAGCTGGGTGGCTGGATCGCTGTGGGGAGAAGCCACAAAAGTCTGGCCATCAGCACCGCATCCATCCCCATATCACATTTCAGCTACAGCTTTTAACAAGATGAGTACTATCACAATACATGCGTTTATTTCCAATTTTCAATTATTTTCAGCCAGTGAAGAGCGGTACTCCGACGGTGTCTGTGATCGTTTGCCGTGCATGCTGGGAGGAAGGCACAGACACACTCACCAGTACACCACCACGGTGTGCTTGAGGAAGCGAGTGAGCCGGCGGGTCTCAAAGAGCAGGGGCACGTCCAGGATTACATAACGGTACCCTCAGGGAGAGGAGAGAGCAGAGGGGGGAGAGTTACACAAAACAAGTCCCAAACTAAACAGCAGGGAAAATATGCAACGTTGTTCGTAAATGGCTCCTATTGTGAATGAGCTGGTCAAAATCAATTTGTGGCACTTCCCAGATTCCAACTAGCAAACCAATTAAACTTAAGGATGTGAATCACATCTAAAAAATGGAAGGATAAGGTATGAGAACTGCTTACAATGGCTGTATTTACATGCTTGTAAAAGTCATGACCACAGAGGTAGTGTCAAGACTTCTTTTAAGATGGTATGGCTGATTACAATTTTACTTTTTAGGTTAGAACATTCTTAATTTAACAGTTCCTGCTTTGGACCTTTACATTTTGTTGTTGTTTTTCATTTAATTTGTATTCAAACATAAACCAAAACCATTTCAAAGTCTAACCAGCCAAAACCACGTTAAATAAGTCAAGACAGGAATAATGCCGCCAGTGTGGACAGAACCAGATGTTATTCTGTAAGAAAAAATGTGATACGGTGTGGAGGCAAGAATAGGAAAATATGCTTAAACTTTGGTCGAATGTAATTCCATATTTTTATGGATACAGGTCTCCCTCTCACCTCTCAGGAAGAACGTCAGGATCTGTTTGAGCATGGCCTTGTGGATCTCGGGGTGTGTGAGCGAGTTGAGCAGCCTGCGCTTTTCTGGGATGGAGAAGATGATACTGCCCAGCTTCTCGCGGTCAATCTCCCCGCTCTCTAGGAGGATCTCTGGGCCGAAGTGCTGCACTATCAGCCTGTAGGCTGGGCTGTCGGGCTGCACCACTGAAACACACAGGACATCACTGAAGCAAAGTTGCAAAACCTCACTGAAGAACCCAGTCTGGATGCATACAGTGAGGGAAAAAAGTATTTGATCCCCTGCTGATTTTGTACGTTTGCCCACTGACAAAGAAATGATCAGTCTATAATTTTAATGGTAGGTGTATGTTAACAGTGAGAGACAGAATAACAACAAAAAAATCCAGAAAAACGCATTTCAAAAAAGTTATAAATTGATTTGCATGTTAATGAGGGAAATAAGTATTTGATCCCCTATCAATCAGCAAGATTTCTGGCTCCCAGGTGTCTTTTATACAGGTAACGAGCTGAGATTAGGAGCACTCTCTTAAAGGGAGTGCTCCTAATCTCAGCTCGTTACCTGTATAAAAGACAGCTGTCCACAGAAGCAATCAATCAATCAGATTCCAAACTCTCCACCATGGCCAAGACCAAAGAGCTGTCCAAGGATGTCAGGGACAAGATTGTAGACCTACACAAGGCTGGAATGGGCTACAAGACCATCGCCAAGCAGCTTGGTGAGAAGGTGACAACAGTTGGTGCGATTATTAGAAACGCAAAATAACTGTCAGTCCTTCCTCGGTCTGGGGCTCCATGAAAGATCTCATCTTGTGCTTGTGGAGTTTCAATGATCATGAGAACGGTGAGGAATCAGCCCAGAATCTTGTTAATGATCTCAAGGCAGCTGGGACCATAGTCACCAAGAAAACAATTGGTAACACACTACGCCGTGAAGGACTGAAATCCTGCAGCGCCCGCAAGGTCCCCCTGCTCAAGAAAGCACATGTACAGGCCCGTCTGAAGTTTGCCAATGAACATCTGAATGATTCAGAGGAGAACTGGGTGAAAGTGTTGTGGTCAGATGAGACCAAAATCGAGCTCTTTGGCATCAAATCGCCGTGTTTGGAGGAGGAGGAATGACCCCAAGAACACCATCCCCACCGTCAAACATGGAGGTGGAAACATGATGCTTTGGGGGTGTTTTTCTGCTAAGGGGACAGGACAACTGCACCGCATCAAAGGGACGATGGTCGGGGCCATGTACCATCAAATCTTGGGTGAGAACCTCCTTCCCTCAGCCAGGGCATTGAAAATGGGTCGTGGATGGGTATTCCAGCATGACAATGACCCAAAACACACAGCCAAGGCAACAAAGGAGTGGCTCAAGAAGAAGCACATTAAGGTCCTGGAGTGGCCTAGCCAGTCTCCAGACCTTAATCCCATAGAAAATCTGTGGAGGGAGCTGAAGGTTCGAGTTGCCAAACGTCAGCCTCAAAACCTTAATGACTTGGAGAGGATCTGCAAAGAGGAGTGGGACAAAATCCCTCCTGAGATGTGTGCAAACCTGGTGGCCAACTACAAGAAACGTCTGACCTCTGTGATTGCCAACAAGGGTTTTGCCACCAAGTACTAAGTCGAAGGGGTCAAATACTTATTTCCCTCATTAACATGCAAATCAATTTATAACTTTTTTTAAATGCGTTTTTCTGGATTTTTTTGTTGTTATTCTGTCTCTCACTGTTAAAATACACCTACCATTAAAATTATACTGATCATTTCTTTGTCAGTGGGTAAACGTACAAAATCAGCAGGGGATCAAATACTTTTTTCCCCCACTGTAGATGATAAATGTATTTATTTAACATGCCAGGCCTGCAAGGGCCCCAACATGGAAGCACTCTACCTCAGCAGAGACTTATTGAATAGCATAAGTGGACAGCCTTTTATACAATGCATGACATGTAGGTCTGTGGGCAGTCACAGATTTCCCAAAGTGTTGTATTGAGATCAGGTTTCTGAATGTTTGTGGTGGTCTTCCTGAGGAGGGGGATCATCATGGAAGCAGATGTCTTCCTGTTATGGTATACAAACTGCCCGATCTCACAGTTTCTCTTTAACAATGGACAATGAGTTAGTCAATCACTATAATGTAGCATCTTCAGCATTGAGAGAAGAACAGGAAACCCCAAACAAACTGGTATCTGTGGGCTATTGATCTGTTTGAGTGTTCCTCTTATCATAATGAACAGAAGTCAAAGTGGAGAGGAGAATGTCCAGAGCATATCCTCTGGACAACTGCCTGTTGCTAGCTTGACAAATCTACTTTGCTCAGTCTGCATATTATTATTATTTCTAATATAAAATATAATACAGTTTATATAAAACATTAATAACGGCTCTACCCTCACTTTCAAGACTGGAAATTACATGCTTTTTGACCCACGCAAGATTCCATACTATACCACCATCAGACGTCTACATTCAGACAGTCTAGAACCAAAATGTCTGACAATTGCAAACCAGGCGGTTAATGGTGTAAAAAGCACACTTAAGGCATGGCATGGAGGTAGGAGTGCACAAGTGGTCAAATGCAGTTGCGGTTGGTTGGCCACAGAACCACACATGAAGTCTTTAATCCACAGCAGGGAAGGTGTAACCTGAAGCAGTATTGGGTTTTTTAAATGTATACATTACTCCCTGGGAGGGTGTTGCTTCCACGGTACCTTGTCTGGCTACCACGTCCGCATCGATGACTGCACAGCCCAGCTCCCGCAGGGCAGCGGAGACTGTGCTCTTCCCCGACGCTATCCCGCCTGTCAGCCCGACCAGGAACATCCTCCCTACACACAGGCGTACACTCATAGTTAGTTACACACATCTACAACAACCGTGCCATTACGTACAGGGAGCAGACCCTCCTTGGACTGTTGTGCTGACCGTTGTACAGGCTTAGTCCAGGAGGTGTGGAGGTGGTACTTCATCTGTAGGATGTGCTGAGAGCTGCATGTGTCTATAGTCAAGTCTAAAAGCAACTAGGCATAAAGTGTACAGCTGAATGCTAGCTTGAAGAACTTCACTCAGTATGCAATTTTCAGGTATGGGCAAAGAGTTAGAGTCCCTGTTGCAGAAATTAAACCATCAGAAACAAAGAGATCTGTATTCACTGTGGATGCCAAGAGTACAGATCTGCAGCAAAGTGGAGGGTCAGATTACACTTTGTTCTTGTACTGAGTACAGTTTGTCTACACTGTAAAATCTCTTTCAGATAATGGTCTTCAATTTGAACTGAGTGAGATATTACAACATTTTAAGATCAGTTCTTCAGCACGTGTCAATATGCAGATCCATAAATGAGTGAAGAATGAGATTATGAGAAATATATCAGATTTTATTTGGAAGTGTAATAATAGAGCTGCATCAGTAACAAAGCGTGAGGGGAACTGGTGCAATTTTAAACTCAAGGCAGGCTTTAAAATATTGGGATTCATTTCAGAAAGCAATTGTGGAAAAATCAATAGATTCACTGAGGAAAATCTGAGTGTTTGGTACAACTGCATATTAAAGATATGGTTATTCAGATAAATTATAGATAACCTGTATTCTGGTTGTTATGAATACATGATATGCATCTTATTGTTATTTTAAGATACAATAAAGACAATCTAGTTTGAATTGTAGAACAGTAAGAGATGAAGTGATACTACATTACAACTGGTCAATTAAAATCAATTAA